>NC_081297.1:27547500-28172500 GCF_030435805.1 Mustela lutreola | reverse complement strand
GGTAGGACCCTGCCTCACCTGCTTCAGGTGTATCTCAGGCTGTCCCATATCCCCCAACTGGACCTCTGGCCAGAGAGCTGAGGAACAGACCCCGTTTTTTTCAGATTGGAGTAATAGAGGCAGCCACGAGTCCTGTCAAGGGGCGACCGCAAGTTAGAATGGCAGTAGCTCCATGGGACAGTGTGTTTCTGAGATTCTTTGGGGCTTGATTCCGCCTATTTGGAAATAAACATTATTTACACTTTGAACGTTCCATCATTGGTGCCACATTCATACGTGGAAATATTATGTCCTGAGTGAGATTACTTTGTATGTACTGATACGGGATGGTTGTGAAGATGTGATGTTAGTGAATGACCACTATACGTTAACACTGTGGAGTGTATGCTCTTATTTATGTTTTTAAAATAAGGTAATATAGACACATATACACTTATATACATAGGAATTGTCCAGAGGCTTGTTTAGAAAATTGCTATGGGTCAATTCTTGGAGGAAAGATGAGGTGTTTAGAATAGGAAGAAAACCTGTTTTTACTCAATACCATTTTGTCCAAATAAAATTTCTTATTTTGCCGTGTTTTTAAAAAATGCCTTTAAAGAGCCCCCACCTGTACTTATTCCCAGGGCTCTAAGACTGTCCTGTGAAAATTGCTTATGGGGTCTTTAAGAGCCTCTGGTTACAAAAGCAGACTGCACCTTTCATGGCCAATTTTGAATGGTAATGATTTCGCTGCCACCAGTAATTCTCACGATGAGAGTCGGTGTTCAGGATGACAAAGAATTTCATTGTGCTGGCATAATCAGAGCCCGAGTCTTCCTGTGTGAGGATGTGATGGAGAGAGCAGGGGAGAGGGATGGGTGGGTCCTATCAGGCTCGAAATGCAAAAAAGTCTGATGTGGTGCATTTCCAGAACAGATTCATTTTTAATATCAGCCTTTGCTCTGAGCCCTTAATGATTTGGGTCTTTAATTATCTCACTGAGCTATTCATGTTGATTCAAGATCAGCCATTCTCTCTGATTTATTGATTCTGTGCTCCGAAAAAAAAAAATTTCACAGTATGTTTTGACAAAGAACCTTTTAACACAATGCCTCCTGTGTGCTGTGCCCCAATGACTCTGTGCCAGGAAACTTTACATCTGCTTTCTCCCTACTGGGTTTTATGCTCATAATAGATTAAAGTTGCAGTTTAATTTTTATTACGACTTTAATATATGACTCTGTGAGTTTATGAGCTTCTGATCGGGAAGGGTAGCAAAACCCGATCATGATGATATTTTCTTGTGACCAAATCCCTCAACTAAACCAAAGGCCCCTGGCTACGTGGCATAGGTGTGTCTGAGCTCAAGGGCACAGAGGCAGCAGGCTAGGGATAGGAAGCGACATTTGTCGTAGTGCATGCAAGAGAGCCTTTGTCTGGGATGAAGGCTCCTTCTCCCAATTCTGGAGAGCAATGAGAAGAGGGATCACGGAGGTGAACAGCTGCCAAGAGCAGCAATAGCAGGGAAGCTTGGCTTCCCCAGCAAAGAGCTCTACGACTCTAACGAGTTCTGCTTCCCTGCCAATGATCCCATGTTCTTCCCTCACAATTTTTCAGGAACATCACAGCCTGTAAGCTCCAGAACACTGTGTTTCAGTTTGTGTGATCGACTGACTTTGAGACTGGTCGTAAATACGGTTGATGAATGACCTACCTCCGTGTAGGTCTTTCAACTGAACTGTAAAAATGAGTTGAAAAACCAAGAGTCCCCGCTTGCCAGAAATGGACGTGACGAAAAGCAGCCGGGGAATAAGGTAAATGACAGAAGGGTTTCATCCAGGCCCTGCTCAGAAAGTACTCCCAAGTTCTCGGGTTTCGTTTCCCAAGGTTAGAGAATACCATCGCGATCTGAGTGCTGTTGTTTTCCGTGAGATCTCTTCAGGGCCTTGTGGTTCCTTCCAGGGCCCACATCTCTCCTGGCCACCACAGGAACAAGTGGCTTATGGTGATGCCTGTGGGGGTCAGTTGGCAAAGCTCCATTTGGCGTGAATGATTGAATCATGGTGTCATGGCGTCTGCTTTCGTCCTAAAAAAGTAAATAATTTATTGAGAGAAAAACAGATACAACCCAGTCACTAATAAAAAAACTTCTATTCTCAAAGATGAATCGTGAGGAGAGAGATCGAAAGGAGTACGAACAACTCAGTAGAATTTGGCGCCTTAATATTACAGTTTTGTTATAATGTTGGCAGTTTTTCCCTGCCGGGTTTGGGTAGAAAACTCATCCAGAGTCCTTGAGATCCACAGGTCAGTGAAGGGGTGTAGGTCTTTCAAGGACCCAGAATTCCTTTAATTTCTGGAATGCTCACAGCTTCTGTTTATCCTCAGGTGTCTTTGTAGTGGGTTTCTTCTTTCAGGTTTTTTGGGTTTCAGGTTAATGCTTCTGAAAAAGGGAGCATGGAGGGCCCTTCTTAGTGGCCCTACATACACTCCACAAGGGGGAGAGCGACGTCCCCCTTTGTCTTCCTCTTGTGTACACCTCGGAGTGCGCAGCAAGAAGGAGGTTATGACCACCTTATGTGACTGCATATTTTCACTTAGAAGGGTTCCCTAGCAACTACTTGAATAACTTACTTGCTTCTGTCTTCCTACCATTCCTTCCCCTTTCAAACACCACTTAATCTCTATTAACTGGTTAAATATACTCATTAACTAAATAAAGTATACCCTCTAATACTGTATTTCTCCTTTTGGCAGCTTGACATCCTACTTCATAAAGAGATTTGGCTTCTCTTGCCCTTCATCAAAAATTTGAAATCCATTTGAACAGAAAACCCACTGAAATGCATATATAAAGTAGTTTTTCTCACAAAAGTGTGGATATTAGGAATTGGCTTGAACTGAGTTGAGCCTACTATTTATAACTTAGAAAGTTATATTCAGTTTCTACTTACATTCATTTATCATTAAGTGGAAAACAAAATAAGGTTGATATTTGGTCATTTCATTTTTTAAAAAAGATTTTATTTATTTGACAGAGAGAGAGTGAGAGAGCACAAGCAGCGGGGAAAAGCAGAAGGAGAGGGAGGGGCAGGCTCCCTGAGCAGGGAGCCTGATGTCGGACTTGATCCCAGGATCCCAGGGTCGTGACCTGAGCTGAAAGCAGATGCTTAACCAAAAGCAGATACTTAACCTACTGAGCCATCCAGCCGCCCCTGGTCATTTCTTTTAATGATTTATTCTGATTCACAATTTCATTGATAATATACAAAGCGAACAAGACACATTAACATAAGAGATCACTCCAATGTGCAGAGATCATGGATGTGATAGATACTGTTACTGTTTTAGGATTTGGTCTTGACGGAAGCCCCACCCTCTCATCTGAACACTGTCCTGTGTGCTGGGGACTGGTCAGTTCTCTGCTCTCCGTATGGACCTGTGAGCTTCGCTCTGTCTTTGCAATGACCTCAAAGGCTATGTGGCCATGAGTCAGGGAGAATTGGCAGATGGACACGGGAGGTACCCCTTACTGAGCACTTACTGGGCCAGCTGCTGTCTGTGCACTGTTTGTGCCTTGCCTCTTACTGTTTGTGCCGTGCCTCTTGAAGTCAGCTCCAGTCATACTCTCTGCTAACCACAGGTTGATACCGTTGTTTCACCATGCAAGCCATCACATGCCTATGGCTGCACCCCTGGTCCCCAAGATAACAAAGAGGCTCTCAATAGACTTCCTCTTCCTTCTCCCCCCGATTCTTGAAGACCGTCTCTGAGGTGGTGCTTGAGATGGAAGAAGAGCCAAGCGTAGGCAGGGCCTTCCAGAAATTGGACTGAGGCATGATCGGTTGGGGGTTGGACCCAGAGCAGTGGAGCAGATCGGAAGGCAGTTTAGTTACAGTACGAGCTGGCATGAGTGTGGGGGTTCGAGGACTGTGGACGAAAGAGGTGGGAGACCTGGCCTGGGCCCAGTTCCTCACGACTGTGATCTGCGGCCTATGTAGCACATCTCTTCTGTGACTAAAATGAAAGGAGAGGGAGGCCTTGCAGAACCAAACCAACACTTACATTCCGTGCCTAGAGACGTTGAGATTGCCAGCATCAACGAGGGAAAGGGCGCCCGGATCCCCTGCAGCTGTGAGACCACCTCTGGCCTTCCAGCCCAGGTCACTACGGCTCCTGTAACTGACATAGTTTTTCGTAGTGTCACTTTTGATGCCAAAGAGAGATGAGACAGACCTGGCAGTTCCTATTTTGCTCGCTTTGCTTTAAAAGGCCAAGTTATGTAAACCACGCGGTTGAACTATTTTCCTCTGTCACAAAGAGCTGTATGAACAAAGCAGCTGTTTTATTTCACACATGGTTAATTTTATTTCTCCTTCACAGGTATTTCTGTATTTTGATACAGCTTTTCAACTGAGCTGCAAAACTAGCCCATTCAACAATTGGATCATAGTACGTGGCCTATTTCTTACTGATAGAGCAGAGGTCATTGGTACTGAGTGATTGATGTAATGTGAGATGTTGCAAGACAGACAAAGGGACAGAGGAGAGTTCAGAAAATAGACCCCCCCCCCCCCACGATTACAAACACACACACAATTTGGTAGATGTTGAAGAAAATATATCAGACCAGTGGGAAAGGTAGATTGTCTAATATAATCACGCCAGTAATTTAGGGAAAAAATTATCTCTGCCTTACTAACTCATACAAAATAAACTCCAGTTGTACCAGCATATAATTGTAAAATATTGAAATAACAAAATACAGATTTTCATACTATCTTTTTATCATGTTGGGTTGCAAGAAAATCCCAAGCTTGACATAAACCTAAGAAGCCACAACAAATAATATTGAGAGTTTGATGACAGGAAAATAAAAATGAAAACTCCTTTATAGCTAAAAGCCATTTAAAAAGTAAAAGGAAACAGGCAAAATATTTGCAAAACAGGGAACTGACAGAGCTTTAATTTTTGTGTTAATTAAAATGTGAATCGATAAGAAAAGTACAAGCCATTTGTAGAAAAATGGGCTCTTCTGACTCCTAGAGCTCTAAGATAATAAATTTGTGTTAAGTCGCTAAAAAAAAAAAAAAAAAAAAAAAAAAAAATTAAATAAATAGGCAAAAGACATACATAAGTAATTCCAAGAAGAGATGGTCTTTCATTCTTTCAATACACATGGATTGAGTGTCTTCTATTGCTGTAGGTTTTAGTAGGGCTGGGGATTAGCAGTGAACATGACAGTGATTCTGCCCTAAAGCGCTTACATTCTAATGGAGTTAACAGACAGCAAACAGTATTTGACTACATCTGCAAGGAAACAGCACTTATGACAGTGTATTAACCATGTGTCTCTGATACTTTGACATCTCTGGGACTTGATAGCCTTGGAGAGACTGCCCCACCCCCGTTAGCCAATTCCTAGAGAGACTTAATGACTCACCTGTGATCGCACATGTACGCCAAGCAGTCTAGAGCCCACAGCCTAACCACCTCCTCTGGGGGGTTCTTACACTCAGGAACACTGTTCCTCTCACCCTGATCCCTCAGGGCCAAGTAACAGATAGTAGTAGCTCCCTAGAAATTATTCAGACTGAAATTATTAAAACCAGACAGTCATAAACCCCTTTGCCCTGCCTTGCCTATTTCTCCTTGGAAACCATTTAATAAAGGCTCTTGCCCACATTTCTCCCACTCTTTCTGCCTCCCAACTGACCCCCGTGCTTCCTCAGGTGGCCCCACGTAGCGTCATGTGCCGCCTGGAAACCCTCAGTAGCGATCTGTCTTTTTAGTACCAGTCGTTCCCTGATCTGTTGGCCTCATTTTTACTGAATAAAATGAAAACGTGAATTTTAAAGCAAAGAGTGGCTTGGGGTAACCTGGGTGGCTCGGTTGGTTAAGCATCTGCCTTCGGCTCAGGTCGTGATCTTGGGGTCCTGGGACCGAGTCCTGCGTCAGAGTCCCTGCTCAGTGGGGAGTCTGCTTCTCCCTCTTCCTCAGCCCCTCCCCCTGCTGGTGCTCCCTCCCTCTCTTTCCCTCTCTCAAATAAATGGATAAAATCTTTAAAAATAATAATAAATAAAACAAAAAGTGACTTGGAGTTTCCTTATGTTTGCTAATCAAAGAAGGCTTCTCAGAAGAGGTGCCATTTATGTAAAGATCTTTAAGACAAGGAGAGGGCTTCTATGCAAAGAACTGGGGAAAGCATTCCAGGCAGAGGAAGTAACTCTTGCAGAGGTCCAGTGTGAGGTATGTTTGATGTAAACAACAAATAGAAAAAATGCCTTATGGCTGGAGTAGAATTGGAGTTGGAGAGAATGTAAGCTGGAAAGTCAGAGAGTCCGGCAAGGCCTAGCGGACGAAATCAACAACATGGCTTTAAAAAAGGAAGAAATGATCACACGGCGAAGATGTTAGAGGCTGATAATACCCACGGAGTGCAGGGTGCAGGGTAATAAGCATTCCTGTGTACTGTTTGTGCAGTGGGACATTTGTTCAATCTTTATGGAGGACAGTGTGGCCATATTGCTCAAGATTTTAAACGCACATACTCTTCTTAAAAATCTTCTGACTCGGGATGCCTGGGTGGCTCAGTTGGTTAAGCAGCTGCCTTCGGCTCAGGTCTTGATCCCAGCGTCCTGGGATGGAGTCCCACATCAGGCTCCTTGCTCGGCAGGGAGCCTGCTTCTCCCTCTGCCTCTGCTGCCACTCTGTCCGCCTGTGTTCCCTTGCTCGTGCTCTCTCTCTCCCTGGCAAATAAATAAATAAAATCTTTAAAAAAAATCTTCTGACTCAAGTACAACTGACACATGATGGTTCGTTAGTTTCAGGTGTGCAACACAGTGATTTGACTACTCTGTTGGTTACGTTGTGCTCGCCACAAGTATAGCTGCCTGCTGTCACCTTACAAGGCTGTCACAGTACCATCAGCCATGTTCCCTGGGCTGCCCCTTTCATCCCCACGACTTGTTCATTCCAGCACCAGAGGCCTGGACCTCCCACTTCCCTTCACCCATGTGGCCCATCTCCCAACCCCCTTCCCTAGGGCAACCATCAGTTTGTTCTCTCTATTTATAGGTCTGATTCTGCTTTTTGTTTGCTTACTCATTTGCTTTGCTGTTTAGATTCCATATAGAAGTGAAATCATACAGTGTTTGCCAGTCTTATTTTACTTGACATAATACCCTAATACCCTCTAGGTCCATCCATATTGTTGCAAATGGCAAGATCTCATCCTTTTTTCATATATATATATATATATATATACACACACACATACATACATATATGAGATATCTAGCTCATATCTTCTTCATCTGTTCATCTATTGATGGACACCTAGGTCACTTCCATATCTTGGCCATTGTAAATAATGCTATAATAAATGCAGGGGTGCATACATCTTTTCAATTTAGTCTTTTGGGGTTTGGGGGGTAAATAATTGGGTCATATGGTAGTTCTATTTTTAATTTGTTGCGGAACTTCCATGCTGTTTTCCACAGTGGCTGCACCAGTTTACATTCCTACCAACAGTGTAGGAGGGTTCCCTTTTCTCCAAATCCTCACCAACACTGAGTATTTCTTCTCTGTTTGGTACTGCTCATTCTGACTGGTGTAAGGTGATACCTCACTGTGGTTCTGATTTGCATTTCTTTGATGATGAGTGAGACTGAGCATCTTTGCCTGTACCTGCTGGCCATCTGGACATCTTCTTAGGAGAAATGTCTGTTCATTTCCCCTGCCCATTTTAGAATTGGATTGTTTGCTTTTTGGGTGTTGAGTTATATCAGTTCTTCATATATAAATGCACATACCCTCGAACCCAGTAATTCCATGTCTGGAAAATTGTCCAACAAATCGATTTATTGCCTTGTTTGTGATCACAAAACAAAACAAACAGAAGTGGAAGCAATCTGTTAATAAGAAACTAGTTAAAGAAAGTATGGGATGTTAATACAGCATAGCTATATACAGATGGATATGTGCTGATATGAAGAATTGTTTACCTTTTTACTCAAATGCAATATTTATTTAAATATATATTTATTGGTCATATGATCCACAGAGACTTACACATATATGTACACTTTTTAGGGGAAAGAGGAGATATTATGTATATTTTGTACATCACAATCAATTGTATAGGACGGATACATGGCTAATTTTAAAAAAGACACAAGGTGCACCTGGGTGGCTCATTTGCTTAAGCGTCTGACTCTTGGTTTTTGCTCAGGTCATGATCTCAAGATCATGGGATCCGTCCCCATGTTGTACTCTGTGCAGAATCCGCTTGGGATTCTCTCCCTCTCCTTCTCTTTCCCCCGCTGCACCCTGTGTGCAAGCATTCTCTCCCTCTTCAATAAATAAATCAATAAATAAAATCTTAAAAAAAAAAAAACCCATAACACAAGAAACATCTTTGGCTAATGATAGAGAGTGGGATGGAGATGGGAGCAACATCTCTGAATGATTTGCAGTTATGAATATTAGGGGAAACCAATGGTGAGAGATATGGGAATTGACTGACCTGTCTTTGCAGTTTTCCTGGAAATCTGAAATTTCTCAATGAAAAAGTATTTTAAAGGCACCTGGGAGGTTAAGTGTCCAACCCTTAATTTCAGCTCAGGTCATGATCTCAGGGTCGTGGGATGGAGGCCCGAGTCAGGCTCTGCACTTGCAAGGAGTCTGCTTGAGATTCTCTCTCTGTCCCCACCCTTCTACTTTCTCAAATAAATAAATAAATGAATAAATAAATAAATCTTTTTTTTAGATTTATTTAAAAAACACACCTCCCTCAAAGCTTAAAAGTATATAAATCAAAGCATCCGCAGAGGTGGTCTTATGATAGTGGGATAATAGGTGATTCATTTTCTTCTCTCTGTATCTGTAGTTTTACATAGTTACCATGCTTTATTTGTTTAATTTTTAAAAAAATATTTTAGAGAGTTATGAAAGTGTAGGGCGGGCTGAACTAAGGACATGGCTAGTCTGTCCTGGACTTTCTTCTTCTCTCCTTACACCCCCGGCCACCCCCAAATTTCTTTGCCTTCTTTAAAATGTCAGAGAACGAGGTTTTTTGATTTGAAGAAGAAAGAGAAGTTTTCCAATGACTGTGCGTGATTCTGGGCTCATTCAGTTACAGTATTAGCAACCCAGTTCACCCTGGCTTGAGCAAAAAAGTATTGCTTCACAGTTGAATGTCAACCGGGGTAAAACTTGCTTCTGACACAGTTGGAGTCCAGTCCAAACCTGTTTTCCTCTTTTAGTTCTGCATCCTCTTGGGTTCTTTATTTTTAGGTGGTTTTTCCAGCTGACAGCCCCTTTACCCTGTAGAAAGAACTCTTCTTTTGTCCCCAAAAGTTCCAGCAGAAAGCAGGATAGGCAATGGCTGCCTGATGGCCCCTGGGCCACCCTCTCGAATAAGACTCTGAGACAGAGTGCCTTGCGGTGGTTTCCATTCCTCCTGTGGCCCCCAGTAGAGGCACTGAATTCATGCCCGGCTCCAAAATGCAACGGTGTTACCATGCAACCCATGTAACAATGCAGTCGACTGAAAAATAAAGGAATATTTTATCCCTTTGGAAGTCCTGCAGTACCTTTGATTTAGAAGAAGAGACATGAGGAGCTGGAATGTTCTCCAGGTTTTTTTTTTTTTTTTTCTTTCTTTCAATAATTGTCCTGGGGTGAAGAAGCTTGAAAATTACTGCTTTAAAGTCATCCCAGGAGTCTGAATGCCTGCAGAAATATCCATCCACTTAAGTTATTCATTTGTATTCATGTTCAACAGTAATTGTCTTAATAGATGAAAATGTCATTCTCTAAAAGCTGTCGTTTACTGACTAAATTCTACTTATAATTCTTGATGTTCTTCATTATGTTCGGAAACATAAGAATTTTCTACGCAGTAGGACAAGTAGTTCTAGTAATCAGTTTCAAATTTCTCACCTTCCTAGGAAAATGGGACTTTCAAAGAAAATAGTTTATGAAGCTGTGTCAGTTTTATGTAAATATACGGGTTGGGGTTGGATTTTGGCAGTCTTGTTTGATGTTCCAGGATGTTTATCCACCTAGACCCTTCTAAAGTAGATCAGAGTTCCCAGCTAAGCTGCTTGTTTGGTGTTATACTAATGGGATTTGTCACCAACCTTAGGAAAAAGAAATGATACTGAATTCAATATAATTTATAGTTAAAAAGCAGGTTACCTCAGGGGTACTGTGAGATAAAACCCAGAGGGGGCAGTAGGAATAATTCCCAAATTCACCCAGCATTTAAAGGAAACACTTGATTGAGATTTGGGTTAAATTGTCCTAAAAAGTTTCAAAATGGTTCTTAACCTGGCCTCCATCTAGAACTAGAATTAGAGATTGGGATTCCCAAAGCACCAGAAAATGTTTCTCTGCTGGGACCTCCTGGCTTGTTATTCTGTTGTTAAATGCAAAGCAGGGAAGATTGAGAATCCATGTTCAACTTTTGCAGTGTTGCCAAGTTTTTTGAGAGTGCAATGATGGTTTTATAAAAATCAAGGACAAGGGAAAGACCCTTGACCCGGACGTACTTCCTGTGTCTCCATTTATGTTTACTGAGCCTCTCTGACTCTGGTCTGGATTTGGGCCAGGCCTTGCTCAGCGTTTGGAATAGAGGCGGTGGGCTGTGTGCCTTTTAATGGCCATGAGACGTGAAAGGACAGTGGTCTGTGTAGGCAGTCTACAGGAAGTGGCTTTGGTAGTTTCCCAAACTACTAAATTTCATGAAGTCTGTTCAGTTTACTTAGCAAGGGTTATTTGTTTGACAGCAAAGCTTGTATGGCCTTGGGATAACTATTTATTTAAATCGTTATACTAGTTTTCTCAAGGTATTTACTCTGTAAATACCACTCTATTGTCAGGCCTGATACAGTTTTTAAGTATGCTTAAATTGCAAGAACATGTTTGTGAAAATGTTTAGCATGACGTGTGATGCGTAGTAAATGCTTTTGCAGTTTACCTCCTGGAATTCTCAGACTTCAGAGGTCACCACAAACACAGGACTAGAACATCCTGACCATTGCTCTTAGGGAGGAAATAGGGTTAGATGCCTGTAAGCCTCAGGTCACAACTTCATACTAGCCCATCAGTCCGTAACATTTATTTGTGTTTCAGTTTAATATGTATTATTGATTCATTGCCTTTGAACTCACAGCCAGTGTAGACCACAGCTCACACCTGAACAAAGCTTATCTAGCATGTGTATTTTTGATGGAAAACATCCCAGTCTTCCCGCAATCGGGAACACTAGGCAGTATTTCCATGCTGTGACCAGGAAATGGTTTGTTTATTTATTTATTTATTTATAAATAAAAATTCTATTTGTTTATTTGACAGAGAGAGAGAGAGAGAGAGAGAGCGCGCGCGCAAGCAGGGCGAGTGGCAGGGAGAGGGAAAAGCAGACTCCCAGCAAAGCATGGGGAGCCCAATGCAGGACTCGATCTCAGGACGCCTGGATCATGATCTGAGCTGAAGACAGACGCTTAACCAACTGAGCCACCCAGGTGCCCCTGGGAGCTGTTTTAAACAACAAAATCACTAAAGAAAGCATTGGCACAAAATAGACTTCACAAAGAAACTTACTTACAGTGCAAGAACTGAAACAGGAAGGCAAAGTGTCGGCTTATGTGACCCATGCTGGACTCCTGTGAGTTGGGATTCAAATGTCCTCCGCTCTGTTCATGTCCCCCAATGACCACGAAAGTGCCACCAGCACTGATTTTGCTGTTACAAAGAAATTTTAGCAAGTAGGGGAATTTGCAGATTTGGAATCCACAAATAATGAGGACTGACTGTACTCACATTTTCATTTAGTTTACTGCCTATATTTCTCAACAAATTTGTAAAGCATAAAAATTAGGCATTTCCTCTTCTGATCGTGGCCCAAATCCAGACCAGAGCTAGAGGCTAGTAAGGGCAGTGGAAACACAGGAAGTGCTTCTGTGTCAAGGGCCTTTCCCCTGTCTTTGATTTTTAAAACCATCCATTGCATTCTCCTGAAACTTAGTAGCGCTGCAGAAACTGAACCCAGATTCCTGTTCTTCTGTTCCCTGTTTTCCATTTAGCAACAGGGTCTCCAGCTAGCAGGTAAAAGTAGAGAAATATTTTATAGTGCCTAGAGACTCAACTAAATTCTAACTCTGCTTCTAGTTCTGGTTCTTTTTTTTTTCATTTTTTAATTTTTTTATAAACATATATTTTTATCCCCAGGGGTACAGGTCTGTGAATCGCCAGGTTTACACACTTCACAGCACTCACCAAAGCACATACCCTCCCCAATGTCCATAACTCCTCTGGTTCTTGAACATATGAAAGTAAGAACCATTTTGAGAGTTTTCAGGAAATTTAACTCAAATCTGATTTCAATCTGTTTTTCTAAAATCTGGGTGAATCTGTGTATTTTTCCTATAGGCTACTGCGGGCTTTACCTTACAGTGCCCCTACGTTAGCCTTTTTTTTAAACTATAAATTATATTGGGTTCAGTATTGTTACTTACCTTGGGTATGATTGAAAATGTGCTTTTATTTAAAAGCTGACATTTTCGTCTGTAGTGGCTGTAGCTTATTCTTTAGTGAGCAAAGAATTTTTACTTCCGATAGCTTATTCACTAGAATTAGAAAAACCAAAGTGATTTGCAAAAAAAAAACAAAAAAAACCCAAAACCCCAAAACAAACAAACTCCCACCAAAAATTTTTAAAAAGTGCACAAAGTTTTTAACTAAAAAAATTAATTAATGGCAATTAATTGTCATCTTTTTAAGTGCACATGTAGCAGGCTTCAGGCTTCTTCCATTGTGAGCCGGGTCGTGGATCAGGAAAGGGACAGAGGCTGTGTGGATTCTTTCTGGCTGCTTAGATGGCCTCTTCTGTCTCAGTCCCATTTTGTTTAAGGTAGTGTGGTTCTTAAGTGACATCTCTGTGATAAACCACCTGTCCTTTACACTGTAAAATGTTTCTTAAATGTTCCTCCTCCTGCAAACCTCAGGTCATTCCCCAGTATTTACTCTAGGAGTCTTGTATAAATTAAGGCAGTTTTGTTTTTCTCCAAAACACATGGTGCGTGCTCACTTGCTCCTAGAAAGGAAATATTGAGGTCTTTGCTGCTAGAGTGGATAAATCCCAGATCTTAGGGGCTACATAGGAGAGAGGCACATTTCTCACTCCTATGATACACAATTGGGAGACTGGCTAGGGGCCAGGGGTTCTCTTCCATCTGTCATTCACACTCCCAGGCAGGCAGACACTCATAGATGTGGATATGCAGCCAGTAGCAGGGAAAAGAAAACAAATAGACCAATAGAAGGGAAGTTTTTATGAAGACTAGAAGCAATGCGCATCACTTCTCCCCACATTCTTGCTGGGACTCATTCCTGTGGCTCCCCATAGATATGACAAGGTGGGGGCTGGAATCGTGGGGCCAGGCAGCCTCTTCCTGGCTGCAGTGCTGTGCACCGTGGGAGGGGAGCACTAAGTGTTCACTCACAGCTCGCTGTCCCTGGCGCACAGCAGAAAGCTGCTGGACGGGACGGGGGTGGGAGGGGCGGGGTAGGGGGGGTGCCACCCTTGGTGCAGCCTGGTAAGATGATAGGAGAGCCCATGCCAACATTGAGGAGGTGAGCTTGTTGGCCGTGTTTCTGTCAAATTGTACCCAGGCTCAAGCTGAGCCCCGATTAGTGCCCCGCCTCCTCCAAGGTAGAGAAGCTTGTCTGTTTCAGGCAAATCCGCCACAGGGCGTGGGAATCTGGTTTGGACGCTCACTGGAACTCCTGGAAGATAGGCTCCCTCTGAGACTCCTACGGAAGAGGAGCTCAGTACATGCAAGGGGAGCACGCATAAGGCTGGCTAATGTGTCCCTGGCCCCACTGTGGGCAGAGCCTGTGCTGAGCTCTTCTCATCTCTTATCTCACTGAACCTCTAAATCACCATGACAAGGCAGCTATTCTATTAGTATGACCCTGATTTTAGAGCAGAGGAAGTCGTGTGCACTAAGGCACGTAACTTGCTCACAGCACATAGCCTAGAAATAGCAGAGTTAGGTTTGAGCTCGGACAGCGTTGGGAATGAATGAGAGGGACATGGTGTCTCCCCGCGCCGGCCCTCCCCCGCTCCCCCTGCCCCCCACCCGCGGAGTGGGGGATGGGTGAAGGAAATGTGGAGCGCTGGGAATGAATGAGAGTGACATGGTGTCCCTCTTTGGTGCTTCTGCAAGGCTTCCCATAGCGTGCTCCACAGTGACAGAAGATCCCTACCAGGGAGACACTGTTCTTCCTTCCAGATCATGAGGCCAGAGACTAGGACTAACAGTAATGTTAACAGTTATATAGTTGTTACTTTAAGGACAGAGAAACAGAGCTTACATTGTAGATTAGAGTTGTCTCTCAAAAAGTTAATTTGATTTCTGGAGTTCCTTCTAAGCAATATCTTATCACCATCAAGAAGATAACCAGTTGTGATATAAACCCAAATTTTTCCTGTAGTTTAGCCATTTTTATTTATTTTTATTTTTAATTTTATTTTTATTTTTAGAGCGAGCATGCACACATATGGGGGGGGGCAGAAGGAGAGAGAGGGAGTATTAAGCAGGCTCCCTGCTTAGCAAAGAGCCAGAGGCAGAGCTCGATCTCGTGACCCTGAAACCATGACCTGAGCTGAAATCAAGAGACCAGTGCTTAATAGACAGAGCCACCCAAGTGCCCCTAGATATTTTTAATTAAAAAAAAAAAAAGATTCTGGGCACCTGGGTGGCTCAGTGGGTTGAGCCTCTGCCTTCGGCTCAGGTCATGATCTCAGGATCCTGGGATTGAGTCCTGCATCGGGCTCTCTGCTCAGCAGGAAGCCTGCTTCCTCCTCTCTCTCTGCCTACTTGTGATCTCTCACTGTGTCAAATAAATAAATAAAATTAAAAAAAAAATTCTTTGTAACACATAGTGTAATATGAGTTTCAGGTGTACAATATAGTGTTTCAACAATTCCATATATCACTCAGGGGTCATCATGACAACGGCACCCCCCAGCCCCAAGTTTAGCCATTTAAAAAAATAAATCTGTCATTTGGTAAATAGCTGTGTGTCTCATAAACAATTTTAGTTAATACCACTACCTCTATTTTTCCAGAGCTGGGACACAAATAGGACGCTAACCCTTTTGGACTAATGTGTTCAGCCCCCAAGTCAGGCCAGGTGAGAGATGTGCTGCCCAGAGGTTTTACATGCTGTGAGTGGCTGAGGCTCAGAGGGTCCCACTGGCAAGCGTAGGAACTGCCGGTGTGGAAGACCTGGACCCCTGGGTGGTGGGCATCGGGTACCCAGGTTGTCTTCTCTCCTGGTGACTTAAGTCAACTGATTACGCTGTGAAAAAGACACTTCTGTAGCACCAACCGGGAAATAATAAATATTTAGCTGCTTTGTCCAACAGCAGCCTTTGATACATCACCCAGATCCATTTTCAGCTGAGTTCAAGTTCAGTAGAGGGAACCGCTGTCACCACGTGAGCTCTCCTATTTATCCAAAGGCATACATTCCATAGACAAGTCATCTAACGTTTGGTACTTGATTCACACTTCTCTGTGAGCCAAAAATAAACCAATATTGTTCCCTGAATTATTTCCCAGCTTTTTTGGAGAGAGAGAGAGAGTATATGTGTGTGCATAGATGTGTACTGGTGAGTACTCTAACTGTCCCTCCAATTAGTGGTATTAATGAGCTCCTACAGCAGGCATGTCCACATCTGTGCTGCATTCATTCCCTTTCCATCCTTTAAGTATAAGAAGTAGACTCATTAGGCGAGGTTAAAAAATAGAACATTATTTATGTAAAACCCCTCACTGGTGTCAGGATTTCGTATAAATGTAGCTGATTACAGTCAGCAGTCCCCCACTATTGCTGGATTACAAACACGAGCTCATTCTCACCATCCCCTTATCATCATCTTAGTCTCGAATGAACTACCAAGTGATAATGGCAAGGGACCGATGAAAATGTGGGCACGGTGCCGTCCATAGACCCTGCATCCAGCTGTTAGGGTTTTGAGTTAAGATCTTTGTCTGCCACAGACAGTCCTCCCAGATGTCACATTTCCAAGAGCTTCTCGTTTTCTGTATCTAAGGAGCTAACACTCAAAAGAAAGAGACACTTCCCCAAGAATGAGTCATCAAGCGTTGAAACTGAGGTGAAGTGCATATTCTGAGTGATTGACAATTTAGGAAATGACCCCTGGGAATAAAATGGCTTCTGTCAAACGTTGTGAACTGGGAGTGAGGGAGGACATGGCGATGATTAGATGGAAGCACTGTTTGTGTCATTCCTTTCCTTCACGTCCAATGGCATTCCTTCTATGCATCTCCCATGGAACGTCTACTTGTTAGTGTATATTTATAATAGGAGTTAAATATCACTTCTTTCTCTTCTTGTTCTAGTAAATTTACTCCCTTGCAGTGGTGGTGTTGGTAGTAATTTGGGTTTCAGAAGCATGAAGTAAGACTTGGTAACAGTTATTGGACAGAATTAAAATACAGAGATAGTGGGTATGCTGTCCCTCAGAGCCGTTTTTGCTGACCAGTGCGGATCAGGGCTAAGTTAAGGCAGCTGACTTGTGCTCTGTTTGATTGGTGGTTTTTGGATACAGTGGAGATTTCCTTATACTCAGGTCTTGACGCACCACTGGATCCTGAAACCACTTTGGTGGATTGCAACTGGTTTTGAAGATAGAAAACAGAATAGAATAGGCAATAATATGTACCATACATAGGTAGTGAGGATAAGAAAATACTGTTTTTTGCATCTTTTGTTTCACTTACATGGACATGGGGGTGTGTATATAATATATGCTATGTTAGGAAGACCACTCTGGTCTTCAGTTGTGAGCATGGCGGTCCATTTCCATTTGGATCACTACCTCTCTTCAGTTCTCATGCCAAGGGCAGAGACATATTTCCTATCAATCTCACCGAAGTGTGATGTATGGTGTGTCCTGCTCTAAGAACAGCCATCACCCCCTAAGCTCTTCTGCCTGGAGGGCAGGAATGCTTTTATGAATCGAATAGTAGGATTGAGTAAAAGTGATCCTTAACTAGAAAGGCTTGCTTTTGTGATGTTGGCAGTGGTTGATTGTCTTTATGAGATACATTATCATATGCTGACGTTCTTATTTAGCACTTACTTATCCAAAAGCCATTTCATAACCTATTGATTCAGGAAGTTACGCATCATTGTTCTGAAATGAGGGACCAATAGTGTGGCAGTGTAGATGCGAAGATAGAAAGTGGAAAAGGTCTCTTTTTAGTTCATTTGCTTTTATTCTTTAATACAAGTATTTTGGGGGAACATGTGCTTTTTATGCACTGTGCTTTGGGAACACACAGATGATCGCCTTGGCCCTTTGTCTGGATTCAGAAACATATGTGTAGACTGATAGTGGCAATTCAGGGTGGTTAAGTGCCAGAGTCGAGAGAGACACACACACACACACAGACACACACAGAGAGAGAGATGTGTGAAGTTATCTGGGATTTTAAAGGAAGAAGAACTACCTGCAGTTTGGGAAGATCTTACCCAGGACAAAGTCATCAAAATAAAACCCAACAGGCAAGTAAGAATTTTCCAGCTGGAGAAAGATAGGACTTAGAGAGGGGTGGGACATATACCCTGACTCCAGAACACAGTCCCAAATCTGTTTTGCTTAGTTAGCACTTGGTGAGATTTGAGTATCGATTCTCTTGCTCTTCAACTTTGAATTCAGAAAAAAAGGAATTCTAGTTATTCAGAGTACCAGTTAGTAGAAGTCTGACTAGTTACGGTTTCACTGTAACGGCAGTGTATCAGGAAGCAGGATTATAATAATGCATTTTTTAAAGTTGTATCTATCTAGAGGTTTTTTTATTTTTTTTAAGATTTTATTTATTTATTTGACAGGGAGAGAGAGAGAGCACAAGTAGGCAGAGCAGCAGGCAGAGGGAGAGGGAGAAGCAGGCTCCCTGCTGAGCAGAGAGCTCGATGTGGGACTCGATTCCAGGACCCTGGGATTGTGACCTGAGCCGCTTAACCAACTGAGCCACCCAGGCACCCTAGAGTTTTTTTTTTTTTTTTTTTTTTTAAATTGTTGTTTTTTTGGTTTGTTTATTTTGCCTTGGGTAGAAATCAATGTGTGAAATTTTGATTTTGAGTTCTCCCTTACAAATCCAATTTGTCATCTCATATGTTCTTCCCAACAAGAATTTAGTGTTTCTTTTTTTTTTCTTTTTTTTTTTTTTAGAGATTTTATTTATTTTTTTGAGAGATTGAAGGTGAAAGAGACCACAGAGAGAGGGGGAGAAGCAGACTCACTGCTGAGTAGGAAGCCCAATGCAAGGCTCGATTCCAAGACCCTGAGATCATGACCTGAGCCATAGGGAGGTGCCCAACCAACTGAGCCACCCAGACATCCTGAATGTAGTGTTTCTTGACAAGGGAAGAGAGCTAGAAAACCAGATAGAGCACAGGTAGCAGGGAAGGTGGCCAAAGTCGGGAGGAAGCAGACATGTCTGCTGGGGGTGGTCAAAAAAAGAGATGACAAGAGGTGGGGACAGCATCAGGGGAATTCCAGAACCTAGAGGGCAAAGGTTGATACAGTTGCCTCTGCCTTCAGTTTCTTGCCTCTCATCCCTTACAGATTCCCTGTTCTTTGAGTCTGATGAGGACAGTTAAGGTTCAGAGGATTGTCACCCCCCAGAAACGGCCTGGGTTCTAGAAGACCAGCTTTCAAAAGGCTGGGACTAGAACCTCTTCTAACCTATGTCCTGAGCTGTAAAATCAGTCCTAAACCGACTCCCTTCAAGCCATTGTTAGTTGGCGATTCCTATGGATTTGTATGTGCTTAGCATAAAGCCTGGGGCATTGGAGGTGCTTCTTCAATGGTTTTCCTCCCCCTACCCCTCACCTCACACATAATCCTATGTTAGCCTCTCTAGGACTCATCAAGGTGACTTCCTCACTGCAATGACCAGAGCACACATTTATTTAGTTAACACATGCAGAGTGTGTTTCTACAACAGTAAATTTCAGAGTAGCACAGAACACAGTCATTTTAGCTTCAGCCTTCTAGACCCACCGCATGGTTGCATGTGTGACAGTCTGCCTTCTGCCCGCTCATAGTCAAGCTGACGGGGCACCCCCCACGCCCCTGGGGAAGCTTGGAGGTTCAGGTGAGGGGGTAGGGGCTTTGGATGTGCTTTCATACTCTGTTGTTGGAAGATAGGGCCTTGCGGGTGGATAAGGAGGTAAGGGGTAAGAAGAAGGAATTTAAGTAACTCCATTTAGAGACTGAAAAAGAGAAGGAAGGATGACCAATGCACCCTATATATTTATCTCCCTTCTCTTCTGCCTGATTGCTGATCCCACTCAGACCTCAGCTTAGCATAACGGTGGTCAAGGTAACATCAATGCAAATCGGGTTTTTTGTTAAACTTGGTGATACACTTTCATTACGCATTTCTCTAAAATCTCTGGTCAAGGTAACATCAAAGCAGATTGGTTTTTTGTTAAACTTGGTGATACACTTTCATTACGTGTTTCTCTAAAATCTCTGAATGACCTCAGCAAAAGAATTGGGGATCTTTTCCTTTGCCCATAACGTAAAAATATCTTGCATGTCTCTGTGTTCTTTAATAGCATGGATTTCTTTGTCTCATTTTATACATATCGACTCCCAAGACAGTTCAGTGATTACGGCCTGGCAGACAGGTAGGCTGTTTCCTTCTTTTCATTTTTGTTATATAGTGAGACTCTGTGTAATTTTACTGATCTAGGGTGTTATCAGGTATTAAATATGGGTGACTTGCTTGATGTACAGGAGCATTTTTTTTTTTAAGATGTTATTTATTTATTTGAGAGAGAGAGAACGAGCATGGGCAGGGGGAGGAGCAGTGGGAGAAGCAGACTTCCTGCTGAGCAGGGAGCCTGATCCCAGGACGCTGGGATCATGACCTGAGGACCTGAGCTGAGGGCAAACACTTAATGACTGAGCCACCCAGGTGCCCCGTTCCTGCCCCTTTCTATGGGAGTTTCCAAGGCAACATTAGCGGCCGGATATTTGCTATGTGGAAATATATGACACAGACAACTACATTCTTTATACAACTACATACAGATACTAATCCTTTCAGAACCCTGCTTTGTAAAGTTAGACTTGGCCCTTGATGTCCAGTGAAGATGCTGATTTGGGGGAAAGCTTGTTAATTGCAGGGGGAGAAGTGCAACCCGTGTTCATGGCTCTAGGATTCTGTGAAATACTTAAAGTGAATTCCTGTCCTCCCTTAAGTCCTGAAGTAAACCAAACTCTCCGAGGCAGAGGGTGAGTGACAACTTGTGTCACATAATTAGCTCAGAGTATTACAGTTGGAAAAAGTACCCAAAGGCCAGAGGTGGTTGGGTCTCTCTCCATGGCCTCACTGGGGCCCCCTACTGGCTGCACCAAGGGCAGCCTGTGAAGGGCTTTTCTGGCTGCCCAGTGGCATTTCTTTTGTTGTCATTCAGGAGCATGTGGGCTGATAAGAAAAGCTGAGGGATGAAAAAAAAAAAAAAGGAAAGAAAAAGAGGAACTAAGGGATGATTGAAGCTATCCATACAAACCCTAGACTGTAGGAAAATATATAGAATTCAGGGTGTTCGAAAACCAGTTCCTAGCTGTGGGCCCTTGTGCAGGTTACCCAGCTCCTGAGCACAGGTTTCCAGCTCTGTCAACTCCTTAGCACCTGCTTTGCCTTGCTCAAGTGTCCTAACCCGGCCTCCTAATGTACTCGAATACCTGGGCACTGGAGTCAGCAACCCCTCTGACAGCCTCCTTTGTACCAGGCACCACGGAACAATTGGATAAGCTCAGGTAGGGATGGAGGCTTCGGGAACTGAAGGGAAGTTTGTTGTCAGAAGTGTCTAATTTAGCATTCTGTGTGTGGGTAGTGGGGGAGGTGATGCCTAAGACCTGGGTGTCTGGAGATTAGAACCGAACTCAGATTCAAGTCCAGGTCTACGAGTCATTTAGAGATTTGGAAGCTGGGAGCCTTAGAGGACAAAAGGGTCTGTAAGAGAGTGGGAAAGCTCTACTAGAAACTGGCCTGATCTTGAGAGATGTCAGGGGCGGTGTCCCCTCTCAGCAGCCCCCCCTGGTGCTGCATTGCCAAGGGAGTGGCCCTGAGTCTCCAGGGGTGGGGTGGGGGGAGTGCTTGAGTTGTGGCGGGGCAGGGGAGGGCTATATTGGGAGCTGGTGGCAGCCCAGCACATTGTTAGACCTTCTTCCTGGGTGAGTCACCATGTCTGGGGCGGGCGAGAACCTGATTGTGGAGGCCGGGGAAAGCCCACGTCAAACCTGGAGCCTCCACAATGATATAAATGGAAAGTAAAACGGAAAAAAAAAAAAAAAAAGTGAGGGTTTGTAAAGATGGAGTACATTGTAGCGAAGAAAATTCTTGGCTGAGAAAGTGTGGGGTGAGCACTCAGGCCTTTGTTGGAGGGATTTTGTTGTTGCTGGCCTAGAAAGGGGAGAGCTGGTCCCACCCCTTTGCCATTGTGGAAACAAACAGACAAGTAGGAAAAAAAGACTTTGCAATGCAATTAAGAGTCTGGGGAGGCAAAGTGAAAGAATAGGAAATATAAAGAATTGAATGCATTCCTAAATCTTCAGGGAATAAAAATATCCAGATTGGAGGCTAAGCGTCTGCTAACTCAGAGTAAGATTTTCTTCAGTAGCTGCAGGATTGGGCCATTCCGTGTCCTCCCCAGACCAGCATCCAAGAGAATATCTGTTACCCACTGCCTTGGGAGGACATGAGAAGAATTTATGATTCAGTCAATTTCAAAATAGTTCTGTCATGTTTTGTCACTTTGTTTAATTTAATTTGTCACTTTGTTTAATAGCTGTTGGACTTCAGGCATATTTAACAGGAGGAACATTTCTAAGCAAAGGTTATTTTTGATAGGAAGCCAATAGGAAAGAAATTAAAGACAGTGGACTAGCTGCCTGGAATTTCTTACTTTAGATACTGTTGCCCATAGTTATATTTGGGGGGGGGGGCGGGTTTGTCTTTGTTTTTAAGCTCCTCACACACAGAGACCACTTAGGGCACTTCCAAAAAAATAAAACAAAAGCACGGATGGCCTGTTTTGTAGAATTAAGGAAAGTACCTCACAGTGACTCAGGTGTGAGGTTAGAACTGGTTGACACCAACTGGGCTTTTCAGAGACTGCTCATTCATTAGTCATTGTGTCTACACAAATGCCTTTTCCTCATTACTTGCTTTAAAAAAAAAATGCTATCTGATGGGTACTGCTTGCATGGTGGCGGGGATTTTCATTATTCTCCAGAGCTGTTTACTTCATTTGTCAGGCCAGCCAAATGTTTGGTTTTGCTGCCCCCCTGCCCCCCACCCGGGAAACCATACAGGCTCATCAGTGCTTTTGATGTAGGCAGGCCTGGTCCAAGGACCCAGAGGGGGTTCTGCAGGACCAGCCAAGGGAGTAGGGTGGAAATTAAACTTAAGCCAGCGGGAGGTGAAAACAGAGTTTATTAAAGGTAGAGAGAGAGTGCAGGTACAGACGAGGAAAGGAAAGGAGGGAGTCTTTTCTTGGCTCTGGGTCTGGGGTTTTCATTGAGGATTGTGGTCTGGTGTATGTGTCCTCTCAGGTATCCGGGAACTGGCTGGAACAAACACGATAGCCCTTGGAGCCAGCAACTCTTGGTGTTGATAAGTCTAGCACCGATTGTCCAGAATATGGCTTTGTCCAGTCATTTTCACCTGGCCCTTCTAGGTGTTATCTTTTCTACAGAAATCATTCACTCCTTGTCTCTGACAGGAAGACAGACACTATTTGCCTTCTGAAGCACGTGTAGATTGGGGGGTTGTTTGCAGGTCCTCGCAAGAATAGAAGCATGAAGAGGAGCAAAAAGCAGATTTTTGTGGAGGCCTTCAGTTTCCCTGTCTCAGCTTTGATGATTTCTGAGGTCTTGTCCCAGATGCAAAAGCAGACGCCTTTATTATGTGTTTGCATTAACATTGGAACATGCAGGAGAATGCATTTTGAAAATTACAGATGAATATGTAACTGGTGCTGTCTTCTAAATTCTGAATTGACATCAATAACACTTTGCTTCTCTGGAGTCCTTGTATCTTCCCCCAATAGTTTACCCTTCTGTTATCCCACAGCCCACTCACAGTCCCTCTCCGCCTGCCTGTCCTCCCCACGCCCCACCCAAAGACCAGGAAGTGTTCGCATTTTAAAATATTGAAAATGAGGCCCAGAAGAGATGCAAATTATTCCTTCCAAATTACAACTTCTCAGCTATTTAGCAAAGAAGACAAATTCCAGGGCCAGATCTCTGGGTTCTTCATCGGGGCTTTAGGCCGTTAAACCAGGCCTGGGAACCTACTGTCTTCAGGGCTTGGCTTCCTTTTCATTTTATCAGTGAGTTAAGGGCAAAGGCATATCTCCTCATTTGAGTGCAGTAACTTCTTGTGAAAAATTTAACAGGGCTTTAGCAGTACATCAGATTGTATCTCTCCCTTCCTTCCTTATTTGTAAATTCGTTCATTAGTTGCTTCCTTCCTTTCCCAGCTATTTCTTAAATACCTCTGCCACCACTGTGAAAGGTGCTGAAGACAAAATATCTGTATCTATATATACACACTGTATTATATATAATATTGTATTACTATAATAACATATAAAGTATATCACACTATACTATATTATATATAATTTTATATATATTATATATCTTATATAATAGATAATAAATATGTGTTATAAATAATTATATATTATATATGATTTATAATTTTATAAATATGTCATAAAGTATATATATTATATAAGCATGATAGCATCATTGTCCTTCTTATAATATGAAAGGGGTAGAATGAACCAAATTTGTGCAATGGTGTTCCATCTTCTCGAATTAGAATATGTGTCCTCTAAAAGATAAATCCTTTAGGGTAGCTAGCTCATTATCAAGGCTTATGATTGAAATGTCCTAGTCAAATGTCTTTGCTTCCTTATATGACAAGTCACCAGTCACTCTGTACTCAATTTGTGACAGGAACTAATTTGTGATTCTACTTAATTAGGATTTGGTCAGTTAGAAAGGGATGGAGTAGGGGCAAGAAGACGATCCTAATCTCAAGATTCTGCTAGAGGGGGTGTAATACCATCCATTTCCTGCAGTGGAAAGTCGCTCAGCAGTTGGCACCCGCTGTTTGGTCCCCAGGGTTGTGAGCTTCTCTGAGTATGAGTCCTGAAAGGCTCCTGTGATACAGACGAAGGCGATCTGATTCCAGGAGCAGTCGGGGACCCATCCATCATTTTTATTCTACAGGCATTTAAATCCTTAGAAAAGGGGCACCTGAGTATCATATGGTTGATGGTAATTAGAAAAGCAGAGCTGTGGAGGTAGTTGTAGAAATAGTCTTTCCTGGGATAATGGCACAGAGTATTTATCCATCAGTCTGTCCACAGCTCTTCACAGTCACTGATAGAGCTTCAGAACACAAGTGTGCAAACTTGTCTCTGGGAGTCCCAAGGTATGCGGGGAGCCTGGGGTAGAGAAAGGAGTGAGGGAGGAGCCCAGTGGATAGCACCAGCCCCGTCACGTTTTCTGAATAAATTCGCCTTTTTGTGATTTCTGATGTCATCAGCAGTTTTGCCTCTGCCATCTCTCACTATGGGTGACGCTATCTTCACAGGATGGTATGAAATACTGGTTATGTTCAGTAAAACATCAACGCCAAAACAGAGGTCCATGACTGCTGGCTGCAGCCTCCTTGTGCCGGTGCAGCCATGACTGATAAGCAATGGGTCTCCTTGTGCCATTGAATTACTTGTATAAAATGAAGAACCTGGAAGTTGCAATGTCATGGTGCTCTCCCTTACCAAAAGCAAAGCAAAACAAAACAAAAACCCAAAACTTGATGGACTGTAGTGATGTCAGGGTTTGAAATTCTTTTATTGATTGCACCTCTTGCTAATTCTAAGATTAGTCTGTGTGGCCGAAACTGGCCAGCTATTTATCAAACCCGTTTCCTTTTCTTCCGGGGCACAGTGCTGCATTGTATTTTTCCAGTTAACCCTGCACCTAGATTCACCACCATGAGCGTGTTCTGCCCAATCATATGTAAGCGGAAGTAATGGGTGCTTTCTGGGCCTGGCCCATCCAAACCACCTGTTCAAAATTCTTTGTACTGTTTCTCCTTCTGCTGAATTGACGGGGATGCATGCCGTTCTTGTTGAAGACAGAACAATTCAAAAGAAGGAGCTCAGGTCCTGGAATCACTCAGGGGAGGAGAGCAATGATCGTGAGCGTGTGAGCTTGTGTGTGCAAGAAGTAAATTTCTCCTGCATTGGAGCCATTGTAGGTTTTGAGGTTTGTTTGTCCCAATAGAGTTTGTCATCCTAATTGCATTGGCTAATTTCATTCATCTTGATTAGAAAATAGGATCTCCAGGAAGCACTTGAAAGTTCCAAGAAGAACAGAAATTCTGAACTGAAGTTCTAGAAGCTTCCCTTAGTGGATGACGATGTATGCGTGGGAGCAACATGGATGACAGAGACTGATAAGGTTGAGTCAGGTCAGATTTCAAAGCCCTTCCTCCTCCATCCCCCCCACCTCCCAGGAGGAAGTTACTGGTATTAGCGTGGGTGCTGCCTAAGACTTTCCATTGATGGAACTGGAGACACCCGCGCAGCACAGGGAGGGAGGACAGGTAGTGATGCAGAGAAACAGCTCGCAAGGCATACCACATGGGTTCGCACCCTGACTCTGCAACTTACGGTGTACCTTTAAGCAAATCACTCAACTTCCCTGGTACTTGGTTTCCTCTCTTTAAAATGTGATCATAAGGGGTGCCTGGGTGGCTCAGCTGGTTAAGGCCTCTGCCTTCGGCTTGGGTCATGGTCCCAGGGTCATGGGATCGAGCCCTGCATCCGGCTCTCTGCTCAGCGGAAAGCCTGCTTCCTCTTCTCTCTCTCTCTCTTTCTCTGCCTGCCTCCCCACCTACTTGAGATCTCTGTTAAACAAGTAAATGAAATCTTTTAAAAAAATAAAATGTGATCATAAAACCTGATCTTACGGATTGTTATGAACATTTAATGAGAAATTATATCAGTGCTTAAACAGTGTCGTGTTATTTTTCAAAGAAATATTGACTGTTACGACCTGTAGCTAACTGATTCAAAGACACCCAGATTCTTCCTTAGTTTTCCCACCTAGAACCCAAGACGTATTTCTACAAATAGGTGCAGTAGCTGGGTCCGGCTGGAACGACATTGGCTTATAAGTAAGTGCCATGTCGCGTCTACCAGAACCCTTTGGACAATCCATTGATGGCTTTTGGGAGTTGGGCTGTACCCTGTCCTTGTGCCTATTTGTTGAGCATGCATTCTGGAGTAGGAACACCACCAGCTATGGAAGATACCTAGATGAAAAATAAAGAGCTTCCAGATTAGTGGGAGAGACAAAAAAGCAAAGGACTACTTCTGCTATAGTGTTCACAGCTCTTGATTTTGCACATGATCGTATCAACACTTGGGACAACCTGGGGAGACCAGGGCCATGACTTCTTTAGGGCTCAGGTCCTGCACGTTGTGGGGTGGAGGATGGACGGATGTGTGGCCAGCAAGGCTTGAATTAGTCCACCTGCTGCAGCCCAGAACCCTATGAACCTTAACCAGTGGGTTTAAGACACAGGACCCAGGCAGAGGGAGATTTTGTAAAGAACAAACTATATCCCATGAAGAGCAGATTTTCAGTACAACCCAGAAACTTGGGATGAACAGAACCCTGTCACAGACATGGCCCCCCAAGTGGACACTGGACATCACTACACAAATCCCTGTTGGGTTTGCCATTTGATCAGTCATACCTGGAATTTTCATCTTGTTCAGGCTGTAATAGGGATTTTTGTTTGGCAGAATATGTGTTTGTGTATTTTGCTGGGCTCATTCTTACGAAGTCAAAATCCACCCTCCCGCCCTCCACTTAAACCTGTTGCCTCAAACTTCCAGTCATGGATGCCTGTTCTTTTTCTTCTTCTGCCTCTTTATATTAATTTCAGCTTTATAAGGTCTAATGGCCCTGTGATTCCCAGAACAGTTGGTTTCTGGCTGAAAGCAAAACAGAAAACTGCCTGTTTTAGTTACATAAGGTGATATGGCAAGTCCTTGCTTCTGAAGAATCAGGATTTATTTATAGTCAGGCGGTGTGAGCGCACTGGGACGCGTGCGCCATCTGCAGGGCCAACGGAGAAAAACATAGTGAAAAACTCACTAACCCTGCTTTACAGAAAAGGCAGGAAAAGTATAAGGAAAGACAAAGAAGGCAAAGAGAGCAGAGAGCTCAGGAGGATCCCTTGCAGATAAATATGTGTGACAACACAGCCTTGCAAGCGTTCTGACAAATTCCCTTTGTTCCTGTAGTTTCTTTCTTCATTTTTTTTTTTTTTTTTTCATTTTTAGAATAGGGAGACACTAAGGCGTCTTTCAGAGAACTTGCTACTAAATGCTACTGTGGGCTGATGTTTTAATAAAAAGCAACACCATGCAAAGCATTCTTTGTTTTGATAAGACAAAGCAGATGCTATTATAAATTCTGTTAGTACGTGTTTGGAAAGGAGATTCAGCCTCAACCACCTTCCCCACACCATTTTGGTGTCTGTCCTTTCCAACAGCTCCTAGTATCTAGTCCACCCGCTCCCACCCACCTGCTTTGGAGAAACAACAGTGCCAGTCTAGAATTAAGGGAACATTGGTAATGAAGATGATCTAACATTCGTTTATTTCTGTATGCCATGAAAAAGTTAGTCAGTGCAAAATGAATTTCTACCAGAATTCTTCTGTTGGACTGTATACGTCCATTAAGGGAACATATTTTTTTTTTTTGGACAGACTGGATTTCAAATATTCTGTGTATTATGCGATCTGGTAGTGTTTCCCACATGCTCAGCCACATATCAGCTATTCTTCTTTTAGTTATGTTTCGTGCTGCTTTCCAGGGGGCAAAGTGGGGTTTATTCACAGATTATACATCTTGTCAGTATCTGTCTGTGGAACATCTGCTTTTCTGCCAGGAACAGGAGACCCAGCAGATACAGAAAGTACCTTGAAGAGTATCCCAAGAAGCTCAGGAGTCAGACTTTCGGTGCCTCTATGGGACACCCACTCTTCTTCACCTGAAACTCCTCAGAACCATCGGTAGGAAAAACAGTCAAGAGGAACTATGACTTGTTTTGTTTTAAAAGATTTATTTGAGAGAGAGAGAAAGAGTGTGCATGAGTGGGAGGGGCAGAGGGAGAAAAAAACTCAAACAGATTCTATGCTGAGCACAGAGCCCAGTGCAGGGCTTGATCTCAGGATCCATAGATCATGACCCTCGCCAAAACCAAGAGTCAGATGCTTTAACCAACCGTGCCACTCAGGCAACCCAGGAACTGATGTTTTTTGAAGCATTGCTGCATAGTGGTCCTTGTGGAGAATTCTGGGAGGTTAAGATGCTGCCCTTCTTTCTAGAGAGCTTGCAGTCCAGTGGAGGTTGGGGGCTAGGAAAGTCATGTACGTACATATCAGTCAAAGCCAACCTCATGATGTGCCATGGAGAGAGGTGCACAGGGCTGAGGAGGGGAAGGTTCAGCGTGGGGTTATTGGAATCTAATATCCCTTCCTGCCCCCCAGTGCATGTGTGTGTGCATACCCGCACCCTTCCTTTTACTGATAAGAAGAGGAAGTACAAGGGCACAGAGCTTAGCAACAGCAGGCTACATTATCGATCTGACACTTTGAGGAGCTTCAAAGACCCCTCACTGTGAAAGGAGCAAAGCATCATCATGTGGAAAAATACATTTCTGTGCAGAAAAGATCCTTTTGAGATTCCTGGAGGCATTGGGCCTATTTCAGATCTTTTTAGGGCTTCAGCTAAGTAGATGCCTCCTTTAAGAAATCAAACCACAGGAGGCTTGTGGGAGCCCCTACCCAGATTTATTGTAGGTCTTGTTTTGGCTTTGGGGGGTCTCTGTGAATTGCCTTTGACCCAGAGGTTGGTGGAAGGGTGGCTCTCAAGATTTCCCAGGGTACTCAGCACTAATGAGTTTTTTGCAGCTGTGACATTAACACATGAAGTGGCCCAGTAGATACTCACTGACCTGCTGTTTGGCCAGGCCATCCCCAAGCTTGAAGTTCTTCCAGCTGCAAATGGTCATTAGGATGGGGAAGACCTGGGAACATCAGCACAAGCATAAGCAGCCCCCGAGGAGTGGCATTTACTAGAATAGTTAATTCCCGTAATCTGAGGTGTAGACTTCAGCCAACATGTCAACATCCCAAGACCAGGTATTTTGGTTAGAATAGCATCCCATTAACGAACAGTGGGACATTGCCAGTTTTATTAAGTTCTAATGAAATATGTAATTAACCAGTGAGCTTATATTTGCTAAAAGCAACATATCATTTCCCTTTAGGCAAAAATACCTGGGAACGCAGAGTAGAGTCAGAAGGTTGCTTGGATGCATAGAATCAGCACAAGAGGTGGGAGGGGGATTATTTTAATGATGCTGCCATTAGACAGTGATACTATGAAGTCTTCCCCTCCACTGCTGGCAAATCCTGTGGCAATCTGCCCACGGAGTGGGGAGGCACTGCTACCCTGGGCAGGGAGGACCTCTCTGGCTCTCTTCCATAGTCTTCCCTTGCAGGCTGATTCCCGCCCTTCCCAGAACCCCAGAGGCATGTTCCTGCTTTAGAAGACCAATACAGACAACCCTCTGCCTGCTTGTATAACATATTTCCCAAAACGTGCACTATTCTGCAAAACTTAAAGATTGAGTGGACATGTTTCTATACCAAGAAGATTAAAAAATACATTAATATTTATATAAATGAGCACCATCTGTAAAAAATACAGATGGTCCCTCATTACCTCTAGTCCTTTAGCCACGGTTTTGATTTTGTAGTTCCAGCATCCCAAATAGTTCTTTGATTTTAGGTTTTTCGTAACTCAATGCAAACTACGCGAGCTAGAGTCTAGCGAGCACCCGACGGGCCACTTTTGTTCCACTTAGGGAATTCCAGCTTCGTCTTCTCTCTATTGCATTACTGTTGTAAGTTCTCCACTTTTTACTTCTAGTTGCTTTGCTTGCATTTTTTCATTTTCCATTTATTTTTACAAATAGTAATAGGAAAATGCTAAAATATAATCAAATGAACAAATACAGCACTGTAAACAAAAACAGTGATTCCATTGAAACCGAATGTTTAGCTAGAAGTCATTCCTCCGATGCAAAGCTCAGCTTATTCATGCAAAAGGCAATGTCACCACGTGCTTATGATAGCATGTTATTTTTTAAAAAGTTCAATGTATAAAAGTTAGGGACGTTCTTACCGGCAGTCAGATTATAATTGAATCTTTCCTTATTTTAGTAAATTCAGTCAATAGTTATTGAATGCCTACAGTATATCAGGCACTGTTCTAGGCATCTACTTTTAAGTTACAGGTAGTGGTAGAATGAGGGAAACACCTCTCTTTTGTCCTTTTGTATGCTTCCAGATCATCTTTTTGAAGTTGTCTGCATATCCCTTTAGAACACAGATTCTTACCCTCTGCACTGTAGACCTTTTGGACTGGATACTTGTTTGCTCTGGGAGGCCGTCCTGTATATTATAGGATTCTTAGTATCATCCCTAGCTTCTACCTACTCCATGCCAGTGGCACTCCCCAGTCAGGAAATAAAAAATGTCTCCAGATATTGACATTTGTTCCCTGGGAACAAAATGGCCCCAGTTGAGAACCACTGCATGAGACACTCCAACTTTGTTGACCCCACAGAGTAATTTTCTTTGGGTTTCCCTGCTGTTCTAGTGAAGGGTTTTACTTCTTCAGTCTGTTTGCTGACACAGCTTTCAGAGCTCGGCATGGGAAACAGGAGGGTTCATGTTCGGCTTGTGATGATGAACACGTGCCACTTAATGACGAGTCTTGTTGCATACACTCACCTCTACGCACCCAACACCCCCACCTCCTTGAACTGTTCCCCGTTGCACAAGCTGAGGGCTGTGTCTACTCAATGTCAACTTGAACAACTCAGCCCCACTCACAGTGTGCTATTATGCAGACAGCATGCCTAGAAAGCTGGTGTGATGCTGTGTGAACTCAGCTTCTGGAACTGAACTGGTGTCTTGGCGCCTTGTCCCCTCAAACATAAGGAATGACAGCAGGGAGCTGCAAGTCAAGACAGATTAGAGGGCAGGCCACCCCCGTCGTCCTCAACCCAGCTGTTGGGACTCTCTTACTGAGCAAGGAGGAGAGCAGGGTACAAAGGAGAGCAGAGTGGCGGTGACCTTCAGTGTCCACAGCACTGTGCACAGCACTGCTGACCACAGACGTAGTCAGAGTAGATATTCACTGGGACTACCCTGATAATTTCTCATTTTAAGGGTATTGGTTAACATTTTTTTTTTTAATGCCAATCACAAAAATAGACATATGAATGGAACAGAATAAAGAGCCCAGAAATAAACCCACAATTATATGGTCAATTAATTTATGACAAAGGAAGCAAGAACATACAATAGGGAGAAGACAGTCTCTAAATGGTGCCAGGAAAACTGGATGGCCACATGCAAAAGAATGAAGCTGGACCACTTCTTACACCATACACAAAAATAAACTCAAAACTGATTAAAGACCTAACTTGAGACCTGAAACCATAAAAGCCCTAGTGAAAAAACCCTGGGCAGTAATTTCTTTCACATCAGCTGTAGAAATATTTTTCCAGGTAATGTCTCCTAAGGCAAAGGAAACCAAAGCCAAATCATACTTTTGGGATGACACTAAGATAAATAGCTTTTGTATAGGAAGGGGAATCATCAACAAAACAACAAAGCAACCAACTGAATGGGGAAAGATATTAGCAAATGATATATTTAATAAGGGGTTAATACCCAAAATATATAAGGAACTCATAAAACTCAACACCAAAACAAACAAACAAAAACAAACAAACAAAAAAACCCCAAACCCAAAAGACTAATAATCCAATGGTCAGAGGAACTGAATAGACATTTTGCCAAAGAAGATATCTAGATGGCCCGCAGACACAAGTATGGAAGTTCCTTAAAAAATTTAAACTAGAATGACTATGTAATCCAGTAATTCCATTACTGGATATTTACCCAAAGAAAATGAAAACATTGGAAAGATACATGCACCCCCCATGTTTGTTGTAGTGTTATTTGCAATAGCGAAGATGTAGGGGCAACCCAAGTGTCCATCCTTAGATGAATGGATAAACACACAGACACGCATGCATACATACATGCACACACATGCACACACACACGGGAATATTACTCAGCCATAACAGAGAACAAGGTCTTGCCATTTGCAACAATATGGGTTGGCCTAGAAGGTATTATGCTAAGAGAAATGTCAAAGACAAACACCATATAATTTCACTCATATGAAACTTAAGAAATAAAACAAATGAACAAAGGAAAAAAAGAGATTAAAAAAAAAAAAGACAAAAAGACCCCCAGATTTTTAAATACAGAGGATAAGCTGAGGGGAGTTGGGGAGATAGGTGGAGTAGAAAAAGGGGACTGAGAGTGTACTTATTGTAAGCACTGAATAATGCACGAAGTTATTGGGTTATTATATTGTACCTCAAATTAACATAACACTGTTTATGATACTTCCATTTTTTTAGAAAAGAAAATACACATTCTAAAATAAAGAAGGGGGGGCGCCTGGCTGGCTCAGTGGGTTAAAGCCTCTGCCTTCGGCTCAGGTCATGATCCCAGGGTTCTGGGATCAAACCCCACATCAGGCTCTCTGCTCAGCAGGGAGCCTGCTTACCTTCCTCTCTCTCTCTGCCTGCCTCTCTGCCTACTTGTGATCTCTATCAAATAAATAAATAAAATCTTAAAAAAAAAAAAAAAAAAAAAGAATGCCATTGGGGTTGGGGCAGTTGGGTTTGGCCTGAGGGTGTGGGAAGCGGGCAGCAGGGAAGGTGCTGGAGAGCCACTGGGGATGCTTAGTGTCACTGAAAAAGGGTCAGGAGAGACCTTGAAGGGTCAACAGCTGAGCCAATTCCGAAGCAGAGAGACAGAAAGACCAGACACATGAGGGGAGAATCCATGTGACAGCAGAGGTCAAGGTGAGAGGTACTCAGCACAAGCCAGGGAACCCCCAGGATTGACAGCCACTACCAGCAGCCAAGACAAAGACCTCCAGGCTTCAGAAGAGCCCTGCTGACATCTGGATTTTAGACTTCTGGCCACCAGAACTGGCTGATAACACATTTGCACTGTCTTAAGCCACCCCACTGGGGCCCCTTGTGACAGCAGCCCCAGGAAACTAACATACAGGCCTCCAAACCTGTGTTGAGACCATTGACTTTTCCACTTGGAAAAAATCCATAAAGGTAGATCACTTCTGTCTGCTATCAAAAACCACATTCTTGCTAAACTAAAAATCCAAGCATGAAAAACAACCCTTCTGCCTCTTGGAATAAAATGTAGAAAATCTTTATAGCCTCAGTACAGAAAAGAATTTCTTAAAATGCAAAAAGCAAATGAACCTAAGAAAAGATTGATATATTTGCATCAAAACTGAGAGCTTCTCAGATGCTTGGATGTCTCAGTGGGTTGAGTGTCAGACTCTTGATCTCATCTTAGGTCTTGATCTCAGGATGGTGGGTTCGGGCCCCATGTCGGGCTCCATGCTGGGTGTGGAGACTACTTAAAAAAATTAAAATTACAATGAAAAAATTTAAAACTCTTGTACAGTAGAAAACACCACAGATAAAATGAAAGATGCCACAGACTAGGAGAAAGTATTCATAACCTTATGTAGTCCACAAACAATCAATATACAAATTATTTAAAGAAATCCTAAAAATGAAAGGTTAAGTGACTCCATAAAAACTATGGGCACTTCACGGAACTGAAAACAAATGGTCAGTGAATAAAAATGAGTTAAAGACTGATCTGTTCACACACAAAAAATGAATCATGGAACACTACATCAAAAACTAGTGATGAACTGTGTGCTGAGTAACGCAACATGATTAAAAAAAAGAAGACTGATCTGTTCAGAGAAGGGAACACTCTGCAAAATTAAAATAAATCAGTTCCGTACATCTCAAAGTATACACATCTGAAGATGTCAAATGAAAATTTCAAGCTGCAGCTTAAGAAAGCCCTTGTCCATAAAAGATGAAGCAGTACCACACATACCTACAGGTAGTAGAAAATTAAAAGCATGAACTGAAAAGTTACCCCATTCATCGTGTTTATTTCCTGGGAAAAAAGAGAATGAGATGAACATAAGAACAGGACTGAAGAGAGGGACAGCGGGACTTGAGTGTCCTCTGTCACGTTCTATTTATATCATTAGAAGGAAATCTGAAGAAAAATGTTAAATTTGTTCAGTTGGCAGTAAATCCTCCAATGCCCGTTAGCGCGTTTTCTGCAAGATTTTGCATCTCCTGAAAATGCAAGTAATAAACAGTGAAGGCTTTTCAAGTCTTTTCTGAAAACAGTTGAAAAGTGAAGAATTCAATCAGAGAAGAAGTGTATTTAATGCAGAAACAAAACCATGCATTTGGTTCTGCTGTAATACATTGTGTGTGTTTCTAAGATTCACGGCGTGATGCAGAAACCACAGAGCTCATGCAAAGAATGTGTTAGGCACACCGCACTCAGTAAACTCATCAGTGATATGTTAAAGTGGGAAGTTAGGGACCCAGTGAAAACAGCCCAGTTTTATGCACATTAAATGATTAAGAAGTGAACAGGTCCCTTAAAAACTGTCTGAAATTTGCAAATGGAGCTTGGGAGTTATTGTAAAATGGTGGAAGGAAGGTTACCTGAACTCCAAGAAGTTGAGATAGCAGCCCGACTAGGCTGGGGTCAGCCAAGGTGGCTGGTAGATGCTTGAAGGATCTGTGTGAGTGTGTTGTACATTCCTGTTGTACAGCTCGGTTCTCTGTGTCCACCCAGAGCCATGTTTTGCACCCTTTTCATGGCTGACATTTTGTACTACATGATTTGGTGTTGTGGGGGCTGTCTTGCTCATTGTGGGATGTTCGTCATTGTCCTTGGTCTCTGCCCACTAGATGCTGGTAGCAAATCCCTCGGTCGCGACGCAAATGTCTCTAGACATTATCAGATGGTCCTCTGAAGGGGCAAAAACACTGCGATTGGGAACTGATCTAGTGTTTCTGACAGACAAAGTTGCATATAAGGAGAAATGAAATTTTGTGATATATTATTCCCAAATCTATATCAGTCATGATGGAACAAGTTCACATTTTCAAAGCAAGTATTATAGCAAAAATGGCTGGATTTCATTAAACTTAAAGTAATGAATTTGTGCTTTAAATATGAAGGAATCATTTGTGTTTCAAAAAATCAAACTAAGCTTCATATTGAATACAACAGAAAGGTGAATATAAACTAAGAATGAAAGTTGAGACAACTTATACATTAACACCCTTAGGAAATAAATATTGCAGTAGCAATTTGAGGTAAAACTGATTTAAAGAAAACAATTCAATAAAACGTGGAACATACAGTTAATGTAGTTAGAGTGATTTGAACTAATAGATACATAACTTACATACTTCTGGTTATGAACCTCAGAAAATGTTTAGTTTATCAAAGACAACCACAATAATAAACAAAAGATGTTAAGCAATTAAAAAAGAACTCAGAATTCCATCAATTTAGGAATAGTCCGGTGACAATGTACATTTCATAGTACACTTCACTGATATATATTATATTTGGTTTAACCTATAGTTTAGGGGCATCTGGGTTGCTCAGTCAGTTTAGCATCCCACTCTTAGTTTTGGCTCAGGTCATGGTTTCAGGGTCATGGGATTGAGGCCCAGGTTGAGTTCTGTGCTCAGCATGGAATCTGCTTGCCCCTCTCCCTCTGTTTCTCCCCCAACTTGTGCTCTTTTAAAGTAGTCTTTGTATTGGTTTTGTAAGTAATTTGGAAAATTGCATTTTGGCTTTTAATGTTTACGCCAACTTTCTAGTACATTTTTATGGCCAATTTATACTTTAATGATGAGGTATAAAGGCAGTAATGAGGAACTCTAAACTGCTTGTTCTTCATGGCTGCCAGTGAAATTGGTATAATTAGGCTTTCATGTAAGGAACAGGGTTTTTGCTCATGCAAGAAGAAAATCATTTCCAGTAACTTAATTGGGACTGGGCACATTGGAGTGATATAAAGTTTAGAAGAAAAGTTTATGAAATGTATTGTTGCAGAAAAGCCATCTCTTACTCAAGGCAATTATCTGAAATTTTGAAGTCATCTTCCCTCCATAGAAAGAGTGATACACATATATCTTTCAACATGAGAAAAATGTACCATAGAGAAAGAGTATTTGAAGAAACAGACATTGTACTGAAATCATTAACAATTTTAGTGTGATATTGAAGACTTGAAAGGAAATATGCATTAAATGCTAAGATGTTTTTATTATTTATCTTAAATTTATTATTATTATTTTAAAAATATTTTATCTATTTATTTGAGAGAGAGAGAGCATAAGCAGGTGGGAGGGGCAGAGGGAGGGGTAGAAGCAGACTCTCCGCTGAGCAAGGAGCCTAATGTGGGGCTCAATCCCAATACCCTGGGATCATGACCTGAGCTGAAAACAGACCCTTAACCTACTGAGCCATCTAGGAGTCCTTAAGGTACTTGTAATTATAGTGTTCAGAATCTGAATTTATTTTATTTTTCTGAGCGGGAACTGTATCTTTCCACCCTACTCTACTGCTTCTCTTACAAACTAGAAGCAAGATATAAAGCCAAGTAAACCTGTGCATCATTTCAGCAAGTCTTGCTTCATGTTTTTTTTTTTTTTTATTGGATTTCTAGTTTTGTAATTATTAAGGTAATTCTCTTTGTATTCTTTGTGAAAAATGCAAACTGAAATGGGGTGCAAAACACAACTTTTTGTTACTCAGAGCCATTATTTGGTCTCTCTTTTGGAGGGTAGGGAGAATAATATCAGATTACTCTTAATCATATCCAACTTTGATTTTGGTTTGATTGTGTCTAAATTGCACTGTTCAGTTTTCCTACAGCATCAGAATGCATTCTGTCAGCTCTGGGTTGGCTTGGCCCATTTGTTCCCGGGACAGTGCTCATAGGACTGTCATCTTGTGCCCAAGGGAAGAAATGTTGGTTAGTAGGCATACGAGCCACCAGATGGCTCCCTTAGTTTTTTGAATCTCCAATTGGTTAAGGAAGTTGGCTTTCTCTGAAGAAATTACTTGAGTAAATTTTGAATAATGCCCTAATGTGGTAATGTGAGCAGATCTTCATCATTTCAGATGAAGGTTTAGAGCTGGTGGAGGGTTATCATACAAGATTGTCGGGATGGTTCTATTACACACATCATGACTTACCATCTTCGTTGGCTTACTTTTTTTTTTTTTAAATTTTTTAATTTTTTATAAACATATGTTTTTATCCCCAGGGGTACAGGTCTGTGAATCACCGGGTTTACACACTTCACAGCACTCACCAAAGCACATACCCTCCCCAATGTCCAAAACCCCACCCCCTTCTCCCAACCCCCCTCCCCCCAGCAACCCTCAGTTTGTTTTGTGAGATTAAGAGTCACTTATGGTTTGTCTCCCTCCCAATCCCATCTTGTTTCATTTATTTTTCTCCTACCCACTTAAGCCCCCATGTTGCATCACCACTTCCTCATATCAGGGAGATCATATGATAGTTGTCTTTCTCTGCTTGACTTACTTTTTAACTGGTGTGTTTGTGTGTCTGTGTGTGTTACTCAGTGTTGAAATGCCTCATATCTCCTTTCTTTTTCTTTCATCTAACCTTTCTTTAGTGCATATGCTGTGCATTAGGAGTCTCATAACTGGGCCTAACCCTTCAAAAGACAGGGTTGGGAGTTCACAGCCAGAGCAGAATGGACAAATTGTGTTGTTGCTTGTCTGACATCAGTATTCTTTGTTCATCTTGGGTACTTGCTTCTCATAGTTCTCACTATTGGGCACTTTCCAGTCTGTACAGTACTCTAAGACACAATGGGAGAGATTCTGTAACCAAAAAGAAACAGAAGCAAGGGATTATGGGTGTGTTTTTTCATTGTGCTAAGAACACAACATGAGATATAATGTCTTTAATTTTTAAGTGCAAGTACAGTATCACTAACTGTAGGCACAACGCGGTCAGTAGATCTTCGGCTGAAGAAGTTCTAACTTTTTTTGGTGTCAGCCGTTCGAACAGATATGAGATGAGATCCCCTTGTGGTTTTGCTTTGCATGCATCTCCCTGAGGTTTAGTGACATTGAACACCATTTCATATACTTGCTGGCCATTTGAAGAAATGCTGATTCAAGTCCTTTGCCCTTTTTCACAATCTGGTTCTTTGATTTCTTTTTTTTCTTTTGAGTTGTAAGAGTTCCTTATGAATTGTGGACATTGACTCCTTATCAGATACATGATTTACAAATACTTTCTCCCATTCCTTAGGTTGCCTTTACATTCTGTTGATTGTTCCCTTTTCTGTGCAGAAACTTTTTAGTTTGATGTCCTTCCGTTTGTCTATTTTTGCTTTTGTTGAGCTGTGCTTTGGCTCATATCCAAGAAATCATCGCCAATACCCACGTCAAGGAGCTTACCCCTGTGTGTTCCAGGTTCAAGTCTTATGTTTAAGCCTTATCCATTTCAAGTTGATTTTTGTGTATGGTATAAGAGAGGGGTCCGATTTCATTCTTTTGCATGTGTATAACCAGTTTTCCCAGCATTTGTCAAAGAGACTATGCGTTTCCCATTTTGCATTCGTGGCAACCTTGCTGTTGATCAGTTGACCATATATGTGTTCATTTATTTTTGGGGTCTCAACTCTGTTCCCCTGGTTTATATTTCTATCTTTATACCAGTTGCATACTGCTTTAATTACCATCGCCTTGTAATATATTTTGAAATCAGGAACTGTGATGCCTCCAGCTATATTCATCTTTCTCAAGATTTATTATTTAGAATTGATTGTGGTTCCTTGTAAATTTAAGGATTGCTCTTTCTATTTGTTTTTAAAATGTCATTGTGATTTTGATAGGAATTCTGTGAATTATATAGATAGCTTTGGGTAGTATGGACATTTTAACAATATTAAGTGTTTCCAATCCATGAACCCAGGATGTTCTATTTACTTGAATCTTCTTTAATTTCTTTCATCAGTTTTTTATCGTTTTCAGTGTACAATCCTTTCACCTCCTTGGTTTAGTTTATTTTATTCTTTTTGATGCTTTGAAATGGGATTGTTTTCTTAATTTCCTCCTGGATAGTTCACTGTTAGTGTATAGAAGTGCAACTGATTTTTGTAAGTTGATTGTATATTCTATAACCTTACTATATTTGTTTACAAATAGCTGTTTTGTGGAATCTGTAGGGTTCTTTACATAGAATATTGTGTCATGTGCACAGACAATTTTACTTCTTCTTTTTTATTTGGATGCCTTTTATTTCTTTGCTCTTTTTTAGGACTTCTTGTACTATGTTGAATAGAAGTGATGAGAATGGGCACTCTTGCTTTGTCCTGATCTTAGAGGGAAAGTGTTCAGTTTTTCAACATGGAGTATGTTGTTAATTGTGTGCTTGTCAGATATGGCCTTTATTGTATTGAGTAAATTCCTTCTATACCTACTTTCTTGATGGTTTTTTTTCATGAAAGGATGTGAATTTTGTCAAATGATTTTTTTTTTCACCTATCAGGAGGATCGTGGTTGTGTGTGTGTGTGTGTGTTAAATTCTCTATTCTGTTCATGTGGTGTAGCATATTAATCATTTTACATGTGTTTGAACTGTTCTTGGATCTCAAGATTCATCTGCACTTGGCCATGGTATATGATCCTTTTAATGTGTGGCTGAATTAGGTTTGCTAATATTTTGTGGGGATTTTTTGCCTCTGTGTTCATTAGGGATATTGGCCTGTAGGTTTCTTTTCTTGTAGTGTCCTTATGTGGCTTTGGTATCAATGTAATGCTTGCCTTGTAGAATGAGTCTGGAAGTGTTCCCTTGTCTTCAGTTTTTTGGAAGAGCTTCAGAAGGATTGGCATAAATTCTTCTTTAGCTGGTTGGTAAAATTCACAAGGGAAAGCATCTGGTCCTGCGCTTTTCTTTGTTGGGAAGTTTTTGATTGCTAATTCAATCTCCTTATTTGTTCATGGTCGGTTCAGATTTTCTGTTTCTTCATGATTCAGTCCTGGTAGGTTGTATGTTTCTAGGAATTTATCCAATTCTTTTGGTTATTCAGTTTTTTTGGTGTGTAATTGTTCATAGCAGTCTCTTACAACCTTTTGTATTTCTGTGGCATCAATTGTAATTTCTCCTCTGAAGTTTCTCATTAAAGCTTCACCTGAGGAACTGTTGAGTCTCACTCATTTCACAAATGCACCACTGTAGGTCTCATGGTACAGGTTATCATAATGATGAAAGAAATATGCAAGGAGAAATTCACCCATTGTCCTTGAGATCACCAGATATGAGACAACAGGGAGTAGGCAGGCTGAACTGAGCAGACCTTCACCAATAATCCTCTTCTCTTTTTAGGGTTAGAACCACTTTGTGTTGACTTCACTCAAAACCACTCACCAGAAAACTCTAGGAACTCAATAAGTACTCACTCCTAACAGTGATCCTGTGTCTCCCTATCAACCCTACTCCTCCTCCTTCAATCAGTTTTTATGTAGCAAGTTTGTTTTGCAGTTATCCTAGAGCAAAACCTGTGAATAACTGTTAGAAGCTGTAGGGGCCCCCAGATAATTGCTCAATGGAACCTTTAGATTGCAGTCCTCCAGGAAGTGTGGCTGAGAAATCTACATGGGAAAAATTTAAGAGCAGTAGATCTCAGATTTTAACACACATAAGACTCACCTAGACATTTTGTTAAAGCAAAGATTTCTGGACCCCATCTTCAGAGATCTGGGTGGAAAAAGGGATATGAATTTGCATTTCAGATGAGTTCCCTTGTGATGCTGGTGATGCTGATGCTGGTGGCCCATGGACTAGCCTTCAAGCAGTAAGACCTTTGAAAACATGGTTTTAACACTCAGTTTTTGTCACCTGTAGGGAGGAATTCTTTGTAGGTAAACAACAGGGTGCAGCCACATCAAACCATCTGCAAGTCCAAAGCACACATGATTTTATGTGTCTTGGGACTCATGACTTTCATTAGGGTGTAAAGAAACCTAATTTGGTCCATCTCCAGAATTCCTAGCAAAGAGAACCTTTGGAGTATCAAGGCAAGAAGAGGAAAGATGTTGGAACATTACCCAAAGGATGTTCCTACTTGGTTTTATGTCTTCAGTTACATTTAGAGGAGATGATTGCAATATATCTCAAGACATCCTCCCATTAATAACACAGAGGAATTGATGTCTGCTGTTGAACATGAGGATACATGACAAGTGAGGAAAAATGTGGCAAGTCTGTGACCAGCCTCCTCCAACAAGTCACTGCAAGGCATTCTGACCGATCTTTCAACCCAGCCATTGCTTCCAGGCAATGAGACCCAGAGGTGACATCTTAGATAAGATGACTGTTGAAGGATTCTCTAATCTCAACTAAAGTAAACAGAGATCCATTGTCCCAAGCCAGTGGCTGGCACAAAGCCCTGATTTTCTTGACAGAGTTTAGACATGAAATAGGAGACTTGCAAGCACTTTTTGAGAATGATACCTCTACCTTGGAGAAAAATATTTTTATCTCTTGAATGGCCCTGCAGAATCAATAAGGATTCATATCTAAGGCTTTTCTCATCCATGGAAAGATGTCTGCTCTTGGCAGATGATACCAAGGACCTGTTGTGTGTGCTATCATCCATTAGCTTTTTCAGCCTTAGAATTAATTGCAACTCAAGGACATACATCAAACCATGCATGTGAGTAGTTCTGAGAAGCCAACAATAGGGCACCTATCTTCTGAAATTTTTGAATTCATTCAACAGAGACCTTTGGCAAGACTCTATGTGAGATGATATAACACAAGTCCTGACTCATGGACTTGGTGCCATTGGGTGAGGTGTCAATGTACATATGCAAATAATTAGACTGGTTAATTTACATCATATCATAGCAGACAATGAGCCATCTCTAGTGTGCTGGGGCAGCATCAGGGGTGGAAAGACTGGCTTGGTGTCATGCAGGTGGTTACAGGGTTGAGGAAGGATTTGCCAGACAGAAGGGTTTCAAGGCCAAGGGACTAGAGTCTGGAAAAGCATGGCCACTGGGGCATATGGACCATGTTGCAACTTGTATAGTCTCATTGCCTATTCCTAGTTCTGGGGCATTTCACTCACCACATAAGTATTTTGAGACTGAGTGCAATACTTTTTTTTTTTTTTTTTTTATGGGGTGGACAGTTTTGAAGAAAGCTAGCAACTTGTCTGTGTCTGGCTCCTTCCACATTCAGCTTAATAAAACACTTTACAGAACTCCATGTAAGAAAGAATGGAATTCCTCTAGAAGAGATGTGTTAGGGAGGTCATTTATCACTCAATTTCGCACTGCAGGTCAAAATCTGGGATTCTGGTGTTTGATAGCTCAGAGCTTCCAAATTCCATGTTGGTTTCTCTGGCCACCATTCGTTCATATATTTGTTCACTCATTCAAAAAATATTTACTGAGCATATCCTAGGTGACAGGTCCTTTCTAAGCATCAGAAGTACAGAATTGAACAGGATTGTGTACTCACAGAGTTCATTACCTAGGAGAGGGAAACCCATAGTAATAGGCAAACCCATTAAATGATCGGTACTTATGGGTAAGGGAGCGCTGTGAAGATCTGATGGAGAATCACTGGAGGGAAACAGAGCTCACTGATGGGAAATCAGTGGTGGGAATCATGTTTGGCTGCTTTCTATCCTGCAGACAAGTACGGGTTATGGATGCAGTGCCAGTCCCTAGGGGTCAGAATTACTGGTAACATTTTCCAACAGAAGTTTTTGCAGGAGTTGTTTAAAGCCCTTGCTGTTTTCTAAGCACAGCAGGGTCTGTAACTGGGGGACCCCCATTTTACCGATCACCAGGGTGCCTTGGGGAGTGTAAGTAGAGACGTTGCTGCAGGGTGGAGTGAATTTCTGTACATGGAGGGAGTGAGAAATGGGAGAGGTCTGGGAAAGAGGAACCTGGATCTGGACATGTCAAGAGTAGGCAGGGCTAGGGGAAAACAAAGCCTCTGCTGAGAGCTTGGACAAGGAAGGACTTTGGAGCAAGAACAGGGCTGTCTTGTCTTGATGTGTGTCTCTGCTGTCGTCTGGGCAGAGCGAGAGGGGACCTTCCTCCATGCTGCCTTTGAGCCTCAGCTGGATCTGCATCAGTCATCAATGCTATTCTGTGGCTGAACCCTCTTTGGTGAATTCAAAGCAGGGCTGAGTTGGGTGTCCAGGCTGATGTGGTGAATAGCAAAGTCCAATCAGGAGACGTGGAAAGACCAGCAAGAAGAACCAACACACTTGAATTCCAGAGAGTTTGCACTTGAATTCCAGAGAGGTCTGAGATTAGCACTGATTGTAAAGTCATCCCTTAGAAGTACGAGGAATGTGTCCATCAGTATCCTCATATGGACACCTCGTATGGAAGGTTGAAAGAATTATTCTTTATGGGGGTATTGTGAAGAATATGTAGCCAAGTGCATGGCACGTTTTAGCTATTATGGACTGAACATGTGTCCCCCAAATTCATGTTGAAATCCTAACCTCTAACCTGACAGTATTAGAAGGTGGCCCCTTCGGGAGAGAGTTAGGTCCTGAGGGTGGGATTAGTTAGGTAGTGCCCTTATAAGAAGAGGCAAGAGCAAACTCTTCCTCTCTGCTCTCCCCTGCAGGAGGGCATAGCAGTATTTGAAAAGTGGGAACCCAGCTCTTCCTAGACCCAGAGCTGTCAGCATGGTGACACTGGACTTCAAGAACAGTGAGGGGTTTGAAGTGGGGGGGGGGTGGGAGGTTGGGGTACCAGGTGGTGGGTATTATAGAGTGCACGGATTGCATGGAGCACTGGGTGTGGTGAAAAAATAATGAATACTGTTTTTCTGAAAATAAATAAGTTGAAAAAATTAAAAAAAAATAAATTGAAAAGAAAAAGAAAAGAACAGTGAGAAATAAGTGTTTGTTAAAGCCACCTGATTTATGGTGACCTGCTGTGGCAGCCTGAACTAAGACAATAGCCAATCCATTCAACCCATGTGGATCTCCTCTCCCACAGCCTACCGGGCATTTGGACCCTGAGACATCGAAGGGCCTTACCATTTCAATGTGACAAAGGATCAAAATCTCCATTCTTACTGAGTTTCTAGTATTATGGTAGGAACAAGAAAAACACAGTCATTGAAATGCATACTGTGTAACTGGGACCACTAGAAAGAAGAATAAAAAAAACTAGAAAAACACAGTAAACGGTTAACAAATACTATTTAAGAAACAAGTGACAGGATGCTGAAAGTGTTAATCAGCCTACCTCTAACGGCAATACATGGAAAGCGGTGTGGGCTGGAACTTGTGTAGAGTGTAGAGGGAAGAAGGATGGTCTACACTATACGCACAGCCATGGAGACAAGAATAAATGCATATAGGAAGAGACTAAAGCCTCTGGATTGTTGCGCTGTGGGTGGGCACGGGTGTGGGCCCACACATCTTAATCAAGCAATCTCTTGGAGTCACACTTTACTAATTTAGAACTTACAATTATTTGGAAAGAGACAGTCTACAGTTGGGGAGGATGGAGATTTGTTCGCTTTTTGAACACTTGAATTCTCAAGCAGGAGAATTGGAGAATTATATCTCAAAAAGGAAAAAGGTGAAGTATGTACAGCTCAGAGAGGTTAAGTAACTTTTCTTAACCTAACACAACTGGTCAGTGACAGACCCAGATAAAACAAACCTGCCTTTCCTGGCGTCATTTACAGGGCATCTCATCTCATCTCAGAAGGGGAAGGATTTCTACTTACGGAAACAAATTATTAAAAATGCCATAGAAGAATCCGTTATGTAAAAGCATGCTGGACTGCAGCCTGGCACACGTGAACATGCGTCTTCTGCTCTTGTTATCCTCAGTGATCAGCCTGTAGATTGAATGAGAACAAGGCCTCCACAAGGCAGCAGTTTCTCTGTGAACCAAAAGTAATTTGTTTCAGATTAAAATACACTGTATATTATCATGTGCATGTCATAGTTTTGTGTTTTTTTTTTTTTTTTAAGATTTTGTTTATTTATTTGACAGAGGGAGAGAAAGAGCAGAGGGTGAGGGAGAAGCAGACTCCCTGCTGAGCAAGGAGACCAATGCAGGGCTCAATCCCAGGACTCCAGGATCATGACCTGAGCTAAAGGCAGACCCTTAACTGACTGAGCCACCCAGGTGCCCCTCTGCAGTAGTTTTAATAAACATGAGCCGGGTTTGTTTTTTTTTTAAAATGCATTTCTGGATTTGCATCTTTTTATCTTTGGTTGTCTTTTATCTTAGAAGTATAAGGAAAATGGCATTCATACAAATGGAGAAGGTTCCAAGTTTATACTCTGGGGCTTTTATTTCCCTGAGCGTGTCCTATAGTTAACTAAGGGTAGGAGTCACCTCAGTGCCTGGGCTTGTCCCTTCTTCAGGTTCATTACAGCTGTCATTGTGTCTTCTGGGTAAGAGTGGAATGTCGCTGTTGGACAAAACCAAAATTTTGTAAATCTTCTTTGGAGAACACAGTTGCATAGTGTTGTTGTGAATGCTGAGGAGTCTTTGCATTTAGAAGGCTATTTGGGGAAGTGTTCATATTTTGTGAACTTTCATATTTTATGAATTTTATGGGGGCATATTTTATGCCCCCACTTGGGGGCAGATGGCCAGGTGCCCGAGATCTAAATGGAAGGAGATGCTCCTTCTATCTTGAAATAAAGCCCTGCCTGGCCTTACTTCTCTGGATCTTCCTTTAGGTCTAACCAGGTAACTTAATATGCACCATCAGTGTCCAAATTTCTGTCACTAGAGATGTTTGATGGAACTGTGGAAGTGTTGAAGGTACATTTTCTTCCACTTTCTCTTCAGACTTGTGGGGGGGGGATCTGGGGAGCACCCCCAGATCCACAACAGACCCACGATCTTCTGTCTCTGAAATCAGCGTGCAGATGCCTGTCCCAGCTCCCCACCAGGTCACCACAGGCCTGAATAAGGGTGGCTCAGTGGGTTAAAGCCTCTGCCTTCGGTTCAGGTCATGATCTCAGGGTCCTGGGATTGAGCCCCACATCAGGCTCTCTGCTCAGCGGGGAGCCTGCTTCCTCCTCTCTCTCTGCCTGCCTCTTTGCCTACTTGTGATCTCTGTCTGTCAAATAAAAAAATAAAATCTTAAAAAAAAAAAGAGAGAGAGAAAAAGAAAACGCATGGGAAAGCATTAAGTGGTCACAACTTTGGAAATCCTCATGACCGTCAGGTGTTAGTATGTTTCTACGTGTGAATGGTTTTTGAAGCTCCTTTACATCTAAACTCAAAAATAAGGTATTTTTTTCCTAAACGAAAAAAGACATGAAAACAGTCCTTTTAAAGAGAAAGTAAAACGTAAGCTCAATTCAGACATATTAGTCTAAACAGGATTTTTAAAAAATTCTTTCAGAGAATGCTTTTTCAGCCAGAAAGAATCATTACGAATCATACAACCTTAACCGCTCCCTTAAGAAGTTCTGAGTACCCACTGGCCATGACAACTGATGCTTTATTTTTCAGCGTTCATCTCTCATCTTGGAATCTGGCAGATGAGCTCTATACCATGAGGCATGTCTGCACATATTCCCGAGAAGGAAGGAATGGAAAAGATTCAAAAGTGGGTCATGTGTTCCTGGGAGATTAGATGCTGAGGAATAGTATGGTGTTGCCTTGTATAGATTGTCTTTTTAGACAATCCTAAATTGAAGGTCAAAACAAGGTTGTTGGTTTTTTTTTTTTTTTCTGTTTTATTTAAGGCCCAAACCATTTTAATGTACTTCTGAGTACTTTCAATATCAGAGAGATACCCAAAATAACATCTGCTGTGAATGATTTCCAATTTTGTTCTATGTGAATGACCATCACAGATGAAATTTTGATATTGGGTATAGCATATATTTAAAATTGATATCCCCCACCCTGCAGAAAACATTTTATCATTTGTTTTTCTTTAAATCCTATTGTTTACATAATGGATTTACAGGCAGACTTAAAATTTTTCAAAATAAACCTAATACTAATTTCTCTCTCTCTTTCTCTGTCTCTCTCTCCATACATTATAAGTGCATTGGAAAAGGATTTGGTGGCAGAACTTTCCAGTGTTTCATCACTGTGCACACACCAAGTGCTTTTGCTAGCTAATGCATACTTCATCAGAATTCTTTTTTTTTTTTTTTTAAGGTTTTATTTATTTATTTGACAGAGAGAAATTACAAGTAGATGGAGAGGCAGGTAGAGAGAGAGAGGGAAGTAGGCTCCCTGCTGAGCAGAGAGCCCGATGCGGGACTCGATCCCAGGACCCTGAGATCATGACCTGAGCCGAAGGCAGCGGCTTAACCCACTGAGCCACCCAGGCGCCCCTTCATCAGGATTCTTACTGAGCTTACAAAATAGAACCGATGACATTTAATATTATGAAGAGAATACTGAATTCAAATAAAAAACAGACTTGCATCTTGTTGACTTTAATTAGATCCTTTTCTGCCCTAGAACTAGGAAAGCCATGTTCCAGAAAAGAGTTCTCTGGAAGCTACCATCAGAGCATGTTACTGTTGGTCATTTCAGACCTCCAGTTCGTGGAGCAAACCTTGCTGAACACTTTATATTACTTATTTATTACGTCCTCACACGCACTCTGTGGTGCTGAAGAGCAGAGAGTTAGACAAAGAACTGACTTGCCAAAGCGATACAGCTTGGGTTTGTTGTTCCGTCTTCCAGTTTCCAAGCTGTACCTACCACAACTGTGCTTGTCAAACATAAGGCAGGGTTTTGAGTCCCCACCTTTGTTTAAACCAGAAGAGCTCTTCTTCTTTGCTTGTGGGCACGTGCACCCTCTCTCTCTGTCTCTCAAATTCTTTGCACTTCTTTGTGCATCTGGGTAAATGTTCATTGGGAGCAAATTTCCCTAGTTGTGCACGCAGGCCCCTGGCACTAACCCCGCCCCTCCAGTAGCTGCGCCCAAGACCACAGGCTGGCCCTCCTGTGCCGTCCCCCGGCTGCCCTGCCCAGGCGCCCGCAGTGTGTGTGGAGCTTGTGGGTGATGGGACCAAAGAACCTACAGTTGAGGCTTTGCTGCTTTGGGAAAACTCATTACCCAAGTCAAGGAAGCAAAATTAAGGCTCATTTTGATTACAGTAGGCTATAACTTCAAGCTCTTCTGCAGACTTTCAATACTCCCTTTCAAGTCCACAAATATTAGAGAGATGATGTCTCAGAAACATCAAGCCCAGATATATTTGTGATCGGGGGTTAAGTCATCATGGGTCTATGCCTATTTACAGTATTTCTTAACGTCTTGCTTCCAGTCACACTTTCACTGACAGGTCATGTGAATTCCTAAGCAATTTGTGTTTTGAAGTTTGTACTGTGATTGTATGCACTGTGTCAAGATAATAAAGACATATTTTAGGTGTATAATTACATACACTGGGATGGGGCTGTCTTTTGGGGGCTTTTCCCTACCAGGTGGTGACCTCTGGTATACAGCCTTAGATGCCACTTCCAACATTAAAGGAATTAGGCTTTTTTTTTTTTAAAGAAAAAATTGATTATGCTCAAGTTCGATTCTGGTGCATCACTGTACATCCTAGGATTCATCCAGGAGCCATAGACCTTTACAAACGTAGCATATTTCTAAGTAGATCATGGTGGTCATTTAGCCTGGAAAGTGTGCTCAGATGCCTCCTTATGAGTAAAGCAGAGATGCTGCTTACAGTTAAAGATCGAAGGCAATACTGCATGTTTTTCTAGCAACCATTTTGTGCTGACATCTTGTAGGGACAGCCCTGTCCACTCTGTGATCCCGGCTGGCTACTTACATGGGTCCCGGGGCAGGACGGGTTCTGCCTGTGGAAGCATCTGAAACGTGTTCCAATTTTAGTCCGGCAGCAGGGCTACTGTCTGAGGGGAGTGGCCCCTGCAGGGCTGGGAGAGTGTGAGTGAGAATTGGCATCCAAGCAGCGATAAGTGGCCTTGACATGACCCACGTTTTAAAAACCATAGGCTATGAGTGGCCTCAGTTGGAAGAAACACACCAGTCCTGCATTGTTGGTATAGTAACGAGACCGAGCTGGAGACTTTGACAGTCACTATAAGGGAGATGCTCTTGACAGCTGCCTGAGATGAGGCAGCCTGGTCTCTCTACCTGCCCTTTCCAACCTCCCCTTGCTCCCCTCCCTGACCCACACCGCAGAGCTGCAGACCTGGGCTGCCAAAGTCAATGATTCCATGGAGGCTGCCACTGTTGTTTGGCTTTAGGGGTATGTGTCTGTGTTTCTGCCCTCATGTGCTCTTCGGTCAGGTGCCTGCTTATAGGAAATTCTAGAAGAGATTGTAGTCCTGGAGATGGTAATTTGTAGTAGCTCTCCTGAAAAAGAAGTGACTGTAACTACTACAAAGGAAAAAAAAATTAAAATATCCTCCAACCCGTGAGACTACCAAAAAGTAACTGAAATAATTCTTAACTTTCTTACTAAAGTTCAGTATTTTGATTGATGCCATCCTTTATGCCTTCATGTCATTGTGATTGGTTATAATAGAATTCCCCGCATAATGGGACAGGGTGGTTCTGTGTGTCTTTTTCATTCAACAAATCTTTTTCTTTTCTTTTTTTTTTTTTTTTTTAAGATTTACTTATTTATTTTGAGAGAGAGAGAGCACGGGGAGGGGCAGAGGGACAGCGAGAGAATCTCCATCTGACTCCCTGCTGGGCACAGAGCCCATGGTGGGACTCGATCTCATGACCCTGAGACTGTGACCTGAGCCAAAATCAAGAGTTGGATGCTTAACAGACTGAGCCACCAGGCATCCCAATTTCTCAGTTGTTTTAAAGTTTTTGAAAGGCGAGAGGTTCAAAGGTGAGAAGATAAAATCTTGAACTCTGCCAAGACTGTGTGATTAAGCCTCCTGCAGTGGCCTCCATTCAGATCCTTATCTCTTGTGCTTCCCACGAGCGATTGATCTGTGTTAATTTATAGACACAGACCTCTTGCACTTGGCTGTAGAAGAATCTTAGAGCCACATTGTGACCTATTTCTACCCAGTACAGAGAACATCATGGCTTTGCATGCTCACGTCTCTTTCACCCTATCTGAGCTTTATTCTGTTCCTTAACTTTAGTTTTCTTATGGTACCTATGCTTTCTCTTTCTTTATTGCCTGCATCCTTCCCAGCCTGTTCTATGGAATGGGGTTTGGCATAAAAAGTGTTGGTTTTGATGGATGGGAGCATTTGGGCAGGTTCTTCCCGACCCCTAGCAGAATAGTTGTCCCAGAATATGCATTTAGTAAATATTTGCTAAATCAGTGAGACTTTACTCGATTCCATCAGTGTGAGGGAGATACGATCTCAACCATTAGCCTAGCTTGAAGTGCCTCAAAATAATAATAGTAGTAATAATAATGACTAATATTTACAGAGGGCTTGTTCTGTGTCTAATTGTTTTTCATGCAATATCTTCATCCTAATGGTCCTGTTAGATAAGCACAATATTTATACCCATTTTACAGGTGTGAGTTCTGGAGCAGAAAGTATCTTATCAAAATTCAGGGAGCTAGAAGTCAAGGAGTGAGGATTGAACCTCCAGCACCTGGCATCATACCACTGCCCTTCAATACACCATCCATGTGATAAACCGGCAGAAGCATGTCTCCCTAGAAGGAACTTGTAATGCTATAATTTATAATAGGAGACAGGAAATATATGTTTGGCTTTTGTCCCATTCCTGGCACGGAGCTCCTAAAACTGTTGGAATTTTCTAAGTAACAAGAGCAGCCACAAAGTTGTCTTTGTTATGTTAATGAGGCAACATTTGGAAAGCTCTGGGAGAACCAACCAGGTGATTAGAGCTGTGGAACTTGGCAGTTATACCTGCCAGACCTTCTGGAAGGGAAGAGGGCTGGAGACTTTCAGTCACCAACAGCCAGTGATTGAATCAATCATGCCTGTGTAGTGAAGCCTCCAGAAAACCCCAGAAGGATGAGGCTCAGAGAGTTTCCAGTTTGGCGAACATGGGGAGATTGCGGGAGAGTGGTGCACTCCTGAGAGCCTGGAAGCTCCGTGACCTTTCCCTCTAACTTGCCCTATCCTCTCGTCCATATGGTCATCTCTGAGTCCTATCCTTTTCTAATAAACCAGTGATCTAGTAAGGAAAACATTTCTCTGAGTTCTTTGAGCCACAGCAACCAGAGGAGGGGGTCATGGGACTCTCTACTTTATAGCCAGTGGGTTGTCAGCACAGGTGACAATTGGGACTTGTGATAGGCATCTGAAGTGGGGAAGGGGACAATCTTGTAGCATGGAGCCCTTCCTCTGTAGTGGACCCATCTCCAGGTAGACAGTGGCAGAACTGAGTTAAATTGTAGAACCTCCAGCTGGGGTCTGAGAATTGCTTGGTGGTATGGGAGAAACCTATCATAAGGCTGGACACTCACCGGACTGTGGCACCAGCCCTCTCAAAGTGCCCTTCGATCTGGGTCACCAAATTCCATATTGATTGCCCTGCTCTGACCCTGGAGCCAGGAGTAGCAGTCTGAGGTGTGGGACTGACACCCTAGCAAGTTCTAATCCCAGGAGAATTATGGGGTGGCAGAGTCAATCAGTGATTTTTTTAAATTTTTTTTTTTTAAGAAAAAAAGACATGAAAAAAAGCTTCATTTACCATGGAAAGATTTGAAGGAAACTTAAATGCGTATCAGCAAGGGGAAGAAACCATGTGAAAATGTTGCATGCTGTCTGATTCCAACTACATGATATTCTGGAAAAGGCAAAATTATGAAGATAATAAAAGGAACAGTGGTTGCCAGGGGTTACTGAGGAGGGAGGAATGAACAGGTGGAATGCAGCAAAGATTTTTAGGGCAATGAAACTACTCTGTATGATACTAAAATGGTAGATATTACACATTTATCCAAACCCACAGAATGTCCAACACCAAGAGTGAGTCTTGGAAATTGTGGACTTAGTTTTTTTTTTTTTTCCCTTTAAGATTTTATTTATTAGAAAGAGAGAGAGAGAGCATGAGAGGGAAGAGGTCAGAGGGAAAAGCAGACTCCCTGCTGAGCAGGGAGCCTGATGCAGGACTTGATCTGGGACTCCGGGATCATGAGCGGACCTGAAGGCAGTCATTTAACCAACTGAGCCTCCCAGGAGCCCTGGAAACTGTGGACTTTGAATGATGATGACGGGGGAGGGGGATGTTGATATGGAGGATGCTCTCCACACGTGGGGGCAAGGGTTATGTGGGAAATCCTCTTACCTTCCTCAAGGTTTTTCTGTGGCCCTGAAGTGCTCTAAAAAATAAAGTCTCTTAAAAAAAAAGCTGCCCTCCTTCTACCCTTGACCCCCTGTAGTCCATTGCTGTAGGGTTGCTGGGTGGCTGGCAGATGCTCAGATTGCAAGGGAGAAGAAGGATAAGCTGATTTTGATTGAAATTCCACTGGAGGCACCTTGAGGAATTTTAAAGAATCTCTGAGCCAGTGAATGCTGTGGGATCCTTTTGTTTAGATTTGGCACCGGCTTGGAAGGCTGTGCCGCCAGAGCAAGCCCGTGTGGAGGAGGGCCAGATCTGCAGCAAGTCCTGAAATGTGGGCCCTTTTTTCATCCAAGGATTTCAGTCATGGTGCCAGGAGGCAAAACTTCTGCAGAGTCTGTATTGCCCCAAGCAGCGCCCATGTTTCTTCCTCGATGGGGAGAAGAAAAGATATGCTCTCTCTTTTCTCCTCGCCTCCTTTCCTTCCCTTTCTCTTCTTGGTGAAAGCCCCAGCCCAGTTTCTTTGTCCTGTCACTGGCCACCCCTCCCCTCCATGTCCCCATGGAGTGTACAAGAAGGCACAGGCTGCCATTGACCTCGACCCAAGAGACCCAGGTCTCTAACTGTTGGAGAGAGAAACATTGTATTAGATCTGGTAGCTTTACTCATTTACTTCCAAATTCTTGTCAAAGTAATAGTGACAAGTTAAAAAAATTTTTTTAAACTATTCAAGTTTTTAGAAACAAAACAATTTCTATCATTACAAGTTTTCTGGTAGTTCTTAAATACAGATTCGTATTTTATTTTATGTTTTATTTTCTTAAAGGTTTAATTTATTTATTTGTTTGTCAGAGAGAGAGAGAGAGAGCACAAGCAGGGAGAGTGGCAGGCAGAGGGAGAAGCAGGCTCCCCACTGAGCAAGGAGACTGATGTGGAGTCCTTGACCCTGGGATCATGACCTGAGCCAAAGGCAGACGTTTAGACAACTGAGCCACCCAGGCATCCCTGGATTCATATTTTATAACTTTGAAAAAATATGTCAATACAGAACTCAAAGACTATATGACAAATGAATAATAAGAAAGCCAAGTCTATATGCTTGTATATAAGCAAAGCAAATGCTGTATGCATTCACTTGGCTATATCTAATTTATATCTAGTTTATATTCCCTTCATTTTCTTCCACCCATTTTCTTCTCACCTAGAGAATAGATGAATGGCCCCATCATCAACCAACTTGCCCAAGTTAGAAGTCAGCATGACATTTGTATTTAGTCAAGACTCTCTTTGGTTGGGGCACCTAGGTGGCTCAGTTGGTGGAGTGCCTGACTCTGGATTTTCAGCCCAGGTGTGATCTGATTTTGATCTCAGTTGTGTGATCGAGCCCTGCGTTGGGCTCAGAGTGGAGTCTGTTTGGGATTCTCTCTCCCCCTCTCCCCCTGCCCCTCCACCCATCTCTCTGAGTAAATAAATTAAATCTCAAAAAAAAAAAAAAAAAAAAAAAAGTCTCCTTTGGTTGCAAACATGAACAACCACAGGTAGAACTGAGTTCCAGAATGCAGCTCCTTTAGCTGGTGTGGATTCTTTCCTGCTCATTCATTTTTGCTCCTTGCTTCATTCTAGCTGGTGTGGATTCTTTCCTGCTCATTCATTCTTGCTCCTGGCTACTCCCGGCCTTTCTTCTCTCACCTTCTCTCTGCATGTTGGTTCATTTTTGCTGCCATGGAGAAGCTTTGCCCATGCAGTGGGGACTGTGGCTGCAGGTTGGACTCGTGCTGGCTTACCAACCCAGGAGACCAGCAAGCCTCCCGGAGGGAGTTCAGGGGATGCAGGTCTGAGGAGGATGCCCTAGCCAAGCCTAAGTCACAGAAGGACACCAAGCTTTAACCAGTGTTTTACAAGTTGCGAGTTGACAAGTATATAAACATTTAAAGCGTTTATAGGCATTTCTAAGTCATCTATGTGACTCTTTGTATCTCTCGCTCACAAATTACATGAGCTTACAGTGTTCTCTTATTGGTGGAAAGACTGCTAGACACAAGCCCCACTCTCTCAAACCTTCTCCCCAGTCCCATCCTTCCCTCCCCCAGACAGCTAATTAACCACCGAGTTCTGACAGTTCTTTTCCCCAGCGATCTCTCAAATTCTTTTCTTCCTCCCCCTCCCTGTTGCTCCTTTTGGGCAACTTCCCTCATCCTTCTGGCCGGATGCGTTAGCCTTTCGATGACTTCTGTGCCTTCATTAATTTCCCTCCTGGGTTAGTCTCAGCTATGGAATGCTCATCCTAGGACATAAGATTTCTGTCCTACACGTGAGATTTCTACACGAGACTTCAGTCCTCAGCAAGACCTTCTCTCCATGATTTGTCCCAAGACCTGCTCTCCATGATTTGGACACTCCACTAATATCTATGATAACAGATAATATTTCTGTCATCAGTGCTTTGTGTTGTGAATGTTTATTTATACAGTTACTGAGTATTGAGTATAGTATATTGAAAATTTCCATTATTGTCACTTGTTACCACATCCTTAATCCCATAGTTTTCTACTCGTTTTTAAGGAAAACTACGGCAAGATCAGCACAGGTTAGTAAGAAGCACTCTAAGAAAGGGTTTATCATACTTAAACAAAAAATACTATCACTTGAGATTTATTGACCTATGTTCCAGTTATAATAGACAAGACTAAGATACCATACCAAAACAAATTACAGATGGATTAAATAATATAAAATAGCAAATCAAGTCACACAATCTCTGGAAAGAAGTAGTTTTGAGATCTTTGAAAGAAGGAAGACCTTTCTTCAATGAAAAAAGTAAAAATTAAGGGCACATATGTTGCTCAGTTGGTGAGGGGTCTGCTTTTGACTCAGGTCATGATCTTAGGGTTCTGGGATGGAGCCCCACATCAGTCTCCCTGCTCAGCTTGGAGTCTGTTTCTCCCTCTCCTTCTGCCTCATCTCGCACTCATGCTCTCAAATAAATAAAATCTCTCAAATAAATGAAATCTCAATCTCTCAAATAAAATCTTTAAAAAAGAGATAAAGAATATGTGGCTAGATGTAATGACTTAATAAAATTGAAAGCAAGTGTAGGTGACAAAGCATGGAGGGTAACACTGAAAGTCAAATATTGAACTGTGAAAAATATTTCCAGAGTTGATAGACTCCAGGATTAGTATCCTTACCATACTTAAAGTTCATACCAAATCCTACCATAAAAGGCTTAACCTAGTGAAATGAGTAAAAAGAATAAATTGCATAGATGTATAACGGATGGCGAATAAACATGTAAAATGTTACAACTCACTAGTAATTAAAGGCATGTGAATTATAGCAATGTATGTGTGTGACCTAGAAAATGAAAAAAAAAAAACCAAAAACAGTTAATTTGGTAAGGGGCCAGGCAGTTGACTCAGTATGAGTGAAAATGAGCACCTTCTTTCTTCCTAGTGTCTTGTCCAGGGGCTATAGTTCTTTCTAGGAATGGACCCCAAAAACATCATCCAAAATATACACAAAGATATTTACACCAAGTTTTTCTCCTTTTTATTTATAATAACCAAAATATCCCCAAGGAGTATATTGTTGAATTATCTTTTTATTAAAAGATTTTATTTATTTATTTGACACAGAGAGAGAGACAATGAGAGCAGGAACACAAGCAGGCAGGGGGAGTGGGAGAGGGAGAAGCAGGCTTCCCACGGAGCAAGAAGCCTAATGCAGGGCTCCATCCCAGGATCCTGGAATCATGACCTGAGCCGAAGGCAGACGCTTAACAACTGAGCCACCCAGGCACCTCTAAATTATCTTTAATCATTCTTAATATTGTGAAAACCTCAAACATTATTTTATAAAGTATCTTTATTAATGTTAAGAAATACTTGTTATATAATATGACTTGAAAAGCTCCACACACAAAAATGTATATGTATATATATGTAATTTGGTCTCAATATAACTTAAATAATAACAGATTGGAGGTCAAAAGCAAAGTGTTAATGGTGGCTGCCCCTGGGGATAGTTTTGGGTGTTATTTCAAAGTTCTGTATGCTTTGCGTGCATTCCATATTGTCTCCAATGGACATTTATCATTTGCAGTCAGAGATTTGGAAGTCCTCTAACTGTATGGTATTCTCTGACTTTGGGTTCACTTCAGCTCAGCTGCTAATTTATTCTTTCTGTAATTCTGCTCCTTCAACCTTAGAACAACACTGGTCATAGCATGCCTTATGAGAAGCAAATGAAATTTATATGTTTGCACAAATGCTTTTTCCCAGCTTTATTGAGATATAATGGACACATGATATTATATAAATTTAAGGTGTACGGTGTGACTTGATGCATGAATGAATTGTGAAGTGATTATAATAACATTAGTCAACACATTCTTCACCTCGCATATATCATTTCTTCTTGAGTGTGGTGAGAACATTTAAGATCTACTCTCTGAGAAACTTCCAAATATATACTGTAATAGTATTAACTGTAATACCACACTATACATTTAATCCCCAGAACTTGTTCATCTTACCATTGGAAATTTGTACCCTTTGACCACCATTTGCATGTTTCCCTCACACCTCAGCATCTGAAAACCACCATTCTACCCTCTTGTTTCTGTGAGTTTGACCTTTTTAGGTGACATGTGTGAGAACATATAGTACTTGTCTTTCTCTGTCTGACTTGTTTCACTCAGCATAATGCCTTCAAGGACCATCCATAATGTCATGAATGGCAAGATTCCTTTTTCTCTGTGCTTGAATAATATCCCATTATATATATATATACCACATTTTCTTTATCTCTCCATTTCTCCATGGGCCCTTGGGTTGTTTTCATGCCTTGGCTATTGTGAATAAGGCTGCACCGAACGTGGGGGTGCTGATATCACTTGGAGAAAGTGATTTCATTTCCTTCAGATATATACCCAGTAGTATTCAGGGATTCCTGGATAATAGGGTATGTCTATTTTTAGTTTTTGGAGGAACCACTGTATTCCACAGTGGCTACACCAATTTAATTTCCAGGTTCCCCTTCCCTCACATCCTCACCAATGCTTGTTACCTCTTATCGTTCTGATGATATCTCAATGTGGTTTTGATTTCCATTTCCCTGATGATTAGTGATGTTGAACATTTTTTAAATTTTTATTTTATTTTTTCAGTGTTCCAGCATTCATTGATGTTGAACATTTTTTTAATGTACTTGTTGGCCCTCTGTATGTTTACTTTGGAAAATGTTCATTTAGGTCCTCTGGCCATCTATTAATCAGATTACTATGGGGTTTTTGCTATTGGGTTGTAGGAGTTCCTTATATATTTTGGAAAAATGTTTATTCAGGTCCTCTGGCCATCTATTAATTGGATTACTTATGGGGTTTTTGTTATTGAGTTGTAAGAGTTCCTTATATATTTTGGATATACCTTATCAGATATATGGTTTGCAGATTTTTTTTTCTGTATTTTGTAGGTTGCCTTTTCATTTTATTTTGTTTTTTTTCATTGCTGTCCAGAAGCTTTTAAGTTTGAGGTCCCACTTGTTTATTTTTGCTTTTGTCATCTGTGCGTTTGATATCATATCCACAAATTCAATGCAAAACAAGTGTCTCAAAGTTTTTCTCTTGCATTTTCTTCTAGAATTTTGTAGGTTCAGGACTTTCATTTAAGTCTTTAATCCATATTCAGTGAAGTATCATGAGTGGTGTAAGATAAAGGTTCAATTTCATTCTTTTACTTTGAATATTCAGTTTCCCCAGCAACATTTATTCAAAAGACTGTCATTTTCCCATTGGGCATTCTTGGTTTTCTTGTCAAATATTAGTTGACCATATAGTCATGGGTTTTTTTCTGGGCTTAAGGCTGTTCCATTGACCAGTGTGTCTGTTTTTATGCCAATACCATACCATTTGGATTACTGTAGCCTTGCTACAAAGTTAGGAAGTGTGATGCCTACAGAATTGTTTCTCCTTCCAAGGATTACTTTGGTTATATGGGGTCTGTTGTGGTTTCATAAGAGTTTTAAGATTACTTTTGCTATTTCTATGAAAAACTCAGTTGGAATTTTGATAGGAATTGTATTGAATCTATTCAATTATTCAATTCAATTGAATCTATTCAATTATTGAATTGAATCTATTCAATTATTGAATAATCTATTCAATTATTTTCACACCATTTAACAACATTAATTCTTTTGATTCATGAACATGGGATATCCTCCCATTTATTCATGTCATCTTCAATTTCTTTTATCAATGCCATATTGCCTCCTCGTATTTTATTTCATTTTTTTGGATATTATTTTAAATGAGGATATTTGATTAATTTCCTTTTAGATAACTCCTTGTTAGTGTATAGAAATACAATGGACTTTTTGATGTTGATTTCTTTATCCTGTGACTCAACTGCATTATTTTATTAGTTGTAGTAGTTTTTCTGTGAAGTTCTTAGGGTTTTCTTTACATAACGTCATATTATCTGCAAACAGAGATAATTTTCCTTCTTCCCTACCTATTTGAATACCTTTTATTTCTTTTTCTTGCCTAACTGCTCTTGCTAGGACGCCCAGTACTAGGTTTCTTTTTTTTTTTTTTTTTAAGATTTTATTTATTTATTTGACAGGCAGAGATCACAAGTAGGCAGAGAGGTAGGCAGATAGAGACAGAGGTGGAAGCAGGCTCCCTGCTGAGCAGAGACCCTGATGCGGGGCTCAATCCCAGCACCCTGGGATCATGACCTGAGCTGAAGGCAGAGGCTTTAACCCACTGAGACACCCAGGTGCCCCCCAGTACTAGGTTGAATGCAAGTGGTCGGAGTAGGCACCTCCGTCTTGATCCTCATCTTAAAGGAAAACTTACAGCCTTTCCCTATAAAGTATATGATTTCTGCAGGCTTGTCAAATATAGATTTTATTGTGTTCATGTATGTTCCTTCTAAGCTCAATTTGTTGAAAGTTTTTGTCATGAAAAGATGCTAAAATTGTCAGGTGATTTTATACCATCTATTGAGAAGATCATATGATTTTTATCTACCATTGTGTCAATGTGGTATGTTACATTGATTAGTTTTTGTTGAACCATGCTTATGTGCCATGGATAAATTCTCCTTGATCATGGTGTATGTGATTTTTAATGTGCTGTTGAATTCAGTTTGCTAGTATTTTGTTGAGGATTTTTGCTTCTATGTTCATCAGGTTGGCCTGTAATTTTCTTATTGTGTTCTTTCCTGGCGCTGGTATCAGGGTAAGTCTGGCCACATAACCCAAGTTTGGTAGTGTCCTCTCCTCGTCAATTATTTTGGAAGAGTTTGAGAAGGATTGACATTAATTCTTCTTTAAACATTTGGTAGAATTCACCAGAGAAACCATCTGCTATGGGCTTCTCTTGGTTGGTATGTTTTCAATACTAATTTAATTTCCTTATTTGTTATTTGTCTGTTCAGATTTTCTGTTTCTTCTTAAATCAGTCTTGGTAGCCTGTATGTTTAAGGAATTTATCCGTTTCTTTTAAGTTATCCAGTTTGTGTGTAACCATTAATAGTAGTCTCTTGAGATCTTTTTCTCAATGATAATGTCACCTCTTTTTGTTTCTGATTTTGTTTAATTTTTTCCTATTTTATAGTTAGTATAGTTAAAGGTTTATCAATTTTCAAAAAACAGCTCATGTTTCCATTCATCTTTTTTATTGTTTTCTGATCTCTATTTCAGTTATTTCTGCTATCATCTTTGTCCTCCCTTCTGTTAATTTGGCAGTTTTTTCCCTTGTTCCTTGAAGCGTAAAGTTTTCCCATTTTTTCTTTTCTTTTAATTTTTTAATTTTTTAAAAAAATTCCAGTTAGTTAACATGTTGTGTAACACTAGTTTCAGTAGTAGAATTTTGTGATTCATCATTTACATACAACATCTAATGCTTATCGTAAGTGCCCTCCTTAATACCCATCACCATCTAGCTCATGTCCCACCTGCCTCCACTCCAACAATCCTTAGTTTGTTCTCTATAGTTAAGTCTTCTTCTGCTCCATCTTAATGTTTTGTTTCTTAAATTCTACATGGGAGTGAAATCACATAGTATTTGTCTTTCTCTGACTAACTTATTTCACTTAGCATTATACTCTCTAGCTCTATCCATATCATTGTAAATGGCAAGATTTCATTCCTTTTTTATGGCTGAGTAGTATTCCATATCAATCTTTATCCATCTGTATCTATATTTATCTATCTATCTGTATGTGTGTGTGTGTGTGTGTGTGTGTGTGTATCACCTCTTCCTTATCTATTCATCAGTTAATGGACATTTGGGCTCCTTCCATAATTTGGCTATTATTGTTAAAGCTGCTATATAAACATCAGAGTACATGTCTCCCTTTGAATTTGTATTTAGTAACCTTTGGGTAAATAACTAGTAGTGCAATTAATGGATTGTAGGATAGTTCTATTTTTAACTTTTTGAGGAAATTCCATACTGTTTTCCAGAGTGGCTGCACCAGCTTGCATTCCCAGCAACAGTGTAAAAGGTTTCCCCTTTCTCCACATCCTCACCAACACTTGTTGTTTGCCATATTTTTTTTCTTAATATAAGCATTTATCTCTATATTTCTCAAATTTCCCTATAGAACTGTTTTTACAGTGTTCCATAAATTTTGGTATATTGTATTTCCATTTGTTTCAATTTTTTTTTTTAAAATTTCTGGTTTGGCCTTGGGACGCCTGGGTGGCTCGGTGGGTTGAAGCCTCTGCCTTCGGCTCAGGTCATGATCTCAGGGTCCTGGGATCGAGCCCCACATCGGGCTGTCTGCTCAGCTGGGAGCCTGCTTCCCCCCCCCTCTCTGCCTGCCTCTCTGCCTACTTGTGATTCTCTCTCTCTCTCTCTCTCTGTCAAATAAATAAATAAATAATCTTTAAAAAAAAATTTTCTCGTTTGGCCTTTAATTTGACGCATTGAGGGGTGCCTAGGTGGCTCTGTTGTTAAGCGTCTGCCTTCGGCTCGGGTCATGATCCCAGGGTCCTGGGATTAAGCCCTGCATTGGGCCCCCTGCTTTGGGAAAGCCTGCTTCTCCTTATCCCTTCCCCCTGCTTGTGTTCCTGTTCTTGCTGTCTCTCTCTCTGTCAAATAAATAAAATCTAAATAATAATAATAATTTGACCCATTGGTTGTTCAGTAGTAGTTTGTTTAATATCTAGTAATTTGTGGATATTCTAGTTTTCCTTCTGTTATTCTAATTTCACATCACTGTAATTGGAAAAGATACTTGGTATGATTTCAGTCTTCTTAAATCTAATACTTGCTTTGTGACCCAATATATAATCTATCCTGAGGAATATTTCATGTGCACTTGAGAAGAATGTATGTTCTGCTACTGTTGGATAGAATGTCCATATATGTCTTTTAGGTTCATTTGGTCTAATGTTTAAGTCTGGTGTTTCCTTGTTGATTTTCTATCTAGATGATCAATCCTTTGTTGAAAGTGGGTTATTAAAGTCTTCTACTATTATTGTATTATTGTCTATTTCCCCCTTCAAGTAAGTTAATTAATGCTCCAATGTTAGGTGCCTATATGTTTATAATTGTTTTATTTTCAAGATGATTTGATCCTCATTATTATATTATAAACTTTTGGGTCTCTTGTTATAGCTTTTGGCTTAAAAAGTCTATTTTGTCTGATAAGTGTGGTTACCCTTACTCTCTTTTGTTTTCCATTGTCTGAATGTCTTTTTCCATGCCTTTACTTTGAGCCTATATATTTCCTTTTAGCTGAAGTGAGCCTTTGTAGGCAGCATATAGTTGGGTCTTGTTTTTTTATATACTTAGTTATTTCATGCCTTTTGATTGGAGAATTTAATTAATTTACCTTTAAAGTAATTATTGATAAGTAAGGACTTACTAATGCAATTGTACTGTTTTCTGGCTTGTATTTCCTGTATTTCTTGCTTCCTCTCTTACAGCTATCCTTTGTGAATTGATTTTCCGTAGTGATATGCTTTGATTCCCTTCTTTTTACATTTGGTGTATCTACGGTAGGTTTTTTTACTTTGTGGTTACCACGAAGCTTACAGAAAACATCTTATAACAGTCTATTTTAAGCGAATAATTACTTAATTTCAATCACACACAAAACCTCTACCCTTTTGTCCTCTCCCTGTACAGATCATGTTTTTGATGTCACAGTTTACCCCTTTTTTATATTGTATATCCACTGACATATTAGCATAGCCATATTTGTTTTAAATAAATTTTTTTATTTTTTATAAACATATATTTTTATCCCCAGGGGTACAGGTCTGTGAATCGCCAGGTTTACACACTTCACAGCACTCACCAAAGCACATACCCTCCCCAATGTCCATAACCCCACCCCCTTCTCCCAGCCCTCCTCCCCCCAGGAACCCTCAGTTTGTTTTGTGGGATTAAGAGTCACTTATGGGGCGCCTGGGTGGCTCAGTGGGTTAAGCCACTGCCTTCGGCTCAGGTCATGATCTCAGGGTCCTGGGATCGAGTCCCGCATCGGGCTCTCTGCTCAGCAGGGAGCCTGCTTCCTCCTCTCTCTCTGCCTGCCTCTCTGCCTACTTGTGATCTCTCTCTCTGTCAAATAAATAAATAAATAAAATCTTTAAAAAAAAAAAAAAAAAAGAGTCACTTATGGTTTGTCTCCCTCCCAATCCCATCTTGTTTCATGATTCTTCTCCTACCCACTTAAGCCCCCATGTTGCAACACCACTTCCTCACATCAGGGAGATCATATGATAGTTGTCTTTCTCTGCTTGACTTATTTCGCTAAGCATGATACGCTCTAGTTCCATCCATGTTGTCGCAAATGGCAAGATTTCATTTCTTTTGATGGCTGCGTAGTATTCCATTGTAGCCATATTTTAAGAACTTTTGTCCTTTAGCCTTTGTACTAGAGTTGATTAACACCCCAGCACATTACAGTATTAGAGTACTCTGAATTTGACTATATTTTGCCTTTACCAGTGTGTTTTGTATTTTCATTTGTTTCCATATTAAAATTAGAATCCTTTCATTTCAGCTTGAAAATTACCTTTAAGCCTTTCTTGCAGGGTAACTCTAAATGGTGATTAACTTCCTCAGGCTTTTTTGTTTGAGGAAATTTTTATTTTTATTATTATTATGTTCAATTAGCCAGTATATAGTACGTCATTAGTTTTTGATGTAGTGCTCAACGATTCATTAGTTGCTTGTAACACCCAGTGCTCACCACAACACATACCCTCCTTAATACCCATCACCTGATGGTAAAGTTTTTATCTCACTTTCCTTATTGAAGGACACCTTGGCCGGGTAAAGAGTTCTTGTTTGACTGCTTTTTTTTTGTTCTTTCTCCACTTTGAACCTGTCATTCTACTCTCTCCTGCCTGTAAGATCTTTGCTGAGAAACCCCCTGACAGCCATATGGGAGTTTGCTTCTGTGAGAGGATTTTTTTCCCCTCTTGCTGCTTTTAAAATTCTCACTTTGTCTTTGATTTTAGATAGTTTTATTATAAACGGGGTCTTAGAGACTATCATTTTGGGTTGAAATTTTGGGAAGGCTCATATGCTTCATGAACTTGGATGTCCAAATGCCTCTCTAGATTTGGGAAGGTCTCCAACATTGTTTCTTCAAATAAACTTTCTGCCCCTTTCTTCTTCTCTTCTTTTTGTGGCACTGTGATGATACATATATGTTATTTCTCTTAATGCTGTTCAAAACTTCACAGAGACTTTCTTCATTGTTTTTTGTTCTTTTTTTCTTTTGCTCTCCTCTGACTGGATCATTTTATTTTTTTTTTTTATTTTTATTTTTTTTAAAGATTCCATTTATTTACCTGACAGAGAGAAACCACAAGTACACTGAGAGGCAGGCAGAGAGAGAGAGAAGGAAGCAGGCTCCCCGCCGAGCAGAGAGCCCGATGCGGGACTCGATCCCAGGACCCTGAGATCGTGACCTGAGCCGAAGGCAGCAGCTTAACCCACTGAGCCACCCAGGCGCCCTGACTGGATCATTTTAAATGAACTGCCATCTACTTCACAGATTCTTTCTTCAGCTTGATCCAATCTGCTGTTGATACTTTCTATTGCATTTTTAAATTTCATTCATCATATTCCTTGACTCCAGAATTTGTTTCTTTTTTATGATTTCTGTCTCTTTGTTAAACTTCTCATTTTAGTTGCATATTGTTTTTCTAATTCTGTTGAATTGTCCTTCTATGTTTTCTTATAGCTCACTGAGCTTCCTTAAAACAACTATTTTGAATTCTTCATCAGGCAAATCACAGATCTTCATTTCTTTGGGGTCAGTTACTAGAAATTTATTGTATTCTTGTGCTGGTGTCATCCTTGATTTTTCATATTCCTTAAAGTCTTGCTTTTGCTGTCATCATGTTTGAAGTGAAGTCACATTGTCCGCTCTTCACTGACTGGCTTCAGGAGAGAAGTACCTTCCATTAGCTCTGCTAGGGATTCTGAGGCTTCCTCAGACCTTTCTATGGATACTCTGGCTACACGCTTCTTGAGAAGAAAGTCTTAAGATTATATGCCTTCTCTCAATTCTGCAAAGTCATACCAGGTACTGACAACCTCCTGTTTTCTCCTTTTCTCTCAGGCAGTACTGAAATGCTCGAGTTTGTGTCCTCCATCTCAGTGTCATAGAGCTTGCCCAGTTTTTTTTGCATGTGCTCACTAGCAATCTGCAAGGGCTCACTCTTGCCACCATTTGAGATGTGTATAGGGAAATGGCCACAGGGTGAGGGGGTTCAGGTACACAGAGCATTAGGGGTGCCTGTGGACCAGTTGGGAGGATCTGCAGGTAGGGCATCCAAAGGCTCACTGTGGGCTTCCTGATAAGAGTCGCCAAAGCAATTAGTAGTATCTGTGTGCTTTGGAGGGCATCAAAGAGACCTGGCTACTGGTCTACCAGCATCTTCCTGTCTTCTAGCCTTGCAATGTATCACAGTTTTCTGGAAGGGTGAGAAAGAAGTGGGTCTCTTTGGTGGTGTCCTGTACATCTAGGGAAGTCAGATTTTTACTCCTATGTTTTCATTTCCCCAAGTGGGAGAAATCATGGGTCAAGAAGTTCTTTCTTGGCCCTGAGCTGTGCCACCTTGGAAGAAGAATGACGCAGGTAAAGCTAAACTGTTCCTCTTACCCTCTTCAATGAGTCCAATCTCAGATTCATTTTAGGCTACAGAGGTATGCTGAAACATCTTCTCTGGACTGTTAGACTTTCACAAAGGCATTCTCATGGTGGGCGATTATCAAAATATGTGTTCTTTAGAAAAAGATAATAGAAGATGACTATTTTGCCATTTTGCTCTCACAGATATTTTCAAAATGTAAAAGATTGATAGCAGTTATGAATTGAAATATGGTACTATTTCTGTCAAATGTTTCCTAACTTGTAAAAATATTATGTAATAGCATGTCAGAGAGAGACAAATTCCATACGCTTTCTCTTCTATGTAGAATATAAAAATAATTAATTCATTTTATTTTCTTATTTTTTTAAGTTTTTAAAAAAGATTTTATTTATTTATTTGACAGGCAGAGATCACAAGTAGGCAGAGAGGCAGGCAGAGAGAGAGGGGGAAGCAGGCTCTCTGTGAGCAGAGAGCCCGATGTGGGGCTCGATCCCAGGACCCTGAGATCATGACCTGAGCCAAAGGCAGAGGCTTAAACCCACTGAGCCACCCAGGTGCCCCAATTCATTTTATTTTTAAGAAAATATTTTATTTATTTATTTGAGAGAGAGCACAAGCAGAGGGAGAAGCAGGTTCCCTGCTGAGCAAGGGAGTACAGTGTGGGGCTCAGTCCCAGGACCCTGGGAGCATGACCTGAGCTGAACACAGACACTTAACTGACTGAGCTACCCAGGCACCCCAATTAATTAATTGAACAAAACGAAGCTCATAGATGCAGGGAATAGATTGGTGGTTGCCAGGGGCAGGGGGTGGGAGGTGGAAAATGAGTGAAGGGGATCAAAAGGTACATATAAAATAAAGTAAGATAAATACCAACAATTTTAAAAATAACATGGTAAAGGAATAGTGATGTTTACTATTTTATCCCATCATTTGTGGTTTAATTTTCCTGATTTCTAAATGTGTGCTTCTCTGCCTGTGCCCAAGAAATCCCCTGGTCCCTCCCCTGTTCTCCTTTTGGTCAGATTCCCCAAACGGGTTTGTGCCTTTAGAAAGGTGTGCATGGAGAATGGCCTATGGGGAAATTTACAAGTCAGAGAGGACTTTGTGTTATAAGTGATTCATTCTTGAAAGTACCACATCAAGGGAGAGAGACAAGATCAGAAGTAGGAGTTTGAATCAGAAAGGTGGGCAGGATAGATGAATCAACACAGGTGGGCTAACAGCTTTAGAAGCTAAGAGAATGAACAAGACAGAAATAGGTAAACCAAGGTAGTTCTGCAGCATTTATAAGAATTTGGAAGGCAGTGCCTCCTCTGGAGAGAAATGTTTTCACATAGGACAACACATTCCATAGTACTGGGTACTGAGTTGGATCTAGTATAACAAAATCAATAATTTATATCTCCTTGGTTGAAGACATTTCATATAGTACCAAAATTCATAAAATGGGCCAATGGGAGCTAATGGTAGTAAGATAACCAGAGATTTCAAATAACATTTGGGATTTTTCTCTAAGCAAGGCAATTTCAAATAATTGGTTCCTGGGCTCCCTAAGGAAAGGGGATTTTCCAGATCATCCTTTTGATGTAACAGACAGAATATGTGGAATGCTCTCTAAAATGTTATAGTATCAGTGACTTTAAATAATTTAATCACCAAAATCTTATTATCCTCCTGCCTGTGGGCTTTCTAGCAGAGAGTGCAATTATATTAAATGTAGGAAACAAATGGACTCTAAATTCAAGTGTGGGTACAGACTTACTTGGCATCTCATTGCCTTTCTGAAAGTCTCATTACTCTCAGATTCCTTGTTTTCCTTTCTTCAGGCTTGGCAGAGACTGTATACTCTTAAAGCGATTGCAGACAATCAGGGCAAGAAGAGACCTGAGCTCACTGACTCCATCTACACAGATGGGTAAATGCATCCAGTCCTTAAGAAAGAGCCAGAAAAATGCTGATAAAGATGAGCCAGGGTTCTGATGTAGAATTTATCCAAAGACAAATTTAGTATTGGCTACACAGTCTGTGAAGCATCCGATACAGTGTTCCTGGAGTTTGTAGTCTTTTAGTTTGGGGAATTGGGGTGGTTTTTTTATTCCTTATCATGAAAAACTGTAAACGCTTGCAAACATAGAAAGAATATAGAATGAACCTTAGTCTCAGATCGGGTTCCCTGGAGACAGACTCTGAAGCAGGGGTCTAGGTTCAGGTGGTTTTCTAGGGAGAACTGTTGTGATCAGCATCAGGAGGGAGGAAAGGAAGCAGGCCAGGCCAAGGGGAGATGCTGAGCTGCAAGTCTCAACGAGAGCCTCAGACAGCTCTGGGATCTCTGACTGGGCATGGCCCTTCAAGGTTCTCTCCTTCCTTGAAACAAGTATCCGGTGTTTGTACGTGGGCTCTGCCCAGCGAGGGAGATACCACCTTAGACAAGCAGCATTCTTCCACTAAGGCAAATGCTTTGGAGGGACTCAGCCAAGAGCCTTCCTCGGCCATCAGTCCCTCCTCTAGGGTGGCCTCAAGGGGAGCATTAGGCACTGACCAACAGTCCGTACATTGACCCATCACTCGGCTTCCATATTGTCCGCCTAGAGCCCATCTTCCTTTGTCCACCTTCACGCACTTCTCCCCCTTCCAGCCCCATGGTCTGTTTATTTTTTTGACAACTTACTGAGTTATAATTTATATACTATAAAATTCACTCATCTGAAATGTACAACTCGATGATTTTTCAGTCAATTTCACCACGTTATGTAACCATATCCCCAATCCAGTTTTAGACTCTCTTTATCACTCTTAACAGCTCACACTCCCTTTTCAAAAAATTATTCCTGGTACATTTTGAAGCAAATCACTTCAGTGAAGTTTTAATGCAATTAAGTTCTTAACTGAAAGGATCTATTGATAGAAAAAAGACAGGATTCACAGTTTTTATGAGTGGGAGCCATTTACCTATGATCTAAGGTCACGGCATGTAAGAGCTTCGGAGATATAAGGCATGTTCTTTCCAGAGAGAATGACGCTCACTCCCCTTAAGTGAGTTATTCCCAGAGGTCATCTAAGAATACCACATCTGACAGACGGCTCTGTTCATTATAGTTCTACTCCATTCCTCAAGAGAACTTGTGTCAGAGACAGTGAACTGTTCAAGTATTCGTGTGTTCAAGACAGCAGGCGGTAAGGGAGGACTTTCTAAAAAAGGAAATAGTAGCTCCAATGAGAGACCACCTTTGTGTGGCATCAGAAAGAGGAGAAGTACTAGGTAGGGCAAAGATGGAAAGGAAATAATAAAAGACCAAGGTTGAAAATTCCATGTGTTAAGTGGCCCAGGCCAAAAAAAAAAAAACAAGGTATTTTCCAAGATTTGTGTAAAAGCCTTTGCACATATTTCATCTTGTTGATAAATAAGGGGTCTAGAAAAGCAAAAGGGATGATTTTTAAGATAAGATATAATTCACTACCATAAATTCACCCTTTTAAGGTATAAAATCCAGTGGTTTTTAGTATATTCACTGGATTATGGAAACATCACCACCATATAATTCCAGAAACTTTTCATTGCCCCCAAAATAAACTCTGTACCCATCAGTGGTTACCTCTCCTTCCATCCACCCCACCTTCACTCCAGACTTTGGTAACCACTAATCATTTTTCCATCTCTATAGATTTGCCTATTCTGGACATTTCCTATAAATGGAATCACAATGTGTACCCTTATGTCTCATTTCTTTCCCTCAGCATAATATTTTCAATATGTTTGCAGTGTTGTATACGAGATGTCAGCACTGAATTCCTTTTTATGGCTGGATAATATTCCTGTATGAATATGGATATATCACCTATGGTTAATCCATTCATCAATTAATGGCCACTGGGTTGTTTCCCCTTTTTGGCTATTGTGAGTAATTTTGCAGTGAACTCTGGGGATAAATTTTTATAGGCATAGATAGGTTTAACTCACCTAACAATGAAATTGTTGCTGGGTCCTACTGTAACTCTCTGTCTACATTTTGAAGAACCGCTATCCTGTTTTCCCCAGAGGGGCTGCACCATCTTTCATTCCCACCAGCAATGTGGGAGGATTCCAATATAACCACATTCTCACCACCACTTGTCATTTCTGCTTTCTTGATTTGCTTTGTTCTTTAATGATAGCCATCCCAGTATATGAGAGGGGAAAAGGCACATTTTTAAAGACTCTGGCAGCAAAGAAAGGTGAATGCCAGGAACACAAGCCCTATGCTTAAAGCATAGAGCCCTCACTCACAGTGAGTGAGTTTGGTGGCCATTGGTGCTGAGAGCCCTGTCACTTGAAGGGCTGTGAGGATGTCCATTCTGGCCTCGCTCATTAAACAGAGCCTGCTCTGTTTTATAACAACCAGAATGATCAGAGCTCATGGCTATTTTCAAATAAATGTCTATGTAAGCATACGTGCCAGGTTAAAACACTAGAAACAGAATGTGCTGAAGAGAGTAAGAAACGTAAATAATTCTGGTCACACTGAAGGAAGGGTATCTCTGCCTAAAGTGGTTTTTGTGAGTTTTTTAAGTATTGCTATATATGGGTTTTTGTGTTTTTGTTTGTCCAAATAGAAGGGAGGGTGGTGAAGGAACTTTTTTCTAGAAAACTATGAACCAAGGACAGCAACTTTGTTGAAAGTATGTCCCGGGGCTCCTTTGGCCCTTGGACAGTGTGTTAGGCTGCGTTCGGCCTTGAAGGGTCTTTGTCATCACAGGTACATTTAGTATTTGTCTCGATGCCTACAATTAACTGTAAAAGTTAAAAACAGAAGTTACGTAATCTTAGGTCTATCTGCTTGGGGCGCCAGTACTTTAGAAGAGCTTGCCAGACATCATGGGGGGATTTGGAGCAGTAGAGGAAGTATTTACAGATGTGAATTTTCCGTGTTGAATGCTCCCATTCCATTCCGGAGAACGTTTTGGGGGCAGGGAGTGCAGAGGGGATGGTCTCTGAACAGACAGTCAGCTCCTGAAAACACTTCCTCTTTTCCTGGTCCTTGGTGCCTCTTCCATTCCCCTCTTCTTCATCACCTCTTCCTTTGCTACATTGCTTTTTCTGCTCTCTGGTTTCTCTTCTAGATTAGTGACTAGGGTTGCTAGAAAAGCATCTTTTCAAAGGAGGCAACAGGAGGCAATGCCAGGAGACCCCGCCTTCGAGAACCGTGTGACCATAGGTAAGTCACACTGCAGCCAGGCGCCCCTTTCCTCCTCATCAGCAGAACGACAGGCTTCAGCAGATGGCCTTGCAGGTGCCTGTGCTTTGGAGGCCAGACATTTATTTTTCTGAATACCATGGATGATGCGTTACTTGGGGTTGGGGTTGAGCCAAGGAGTTCTAGAAGCTTCTGAAACCTGGAAGCTGAGAGTGCCTGTATTAGTCATGTATTAGTCAGGGTTCTCCAGAGAAACAGAGCCAATAGGGTGTGTGTACACATGATGTTTTATTTCTTTAAGTATATAGATATAAAACATATATATATATAAAGAGATTTATTGTAAGGCATTGGCTTACAGTTTCAGAGAGGCTGACAAGTACCAAGATCTGCAGGGTGAGTCAGCAAGCTGGAGACCCAGGATTGCTGATGGTATAGTTTTCATCTAAAGACTGATAGGCTCAAGACCCAGAAGGAGCTGATGTTTTGGTTCAAGTTCAAAGGCAAGAGAAAACAGATGGCTCTGCTTCAAGGCACTCAGACAGAAGGAGTTCCCACTCTATCAGCCTTTTTGTTCTATCTGGATCTTCAACTGATTGGACGGGGCCCACCCACAGTGGGGAGAACACTGTGCTTTACTCAGTCTACCTATTCATATGTTAATCTTTCCAAAGGAAAACAAAACAACCCACCCTCACAGACACACACAGAATAGGGCTTCATTTGTTTCTGTCAAATTGAAACACAAAATTAACCATCTCTGCCCCAGTCAGATACACACCAAAGAGAAGGTAAGGAATTATCCTGGTGTCTAGTTTGTCTGGGAGTACTTCACTCTTCACCCCTCACAGCTCATGATATTTAAACTTTTCTAGTTGTTATTTGTTAAAATATATATGTGTGTTTGTATGTGTGTGTGTATATACACACATATATTTCATAATTTATAATTTATAATATATCTATATTATAAATATACAAAATAGATTTAAATATATATTTAAAAATTATTTTATTTGTTAAAAATATATATATATAATTTTATTTGTTAAAACTATAATTTATGATATATTTAGCTTATATTACAAATATACAAAAATATATATAAATATGTATATATTTAAAAATGGTTCAAAAGCAAGCATATGTCATGTGCCTTTCAGAAAAATCTTGAGTGCAGAAGTCCTCTTGTGGCCCTGAGGTAGTGCAGAACCATTCTGTGTTTAGAACATCAGGAAGAAAGCAGGAAAATGATGCATGAAGCTCATGTGGGCCCTGGGCCTTGAGCGCTGGAGACATGCTTGGTGTTGGAAGAGTAACCAGGTGGGCAGTGCTCTGAGTCTCCTTTAGGACAATTTTAAAACCTGAGGAGGGAAAGAGCAGCATTTTTGGCAAGAGCTTCCTTTGGAATCTGAGAAACTACTAAGAACCACTCCAAGCTTCTGATCTGGGGATCGGTGGCAGACCAGAGTGGCTTCCTGTCAGTAAGGTCAGCAGCTACTTACACAGCCCATCAGGAGGGCCTCTCCACGGTGCCATGTCTCAGAACTCCTGCTGGTGAGGGGCATGGCCAAACAAGGCCTAGAATGTTCCTTAGCAGTAACTGATAACAAGCCAAGTGTGAGCTGCAGAGGTTCGGACTCTTTCCATGACTTCTCTTTCTCTGTTGAGTTTGATTGTCACTCAAGAGGCTTTACACTCTTATTTTAGTGATGTGTGTTTACAGAGAGACAGTTTCCTTGTAAAAGTACAAACTAGAGGTCTTACCAGTGGTCCATACCTTGACCAACAGTCTTTGCCCAAAGGTTACCCCTAAGTTTCAGGCATGGCTTTGAGGAGACAGTAATTTAAAGTTATCAGTCAAATTTCAGGATGGTAATTTGGGGTGAGTGGCATGCCTTCTTAATGGACCTTATCAACTGGGACGAAACTTTTGCTGTGATTTTTTATGTGAAGACTCACACTAGACACAAACACAATATGGTTCTATAGGTTGTGACATGTTGTCTTTGAACATGATGCAACGATCACATTCAAGGTCATGTGGCATCTTAGTTCCCTCTGTGCTAAGTGTGGAAGCTCAATGTGTGACTGCCAGAAAGAAAAAAAGAAATCCACCAGTAAGCATGATTTTGCCCAGTTGGGGGGCTAAGACACATAGGAAACATGTTCTAGAAGCTGCTGGCCACATAGTCATGGGAGAGAGGTTTTGTTATAGCCTCAGCCTTGCAGCGGTTTGAGCTGAGTGAAAGAGCAAGAGAGCGGCTGTTTGACCTGGAATGTCTGGCACCTGGTTCTGTTTTATTACCTTCCTCTTAAAAGAGCACATTAATTGAAGAAAACATTTCAGTACACATACAACGTGTATGTGTGCATTTACCAGGGAATGCTTTACAGTACTCAGCCATCAAATATACAAATGACAACTCTGTGGCTTACCATAGAGTTTTTGTTCTGCAGCCTGTTTGGGTCTCTTGTGATCAGCCCTGTCCCATCCATATGGCACAGACTAGGCCAAATCATTGCCAGCCAGTTCCTCCCCTTCTGTCTCCACACACTCCTCTCTAGTGCTCACTAACTCACCCTTTGGCAGATCCTCTGGAATGGGTTTTGGACATCATTTTCTTATTTATTTGTTTTTATCTTTGTTTCTGCATTTTTAAAAAATTTTAATTCCAGTTAGTTGACATACAGTCATATTAGTTTCAGGTGTGCAATATAGGGATTTAGCCCTTCCATACGTCACTGGTGCTCATCACGGCACGTGCACTCCTTCCCCCCATCTCCTGTGTCACCCATGCCCCTGCCCACCTCCTCTCGGTAACCATCAGTTCTCTGTAGTTAAGAGTCTGGTTCTTTGTTTTGTTTTGTTTATTTATCTCCCCTTTCCCCCTTTGCTTTTTTGTTTCTTAAATCCACATACGAGTGAGATCATATGGTATTTGTCTTTCCCTGATGGACATATTTCACTTAGCATTATACTCTAGCTCCACCCACATTGTTGCAAATGGCAAGATTTCGTTCTTCTTTATATCCTAAGAGTATTCCATTATATATGGGTATGCCACATCTTTACCCACTCACCTTTCAATGGACACTTGGGCTTCTTCCGTAACTTGGCTATTATAAATAATTCTGTGATAAACAGAAGGGTGCATGTATCCCTTTGAATTTGTGTTTTTGTATTCTTTGAATAAATATCTAATAGTGCCATTACTGGATCATAGGGTAGTTCTATTTTTAATTTTTTGAGGAGCCCGCCATATTGGTTTCCACAGTGGCTGTGCCAGTTTGTGTTCCCACCAGCAGTGCACAGGGGTTCCTTTTTCTTTACATCCTCACCAACATTTGTTGTTTCTTGTGTTTTTTATTTTAGCCATTCAGACAGGCATAAAATGATATCTCATTGTGGTTCTGATTTGCATTTCCCTGATGATGAGTATGTTGAGCATCTTTTCAGGTATCTGTTGTTGGCATAATTTTTTAGATGAATTGTTATAAATATATGAGGAAGGGGTTCTATTATGTAGACGCTTGTAGATATGACCTTCTATTAAGGGGAAGCCACAAGATCTAGTTTGTCCAGCGTCCCTGAGCAAAGTCAGGACATTCTTCAGAGTGTGGGTGCCTACTCCAGGCAAAAAGTCATGACCTGGAGCAGAATAGGCCATGGGAAGACAAGACTGGTGAGACAGAGGTATAGCCTTCAAACTAGCAGCAGATTTAGGAGGCTGGGAGAGCAGGAATCAATGAATGAATAAGGGAGGGAAAAGATGTGGTGGAGAGCAAGAGAAAATTGGCTCGGCTGCTGGTCCGCTAAATGGAGTAGGCTTCAGCGCCCTTCTGTCTGGCACTCTGGGGCAAATGCTTTGATGATGTGCCTGAATGCCAAAGGATGCCATGCCTAGACAGACCCAGACCCCAATCACTGCATTTCCAATGCAACGGCTGTCTTTATTCAGCAAATATTTAGTTAGTGTTTCCTCTGGGCCCTGCTAGGCCCTGGGTAAAAACAACATAGAGGCTAACATTGCTTCTGCCTGCATGACGTTCACCTTCTGGGATAGGTGGGAGCAGGGTAGGAGGACAAAGCATGACACGGAAGAATATACCAGTGATTAACTCTATCGGCTGAGTGCTGTGTAGAAATACAGGAGTTAAAAGAACATAGTGTGTGTGGGTCGGGAACCTAATCTGGTCTGGGGGTCAGGAAAGGCTTTTCTGAAGTAGTGACATTCAAGCTAAGAGCCCAACAATGAGTAGGAATCAGATTAAGAAGCTATGTGAGGGTTCAACGGGTACATGAGGGGCCTGGAGCCAGGAACCCTGCAGTGGGCAGCTGTGACCATGACCTTTGTTGGCATTAGTGATAGAAAGCAAACTTGGGGAGTCCACAGACTTAATCCACAAAGGCATTGAGCATATTGCAAGGCTGAACAGTAGACAGGCACTTTTTATTTCGTTTCTCTCTTCTGAAAGCATCATTAGATCTTTCTCATGTTACCTAAATGCGTATGCTTTCCCACACATTCCCTGTAAGATTTTTAGTAGAGATTGCCATAGGCTGAGAAACAATAGAACTCATATAAGTACATACAAGGAACTTCATTAAAACTGGACAAACAAAAAAGAATTCAAAGTGCAGTTTTTAGGGTTGTCATAAAGTTGGAGCCTTGGCCAGTTGTCTTCAGAGTCTGACTCTCTGAGCATGCATGGGAGGGCTCACTTGGTCTCTATCAGCTTTGAACATGGTCCCTTACCCAAGATAGACAAAGATGTGCTTGTTGCCCAATGGCAACTCCCTCACATGGGAGTTACAATTTATGGACTGTCTGTATCCAAGCCATATTCCTAGACCTATTCCAGAGCCATCTCCTGCCCCTTCCAGTTGTTATCTGCTCAAGGAATGCAAAGCTGTTCTAATATTAGAAAAATTAGAACACAACAATATGTTGCCAAGTAAAATTTTCCCATTTGGAACTAATTCTGGAAAGCCAGTGTGTAATAATCAAACAGTTCTTTGCAGAACTTTTCCCCAAATCGTATTTAAAACATCCAAGAGTGTCTGTTCACACAAAGCCTGTGCCATGTTTCTATCAGAAGGTCGTTGTGTGGGGCTCTGGAGTGTCAGTTAGTATTTGATTTGAACCTAGAACATCTCAGGAAATACGGCATGCTAGAGTGATAGGCTTCTGACCCTCCCCTTCCAAATCCTCATTATATAAGTTTATGGAAAGATAACTAATTAATGCAGAAGAAGTCACAGTACTAAACTGTGAAATCATGTAAGAAGGCTGAAATTTTCATAAGGCTCCATCCTAATCAAGGACACGGAAATTGCCCCAAATCCCCAGCCTGTCTGTGGGGAGCAGAGAAGCACAGGGGCTCTCCCATCTGGAGAACTAGAGGTCCTGTGCCACCTTCCTCTGTGGCAGCTCTGTTCCTAGAGCCCCCTCACAGATGCCTTGTCTGTGCACTTTCCCGAGATCCTCAGCAGGAGAGGAGAAGGCAATGACCTTTACAGAACAGAGAGGCATGCCAGGAGTCTGTCTAGGGATTTCCCTTGCATTGTCTCATTCTATTCTTAAAGTAAGTGTAATTACCCCTTTTACAGAGGAGAAGAGTGATGCTCAGAGAGCTCAGTCTTGGGGATCCGTCTCTTCTCTGTGTCCTCAGACATCTCCAGTCCCACAGTCCAGAAGCTGTCTCATATGCCAGTGACTCCCAACCCTCTGCCTCCTGCCCTGGCCTTCATCTTGCCCAACACAATGGATATTTCTCTGTCCTCATGGGACTTGACCTCTCACACCCACCTCCTTGGTTTCCATGACACCACACTCTTCTCCTTCACTTCCTACCTCTCGGCCTGGTCCTTTGCTGGCTCTTCTTATCTGGTTGTTGGTGCTCCCAGTGCTCAGATGCCCTTCTCTTATGCAGCAGTACTCTCTCAGTGATTAATCATGTCTAGCTTCTCTACTTTGGGGACCATCCCCATGAGAGGACTTGCTGATTTTAAAGTCTAGCTCTGATCTGGTTCTTGAACTTCAGACTTTTAACCCACAGCTGTTGCTTGACATCTCCATCTAAAAGGCACCTGAGATTTCACGTATCCTCCCCCCCCTTTATTTATTATTTTATAAATTTCTTTTCAGTGTTCAGAATTCATTGTTTATGCACCAAACCCAGTGCTCCATGCAATATGTGCTTTCCTTAATACCCAAGAACACTCTAGGTGTAAGCAATCCACTATGATAGGGCCATGTGGTTATTTACATTAATTAAAGTTAAATGCAAAAGGAAGCTCTTCAGGTGTGCTGGCATTTTTCAATGCACAATAGCCTCCTGTGACTACTGGCTACCATATTGGACATTGTAGATAAAGAGCATTCCATCATTGTAGGAAGTTCTGGTGGTCAGTGCTCCCCTAGCTGTTCTTACCCTTCCAAATCTGTTCTTTCTCCAGGGTCTGCCATTTCAAATAATGGCGTTACCACCTGGTTGTGTCTCAAGCCAAAAATCTGGGAGGCATTCTTGATTCTCCCCATTCCTGAATGCCATGTCAGCCTCATCAGTGAGTCTTGTCTACTGTGTCTCCAAAACATACCCCATGTGTGTCCACTTCTCTCTACTTCCAGTGTTGCCAAGGCTGAGCCGCCCTCATCTCTCACCCAGATGTGGCTGCAGTAGCTCCTCAGTGATCTGCCTGCTGTCACTCTCACCTCTAGAACCTGTTCTCCATGTAGCAGCCAGCATGAACCCGTTCTCCATGTAGCAGCCAGCATGATCATAAAAAAATATAACTTCACCTGTCTCTCACCTGAAAACCTTCTGATAATTTCTTACCAAATGTAGAATAAACACACCCTGTTTGAACATTTGTTTTCATGGTGCCTTAGTCTGTTTGGGCCGCCATTACAAAATACCACAGACAGGTGGGTTATAAACAGTAGAAATTTACGTCTCCCAGTTTATGGAGCCTGGGAGTCTCAGATCAGAACACCAGGAGAGTCAGGTGCTAGTGAGAGCCCTCATGGCCTAATGACCTCCCACAGACCCTGCCCCCCAAAACCATCACATTGAGAATTAGGTTTTCAACCTAAGAATCAAGGGGGGGGTGGGGCACAAATATTCAGTCGGTAACATGTGGCTTCATGTGATCTGAGCCTTCCTCATTCTCTGCCATTTCACCCATTGCCCACCAGACTGTAGTTACTGCTGATCTTCTTTTTGGTCCCCAAATTCTGTAAAACCTTTGCTGTTTTCAGGATCTTAGAACTGGCTCACCCAGACACTCTTCCTCCTGTCATCCAGAGGGAAGGAGGGATACTGGAGCCCACTCAGAAGTGGTTATTCCACTCATCTTTTGGTTCTCTGCACAGTATTTTGGACTCTCTGAATGTTTTACATTTCTTTATTTGTTGATTTCTTTATTTTCTTTCTCTTCCTTTCCCACTGGAATATGATAGCCTTAGATATACTGGGGATTCAAGAGGAATAAGTTATGCTTTGCCCTCTTGGAATACAAAAACCTAAAAATGATTTCTAATTATCTTTTTTTTTTTTTTTTTAATGTGAATAGGTGCTTTGAGTTAGAACAGAAGAGTTATTTTTTCTTGGAAGCTTGAACATGCTAATAATTTCTCAACAAATTTTCTGGTTCTTTCCTTACAAGTAGTACAAAAGTAGAATTTCTTTATCGGGATCTCAGCAAGCAAGTTTCCCATACACAATCAAAATGTCTTTAGTCATTTCTTTATCTGTAGTTTTGGCCATAACTGCACTTTCCCTGGCCCACCTCAAGGGGCAGCTGGCTGGGAATTGAAGGGGTGTAGTCAGAAACTGAGAGGGAAGATGATTCCAAGGAATCCCTGAGGTCCCATGGAAATCAACAGAAGTTGTTGCCTGGATGGGTGGAAGATCTGTGCACACCACAGCGTGGGCCAACATGGATTTGGAGGAATGGGTTTGTTCCTGTGAGCAGATCTGAGGGTGGCAAGAAGGCTCCAGAGCTGAGAATCTAAAAGCAGAGGGCCTCCAGGTTGGCAACAACAGACTTTTGTTGGAAGATAGCGTGCATGCCTCAGAAAGGGCCCTTGTCCCAGGACGCCCTTCACCCCAAACCCACACCCACACACAGTAACTCCCTCAGTAGCATCCCTTTCCAAAGTGGTCACCTTAGATCCCAGGTAGGCTAGAATTTTCTGTCTTCGCAGAGTCATTCATGAGGTGACTTCGTCCTCACCAGGCGCAGTTTGGAGATAAGTCAGCCTATTGTACGTACATTGTTCTTCTTGCCTCCACCCTCTTCTCTGGCCCCCCGCATGCCCTTCTCTTAACTCAGTTCTTTCTCAAGTCTGTCCCACCTTCAAGAATCCTCTTTCTGCAAGGCAGTCAGCATTGTGCCGGACTGGAGGCAGAAGGGAAGTTAAGACCGGTCCTGCAGGCTGCATCCTCTCATCACAGATCCTTCCCCTGTGATATCCTGTGGCCATCCAGCTGGGGTGATGGCATGGCAGGTCCTCGCTGGCTGGGGGTCTGAGTGGTCACCTTGGGCTTCTTTTGAAGCTCTCTAAATACATAACAACACTGAGTGCCAAGGGCTGGGCTTATAGAGAAGGTGCTCTGTTGACATTTCTTTCACTGACCATATTCCCCTGAAGACTATTTAGTTCACTAGAGACTCCTTTCATGACAATCCAAATTACTGGGGTCTGCCTGTCCCCTGGGCTTTTCTCCACTTGACTAAATATCACTCATCCTTTGTGACGGCTCAGACTCTCCTTCTCCTGCCTGGGTCCCTGGGACCCTTCTAGGTGTCTTTCTGGGATTTTCTAAAGCACCTTCATAAACCCCCCCACCCTCCAATATCAGAACTGTCTACACTGCTTACTTGTCTGTGTATCTTAGTCCCCAGCCCAACCCTGCCACAGTGGACAATGTGCCCCTTGGAAACAGAGAAAACTCGTCAGGCTTAATACAGATTATTTGATGATTTGGTGAATAAACAAAGCAAAGAATGCAAATGCAGTAGGAGAAACTGTATTTTCTTCTCCCCCAATAAATCTTGGGGAAAAAACCAAGAAGAAAATATAATTCAAGACCCCCTGTAAAATTACGGGGTATACTTTATATTGGCCAATCTATTTGTTTGCTAGGGAAGCTATAACAAAAACACCACCGACTGGGGGGCTTAAACAACAGAAAGTAATTTTCTCACAGGTCTGGAGGCTGAAAGTCTGAGTTCAGGGTATTGGCTAATTTGGTTTTTCCTGAGGCCCATGTCCTTAGCTTTATAGGAGGCTGCCTTCTCACCATGTGTTCCCGCAGTCTTGTCTCTGGGTGCTTACATGCTGGTCTCTCTCTCTCTTTCTCTCTTCTATGGACACCTGTCATATTGGATCCATCTGACCTTATTTAACCACAGTTATCTCCTTAAAGACCACACATCCAATACGGTCACATTCTGAGATGTGCAGGAGGGTAAGGACCTCCATATCTGAAATCGGTGGGCGGAATACCAGTTGGTCCGTAACACCCCGGCATCAAGAAGGCCAAACAGCCAGAGTCATAGTATAAAGAAACACCAGGAGTTACACTGACCCGGTGCATGGGGGTGGAGAACCCTGCGTTTGTGTTTTGGAATTTTATGAACAGATTGAGCCAGAAAGATATTGTGAAGCTGAATTCTAAGAAAAAAGATATTTTTATTAATAAAATGGGATTTGTCGAAGGAGGAAATATTGAGGCTAGAGGTGGCAAGGAATAAACCCCTAATCTTCCCAGAGCCGGTGAGAGGGTCCCCCCAGGAGCAGTCTGCCTGGGTGCCGAAGCCAGGGAGAGCTGTGAGGATTAAGAGCTCAGGCTGGGAGCTGGGCGGCTGTTCTCTGTAGGAGGGACAGCCCAGACACCGCTGAGTCGGGACTTCATCGAAAAAAGAACTGGGAAGATAGGCCCTTTCTTTCTCCAGGCTGGGTGAAAAAATACACCCTCTGTCCCCTGGGGCTGGGGTCTCACAGCTGAAAAATGGTTCACTTTCAGCCTCTCAATCACATCCTGCCTATTTCAAGAGGGCCTTCCTCCTAGGACTACATGTGAATGGGGGAGATGGTTCTGGAAAAACCCATTTAGAACCAGTATTGCTGTGGGGCACATAAAGGCCACCTTGCTCCGTAACCATGTCCCCTGCTCTTTCCATGGTCACTTCTCACTGTCTAGTTGGGTGACAGCGGTCTTCGTCAATTTCGAGACATACACTGCTTTTTTATTATCTCGGCGTTACTGCTAGTGTTTCTCAGACTGCTCCCTAAAATTAACAGTGCACCCCTATAATGTTTGGCTTTTGAGGGAAAGAAAAATTTTCCTTGACCCTCATTGGGTCCCTGGCTAGCTCTGAAGATGAAACCCACAAAGACAGAGTAGCGGGAGGAAAACATGCACATGTTAATGAAGCTTGGAGGTTACTTAGGTTCCTTCCCCAGAGAACTAAAACCAGGGGGCAGTGATCAGAGCTGGAAATTTTATACCTTTAAACAATAAATTTGTGAAGAATTGACAGTGCAGAGGCATTTGAGCAGGGAATCTAGAGAGTTAAAAGGTTAGTTGAATGAGGTTTGTGTGCATATTTCCTGGTACAGCCTGGGCTGATAGAGTCTGTCTCCAGTAAAAGGAACTTTTTTTTTTTTTTCTTGCTTTTAGACAAAAGTGGGGGAATTTCTTCCCCCTGTATTTACTGCTTCTTAATTGCTTGCAGCTCAAAATAAATTTTATGTCAAGGAGGCATATTCTGGGGGTACATGTTCTGGTTTCCTGCAGCCTTTTCATACTTTATTATACCTAACTTCTAGAGAAGCAAGTTTTTGGAGCCCATTTGTCAGCAGTAGCACAAGTACTGTATTTTAATGAATATGTGGATATTGTTATAAGATTTAAAAAACATTTTAAATTATAATTAGCAGTGACTTTTAAAACAGGGGATAACATCTAAGAAAACCACATGGAGAAGTGCAAATGCACCTAAAGAATGACTTGGTCTCCCCAATACTAAGAGTGGGTGCATGGTACGCCGACTTGGTTATGTTGCAGTATGCCAGGGCTATCCGAACTGACCATGTACTTGATCCAGCAACACTGAAATTATGTTTCTTGACAATGATTTTTGAATTTGAAGAGATTTGCACTACTTAAAATTTTACAAGTAAACTGATATTTTGTTGAGATTTCATAAGTGCATATTTGAAATTCACATGCGGGGAGATGGCAGTGTGATATAATAGACAAGAAAGGTCAGAGACTGAGCAAACCCAATTCAGGGAAAGACAGGTTGTTCTAAAGTAATGGCAAAGTTTAAATTAAGAAGAATAGAGAATTTTTGAATGATGTCTGTCCTATCCCTTAATCTTTAATAACCAGTTTCTTCCTTTATTTTTTTAAGTAAGATTTAATTTAATTTATTTATCTGAGAGTAGGGGAGGGGCAGAGGGAGAGGGAATTTAAAGCAGACTCCGCCCTGAACCATGGCCATGAGATCACCACCTGAGCTGAAACTAAGAACAAGATGCTTATTCCAGGGTGCCTGGGTGGCTCAGTGCGTTAAGCTGCTGCCTTCGGCTCAGGTCATGATCTCAGGGTCCTGGGATCGAGTCCCGCATCGGGCTCTCTGCTCAGCAGGGAGCCTGCTTCCCTCTCTCTCTCTCTCTCTCTGCCTGCCTCTCCATCTACTTGTGATTTCTCTCTGTCAAATAAATAAATAAAATCTTTAAAAAAAAAAAAAGATGCTTATTCCATTGAGCCACCCAAAAAGGAAGCCCAACTGCCGTTTCTTTCTACATCTACACCCCGCCCCCCACAGTGCACCTCTCTCCCACAGCCACCACTATTTAATTTTATTTGCTGATCTGTCATGATTGCTCTTCTCCTCTTCCCCAGTCACCTGACCTCCCCTGCCCCAACCCTCCTAACTCCATTCTGATGTTTGGCATGTTCTCATTGGGAGCTCCATTTCTAACGTGGAGTATAAACCATGCACAGGGGACACGTGCTGTAGGAGGATATTGACTGAAGAAAGCAGCCAGTCACCCGACCTACTCATGATCTGCAGGCCTGAAAACAAGACACACCCCTCACGAGGATTCTAAAGTTATTTCCCCCATCAGTCATTCTGGGATTCTGGTTGTTCACAAATGGTTTTCAAAAGAAGTGGGTATCTTAGCTCAGGCTGCCATAACAGGCTGCCATAACAAAATACCAGAAACAGGACAGCCATTTATTTCTCACAGATCTGAAGTCTGGCATATCCAAAATTAAGGTGCCAACTGATTTGGTTCCTTTTAAGGACTCTTCCCGACTTATGGTTGGCCTTCTCCTTGCTGTGTCCTCACATGGCAGAGAAGGAGAGAGAGGAAGGGAGAGGAAAGGAGACAGCTGGTCTGGACTCTGTGTTATAAAGACACTAATTCCACCATGTGGACCCTGACCTCACCTCAACCTAAATTTCTGCCCGTGGCCCCATCTCCAAATGCCATCACACTGGGAGTTAGGGCTGCAGCATCAGTATGGGAGGGGGCATAAACAGTGTTTAGTACATAACAGTAGCCATTTGAAATGTATGCTTAAGGAGATTTTTGAAAAGTATACAGTGATTTGCCAATTTTAAAGCATTTTTGTGAGTATCATTACATTCTTTTTATTGGCAAGTTTTTTTGACTTCTCCCCTGGGCTTTGGTTTCTAAGGAAACCAAATACTTTCTGAGCACTGTTCAGAAGAAGAAAGCCCTGGTGCAATTTGAAATTTCAGAAATTAAATATCAAATGTGCAGAGTACGGAGACCATGGGAGGACATGCTACGGTTACAATTACACTTTGACCCACTACTTCAATTCTTACTGCATTGCTCTCCCAACAGAGGGCAAATATTGGGCTCAGTACATCTATTCATGCTTGATGCATCACAGAGGAGAAGGGAGGACTCTGAGAGAAGGGGAAGCAGGAGAGATCAGTTTTGAAAGAGGGAGAGAATCTGGCAAAGGTGGGTGGTAGAGTACTCAGGGTGGGAGATGGGGGTGGTGGGAAGGGTGAGCATTCCTGCCTGGGCTCTTCCAGTAGCCCACAGAGCAGAGGATGGGAGGGGCAGGCAGACCAGCGATAGGAAAGCTCAGGGAGCCCTTAGAAGGGGTGACGTGATTAGAATGTGAGGGGGTGGTAGAGGAGAAGGAGGAGCACAATCAAAGCAGACCTTTCCTCCTTCAGAGCTAATGCTTCCAGGACCGGTACCAGCTGAGCATGGTATCTGGACCCTAATGGGCACCCAGTGAATCTTCAATGAATGCTTGAAGAGATGACCAACTGAGTGACTTAGGATTTTGATTTACTTAGGGATGGACCATTTAGACAACCTGATCATCAAAAGATAGTTTCTCGCTGATGTTTCCATTTCTTTCCACTGTCTGAATTGCTTATTTAACCCCAGCATCTTTCCTTTTCTTATCTTGATTGCTCAGTTTGCTTTGGAAACGAGACAGTATCCAAGCACAACATCGCTTAGAATGACTCTCAGTAATGGGAGACACCTGAACACCTAGGCCTTTTAGAGCCACAGTTGGTTTTCTTTATTGGTTTTTCACAAAAGGAAGGTTTTGGTGGATGAGATATTGCATGTTAATTGCCATGACTTGCAGACAATGAATCTGAGCTGTGTGTGTGTGTGTGTGTGTGTGTGTGCACACGCATGTGTGTTACTGCAAGGGCATGTAACTATATCTATCTTTTATTATATCTATTAAAGCTGTAAAGTTGTTTGGAAACTCTTTTATGATTTTAGTATTCCAAATAAATCACCTTTTACACAAGAGAATAGTGTTAATCTATCCCCAAATCAAGTTTCCAAGATGGCTTAATTATTTGAAAGCACGACTGCTTTTCTTCAAGAAGTATATATTCTACAAATTTGAAGGCTAGGGTGTTGAATTGTTCCTCATAAAACGTGTGCAGTTCTCTGTTACTTTGTTAATTTGTTAAACTCAAAGCACAGCAAATACTGGAGCTGAAAGGGGCTCTAAGGTTGTCCACAAGGGCTTTTTGACCTTTGCCAACCTAGGCCAAAAACACAATAACAAACATAATAAACACAAAGGAAACATTTAGTGCAGCATGAAATTCAAAACAAGTTAAAAGTAAATATTGTCACCAAAAATCAGTGTTAAACAAGGTAGTGGGGTGTCATTCTTCTTTCTTTTTTTGGAAATCACTATTGGCTTTCAGGTTCTGATACCTCTGAGGGCATGCCCCTACCTTCTGGATATGATCGCCTAGATAAACCCCTTATTTTATAGATAAAAAGACTGAGGTCCAAAGATCCAAAGAATGCCCTTGCTTTGACCCTGTTAGGAGCAGAACTTGGTCAAGAACCCAAACATCCTGTTAGCTACGCATGGCTTTGCCCACAATACTGACCCCCATTCTCCCTACTGTCCAGACTTTTAAGGATACTTTCTTATGTAAAGGAGGCATCCCATCCATCATCTCCCAGTATCTGATGATGCCAGTATTCTGGAAAGTTGTTCTGACGTAAGTTGTTGTAGCAGGATGGAAGAAATGACCAGAAGAGACTTCTCAAGCCTGGCTAGTCCTTGAGTCCTGGTTTATTTGTATTCCCTTTATTTCATTCCAGATACTTATACCGTCATGACATAGAAACACTTTCCTGGGATAGCTTCTGGGAAACAGATGGGGCAAAACTTAAATCTGAAAATGAGTTTATTTTGGAAATAAAATTTGGTTCTTTTGTCATATTGAAATCTCTTATTGATGGCTTTCCCTGAACAATTTCACAGTTCTCCTCAAATTTCCTATTTGTTGTTTTTCTTTTTCTTTTTCTTTTTTTTTTTTTAAACAGTGTATCTGGTGGAGAGCTGTTTGATCGGATAGTGGAGAAAGGATTTTACACAGAGAAGGATGCCAGCACTCTGATCCGCCAGGTGTTGGATGCTGTCTACTATCTCCATAGAATGGGCATTGTCCACAGGGACCTCAAGGTAAGGCTGTCACTTATCAACATCCTCCGGCCTCTCTCCCACCCACAGTGTACCTGTCCAAGAGGACCGGCTCCAGAAAATGGATGAGGTTACCTTGATGGCGATATGCTTGGCTGAGTAGTGAACATTTGTGTACCGTTAGTTGTCAGGGCCTTTGGGCCCCCCAAAAAGATGATGAAGATCAATGAAACTGACCATCATTTGGGAGATTTTATAGCCACCGTGCAGCCAAAGGGCCCCAGGAAGGTGGGTTGTATCCTGCTTCAAGCCTACCTGAAAGGTAATTTTGTTCAGGACATATGGGCCATGAAAATCCTTCTCCCAGTGCAGTTCTCAACAGTCTCCCCCCATTTTGGACCCCATTTCAGCACAGCATCCTGAGTAAAAGAATGGGAGTGAATACCTAGAGGGCATGACAGAAGAAGAGAAATGAAAGGTTATCCATAAAGACGGGTTGAGCAACCTGTAAACACAGCCTTCCCCTGTGTCCTATAGGGTACCGTCTTATGTTTTCTTGGTGAAGGGTTGGCATACTGACCCTTCACCCAATAGCACTGGAGGTTGGGCACCTTGGCATTGCATCCCTCCCCTGGCAGCATAGATCCCGAAGGGTAGATATCAAACATAAGCCATCCAGGGTAGATAACGAACATATTGATTAGAGGAACATCAAAAAGCAAGGAAGGCTATTGTGAGGCTTCATTCTATAGTGGCCACGGGTCCTGGCCCCAGAGCCCACTGCACCAGTCAAGATAGAAACTCCACTCCAGCCCACATATGTGCCACTCACCGCATAAAAAAAGGGATGATATTGCACTGAAGCCACGCTCTGCATGACTTTGTGAAATCTAAACCAATTTAAAGAACAAAACAGAAACCTTGTTTAAAACAGAATTTCAATGTTTGCCCATTAGCTAGTACTGGATGTGAATAAATGGTATAACTCTTCTTTTCATAAGGTCTCACTGTCAAGTTTGCCCCTCTTCTTCTCCGTGTATTTCCCAGCAACTAGGGTAGTGGCTCCCAGATGTTAGCATACATCAGGATTGTCTGGCCCCACCCCAGAGGCTCTGATTCTGTGGGTCTGCCATGGGGCCTGGGAACTGGCATTTCTAAGGGGTTTACAAATGAGCCTGATGTTACCCTGGGAATATTCTAGGGGAACTGCTGGACAAGGGAATTTGGGAATGTTGATGGAGTCCTTACAGCCTTTGACTTTTGCAGGCTCCTTGACAACTGAAATGGGCTGTGAGCACAATTGGTTAATCCTTAGGACCTAGTGGCCCTTTAGACAGCTAAGCCCACTTGGCTCCCCACCTGACTGGCCTCCTGCCTGACCAAAACCCCCCCTATAGCCAACTGGGGGCCTCCATTAGGATTACCCCTGAACCTGTCTTCTCTCCCACTTTCCTTTTCCCCTCTCCCATCAAGAAAAATCCCCACCATCTTTACCAAGTCAGGAGATGCTTGTGGACAAGTAGTGATCTAGGCTGTGAATGACCAGTTGCTTGAACCCATGATTGACCCAGATGTATCCCCTAGAGAAAGAATGGGTAAGGAAGGATATTTGGCTCCATGGCAATCTCTTGCCTAGATGCAGCCCTGTTGAGGAGCCTGAGGTCCCTGGCTTCCCACTCCTGGCTTAGCCATTCAGCTGCAGAAGTACTAGGACAGGAAGATTAAAAATCAGAAACTTAAAAAAAGTCCTCGCTGCCCCATGATCAGCTCCATACTGTTCATCATGAACCATGTGCAACTTTTGATGAGATTATTTCACCTCATTTTTTAAGCATTACTCGTATTTTGATTATTGATCGGCCTTTTTTTTTCAAATTTCTTTTCAGCGTAACAGAATTCATTGTTTATGCACCACACCCAGTGCTCCATGCAATACGTGCCCTCCATAATACCTACCACCTGGCGCCCCCAACCTCCCACCCCCCACCCCTTCAAAACCCTCAGATTGTTTTTCAGAGTCCATAGCCTCTCATGGTTTATCTCTCCTTCCAATTTCCCTCAACTCCCTTCTCCTCTCCATCTCCCCATGTCCTCCATGTTATTTGTTATGCTCCTCAAATAAGTGAAACCATATGATAATTGACTCTCTTGAGAGAGACTTATTTCACTCAGCATAATCTCTTCCAGTCCCGTCCATGTTGATACAAAAGTTGGGTGTTCATCCTTTCTGTTGATCGGCCTTTTTTATTCTCCCTCCAAACTCCTTGAAAGCATCCTCAAGTATGCATTTAATTGTCTCCTAATCCCATGCTTCATCCGCAGAATTAATGTCACTGTGAATGTTAGTGCCATTCCTTCTTGGGCTGTGATTTTTGGATGAAGGATTGTATTTTTTTCCTTTTGGGTTCTGTTAAAAAAATTATTCCAACCCTTGTTAAACTAAAGAAGACTTCACTTGAGGCTACTGTAAGAATATCACAGTAGGGGAGAGAATTGGGTTCAACCCCAAGTTCATCAAGGGCATGTGGGGATTTAGAGCCTTTGAGCAGGATGAAGGTCGTGGATGGGAAATTGCTAAGAGGGGGTACTGAAGATGAGGGAACTCTTGCTAAAGGCTGGCCAAGAACCCATTAGACATTGACAGACTCTCTTCCTTGACCAAACTTGAGTTCAGCCCCTTCTGAGTCTTCTTTCTGACCAGGCTCCAGCCTTTGCTCTGTTATGAGTCCATTGGCTCTGCCATGTAGTCCAGGCTGAGCAAAAATCCCACTGAGTCACTTTGGTGAACATCCCCCACCCTTGCACCTGATCTGATTCTTCATCCTCCACCCTCCCTATCTGCCCACCCTGGCCTGCCTTCGGGAGGGATCCCCCCACCCTTGTTATCCCCTCTTAGTGATTTTCCATCCACTGACCATCCCCCTGCTCCTGGGTATAAATGTCCACTTGTCCTTGTTGTATTAGGACTTGAGTCCACTCTTTGTCTCCGACTGTAGAACCCCATTGCAGTGGTCCTCCCGAATAGTTTTCCTTACTGTCTTTACCAAGTGTCTAAAGACATTTTTTTTAAATAACATTCAAGGTAGGAGGTAAAGAACTTGGCCAGATATCAAGGGTGAGGGAATTCTCTCTATGCTGACTCAGCAGGATTCTTGCTAAGACTGGACTTTGCAGGTCCGGCAAAACCGGAAGGACACAGAAGGCCAAGGTCAAGACCTTGTCAAGAAGAGGGCTCAGAGGAGGCCAACTACAGTTTGGTCAAGGAGGGGGTCTTGAGCAGTTCTCAGAATTTCCCCAGAGCCGTGGTTGTGTATCAGAATCCACCCATGGATTCTAACCTCCAGAGGCCCGGGCCCATCTCAAATCCACTGAAGAAGATATGGAGACGTTTGGGGCTGTCACAGGCGATTCTGCTCAACAGGCAGGCCAAGAAAAGAGGCTGAGTCACTCTTGGAGAGAATAGCTCCTCAAATTTAATACTCAGGAACCAAAGAGTCACCACAAACCACTGACAAGAGATGGTCTTGCTTCACTCTTGGGAATGGGAAAAGAGCCAGACCGGAAACAGTGAAGGGAAGTGGCTTCCCCAGCTCCGTCCGATTCTTCCTGTTGTGTTTCCCTTCAGGTTTAATGTAAAGGAGAGACGTGATTTTGCTTATTCACTGGGTCGATCTTTGGAATTTTCCTAGTTGGAGGACAGGAGAGGTGTGAGTCTTCAACATTATCTCCCTCACAGACAATGCCATTGATTGAGGCAGCATTTCTGTGTTCAAGCTCTTCCCAGGCAGGACATCTCCCTCAGTTTCCCTGAGCTCCTCTCTTTATCTCTTTTTTTTTGTTTTTTGGCTAAAAATGATACCCCAATTTTTCACTAACACTGTGCAGTGAAGCTTTCTTCTCATCATTGTCTCCCCTCTGCACCCCTGCGTTGTCTCCCCTCTCCTCTACCTATGGAGCCGCCATGGAGATGACCCCTGATGTGCAGAATGGCAGTGGGGACGGAAACCGTAATCGCACCTCTGCCATGTGTCGAGCGTTACTACCACCTGAGCTCTGTCATGTGGAGAGTTCAGGGAAGCAAACAAAGACCACCGCAACCCATGTTTTCCAGAAAGACAAACAGAAGCTCAGGGTGCTTAAGGGCACCTGACTACAAAGTGCTGCATCTTCTGTGATGACGTCCCTCTATCTCCCAGGAAGCAGAGTGAGCGGGCATCAGCGGGCTCAGGAAATGGAAAGCAGGATGCAGCAGCAGGAACAGCAGGCCATGGGGTGTTACCAAAGGCGGGGAGAGAGGCCCTTGGATTAGAGTGAGGTTGCTAACAAGGGTCAGAAAAAGAGAACAGGGGAGCCCCTGCAGAAGTCATTTTGTTTCTGGGGATCCCCTCTGTCTCAACCCAAGAAATAAGCTGTCAAGTCTGAGAGGTTTTTGAGGCTGCCCCAATGTAAGGTTCACTTTTTGTTTGTTTGTTTGTTTGTTTGTTTGAAATAGACAAAGTACTGATAAGGGAAAAGGATTTACCTTTCTTGAATACCTCTAAGCGTCCAGTACTTTGTGGGTTCTGTTCATCGCTCTTACTAAACACTGCTTTTCTTTATGCATTTACGAATACGAAGGTCAAGCTGTTCTTAAACTGTGATTAGGTTGTGTGGCTTGATCAGAAAGGATAAATGCTTAAAATCTGCATCAGCGTGGTGGAACTAGAGGATGTTATGCCAATAAGTGAAATAAGTCAGTCGGAGAAAGACAATTATCATACAGTTTGACTCATATGTGGAACATAAGAAATAGTACAGGGAATCTTAGTGGAAAACTCAATGGGGAGTCATCAGAGAGGGAGACAAAGCATGAGAGACTCTTAACTATGGGGAACAAACTGGGGGTTGCTGGAGGGGAGGCGGGGGGGAAGGGGTACCTGGGTGATGGCCATTAAGGAGGGCACGTGATATGATGAGCACTGGGTGTTACATGGAACTGATGAATTATTGAACACAACATCTGAAACTAGTGATGTACTATATATGTTGGCTAATTGAATTTAAATTAAAAAAGATTTTGTGGCTTGGCAAGTCTCCCACAGTGAAGTCAGCTTTAAATACACTTCACCCATTTTGTTCTTTTTTTTCCAGCCTGAAAATCTGTTGTACTACAGTCAAGATGAGGAATCCAAAATAATGATCAGTGACTTCGGGTTGTCAAAAATGGAGGGCAAAGGAGATGTGATGTCCACAGCCTGTGGGACCCCGGGCTACGTTGGTAAGAAGCGTGTGTGTGTGTGTGTGTGTCCAGGTCCCCTGTGTCTGTCTTCAGAGCTGCAGACTGGAGCAGGATCACAGCTGCCTTCATTCCTCTTGAGGGGAGAATTAAATTGTTGAGAGACATTGGAACGAGTTAGAAGAGAAGCAGTTTCCCCTGAAACCTTTTAATAGTTGGGGAGAAATTCTGTCTGAATTGGGTGTGGGCCTGAGTTGATTTGGATGAATTCCCAGGGTTTTGATGCAAGAAATATCACATACATGTCCGTGTTTTCAAGGGGCTTCCAGTGAGGCAGTGAGATAATGATGAGGTACAGACACAAATAAAACAAGTGAAATGTTGCAATAGCAGCAGCCAGAAAGAGGACATCAATAGGAAGAATCTGCTTCGTGCCTTGACGAAGTCACTTAGGAGTCGCCTGCCAATCCCAGTCGCTACTGGAAAAGCCAAGAATTAAGGTCCTTCCTAAAATCAGACCCCCACATTCTTTGTACCAAACATTCAGAATGCAGAAAAGGCATGCTGAAAAGCATCTTCTCTCTTTGGGGGACCTGGAGAAAGGCCATGGGCGCTCTTGGTGAAGTTTTCGAGACTTTGATATACACAAATATATTCACTCGTGCAGCAAATGTATACTGAGGTGCCTACTATGTGCCAGCTGCTGTCCTAGGCACTGGGGTGAAGGCAGTGCATGAGACACACGGGGCTCCTGCCCTCATGGGATTTACCTTGTAGCTGGGAGAGACAGATAACTGACAAAGACGCGAAGAATGGGATTGTTTTAGGCCGAAAATAAAATGGAAGCTTGCAATAGAGCTGCAAGGCGCTGGGGGGATTAGGATGGCTAAGGGCACAGGAACGAGAGTTGGGTATTCACCTACATGTGGACAAGCAGCCACCCTTGGGCCTGTGAGGAGGCAGAGTGTCCTGGGGAGAGGCGTCTGCTTGGTGCCAAAGCCTGGAGTGGGAAAAGCCTGTGGAGAGGGTACAAGCCGGAAATGTCTGAGAGCAGGCAGAAATGCGGTTTGGAAAATGGAGACCAAGGCTGAATTCTCATGGTACACACTGTGATAGCTTTTCCTAATAAGAACAGGAAGCCCGTCCTGAAAGAGAGGAGGGAACGTTCTATGACTGCCATTCCTGTCTGGTTTTAGGTACGACGACAAGACATCTGTCATCTGAGTGGTCTCGTTCTGTTTAGATGTGAGATGCTGATGAGTCTGGGAACTGGGGACAATGTGTAGATGTGGCCCTTGATGTTACTTGATGTTACTCCCCTAAGTGGTCACAAGTAATCCCATTGTCAGATATGGAATTTTCTTTGAGTGAAGAGGAAGAGGAGCCCTGTGGGAATGTAATAGTTCCAATCATTCATGTTTGTTGAGCACTGAGATGCCTGGGGATACAGATGAGATGCCTTCCTCTTAGAGCAAGGAAGGGGCTTCACTGCGGAACCCATAACTTGTTGACATCTATATGCCTTGAGCTGTGAGCAGCAGAGTTTGGGCTGTTTCCTCCTCACCCCATCCCCACCCAGGCTCATGCCAAACTTCTATTCAGCCGTCAAAGCCCACTTTACATGTTGCCCCCTTTTGGCTGCTTTCTCAATAACCATTCTCTCTTTTGTCATCCCAGTTCTTTTCCTGACCATTTTTTCACATCGCTCTGACTATATTGCAAAGCAGTGTCCATATGTATTGGTATCTCTTTCCCAGCGCACTGCGGGTTTTTCCACAGCGGGGATTATCTTATCCATCTCTGCACAGATGCTTGTTAAATTGATTTTAAAAAGCCCCAACGTTCATGAAAAATAGCATTTTCTCTCTCGCCTCTTCTTCTAGTCATTTAGTATGCTTTTATTAAATTCCTGTTATGCGCTGGCCTCAGTGGTTGAGTGTTGGGAATATGAATATGAAGGAATGGAGTTTCTGACTTCAAAATGCTCACAGTATTGTGAGAGACAGAGGGAAAACAGACAAATTGAATAATGTCTGGTAAGTGCTACATTATTCATCACTTAAGGATTATTTATTTAGTGCCTACCTGCTGTTCTAGGTACTGGGGCTGCATCAGTAGAAAGGAAAAGAAAAAAACAGATAAAAGTCTTTGCCCTCAATCAAGGTGCTTACATTTGAGTGAGAGGGAAACAGACTGTATGCAAACCTCCAAGTCTCTTAATATCTTAGATTGATAAGTGCTATGGAGAAAAATAAAACAGGAAAGAGAATAGGGTGTGTGTGTGCGCATTTGTAGGGGATTACAATTTTAAATAAAGTAATCAAGGCGGCCCTCACAAAGAGGGTGACAGTGAGGTCAAGACTTGACAGAAGTGAAGTGAAGATGCTGGCCATTTGTTATTTGGAGGAAGGTGCAAAGGCCCTGAGGCAGGGGTATGTGGGGGAGCAACAGGGGTGGGGTGAACAAAGAGGAGAGCAGTAGAAGGTAAAGTCAGAGAAGGAACAGGCAGAGCATGTGCAGACAAGGACTTAGAAGTCATTATCAGGACTATGGTTTTTCCTTAGGGTGGTGGGAAGCCCCGGGAGGGTTCTGAGGAAAGGCATAGCATGATCTAACTTCTACCAGGATCCTTCTTGGTGACAGGTGGGATTAGGAGAGATGCCAGGGTGCAGGACCAGGATGGAAGAAGGGAGACCAGTTAGAAGGCTCTGGAATTATGTGAGAAAATAAGTGGGTCTAGCCTAGGTTGGGCAGAGTGGACATGGTGAGATGTTGTCAGATTCTAGGTAAAATTTGAAGGTAATGTTCTGGAGATTTTCTGGAAAACTAAAAGTAGGGTTTGAGAGACATAAATCAATGATCATTCTAAGGGTTTTTTGTTGTTGTTGTTTTTTAGCCTGAGCCCCAGGAAGAATACAGTTTCCCTTACTTGACAAGTAAAAGTCTGTGGAAAGAGCAGGTTGCAGAAATATTACCAGGGGCTTAGATTCTGATTTGTTAAAGTTTGCAAGGTTGAGAAGGCAAGTTGGAACACGAGTCTGGAGTTCTGGAGAGAGATCTGGTCTGCAGTAAGATACAGTCCATTCTCATTATGCACAGTAGTGACATTCTGTGACATCAACTCAACCCTGAACTAGTAAATACTGACCCACTGTTTCCAGGGGAGATCAGGGTCAGGTTCCTCATGAGCCCTACATTTTCGTCTACTGATTGATGCATGACCTTGTTTTATCCTGTATTTCTGCTCAGTGACACCTTATTTAATATATAGTTTTGATTCATGAACGTTGAACTCATGGTCTACACCCCATAACTTATGCCTAAATGAAGCTTATCTAGCCCATGTTTTCTCTATAAGCATGTCTCTGCTTTCTTGTGCTGGGAACACTAAACGGCACTCATCACTGCACTTGGGGACTATTTTAACCCATGAATCTACAAAATGCGTGGAAATGAAAAACATGACACTAACTGGACCATAAAAATGATACTTGTTTATAGCATGAGAGTCTAAACAGGAGGGCAGAGTGTCCCCTTGTTCGACCTTGGCTGGGGACATGCACCTTGGAAACTCAGCCTGAGTCTCTCTGCTCATGTCCACACATGACCTCAAAGGCATGGCAAGTATTGATTTGGGGGCTACAAATTTTAGCAAGTAGGCAAATTTACAAGTATGGAAACCGTGTGTCATGAGGATGTCATGTATTTGGGGGCTGACAGCCTCCAGATGTATTTTGAAGCTGTGAACTTGAATGAAATGGCCAAGGTGGGGACAGGGGAAAATGGAGGAGAAGAAAGGTCCCAGGGCTGAGTCCTGGAGACCCTGGGACTGTGCGGGGGCAGTGTGTGAAGCAGGAAGAGAACCAGGGCCCTGTGGTATCTTGGGAAGTGCTTTGGGTTAGAGAAAGTACTTGTGTCAATCGTTGCTATTAAATCAAGTAAGAAGAAGACTGGGTATTGACCTTCACTTTGGGGGCCTTACATTATGGATCAATTGAACAATTGGTTGATTAAGCCAGTGGGAGCCTGAAAGCCAGTGGGCAGAAAGGGAAGCTAGTTTTTGTAAAGAGGAACTGAGCACGCTGTCAACCCTGGGGCTGGACACCACCACTCCCACCTGCCCCGGGCCACTGACTTATCTCTGCAAGGCCTTGGAATTTGGGATCCTAAACAAAGAAGCCACAGCCCCACCTCTACTGGTCAGTTTCAATTGGAACACAGCAGAGCCCAGTCCCAGTCAGCACTCCAGAATCTGGGGGCTGTGCTGTCCAGGAGCCCAAGCCACACGCCGAGGGCTACTGTCTGCTTTCAGCTCTGGTTCACGCTTCTAGGTAGAAGTATCTGTTTCAATCTGTGAAAGCTATTGTTTGGTTGTGTTTATTCTTACTGCTATTGCCTAAATGTCTATTCAGCTAAATAGTGAATTTTGGCAATGTCAAGATTGCTTCAATTTAAATGAGCTCTCTCTCATAATGAAGAAGTGATGAAAAGAAGGGGTGTTTATCCCAAGTATCTCAGTGCACATGGTGCCTGAGAAGGCAAAGGGATCTGAGTGCCTTGAGCTTCATCCTTTACCCTTAACAGTTGTCCAGATATTACATGTAGTTTATAAGGAACCAGGATGCTTGCAGACTGTCGCGTCACTGATGGCAGGAGACTCCGGGCATTTCAACATCACTGCGTATGGGGTTCCCACTGCCATCAGCTCCTAGAGCTTGCACTAACTGTTAAGGCCCCTCCAATGGAGTCGGGCCAGTGGGCAATACAGACGCACATAAGGTAGCATGTTTGCAGCGTGTTGTGACTAACATATTTCAGAAGCAACGTTACAAATACAGGAGAGATTGGGATCAGCAAGGTCTAGAATGACCAGGGAAAAACTCGGGGAAGAGGCTTACAACATGAAGAGTAGAATTCTGGGCCAAGATGGGGAGAGTTCCAGATGTGGGTAAGCAGAAGAACAAGGCCCAGAGTTCAGAACTGCTGCTTAGCAGGTGTGGAAGAAATGAATAGACTCATCTGACTCAGGGGGGGCTCGCACATACAGGTACGTGGAGATAATGTAGAAGAACTGATGGGGCTGTCTGGTGGCAATCGGCTTCTCAGGGTAACATAGGAGCCATCAGTACGGTATTGGCCTGGCTTTGGAATCCATTTAATTGAGCCAGGTGTGACATTCCCCCCAGGTGTCACCAATAAGGGAAAAGTCTGAGCTAGGAAAGTTAGTAAATTACTTACGTTACTTGTTCTTCTGTGTTAACTATATATCCAAATGGTCTCTCTTGACTCTGAATAGAAGCAGCAAATCACAGGAAGCACCCATTCTAATTGTGTAACTGATAAACCAAAGACGACACAGGGATGCCTCTTGGTGCAGGAAAGTCTGCTGTTTGATTTCTTGACGTCACTGTTTCTGTGCTACTGTGATTTATCCAATTCTGTGGGTCTCGTTCTCCTGATTTCAGAAAGAAAAGTAAGCAGTTTAGAAGACCTTCAAACCATGTTCTGTAGATTAAGCAACAGCATGCCTTGCCAGAGGAGGGCAAGAACGGGCTCTCTTGCTAGCAGGGGGACTTAGGAATCCCAAACTTCACTTTAGAAGGAAAAGAAGGCAGGATGGTAGAGACCTAAATTGCTTTGTGATGTTTCTGAGCTACTTAAGACTTTTCTTTTACATCGAGCGGTACTAGAGTAATGGTCTGCCACTGTGCCCAGGCTTTTCGTCTGGTGTGCATGCCAGCAACCACAGTGTTTCCTTGTGGGACGTTACTCAAGAGGAAGGCACCCTTACATCCGGTCCACCACTGTGTTCACCAGCAGAACCACACCACGGTCCTTCATGTGGTGGCTGATTGTCATGCAACCCTCCTGGTACTAATGCTGCGGGAAAGGAGTCCTGCTTTCCTTCCGTAATTTACATGGAATGTTACCAGCCCAAATCTTTGGGCTAGCCCTGGCTAAAATAGTTGAAACAAGTTTCATCGTCTTCTCTTGTGAATGGAAATGAAGAAAGGTGGGTCGATATTCTCAGCATATTTTCTGACAGAGTTACAGGAATGCCCTTCATTCATGAGACCGTGATATTCTTAGAGCTTGATTTGGGACTTGCGGCTCTGGTGAGATCTTGGAAAGCCGTGGTAGCAGCTAGCATGGTGTTGGGACGAGAACCTCTGTTCTCCAAGCCACCTAGCCCCTAGTTGGTGGCAGTCACAACCCTGAGACTTGAATGCCTGTAACCTGCATATTTCTGCCATTGGTTAGACACATGGGAGGCCTGAACCCTTCATTAAACTCTTGGGTTCTCAGTTTCTTGGGTGGACTAACTGACCTCCGTGATATTCTCTGGTTCTGCCATCCTTTATCTCTAGAGACATGTGACTCACTATCATTTAAGTGTGTAAATATCCATGTGTCGAGGATATTGACACCATTTTCCCCCCATCTTCACTCAGAACAGATAAAGAAAAAAATAGAATAAGTTGCCATCACCTGTTTTTGTCCTTGTCCGCAGCCTGTCACGGTGATTCCTCGCATCTTTCCCTGTGCCCTCGGCTCCAATCCCTTCGTCCTCACTCTTCTGTTTCGCCATTTCTCCCACAGAGCTTGATTTTATATTTTCTCCCTTAAATATCACACTTCAGTATACAGCTATAAGCATCACTTTCTTCTCATCCTCTCAGACCACTGGTGGTGAAACAGGGTTTATAGAACTTGGAAATGGCCATGCAGGGCACAGATGGGTAGACAGAGGACCTGGATAAGAATTTTCTCCTTCCTTCTCTCTCAGCAGTTAGTCAGTGGCAACTAGCAGTGAGGGTTTCATCACCCCAGGTGTTGCAACCAGACCCCATTTGTTAGAGAGTGGGGAGGCTGCTCCTTCTATTAGCCTGATAGGGACAGAAGCTGCTTGTCAGCATGTGGGCAGAGGACCCCTAGCCACGTCTTGGAGGAGCCCCCACTCCACATGCCCAGCCCCCCAACTCAGTCCGCTAACTGTGTGTATAGCACTTTTCACCCTTCTGTAATTTCCGGATGGCTCCTCTCTATATCACACTGGGATGGGGTGGCATAGTTTCTAAATTGCTTCCACTTTGCTGTGGTGGTGAGGGGGGAAAGAAGCCTTGCGGCATTTTGGGAACTTACTCCTTTTTTTTTTTCTTTTAATGATTAAAAACTAAAACACAAGGAATGCCTGTAAAGTTCCTCTTATTATTATTTTTTGTTAACATGTAATGTATTATTTACCCCAGGGGTACAGGTCTGTGAATCATCAGGCTTACACAATTCACAGACTCACCATAGCACATACTCTCCCCAATGTCCATCACCCAGCCACCCTTTCCCTCCCCTCTCACCCCTGCAGCAATCCTCAGTTTGTTCCCTGAGATTAGGAGTCTCTTATGGTTTGTCTCCCTCCCTGATCCCATCTTGTTTCCTTTTTTCCCTCCCTTCCTCCCCACGATTCCCCACCCTTCCTCTCAAATTGCTCATATCAGAGAGATCATATGATAATTTTCTTTCTCTGATTAACTTTTTATTGCTCAGCATAATACCCTCTAGTTTCATCCATGTTGTTACAAATGGCAAGATTTTGTTTTTTGATGGCTGCATAGTATTCCATTGTATATATACACCACATCTTCTTTCTCCATTCATCTGTTGATGGACATCTAGGCTCTTTCCATAGTGTGGCTATTATAGACATTGCTGCTTTAAACATTGGGTGCGTGTGGCCCTTTAGATCACAACTTTTGTATTTTTAGAGTAAATACCCAATAGTGAGATTGCTGGGTCATAGGGTAACTCTATTTTCAGCTATTTGAGGAGCCTCCATGCTGTTTTCCAGAGTGGCTTCACCAGCTTGCATTCCCACCAACAGTGTGGGAGGGTTCCCCTTTCTCTGCATCCTTGCCAACACCAGTCATTTCCTGACTGGTTAATTTTAGCCATTCTGACTGCTGTGAGGTGGTATCTCACTGTGGTTTTGATTTGTATTTCCCTGATGCCGAGTGATGTGGAGCACTGTTTCATGTGTCTGTTGGCCATGTACATTTCCTCTTAATCTTCAGGCCAAACTTGTCAGATTTCAGAAGCAGCAAAGTAGCCATCCCATTGCCCTGGATCTTGGGACAACCTCTAAAGGAACACATCACAGGCTTATTTCTCGCCACGTTGCTCTGAATTGCCTCACTCAGAACATTTCCCTTCCTCCCTCCCACTGAATTCCAGATCTCTCCCACATTTTCAAACACACAGCTGCCCCCACCCCACACCATTTTCCACTCCCTTCCCATTCCTTAGCCTTGCCCTTCCTCCTACCGGCCACATTCTGGCTTTGGTAGCATTTGAATGGTAACCCAGCTCCGATCAGGATGGTAATTATAAACGGGGACAGTGCTTCCGAGGGGACTTTTCATGCCTGTGGTAAAATTCAAAGGCTACTAGGAAAATCTGAGCAAGCTGCCGCTTTGTGATGCATTTTTAGTCAATTACAACTCTAAGAGCAGGACAAGAAAGGGCAAAGGGACTTGTATCAGCAGAAGGACAGAGTTGTCCCAAGAGCACGCGACGACTCTGACCTGCCGTGACTTTGGAGGGAAGGCAAACCACAGGCGAAGAATGAGTCCATATTTCAGTTGTATTTTGATGTGCCGGCAAATCCAGATGTGTGACACAACACCATTTATGAGGGCACTCACGGTAAAGCCCTTTGTTACCCAGGTTTTTTTTTTTCTTTTTTAATCCCCCTGCTGCTGGATGTTCCACCGACAGAAAGGGTTCGGATGCTGCGTCATCAGTCCTGCTCTGTGTTGTCATCAGTTCCTCCCGAGGCCAAATTCTACCCTGAAATGGATGCCTGAATTTTATTTCCCTTCGTCTGTGGAATTCTACTTGTCATCCCTGGACAGGCAGCCGCTGGGTAGAAATGTCCTGTTTCTCTCCCAGCGTTTTAAAGAAATCCCCCTCACCACTTCTCAGACACGCACTGTCACTGACTCTTTGGGGCTGGATTACGATTTGATTTAAGGCCCTGTTTACTCATTCACCAACAAGGGAGCTGTTTCTTCTCACTACCTGTGGAAATTCCTCAAAAACAGGAAGACAGGGATCCAAATGGCCAGCCCCAGACACAAATCCCTAACCATATTCCTTAACGTAAAGGGCCCCATGGAACACCTCACTGAGGCTCAGATTCTTTACCGTGAAGACATAACTTCAGGACGAAGCAGCAGGTGCCCTTTGAGACAGGAAACTGAGGCATAGAAAGTTAACAAATTCTCCAAGATATGCCAGCCCTGGGCCCAGGCTGTAATTCTGTCCTCTGATCCATGGCCAGATCATGGAGAGATGCTAGTGCGACTCTCTGTGTGTACCATCGCATCATTTTTAAAAAAATCTTCACTATAATTTCATGATTTCCAGCATTACAGATAACAAATTTGGAGGACAGAATGATTAACAGAGTCCTTATAGTCTGAGAACGGGAGAGTCATAATTTTGGGCCACATGTAGCACCAAGACCAGCATCTTGATATCTTTGTATTTCAACTCAAGGAGTTGGAACATAATTCTTTAAGAAACAAGGAGCCACTGAAGATTTCTGAGCAAGTTCCAAGATTCCTCATCAGTAGTCTGCCCTATTCATGATAATTGGTAAGTTCATTACAGGAGAACCAAAATGTCTTTCCAGAATCCCTCTTGAAATAAGATATGAACATTTTAACTTTCCAAATGAATATACCTGGAATGTTTAAAAGAAAGAGAAAGACCCTACTACAGTCTTTTCTCTGTTGTATTAAAAATGTTGTCCCGAGAAGCCCCCTTCATTTTTCTCCCTATGATCTATCACTGTGTAAGACTGGTCAGTCAGTCGTATCATTTTGAAAGCGCTCTACTAGAAAAGCTCCCCTCTCCCTACTTCTTGGTTAGGCTCCTCCCTGTAAAGGTGCAATCACATTGCCTAACCCAGCTAGTAGAGTGGAACTTGGATCTAGTCCCCCTGACCCCCCAGACCCCATGATCCATGTTCATGAGCCATGATATTAAAAGAGGTCTCCGCTACCTCTGACCAAGATGGACGCTCACGTTTTAGGGACTCTTCTTCCCCTCTGTAACCTACACAAAGTTCAAGTCAAGGGTCTTTCTCCTTGGCCGCTTCAGGGAGGTGAAGCCAGCTAGCAAGAGACACAAATAGACCTTAGACTAGGTCATAGGATGGCAAGCGGCCTGTCTGCTCACCTCTTCCTGCTGACATCGCAAGCACGTTAGACATTTCCAACCCATACCCAAAGACAGGAGCTCATTCAAGGAAAAGTAGAGGGCTGCTAATCTTAGTGTCTGGTCAGCTCTTCTCTGCAAGTAAGGGAAATGGCAAAAGCTTTGCAAACTCCAAAGAATGAGGGAAAAAATTAGGGTGTGCTCATATTTATAAGTAGTCTTCCGGAACAAATTTTTCTAATCTCCTTTTAAGAAAGAATTCTAATTGGGGCCAATGAAGAGAAGAATCTGCTGGAGCTGGGCATCGCCCCCTTGCGGCCATGACAGACTATTCTCATGCCTATGGTGCTGTCAGCAGTGATGAATGGGCAGTTCCTGGGTTGCCGTCTCTAGAACCATCCATGCCTGGACCGACAGGGGACTGGAGAAGTATTTTGAAGAATAAATGAACAAAAAGATCTGTAACTCGACAGACAGAGAGACCAACTAGATAGGAGGTTGGAATAGGGCATTCGAAGGCTCCCTCCAAGTCAAAGATTCAAGTCCTCAAACATGCCCTTGCATCACGCGTGGTCCCAGTTCAGTTCTGATTTCTGAAGGTTCTAATTTTGCATTGGGTGGAAATCTCCATCGATGAATCATTTCCATGATGCAAAGCTAGAATCAAGACAAAGTACCAAACATTATCAAGGATCTGTCCATCCTTAATTCTAAAAAATAATAAAACCTCCATTCTGGTTTTGTTCCTGTGGTTCTCTCAGCCCTTCACCCTTACATAGTAAACTACTGCTAGTTCTAGCTCTAACTTACTATGTAATTGTTTTCATGAAGCCTCATTCCAGTCTGGAGGGTTGGGCTCTGTGAATGTACCCATTTTACAGATGAACCATCTGGAGGCTTACAGAGATCTAATGACTAGCCCAAGTCCACAGGTGTAGTAAGTGGGGAATCCCAGATTTCTTTCACTAAAGAGCAAGTGTGTCTATTTAAAGTTTCTTGCATCCAGACAACTAAAGTTGTTTTGAGTTAAAACCACCTACATCCAGGCAACCATTTCACATCTTCCAGTCCCATTTAATGATAAAATAAGCCTCTGTACCTTTCCTTCTCCTCAGCGCTAAACCGGTTAACTTACAGCACAAAGCAAGGCATAGTCTCACAACACTCTAGCCACAGCCTTTCTTCCCCACCATTTGCCTATTAGAGGTAATATATCCTTTCTTAGATATTTTTAAGTTTTACTTACAGTAAGTGCAGTATTTCTCAGAGCTTTATTCAGAGTTTCAAATCAACATGCCTCCCATCTGGCCACGATCTTGTCTGAAGTAGTCTGATCACCTTCTTTAAGAAGGGAGCCGCGGCTGGCATGACTTCTGTGGTTTGTGTCCACACTCAGCACCCAGGAGAACAAGGGTGCCGCGGGGGGCAGAGCCCAAGGCTGCTTCCTTCATACCATAAAGCCAGTGCCTGAAAATGCAACCCAAGCTATCACGCAATTGAAGAATGCCAGAAACACTGCCTTGGTCCCATGGTTCTGGGACATGGGCTTTCCTTTTCTGGCATTGAGGGCTACTCTTCCCACCCTAGGCTACCCCTTCCTGATGTGTCCCTGGCCTCCACCCACTGGAGACAGTCAACTTTGAGGTACCCAAGGCAGTGGTACTCAACTTCCATACAGGAAGACAAACAGCCTTGGACATGAACTTGGTAACAGGGTGAGATCTTCTCCATCTCCTCCTTTCTCTGCAGAAAGTGCTCTTCAGCACATCCCTGAAAGCGCAGGAAAAGGGAAAATTCCTTTTCTGTTTTTTTAGAGCCTGGGGACTGAGTGCCACCCCCACACCATTAGACGGCTGCTCTTCCCACTTCTAATCTTCTCTTTCAGTAAAGAAAATGGGCAGTTTAATTGTTTTAAAAACAAGATGAAAGGTTTCTGAACTTTTTTCCTTCCCTTTTGAAACCTTTGGAGTCCTTCCCTTTACCCGGAAACCTTGCTCTCAACCAAAATAAAACAGCTTGGGTTTTAGGACGTTTCCCACCCAGTGGAATTTTCCACAGTGGGTTGGTAGTGAGTCTCACAGCAGTAAATTCAATTATTTTACATTTTGAACCAACTGTTTCACTAAAAAGCAGGAGAAAAGCCTCAGACAGGAGGACCACATCTGTTGGTCCAAAGATCTCTCCAGTAGCTCGCGGGTGCTCTGCTAAAGCTGCCTCCTTTACGTGATATCAGAACTTGTATTTGCTGGAGTAAATGAAGCCAGCCAAGGGGATGCTCTTTCTAAGAACACAGAATTGTTAACCTCAAGCTCGGACCAGGAAGGAAGTTCCGAGAGATCACTTAATAGAATATATTTTTCTGACCTTTAGATCTAAAAGTAGTCATTTTGAAATCCCTTTGAAAAAAGGTTTCCCAAGGAGAGTGACACACAGGACAATGGGCCCCATGCAGAGAATTGGGGCTGCTTCTGCCTGTTTTATCCCCCAAATTCATGTCAAGAATAGCCATTTGCTAACCACGCAGAGTGTGCTAAGCCTTAAAAATACAGACCTGAGCTATGTGCCTGTGGTCAAGGGGCATGAAGCCTGGCGGTTGACAGTGTGATTCACACAGGGAGGAAGAGATGCCGAAGGTATGATGGGAGGCCCGGGAGGCTGGCGTGTTACAGGATTTTGGTGGGTGGACCAGGAAACCCAACACATGTCACCCAGGCAGAGCTGCTCCCACTCAACCACTAGCCATCTTGCAAATGCCCGTTTCGGCACCTCCTGGGGCAAGGGGGTCTGCTCCCCTGCCAGCCCCTGACAGCCTCCAGGGACTGGGATTTGAGATGTACCAGAGAAACGCCAGGGTTCTCTTGCCTGAGTCCTTTCCTTCAGTCTAGGCTGTACCAGGAGACTCAGCCCTTTCCTGCTCTGCCTGGGGGCTGATGGCATCACAAACCGGCTGCAATGACTTTTCAAGACAGCTCTCTTTGTCAAGCATCAGTCATATCAATTCAGTTCTTTTAGTTCAAAGCCTTGCTCTCTGAGGAGGTGTGGCGGTGATGAGAGTCACTGTCACCCTCCCACTACATATGAAGTACGTGAGTTGCACTGGTTACAATCAGAAGAAAAAAATGTTTCGGCTTGATGAAGAAGTTCTTTGGTATCTGACATTGTCGGGCAGTGGATTTGTGGGGGGCATGGCTCAGAAAACTCTTCCTGCTTTGCAAGGCCCCTGTTTGACTATCTCTGGGCCTCCTCTGCCTGGAAGCTCATTTGTTGTCTGAGTGTTGGTAAACTGGATGCTGTGGCTTTTTAGAATGACAGCCGAATTCTTGCCAAGGATCGTATGGTATAAGGGAGTGTGGCTGCTTCTCAAAGTGACAGCTGGTCTCTCAAAAGATCCCAGCCAGAGGTGGACCCTCGCAGAGCACAGGCTGCATGCCAGAAGGGCGAGGGAGAGGGTAGGAGGGGGGCCCCAAACCAGGAGAATTCAACAGGTTGGGAAACAAAGGGAACCAACTGCAGGACCCAGAGGAGAGCAGGGGGGAAATACCTCAGCGGATCCCAGGGATTCAGCATGATTTCATGGTCATAGAAAATTGTCAGGAGGGTTTTGAATATTGCCTGAGAATTGTTGCTTTCCAAGAATCACTCCTAGATGAAAAGTAGCTAACAGGATGTAGGTAGGCTTGTTCAAACACTGTCCCAGACAATATTTATTTTTTGTCTTTTAAGATTTTATTTATGTTTTTACTCACCCACCCACCCAGTGGGAGAGGGAGAGAATCTTAAACAGACTTCATGAGCACCGAGCCCAATGCAGGGCTCGATCTCACGACCCTGAGAGCATCACCTGAGCTGAAATCCAGAGTCAGGAGCTTAACCCAGGTGCTCTGTGACCGTTTGGTTTCAAGGATCAAATCAAAAGTGGAATTGGAATGAAGCCCATTGGTGTCTGTTGCTGTGATTCATTTTTTTTTAAAAATTTATTTATTTATTTATTTGTTTATAAACATATAATGTATTTTTATCCCCAGGAGTACAGGTCTGTGAATCACCAGGTTTACACATTGCTGTGATTCATTTTTTAAAAAATGTCTTTGGTTGGTGAGAATACCCTTTCTCAGCTTTCTCTTTTCTCATTGTTACATTACATGTTGGAAGACTTCACTCTCCCCATTTGTCTCAAGTGCAGTGATCTCACCCTTGCCAGAAGGCCAGTGGTTCACCTGCCACTGGTTAAAAAGTGTTTTTATTGTGTTGTTGTTGACAGAACCTAGATAGGACACAACACCAGAAAGAACAAGAAATGTTTGGCACATGTACGGAGACTTCCACTCCCTGTATTGTTACCTTGATGTTTGCATCTTAATCATTTAGAAATCTCCCCGCCAACACCCGTGCTACTAATCCTGGCATCTTTCTGTCCATGGCTGTCTTCTGTCAGTTGCGAGACTAGAAGCATCTGAGAAAGATACAGATCCCTTTTTTAAAAAGACAAAAAACCCCACAAAGCCGTACAATTGATGTTATAAATTTTACCATTTACACAAAATCTCATATTTTATTTTAAGATTTATTTATTTATTTGACAGAGAGAGAGAGAGAGAGAGAAAGAACACAAGCAGGGGGACTGGAAGACAGAGAAGCAGGCTTCCTGCTGAGCAGGGAGCCCGATGCGGGGCTCAATCCTAGGACCCTGGGATCATGACCTGAGCCGAAGGCAGATGCTTAATGGCTGAGCCACACAGGTGCCCCAGAATCTCATATTTTATAAATTACATGTGCCATCTGTGGCTTCAAGAATCTAAACATCTTGGGGTGCCTGGGTGGCTCAGTGGGTTAAGCCGCTGCCTTTGGCTCAGGTCATGATCTCAGGGTCCTGGGATCGAGTCCCGCATCAGGCTCTCTGCTCAGCAGGGAGCCTGCTTCCTCCTCTCTCTCTGTCTCTCTGCCTGCCTCTCTGCCTACTTGTGATCTCTCTCTGTCAAATAAATAAATAAAATCTTAAAAAAAAAAAAAAAAGAATCTAAACATCTCAAGCAATCTTCCTGTTCCGTGTCGCATACAAATCAGTCAGTTCCTTTTCAAGGGCACAGAGGGCCTTGCACTATTCGCCAGAATGCGGGTCACCCTACCAGCCCCTCACCAAGGCGAGATGCTGAGTGTGCACTTGCCCCTGGGTATACAGACTTCTGGAGGGACGCTGTGTTCTTTATTCTTTCGTCTTCAGGATAATGGATGGTGGCCAGAATTTCCCTCTATCTAAAACACAGGGAACGAGGGGGAGGAGAAGAGGAAGAAGATGTTCTTTTAAGGGGCCCTCCCTCTCACCCCCAGAGTGCTGGGGACCTGAGTCTGGGAAGCTCTGAAGAACACAGGGTCAGCTCTTCCTCAGAGTGAAAGCTGCTTTTCAGGGACTGGGACTCTTACCCCTCTACACATCATGGCTCAGGGGATCAGCTCAATCTTTGCTTATAAACTGTGGCATTAACTATTGGAGGTGCCAACCTCTTCCTTCTCAGGGCTCCTTCCCCACGGCTGTCGCCGTGTCACACCTGGTGTGTGACATGAGCTTTGCCCCATATCCCGCACTGAACTCTTGCTGCCCCTGCACCACTGTTTGACACCTGGTACCCTGGGATGGCTGAGACTGGCTGGTTTGCCCTCTCTGTAAGGGGTTCAGCAGATCCCATGACGTGGAAGCCAGGGCTCCTACCCACCAGCCTGGCTCTGTGCTCAGAATATCTGCTGTCTGTCCTGCTGGGAAGTGTCACTGGGTCAGACATCGCCAGTGAGCCTTCTGTGCCTCCTTTGAACTTTCTATCAGGCCACACGGATGGCTCTGGGGGCTAGAAATTAGCTCCTTGCTGATGCAGTCACCTCCCACCATCTGTGCCCTTGTGGTCGCTCGGACCAGAACATCAGCTCAGAGAGAGCATATGTCCTAAATCAGCAGGACATTAATGTGACAAACGTCTCCCTTTTGTCAATTGCCATAGTAGAAGTGTCTGAGAAATATGTTTGTAGCAGTTATAGGGAAAAGGAGGTATTGATGGGTCCAGCCCCCCATTATCCAAGGGCTACTTCAGTTTGTGAGTTTCCTGGCTTTTTGGTTCTGCTTCCCCTTTTACTACTGCATGGAGGGTGAATGGAGCAAAGATAGGACATACAGACATATTTATTTTGCTCTTGATAAAAAAGACAAAAAGTCCAGTTCAAATGTGGAGGAATGGGAGCTGAAATCTAGAAGTAGATTTGGGGTTTATCTGTGGATTGTATTTCTTACCATCATAACCAGAAATAATCAGCAGAAGTTTGTATAAATCCATAGTCCTGCTTAGGAAAATTCATTGTAACAAAGATAAGAGAGGATCTCCCTGTTAGTTTTTCTGCCACAGGACTTTCCTTACAGTAAATATATCCCCATGGATGGAACTGGGATGAGGGTGAAATTGACCAGGTTCAGATCCCAGCTGGTCCATTTCTACTGGGTAGCATCAGAAAAAGAACTTCTCTGAGGCTCATTTCCCTTAGATCAGGGGCAGAGAATGATCATTGCGAGGGTTGTTGAAAGGGTCATAGTCGAAAATACTTATGAATGACCCAGATCATGGCAGGGACATCATTCCCTGTTAGTCCAGTTGGGGAGGAAGTCAGTGTAGAGACTACTTTCTCGCTGGATCATTTGGGGCAGGTTCCTTGACCCATCAGTCCCTCTGGGTCCTGTGACTTGGGAGTCATGATAATAATAATTAAGCCCTTGCCCCCACCAAGGCCAATTAGTGTAAATGAGTTAATTCATCCCAAAGCCATAGAACACACAATCCAGCAGACAGCTTGTCTTACTTTGTCTACTCGCTTAGGTTTTCTGGAAGGTCTATGCTAAAGACACGTCTGTCAAGTGTATTTGGGTAAAAAGGAGATTTTGTTTGTGAAGTTGCACTGTTTTTTCTTGTATTTATTTACTCTTTGCACAAAGATGTGTGACAGCCACTGCCGGTCGGGAGACACTGGGTGTGGGTATCCAGCAGAGGCTCAAGCTGCAAGGCCAGGAACAGAAAGCAAGGCTCTAGGACAAAACAAGCTGAGACCCCCAGGATGGAGGGCTCTTGGGTTAGAACTGAGGAATTGGGAGTTAGGAGCCTTTTTGCTATTTCTTGGGTGAGAAAATGAAATGTTAGTACTGAGGAGGTCACCTGCCCAAAACCTTCCAGACTGAGCTGAAAGCAGGTCTAAGGCAGGTTTCCTAGGACCAGATTTCAGGTCTCCCCTCCCCTGGATTGTGGCATCCATGAAAGTATTAAGAGGGGGCCTCACCTTCACACCCCACGGCACCCAGGAAGGCCCTGCCTTCCACTCCATTCTGCCTTGCCACTCCACTCTGCCCTGGGGCCAGAAATGCTTCCCCAAATTAATTTTAGGGGAAGTCACACCCTAGGCTGTGAGTGGAGGGTATCTTTCTCTGACTCAGTCTTGCCTGAGCTGCGGTACCTAGCCCAGTCCCAATATGAAAGTGTCACCTACTCTAACTGATTGATTGATTGATTGGTTGGTTGAACTTTTTTGTTAATCTTGTTATACACACACACACACGCGCGTGCGCGCGCGCGCATACACGCACACACAGTGTTCTTGTATTTTTTTCTAGTTAGAAAAGCCAATACGTAAATTAAGTTCTATATCTCTACTCAGTTTTTAGCATGATGGAAAGTTCAGCTTGAGAGGCGGACAGAAAAAGAGAAGAAAAATCTAAAAAATGTTTTATGTCTTGGGCATTTAACTTGTCATGCTTGTGTCTCTCCTTTGTCACTCCACAGCTCCCGAGGTCCTGGCCCAGAAACCATACAGCAAGGCTGTTGACTGCTGGTCCATCGGAGTGATTGCCTATATTTTGTAAGTACTGCTGGCCACCTTGGCTCCTTTTTTCTTTCTTTCTTTTTTTCTTTTTTATTGTGTCAAAATATACATAACAAAATTTACCCTTTTAAGCATTTTTTAATGTACAAGTTCAATGGCATCAGGTACCTTCCCAGTGTTGTGCAACCATCACCACCGGCCATCTCTGGAACTTTCTCATCTTCCCAAAGGGAATCTCTGTCCCTGTTAAACACTAACTTCCTGAAGTCCTGGGCAGCCCCCTTCCTATTTTCTGTCTCTGTGAACTCGACTATTCTAGGTCCCTCATGCCAGTGGGATCATATAGCCTTTGTTCTTTCGCAAATGGCTTTTTCATTTATCATAATGTCTTCAAGATTCATCAGTGTTGTAGCAGGTGTCAGAATTTCCTTCTTTTTAGGCTGAGTATTTGTCCGTTTTATGCCTATAATACATTGTTTTTCCATTCAGCCTTCAGTGAACATGGGGTGGTTTCCACCTCATGGCTATTGTGCGTAGTGCTATTATGAGCACAGGTGTACAGACGTCTGCCTTTGGGTCTATACTGGAAGTGGGGTTGCTGGATCGGACGGTGCTTCCATTTAACTTTTTGAGGAGTCTTCACACTCCTTTGTAAGGCAGCACCCTCACTTTACATTCCCAACAGCAACGCACAATGGTTCCTGTTTCTCTACACATTTCCTGACACTGAGTTCCCATGTTTTACAATGGCCATCCTGATCGGTAAGAAGTGCTATCGTTGTGGGTTTGATTTGCAGTCCTCGTTTTTTAAAATTTACTTGTAATGTATTTGTTTGAGTAGAGTTGACACATGGGGTTAACACTAGTTTCAGGTGTAAAACATAGTTGATTTGACAACTCTGTTGGTTATGTTGTGCTCTCCACAAGTGTAGCTGCCCGCTGTCACCTTACAAGGCTGTCACAGTACCATCGGCCATGTTCCCTGGGCTGCCCCTTTCATCCCCATGACATATTCATTCAATCACTAGAGGCCCGGACCTCCCACTCCCCTGCACCCATGTGGCCCATCCCCCAACCTCCTTCTCTCTGGCAACCATCAGTTGTTCTCTCTATTTATAGGTTTGATTCTGCTTTTTATTTGCTTATGTATTTATTTGTTTCATTTTTTAGATCCCACACATGAATGAAATCATATGATATTTGTCTTCCTCGGTCTGACTTAATTCACTTAGCATCATACTCTATAGGTTAATCCATATTGTTGCAAATGACAATTTTTTAGGGCTGAGTAATATTCCTCTGTGTGTATGTGTATCAGTGGACACTTGGGCTGCTTCTCTACCTTGGCTATTATAAATTATTCTCCAATACATTTCTCTTTTGGCTAAAGATGTTGAGCATCTTTTCATGTGCTACCTTGGATTTCCTGGGGCTACAAAGCACTATGAAATTACTAAGAAATCTCCCAAAGAGATCAAAATGAGAAACAGTGTGATAAAAACCAAAATTGAGCCAGTGGAGTCCCCATTTCTTCTCAAGCACCTCATCTCTACAACCAAGAAAAGGCCATCATAAGCATAGGGTTGTTGCGGTTATTTCAAGGTGATCAATTTTGGGTTTTATTATTGTTTTTTATTTTTCTTAAGTCCTCTGTAAAGTTAGTTTTTTATTACAATTTCTTTTTTCAGTGGTACTCTCAAACACTTACTACGGAACATATTCCTAGGGTGGGTTTGTGCCAACTGGCGTCTGTAATGGATAGCAAATGAATTTCATCCTGAGGAAGGGAAGGCTTTCTAGCACATAGAGCCCACTACACACAATGAAAGACCATGGGCGATTGTGATCAGAGAAAGTTCTGGCAATATGTGGCATCCTCAGGGATTGCTGGAAACATCCCCCCTGTGTTGGCTTTGTCTCATTATCTGGAAGGCAAGCAGTCTTTCTACAGTGTACATTCAACTGGGCAGCTTTTGTAGTTTAGTGTGGATTTAGTTGACAGCTCCTGTAGATTCCTGCCATTATCACAGGAATTATCTATTATAATGCCCTTGGCCTCTGTGGCTCCCACTTATGAAAACAGGTAAAGGCCAGGTGCATCTGAGCTGTAAAACGGCCATATTGCACTTATATAGTGCTCTCACTTTCAAAGCACATTGACTGTCTTCTATGGTAATTTCATCATTTTTGGGGGGGATGGGGAAGTTACAGACTGTTTGAGAGTCTGGTGAAAGCTGTGGACCCTCTCCCTTAATAAATTCATACACACCACACACACACACACACACACACACACACCACTTCTGCATATCTCATTAGGGATATGCAGCATTAGGGAGCTTCCTGGGTAAGCAGAAAGCAGACATAGGCCATGTGTTCTTTACTCTGGCTCCTTAAACCCCCTACTGAAATTCTTGTCAGAGGTCCTATCTTGCTAAACTTGACATGGAAGATTGAAAGAAATGAATGACGGGCCCTTCCCCAGAGGACTAAGGCTGGTGTCCTCTAGAGAAATCTGGAGCTTGGTAAAAAGCACCCCTTCATCTGGGCTTCTGCTTGCTTGTTTCTTCACATCTGTTCTGAATTTTGAACCACTACTCTGGTCTAGACTAAAGTCGATAGATTCCCTTGGTATCTATAACTATATTTGAGATTGTCTCCCTGAAGTCTTGGCATGGTGGTAGGGTGTCTACACAGCTATGAGGAGGTACAGATGGCTTTACTGGGATAAGCACTCGTTTCTTAGACAGCTCTGGGTGCTAGAGCAAAACACGGTAGACCAGATGACTTCATCAGCAGGTTTGTTTCTTATACTTTGGAAGGCTGGGAAGTCCAAGATCTAGGTGCCTACTGATTCTGTTCTACCTTGCTGACTGCCATCTTCTTGTTGTGCCCTCGCAAGGCAGAAACAGAACATGCAAGTTCTCTGGTGTCTCTTCTTACAAAGGCACTGATCGCATTATGGAGACCCCATCCTCGTGACCTCAGCTGAACCTAATTAACTCTCAAAGGCCCATTTCCAAAAACCATCACACTGGGGGTTAGGGCTTCAGCCTATGGATTTCAGAGGGACACTCTTCAGTTCAAAGTAAATGATTTGGTTGTACTGTGCACAGTGGAATTATTACAGGGGAATCCCCTTAAAATATGGACATTTCAAGATGGACAGATCTTCGCTTTTTTAATAATTCTAACATCAAACATCTGTATAACAGTGCAGAAATATAAATGTGGTCCCAAGTTTTATCTCCCTTCACCCTCCCTTACAACCCTACAAGATAGAGGCAGTTTTTATTAAACTCGGTGAGAGAAGATAAAACTTCAGGGAGACCAAATAATGTAACTTGGTATCAGAATCGACATTTGAACCCCAGTCCCACTCCGACTTCCAGTCTGGCTCTTTGTGCTAACATGTGCCCTCATGTGCAGATGGGGTCACCCCACTGAGAGGAGAGAGGATGTTTCTTTCCATGTTTTATCCAACTTGCGTTTGTTTATTTCTTTCTGCAAATATTTACTGAATATGTGCCGTGCACCTGTCACTTTGCTAGGGACTGGGAAGGAACACTCAACAGCATATACGCAGCCGCTGTGTTTGTGAATCCGGCTCACAGTCTCGTGAAAGAGACAGGTTTCAAAGAAACCTCATAAGTGAATGTGGAATTTTAATTTTAATAATTTAAATTTAAATTTAATTTAAATAATTTAATTTTAATTTTAATTTTTAAATGCCCCCAACCTCCTTCCCTCTGGCAACCATCCGTTTGTTCTCTCTATTTATAGGTTTGATTATATAGCTTTAAAGGAAGAGCACAAGGGGCCCTGGTACAGTGGGACAGAGCTTCCCTGTTTCTAGCGGGTGGCTGGGGAAGTCTTCTCTGAGCAGAGGACCCAATAAAAGCAAACCTAAATGATGAGTAGATCAGGCAGATAAGGTGTGAGGAGGCAGTGTTCCAGGCAGACTGAATGGCCCGAGCGGAAGATGCTTTCAGCTGCAAGTAAACCAGAAAAACCAGTCTGGGCTGGCATCTGCATTTAGGAGAAGTCCTACCTCACATAATAACAAGTGCATAGGTGGGAAGGCCCCACTAGCGCCGACGTCAGAACCTCAGGTCTTAGCCACCCTTGCTTTCTGCCATCCTTAGTGCATTGGTTTTCCCTTGTGTCCTCCCCAATCAAGCATGATGGCTGCCACAGCTGCAGTCCTCATGGACAGACACAGCATCAACTTGTGGAAGAAGAAGTAGTGTTTACCCGCTGTGTGCCCATAAGAGCCAGACTGTCTTTCCAAGAAGTCCCTCAGCCAGCATTCCCTCATGTCTCCTTGGCCAGAAGTGTCTCCCATGCTCATCTCTAAAGCGGTCCTGGAAGAGAAAATGGCACAATCACAGCCAGTCGAGTGAAGCAGGTGACCATGTGGGGAGGGGCAAATCACAGTCATGCTGGGGACGAAGAAAGCAGGAAACAGATCTGCAGTCGGTAAAGAACGTTTCTGTCATGGCCCATAGGTAGGGCACTGTCAGAAAGTTGAGCCTGGGGTCAGTATGATGTCAAGGCAGGATATCAGCAAAGTTATATTCCAAGGGGTAAGCAAGAGCCTGGTGAAGGAGAGACTTGGCAGAAAGTTTAGGGTTAACAGAGGTTAGTGGGAAGCCAAAGAAGGCTCTGGGCCAGAGCTGTGAACTGACCTGATTTTCACTCAAGGATTACTCCGGCTACTCTGGGAACAGGGGTTGGACGGGGCTGCAGTGGAGGGTGGAGACCACTGGGAGGCGCTGTCAGATGAGCAGTCAGAGTTGTTTCTACCAGGAAGGCTGTGATGGAGTTCAGGTGGTGGATGTATTTTGGATGCAGGAGATAAAGGAGACGGAGGTTTCAAGTGTAAGGCCAAGCCTTTGGCTTAAGCGATCATGTAAATGGCTAAGAAAAAAAGAATTATGGGGTGGCGGGGGCACCAGTTTAGGGGGATCAGTAAGATTAAAAATTTCGTTTTGGGCGTATTGAACTTGAGACCGCTTTGAGATATCCATGGAATAGTGTATGCACATGCGGAAGTCAGAAGTCTGGGGGAGAGATCCAGGCGTAATGTATGTGGGTATAGTTTGACCATAGTACATTCAAATCCTTATCCCGACAATATAGAAGACAATAATTGGCAGGGTTAAAATACAGTATTAAGTAAAGCAATACTATATGTCTTTATTTATATTTTAAGTAAAAACTTCATGAATGTTGATGTGGTGGTTCCCTGGTCACCACTACCTTTGTCCTAGAGATTAGTCTCAGGCTGGTTTAACAACTGGGTCAGACTCCAAAATGGCGGGCAGGGCTTCTGTTTCCCTGGATGCGTTCCAGAGCCCTGAGTCTCAAGCAGAGAATGAATGGACTTTGGACGTCTTAGTTATATACCTTCCAAGACGTTCAGATCCTTATGAGTGATAGGCCAAATTCTAAATAAAAATTTTTTAAAGATTTTATTTATTTATTTCAGAGAGAGAGAGACAGAGATAGCAAGAGAGAGCACGAGCAGGGAGGCAAAGGAGAAGCAGAACAGGGAGCAGGGAGCCCAATGTGGGACTCAATCCCAGGACTCCGGGATCCTGACCTGAGCTGAAGGCAGATGCTTCATCCACTGAGCCACCCAGGTGCCCCTAGATAGAATCCCTCTACATAATCTGGCTATGTTTGGAGAACCGCTAGCTTCAAATTTGTCATCATCGGTATCAGCACCTAGCACTCCTTGAGTGCCTTCTGTGTCCCAGGCACTGTGCTAGGTGCTAGAGACACCATGCTGACCCACAGACAGCACACACGGGAAGCAAGCTCTGTCGCAGGGCTCTGCACTTAACTCCCGTTCTTCGCATCACTTGGAATGGAGAAGAGGTTAGCCTCTGCAGTTTTGGGGGAGGCAGCATTATTTTCATTAGATCAACCTGTCACACAGAGATACCCAATCACAGCAAAAGCACCTGTGACAGGCCGTGTACCAAAGGATCTCCTCTCTGTGCACCAGGCACCATCTGCATTTCGTCAGTGCACATACTTGACGGATTGTTTCTCTTTTTATCTCTGCGCTCTTATCTATGTCATCCATCATTTGGAAGAAGAAATGTTTTTTTCCCCTATCGGCGATACTCATTTCTAAAAATACATCAAATGGGTCCTTATCCTGTCAGGGAATCTGTCTTTGGGGTTCAGGGCTTACAAACAACCATCTTTGCCGGCATCACTTAAGCTACTGAGAAGGCTGGAGGACAGAAATTTTTGGCACTCCCGATGAGCATGCTGGTGTCCAGGCTGGGGCTGTGGATCAGCCAAGAAAGAACGAGTTCCAAGGACACAGAATTAGCATTTCACTGACCAGACTGCATTTTGTGATCATACACACACTGCCTTTCTTCTAGAAACTTCAAGGAGATGAGTTAATAAAGGTTTGCCTAAATTATGCTCAGGGATACAGAATGCTCTGGAGAAACACAGGAGATGTTTGCCAGCATCAGAACTGGGCTGAGGTCTTAAGAAGTTGAGACATCAGAGCCTTAGGGCAGGCTGGATGGGGAGGGCAGGTCTCACCTGCCTGGGGAGGGCCCCTAGCCATGCTGTTACCTCTGACCTCCCTGCCTACCAGATCCTCCAGGCCAAGTACTTACAGTATCCCTTTAGATTGGCCTCCAGCATTGTTCGGTCTTTAGAACTAGGCCTCGTAAATATCAGTTGGCCAATATACACCGCCCAACAGGCTTTGTGAGAGTGCTGCTAAGAATGCGTTAGCTGCATGGTAGGCCCATTTTCTGAGACAAAGGATGCTCCTTGCCAAGGTGGTCATCATGATTTTAAACCACTGACAGCTGCTTCTTTATGGATACACATGTCCCAGGGAGAGAGCAGGAACCTGAGCTCCAACAGGAGCGAATGTAGTATAACCAGCCCCTGGGAAAGAACCAAGCCTGGCATATTTATGACAGTGGTTACTCCCTTCAGGAGGAATACTGTTAACACTAATAGGAATAATTGACCAGCATTGCCAGCGAGCAGCAATCATCTTGTTATGCTTCTAAGTTTTGTGGGATGGACACATTGCCTTATGTAGGCTACCTTGGGTTCATGGTCTGGACTTGGGCTTCAGAAGTTCAGAAACTAAATTACTCTGTTGATTCGTCTTGCTCAGACGATCCCAGTGAACTGAGTCACACTAGCCAGACCCAAAAGAGATTTAAAAACACAAAAACAACAACAAAAAACCTGGAGTGTCTGTTTACTAAATCATGAGATATGTGCCTCACGGGGTAATTGGATACGTATGTCATCAAACTAGCATGTTCTCCCTCCAAGAGGAAATGCTCCACGAGAAAGCAAATTAAAAGCAGAAGTTTCCTTTACGAACAAGGAATCAGAACCCTGGAGCTGGATGGTCTGATGTGTTTTCACAAAGCCTACAGTCGTCTCGAGGGCTTTCTCTACTGGAGAGTCTCGGTCCCGCTGCGGCACGGCTGTCTCTGGCGGCTGGTCCGTGCACACGCCTCCCTCTCCCGCCTCCTGCCCTACATGGCAGCCTCCATCCTGCCCGCTCTTTCATCCCTCCATCACCTGTATTGCCGTGGGCTTTGGTGGTTGTCACTCTCAGGCTCACTGATTTTATTCCACCGGCTGCGTTTCAGTGTGGCACTTTCCGAGGACTTCCAGAAGGGTGCCGCCTCTCCCCTCTGTGGTCTCCGCTGAGTGGATCCCATGTGTGGCTAAATGCCTTCTGGTTAGCTTTAATCTCAGACACAGGTACCGCTTGACCATGCTGTCCCTGCTGCTTCTGGAGAAAGAATTTATTGGCTGTCCACTGACAGTTGGTACACCTCTGACCCCTCAGGACATAGTCAAACAAATACTGTCTGGTTTCAGAAAGTGGGTGGACAGGTGTGCACAGCTCTGAGGGAATTTTACAAGCAGGGCAATCAAGGTAAAGCAATTCTGCACTTTAGGTGGTAGGGGCAACTTCCTGCCAGTTGGAATCCACCAGTGTCTTTGTTGCACAAAGGCCCTGGGGTAGAGAGGACACTGGAGGGAGAAGCAGGAAGGGAATGTCTCACCTATGTCACCTTTACACTCAATGGCATGGCTTCAGGCCAGATAGAAAAACATGTCACTTCCTCTGCTCTCTTATGTTCATGTCATCATCATCTCTTAAAAACCATCATTTTAGCAGCAGCCAAACGTTTCAGGAGATGTAGCCTGGAAAACGGAAGGCAGAGGATTGACATTTGCTCACTTAACAAACATTTATTGAGCCCAGTACGTGTCAGGCAAAATGATGGGGTTGCAGAGATGGAATCACCAACTGGCCTTGGAGGGGCTTACTGCCTGCTGGAGGCGACAGACAGTAAACAGATCAGTTAAAATCCAGTCTTGTCAGCTGTCACCTACTTGAGAGGCGAGAGCTGACTGCACAACAGAGGTGATGGTCATCTGTCCCTGGACAGGCTATCTTCAAATGCTGGCTGCCGTGCAGGGAGATGGATGGTTTATCCTTCAAGACCAATTATCTGAAGATATGATGTGCTGACTGTGTTTGAGGTGAGATGGACCACTCAATCTGAAACATAATTTTTCAAATAGATCTTGAAAGATCTGATTCAGCTCTGACCTTCTGATGTCTAACACTTAGTTAGCATCTTAGAATTATCAAGATTTTTAATCCACCTCTCAGCATAGTGCAAAGAGGCCCTGATGGTATTTTACCTTATTTACCATCTGGTACCAAGCGCAGCAGCCCAGAGTCAGGAGAGAGGTGGTGCGTAGATCACACAAAAAAGCAGAAAGCATATCGGGGATGCCATGGCAAGTCGTGAGCTTGGGCCCCTTACTCCGTGCTGCGTGTGTGACCAGGAGGTGCAGACAACGGGGGTGGGGAGGGGGGAGACCCTAAATTCCAGGAGCAAGTCAGGAAATTCTCATGGAGGTGGTCAGAGGACCCAGGCAAAGGACAGACCAGAAGCCGGTGACTCTGCACCCAGCAGTGCAGCATGTGCTGGCAAGATCCTGCCAAGGGGTTCCCTCGCTGTGCCCTGAGGGCTCACTGTCTCGCCATCCTCAGCAGTGCTCTGTAAGAGAGTAAGCAGAGGCCAAGGGCACAGCGTGACCAAAGGCCAAAGCCCGTGGTGTGGCGTTACCGAGACATTTCCCAAATGCCAGGCGTCCCTCTGCAAACCATCACAGCTGCTCACGGATCAGAACATGGGAGACAGCGGGTGGGAGAGGGAGGAAGAAGGAAGCAAGCTGGGAGGGAGGAAGCAAGGGCTCCGCAACCAAGAAAAAAAAAAAGTCTCAATGCAAAAAGTCAAATTGGAAATCCGCCTGGGTTTCAGAATCATCAGTTAGCGCTGGTGTTAATCACCTCCAAATGGGTTGTCTACACCCCTCCATGCTTTGGGATGAAATCCATGACTCGTGAGAACTAATTTTAGCTGCTGGAAGTTTCGCTGGGTTTTTCCCAACACAACACTCCCAGCTATTTGAAGCTCTCCCTGCTCATTACCCCCGCCCCCTGCCTGCCCTCCCTTCCACTGTTAGGGAGAGCGTGAGTCTACCAGACATCCTCAAGGTGCCATCCATCTAGCTAATGCAACGATCAAAAAGTTGGACACCTGCAAGTGAGACCATGGATCATGACGCAACAGCTATAGACACTGCATTTTCCAGCCCAGCCCCTGAAGCCTGCTTTACTCCAAACGGAAGATGCTACTCGTTCTCACACTTGGGGAAGTACTGAGTCTCCTTTCCGCCCCCCCCCACCCCCACCCTACCCGGCTCCCAATCTTCAGCTCCAGTTGCGTATAAACTTTCCAAGAAATGTGTTTCCTTTGTCCCCTAGATCTTTCCCTGATCTGCTTACTCATTCTCAGCTTTCAAGGCAGGATCCAAATCTCCGCGGGTGATATGGGACCTTTATCCACTGTATTTTCATCAATCCTGCTTTCCTGAAGTCAGCCTGCACATGGTTTTAATATGCGAACCATTCCTGGTTTCTCCAGCCTGATCTCTTCCAAGTTTGCATGGAGAAAGTTCTGGAGCGTGCATAATCAAACATATGGTTGCTGAAGTGATTGGATTACGTCTTGGTAATGATTCGGGTCTCATTGGTCATTCTATTTTATAAATCCGAGTAATATGCTGGAACCTGTTTTGTACACTAAGTGGATCTTGCAGTTAATGTACAAGAGGTTTATCAGCTTAAAAAGCTTTGCTTTAGTTTATTAGTCTGTTATATTATCCGGAGTAAGGCTAGATAAAAGCTCAGATCCTTTCCCACAGGCCCCAGACGTCCATAAATACCCACTGAGTGCCAAAACAAAAAGGCAACTGGGGGCTTCCTGGAGTTGTTGAGTATCCAGCAGACTCTCATTTCCAAAGGAGAGACACCCAGATTTGATGGGCTTTGTGAATGTTTTTCAGAGATTCTTTGGCCTTGGCGTTGGCCTTACGTGGCGTACTTAGTTTGCAATAATATACATAGAGGTTTGTTGTTTTGGTCATTTCTATGGCACCCTGGTCTAATTGCATAAAAATATTTTCCCTTCACAAATATGCCTTTGAATACATGTTCTCAGGAGATCTGGAGCTCTTCCTGGAATCAAGGGCTCCCAGGCTAAATGCTTGGAAAGACTGGTCTCTAAAGAGTAACAACAAGCTAGTCTCCGGGACACCTCATATTCACAACATGGTGCACAATGTTAGGATCATAATTTGGTCCTTTCTCGAGCAAGCTTAGAGATGTAGGTCAGGGTGGATGGGCATTTGTGGACGAGTCTGAGACTTTGCACAAAGTTTAAAAATATAATTATTCATTTCCATGTTGTGGCCACTGGACTGAGTCCCTTGGGGTTTGTCTGCTCCTCTGTCCCCCTCCCGCTGTTCTTCCTGGTGGTGAGCAGGGTCCCACTTGAGTGCTTCAGCTGAAGGACTGGAACAGGATTACAGAGCATGTGACAGCACTTTCCCAGGTTCTGCGTATATCTATATATATGTGTCTGCATCCATCTATCCATCAATGTGTGTGTTTTATATGTAATGCACATTATTATATGGTATGTGTTATATATATTATATCTCCCTATAAGGTGGACATTATTATCCTCATTTCACAAAAGAAACTGAGCCTTAAAGAGGATATGTCATTTCCTCAAGGTCACTGAACCTGCACTTGTTGGAGCCGAGATTGGAATCTGTGGCTTTGTTTCTTGAAATCCCAGGCTGAGGAAACCATACCAGGAAACCTCTCTGAAAACAGAGTGACAGTCAGCCCTCAGAGGACAACAGCAAACCTTTCCTTGAAAAGTCACATCTCTGTTCTCCTTGAGAGCTCTTTTATCCAGTTAGATTCAACAGCAGATTCTGGGTTGCCTTTTTCTGCGATTTTTCCATTATCAGGGTGGACTGTTGCACCCAAATGCTTTTTGTATAAAATACTGAAAATAACTGGAGCAAGTGGGTGGTTCAGTCAGTTAAGCATCTGACTCTTGATTTTGGCTGAGCTCACAATCTCGGGGTCATGAGACAGAGCTCTGTGTTGGGCTCCACGCTGGGCATAGAGCCTGCTGAAGAGTCTCTCCCTCTCCATCTGCCCCACCCCTGCCTCACACTTGTGCATGTGCGCTCTCTCTCTCTCAACCGCCCCCCCCCCCCAAAAAAAAAAACTCTTTAAAATTCTGAAAATAAGTTTGGCACTTAAGCACATTTCAGGTACATTTCACTTATGTATGTTATTTGATTTCCCAACTACTCTGGGTTGGTGAGGCACACCTGAACTCCTGCCCAGTCCTGCGGAGTTCCACAGAGTCTTGGCAGAAGGATTTCTATCCTTCACATCCCCTCAAGGCTCCAAATGGGAGCTCAGCGAGGCTACTGGATGTGGTTGTAATGGAATTTGGTTCAGTATAAACTCAGGTCCATTTTTCTCTGATCCCTCTCTCCCATGGACAGACCCCAACAGTCCCTGATATTCTCCTCCTCCTCTGTGTCTTTCCAGTTAGAAAGGTTAGGTGTTGACTTTCTGAGTGCAAGGACTCAGCTGGTCTTATTTCTTTGGCAGGTCTTCCAGCCTCGGTCCTGGCTGTGCTTCCTACACCCCATACAAAAACACAGCCCCCTGACTTCAGAGACAGGTCTAGGAAGAGAGCGTGCTTTCATTTCCTTGTCTTTGTTATAACCTAGCTGACTGCGGCGCTCGTATTAAAGGTTAATCAACTTGGATCTGGAATTGGATGAGTAAAATTAAAATTCTGTTCTGCCCCTTCGATGTGGGAAAGTTGCCTCGTCTCTTCATGTAGACCCTCATCTGGAAATGCAAGATGGACGTGCTTATGTCATAAGTACACATGTCTCGTAAATGAGCAAATGTGTAAGTGGCACAGCTCAGGGCCAGGCACACAATACTCACCACATGGTAGTGAGTATTGTTATTAAGTTGACAGATAGCACACAGCTTAGTTTCTCCTTTACAGAGAAGTCAGCATCCTCCCTTTGCTATTGACATACAGCAAGACTCTAAACTCTGAGCAGCTGGGACAGACTTCTTCACTATGATAATGAACAGCATTTGGTGCAAATGTTAGTCCTCCATGAATCTCTGTGGAATTGGGCTAAAGTGGTTTTTGTTTCTCTAAGCCAGAGCCAGAGCCCTAGGCAGATAGATGCATAGGCCTGCCACTTGTTCTAGTTGAAACCACCCCTTTCATCCCACTGGGACCCACTTTCCCAGCCTCCTAAGTGAGGGGTTGGCCAGTGCCTGAAGAGGACTCCTGGACCCCAGAATAAAATTCTGTGATTGTGCAAATCCCTCTCCTAGGCAGAGCCCTTCCTCAGACATATATTTCAGCTTCAGGTTTGAGGATTCAGACTGGGTACAGGGGGTACGATCTATGAATCATATCATCTCATGGGCATCTCCTGGTTGAATGGAAAACCGACCAGGTAGATTGATACGTGGAGGAAACCATCAGGGCACAGGGCAGATGTGAGCACAGAGAAGAATTGTTGACGAGTGGTTGTGCTCATTCCATTTCACTTTGGAGGGCATTAGCAGGTTTCACTGCAAAAATAACAGAAATTGTAACACCTGAGAAACTTTAGTTAAATTATTTCCCCCAGAGTAAACATCCATTTCAGGGAGTTCAACCCTACTTTGTAAGTCAACTTGACTGTGTGCTGTTGTGTGCACAAACACACACAAGCAATTTTTGTGTAGCTATTTCCTGTTTATGAAAGAATAGTCAGTTGACAAATATTGATTATTATAGAGTGCTGATGAAAGATACAAAGGAAATGCAATATATGACAACCTCTCCCTCATGCAAGAACCCACAGTCAAGGTGGGAAGACACATAGAATAACCATGAAGTAATCCTTTTTAAATTTTTTGAGAGGACCCGAGAAGGAGATGGGATTGAGGTAGAGTGTGAAGAATGTAAAGTGTTCAGAGAGGGGTTGAGTGGGTGGCAGTCCCTGAAACACTGAGATGTTGATGGGCTCATTCATCCAGTAGATTTTTGCTGAGCACATCCTGGGCTGGGTGCTGGGGATGGTGAAGATGAATGAGGCCTGTCCCCCACCTTAGGGAGCTCAGACTGTAACAGGAGATGGTGGGACACAGATATCAAACCACATATGTGCCATCTTGGCCGTGCCTAAGAGGCTGGGGAGCTCAGAGGAAGGGTGGGGGTCAGAAGAGGCATCATGGGTTAAGGCCAGTCACGTGGGGCCCTAGGAACAAAGAGGAGCCTCAGTGGTAGACATGGGAGGAAGAGCATTCCAGGCATAAGGAACAGTGTATGGAGGAAATACTCTCAAATCAGAATGAAATACTGTGGCTTCCTGTGGCCACCTTCCCATTATCTCTCCTGTCTACTTTTCTATTTCCTGTTTATTTTTTCAGTTTCCTGTTTATTCTGGAGCTCAGTGTTGAGTGTCTGTCCTCCCCCTTCCCCCTACATAGAATGTGAAAGCCGTGAGAGTGGGACTCACGGTCTCCTTCCACACTAGATCCCCAGGCCTGGGACACAGTCAAAGCCCAGTTAGCATCTGGGGACCCCCAAGGAGGACTACCTGATGGGTGGTTTTTCATCCTTTGTCCTCAGTGGAAACCTGAAGGAACCACTCAGGGAAGGTACATGTGACTTTGGGAGGGGTAGGAACAGCTGCCACAGGTCTGTGCTCACATCCAGGGCAGAAGGCATGAAAGCCAGCCAGCTAAGAGTTGATGGAAACCCAACAGGGGAAAGTCAAGTGTGTTCCCCAGAAAGAGGGACCATTTGTGTTCACACTAAGTGCTTGCTGGCCCATACAAAGAAATAAGCCAGCTATTCTTACAGAGCTGTCCAGTCTATGCCATACTTTGGGTAGTCTGAATCCTGGTACCCCAGACCTATACACATGTGCCTTTCATGAACCTGTTAGCGATGTGTATGTCTTCTTTGGAGAAATCCAAAAAACAAGAGAAAGTGTTGGTGGGAACGTGGGAGAAAGGGAACTCTCACACACTGTTGGGGGAATGCAAAATGGCACAGCCACTGTGGAAAACAAAATGGAGGTGCCTCAAAAAATTAGCAATAGGAGTGCCTGGGTGGCTCAGTCAGTTAAGTGACTGGCTCTTGATTTTGGCTCATACTGCCTCCTGGTGGCTCAGGTCATGATCTCAGGGTCGTGGGATTTAGCCTCACATTGAGTGCTCAGTGTGGAGAGTCTCTCCCTCTCCCTCTGCCCCATCCCTCCCATCCCTCCCCTCCCTCCCCTCTCTCTCTCAAATAAACCTTAAAAAAATTAGAACTTATTATATGATCCAGCAATCCCAGTTCTAGGTATATATCCAAAAGTATTGGAATAAGGATCTCAAAGAGCTATTAGCACACCCATGTTCATCACAGCATTATTCACAGTACTGAGGACGTGGTGACAATGCAAATGTCCATTGATAGATGAACAGATAAAGAAAATGTGGTCTACACATATGGTGGAATATTGGATTGAACCTTTAGGACATTAGACTAAGTGAAGTAAATCAGTCACAGGAAGACCAATGCTGCATGATTCTGCTTACATGAAGTTTCTAAAATAGTCAAATTCATAGAATCAGAGACTGGAATGGTGGTTGACAGGGGCTGGAGAGAGGGGGAAATGGGGAAGCAACAGGCATAACACTTCAGTTACGCCAAATGAGTAAGCTCTAGAGATGGGCTGTATGATATTGTGCCTGGAGTCAACAGTACTATACCAGACACTTAGAATTTGTTAAAATGGTTGATCTCATGTTAAGACTTTTTTTTTTTTTTTACCATAATAACATTTTTTAAGGGTTTTATGTATTTAAGAGAGAGAAAGAGCATGAGGGTGGAGAGGGGCAGAGGGAGAGGGACAAGCAGACTCCCTGCTGAGTGCGGAGCCAGAAGTGGGTTCAATCCCAGAACCCTGAGACTACGACCTGAGCAGAAGTCAGATGCTTAACCAACTGAGACACCCAGGTGCCCCCATAGTAACACTTTTTAAAAAACTTACTGCCTGATGTTAAGCATGGCTGATACTTTCTCTACCATGACTTCATTTTCAATAAAAATTATATATATTTGAAATTATAGCATGATGATTTAATATACATAGTGAAATGATTACTACAGTCAAGCTAATTAACATATAATCTGATATTGTTACTGTATTTTCTTGTTTTGAGAGCACCTGAGAGCTACTGTCTTAACCAATGTCTGGTGTTCAGTATAGTATTATTAACTATAGTTCTACACTGTACCTGTGATCCTGTTAGCAGGCATCTGTTTCCAGAGGGACACAGATACGTGGCCAAGGGCAAACAAGCAAGAAGAATATATGTAGCATAATTACCCCCAGTAAACTTGCAGAGCCTCTCATCAGGAGCTCTTAATCTACTAGAGTATTTCAGTTTCCAAGAAAAAATGTGCACTGCTGAATCAGCCATGGTTGGCCGTTGTCGGTTTTTTTATTCATTTATGTGGAAAGCCTTCTCCTTCATGAAAACTCTTCTCCTTTATGAGATATGTCCACGCCCAACAGGGACATTTTAGATCATCCAAACCACCTTGCGTTCTCTCTACAAAGATAGGCTGGGTTGCTCCCAACACTGGGCCTTACACATTGAGTTCTTCTGGAATGTCTATCAACAATTCAGGTCATACTGCCTCCTGGTGGGGGTACTATACAGGAGGGTAGGTGGGATCTCTGAGGACTCCCTGGGCTAGGGTAGTGGTGGGCTCTCCTACACCATAAATCCTTGTCTCTATTTCAGAGCCTAGCCAGGGGGCTTCACAGCCATCAGTGAAGCCTCTTCTTTAAGAGTATGTTTGTTCATCCAAGCATTTACTCACCATCTGCTATGGGCAGACCTTGTGCCTGGCCACTGAGAATTTAGAGGTGAGATTAAGATCTAAGACATGGTCCTGCCTTATCTTAGGTAGGACCTAAGACATTGATCTGCCTTAAGGCCCTGCCTTAAGGAGCTCAAGAACAGCTCACAGAAGCAAGTAGTGTCACTGGGGAGTTTTGCCCACTGCCCTGGGGACCACAGAGCAGAGCACCTACCCTACTTGGTAGAAAGGGGCTGGGTCTTCCTAGTAACACTCCAGCTGGTCCTTCAAGGGTGTTCCAGAGGTGAGTGATTGGGGAAGGGCAGCCCAAGTCAAGTATATATGTTTACCTGGGTCCAGAAATAATAAGTGCCCAGTGGGGAGTGAACTCTGAGCATCTTAGCCTACAAGACGCAGAATGTGGGAAATGGGGTTGGATAAGTAGGGTCCAATCACCAAATTCAACTTAACAGATGAAGGGGCAGGTGGGCAAGCTAAATGACCTACAGAGAGCATTCAAAGTCAAGACTGAAACATCAGGTTGAATTCTCAAGCCTCCTTCCCTTGAGTGAATAAGCAAAATAGTCAAGAACACAAACCTGAAATCAGATGGATGGGCCTTGAGTCCTGACTTTGCTCCATATTGTTTCTTTGCCTTCAAAATAAGAATTGGAGAAGGACTGTGACCCTGAGCTTCATAGCAGGTGAGCCATAAACACCCCTAGACCCAAGGTAGTAAAGGGAAGCAGGGAGCAGTTAGCACAATCCAAAGACGAGTTCCTGGGAGGGTCTCTCCCTAGAGGAGCAGTGGGGTAGAGCCAGCCTGCGTATACCCTGGCCCTGATAGCCCCCTTCCTTTACCATCTCCACTGGGGACCCCACTGGCCAATGCCTACCAGAGGGCATGGAGTTTACCCTTCATTCAGGTATCCCTACAGGTCAATCTCCTAGGACACAGAATGAGTGGAAATTGGCTCTAAAGGATGAACAGAAGGTGTCAGGGACACCCACCTCCTGGGGGAGTGGAGTTTTAGTGAGATAATATCGCAAAGCTCTTGGTGCATTTTTGACCCAAAACAAGTGCTCGGTCAAGGCTAAACTAGAATCTAGCAGTACATCTGCGAGAGTGTGCCACAGGGAGATAAGATGGCAAAGTGGGAAGGCCTGAAGGTATATGGGTTCTCCTTGGATGACCATCCCAAGGCTGGGATGGAGGCTATCCATGAGCCCTGGGGATGTATTGCCTATAATTGGGTGCAACCCTCAGTCGTTAGGTTGGCTAGTTGAGTTGTTGTTCCGAACCACAGACTTTTAGATCTAGAACAGTTGAGAATGGCTTTATCACCTTTGGGTATGCTTGGTGAGATCATTTGTACATTATTTAAATGGTTTGATATGTAAAATAAGAACATAGAGTTTCCACTTGATAAATAGCTCAAAGTTGTTTGTTTTCCTACTAATGGAATAGCCTGTCCAGGGAGCTCTTGTGAAATTTCTAGATCCCGGGAAGATTCTGCATCTTAATTGCCTTTCTCTTCTTTTCCAACCCTCATTTTAAAATCCTCTTTCCTAACATTAACTTACTCTCCAGGCTAGATCCATGTCCTTTTCTCCTGTCCTCCATGTAGCCACATAAACAGTATCCTATCCCCCTTCCAGCAGAGCTGAAAAACCAGAAGAAATTGGGATATACGTTAAGAAATTGGCACAGGAAGAATACATCTTTCTTGGAATTTCCTTAAAGATTTTTTTTCCCCTTGAAAAGAAAGCCAGACTGTAAAATAAAACACATTCAGTTGTTAATAAACAAAAACCTCACATATCTAAAATTTAGTTATTTTCCAAGGCGAACTAACATTTTGCTCTGTCTGCTTTTCCTAATATGCACATTTCATTGAGCCCAAATCCTCATTATGGGAAACATTTACATATCCATCTCCTGGCTCCAGGGTTTCCTGGGCAGTAAAATGTGCCCTCAGTGGTTTCAGAAGCACTGGGCTCATATTCATCTTGCCAAAAGCAGCAAATCTTTAAAAAATGAAATTTTCCAGGCACTTAGCCCCTAAACCAACCTTGTGGGAATAGATGATTTTGAATCTTATCGGCCCGTACAATGTCTCATAGCCTTTAAAAATGTCATCAACTTTCTCCCTGGGCAGCATGACCGGTGACACCAAGTGTCACAGCAGGAACAGCTGAAGAATGAATGTGCCAAGTCTGCGTTTTGAACCTTTATTGGGTTTCCTATTTGCCAGCCGCCTCACCCTTCACAGGCCTGTGGATTCCCGTTCATGCATTCTCATTCGACACATCTCTAGGCTGGAGCTGTGTTTTGAACAAAGTTTGGTGCTCTGGGGAGATTCAGAGCTCTTTTGGGGGCAGAGTTCCCATGGCGGGGCTGCCCACAGTAGCTCAGAGGGCCCAGAACCATGTTCTACATGATGCAGCTTTGCACCGAGTCTTGCAGAAAAAATGCAGGCTTGCCTCTGCTCTGCCCGTCCCTTAGAGCTACAACCTAAATCCTACCCCTTCTCAGATGCCCTGCCCCACGGGGGCCTCAGCATGTACTAGATCCCTCCCAAGGTTTCATAGCCATGCAAACAAACTGAAAGAGGGGATCACAGAGCCACGGTGTATTCAAGCCAGAAAGAATATTAGCAATTTCCTAGTGCGGCCTCCTCATTCAAATGAGGAAACCTTGGTCCGGAACATGTACCAGTGACCTACAATGGGTACAGGTGACAACAGAGCAGAAAGCAGAAATGAAGTGAGAACCCAGAGTCTTGTGGAATAAATTGTATTGGGGCCATTTAAGGAAAATATCTCCTCCCGTTATGTTGGTCAGATGGCTGTCCATACCCCTAGAACTCCATGTTATTTGCGCCAGCGTCGCAATACAATCTTCCAAAAATTGACCTTGAAAGGGTTCACTGGCAAAGGGGTGATAGTATCATGATGCGTGTTCTGCTTTTATATTTATTATATATTAATGGCCCAAACTGTAACAGTCCTAACACCCTATTTGGGCATGGGTTGGTTGATAATGTGTATTTTAGGGCAACTTGTAGCAACTTTGGTTACCAACCCATCCACTATTGGGGACAACATTACAGACGATAAGGTCAGTAGTTTGTACTGACAAACACTCCGTTTGGGAGTGTATGGGATCTGATCAATAACGTGGAAAGAAAGGTGGGCTTGGGTTTGTGTTTGCTTTAGGCCATCTCCTTTTTGTGATTTATCTAATCACAGCTTTAGTTCTATGCCATCTCTGCCCCTAGGAGGCGTGATTTCTTTGCTCAGGTTGTATTTGCAACACACACAGTGCCGTTTTCTTCACTTGGTGAAGACAGCTCTTCCCTTCCAGGCCGAATGTTCAGTGACCACAGCAGATAGACAGCCGTTACTGATCCTCACACTGTCTTGTCTTCCAGGCTCTGTGGCTACCCTCCTTTTTATGATGAAAATGATTCCAAGCTCTTCGAACAGATCCTCAAGGCAGAATATGAGTTCGACTCCCCCTACTGGGATGACATCTCCGACTCTGGTAGGTCTCTTGGCTCCCCAGGGGCGGGACCCTCACATCCAGACCTCTTGACCTTGACTGACCTGGGGGTTTCAGGGTGGTCCTGAGGCTCCCAAGGAAGTTCCTTGAGCTATGTACTTGGACTTGACTTGCAAAGCGGAAGGCAGGTTTGGGACATCTGACCAGAGCTACACTGAGGGACGGGTCTGACCCCTCCACTATTCTTAGCCATGCCCTGATCTGGGGGCTCCAGGACTGAAACAATGTTGGCTAACATTTATTGAGTTCTTACTGTGTGCTGACCACCATAAGGTCTGCACACATGCTAATTCACTCAGTCCTCAGGACAACCTATCAGATGGCTATTACTAGTATCGCTACTGGACAGGTAAAGAAACTGAGGCCCCCTCAGTGTCAATATACCTTGACAGAAGCCACACAGCTAATAAGTGGCCAAGCTGGGATTTGAACCCAGCCCCTCACTCCGGCACCCACGTCTCAACCACTTTCTGTGCCACACTGAAACGTCCCCAGAAACATTCACCATTTCCTCCTCAGGGATAAAGGTCAAAACCAAGGCTCAGGTAGACTGACGAGTCCTCGAGCCTCAAGATCTGGATGTTAACAACAGTCCTCCCTACCAGAGAGGATCAAATAAAATAATAAATGAGGCAGAGTCCTGCCCCTCCCGGTGAGCTGTTTAAATACTGCATTTTGTTATCTGTTATTTTCTCCTCACTGGAGACAACTTGCTTTATTCCTCAGTCTTCCAGAACCTGAGACCTGAGTACAGTTGTCCAAGCCTTGCAGGGAAAAGTGGCATGGGGAATATTTTATTTCCTAGCTCAGGAGGATACTGCCTTCTCCTCTAAGAGCCTAGTCCTGTGGGCAGAGAGCTGCCGGGCACTGTGAAGCCATGGGTCTCTGGCCTGGCACACAGGTGTCGGCCTCTGGTTCTGTGACCCAGTTGCTCATGTTCTCAGGATCCCGCTTCCGGGTCTTACCCCATCTGGGCCTCCTAGTGTTCCCCCCCCCCATGCTGGGGCATATCTTGTTGCATCTTGACTTCGCACTCATCACAGGGGGCTGAGTGGACTGTGGGGGGCTTCTCAAGGTTGTGTCTCCACAGAACCTGCCCAGGACCTGGTGGCCTTAGCAGAAGTTAAGGGGATTTTGGTGACTCAGCGGTGTCTAACACGCAGAGAGGACATCAACAAAGCAGCTTTTTTTTTTTTTTTTTTAACAAAGCAGCTTCTTAAGGCAGCCGTGAGCTCAGCGAGAGGCACATGGTGACAAAGATGTTTGATCTCTGAACCAAATATGTCACTAACTGCCAAGGGAAGGGCGTTGAGCTGGGCAGCCAGGGTCCCAGGCCTGGCATGACTTCCTCCCCATTCACTGTCCCCTCTCATGGTGCCAAGTCTCAGCTTCCCTTTCTCTCAAATGCCAGTTCCCACCCACCTTTTGTGTTCAAAGTACCATAGGGTCAATAGTGAGGCTGGGCTGTTTTTCATGCTCCATGCCCTTTTCCAAAGACCCAGCAGCATCCAATTGTCACACGTCCAGCCATACCCTGATTCCCCTGTGCTTTCTTTCTAAACAGCGAAAGACTTCATCCGGAACTTGATGGAGAAAGATCCAAATAAAAGATACACTTGTGAGCAAGCCGCTCGGCACCCATGGTAAGAAAAGTCACCCATGAGGAAGAGCGCACTGACACCTTCGCAGATTGAACCCCCTCTCAGCTGTTTGTAACTGAGGAAGGGTTGTATCTCATTCTGACCACTGGCTTTCATCCTGTCCCCAAGGCTACACTTGAACTCTTCTCTTCCCTCGGGACACAGCCTCCTGAATGCACAGATGACAAGTTCAGTGTGCAAAAGATAGCTGTAGGCTTTTCATTCTACCGGTAGTATGTTGGGATCATTTTTATTGAAGGTAATTCTCCAGGGAGGCATGAAGATGGGAGTTTTAGTCCTTGAGCTTATCGTTCAATAAGTAAGTGAATTGAGGTTATATGTTCTTTTCCTTTTAAAATGCTTTTGGGGACACCTGGGTGGCTCAGTCGGTTAAGCATCTGACTCTTAATCTTGGTTCAGGTTGTGATTTCAGGGTCATGAATTCAAGTTCCAAGTTGGGCTCCAGCCTACCTAAAAAAGAGAGAGAAAGAAAAAAGAAAGAAAATGTTATTGAAGCCCCCTTGTTTTGAGCCACTTACTAAGTCTGAACCCAACTGTGCCAACCAGATGCCCCCAATTTTCTTATCTTTAAAATGAGAACAAGGATACCTACTTTACAGAGCTGATGTAAGATATCATGGAGATCATGCCTGTTAAGGGTTTAGCACAGGGTCTGGGACATAGGAAATGCTTCATTAGGCTCACATTAAACCACCGAGATCATCCATTTGGAAACAAAGACCAGGAACCGTAGAACATGTGGTATGATGGCAACAAACAGCCTTTGATTGGAGGAGAAATGCCCCTAAAAAGTGCTCTGGGAAACTGCCCCATGTTTGTTCCACCACCACCTGTAACATTTCCTCCCGAGCGTCACATGCTGGTTGGTCTTCCAAAGGGCATCTACTCAGGGGAGTGCCGTGAGCTGGTTTCATTGAAGTCCCCGACTTCATGATTTTTTTGACTTTACCATGGTCCCAAAATTATACCCATTCAGTAGCAACTGTACTTCTGGTTTTAAATTTTGACCTTGTCTTGGGCTAGCTGCACCAGGGATGATCTTCTTGTGAGGTCGGGTGCTGGCAGCCACAGTGCCCATCAGCCATGCAATCATTACGGGTTGACATCCAATTGCTGACACCCGTTCTGTCCCCATACAGCCCTTCTGTTCTTCACCTTCAGTGCTGTATTTAGGAAATTCCAGGAGCTACTCAACACTTGATCATACAAGGAGCTTTGTGTTAGATGATTTTGCCCAACTGTAGCCTACCATGGGTGTTCTGAGCACGGTTAGGGTAGACGAGGCTAAGCTATGTTTGTCAAGTTTGGTGTATTGAATGCATTTTCGACGTATGATAGTTTACACTTACGATGGGTTTATTGGGACGGAACTCCATTGTAAGTTGAGGAAGAGTTGTATTTTAATCTACGACCGCAGCTGTCACTTACAGGGCACTAATTATTTTAGATTCTCTTCTAATTGTGTTAAAACATCATCTCAGGTTTTTTCTTTATAATAACCCTGTGAGGTAGGTTTTGTCTCCATTTCAGAAATAAGAAAATTGATTTAGAAAGAAAATAACTTAGCCTGAGCCAAGACTGCAGAAGCACTATGTGATGGTGAAGCCACACTTGTTTCTGGCCAGAACTGATTCCAAAATAAATGTTCTTCAGCACCACCCTGTAAGAAGTAAAAGGAAGACAGGAATGGCTGAAGGGGAGGGAAAGATACTTCTGAATAAGGAGGCAGATTTGGTCTTATATATGTATGTATTTTAAGATTTTGTTTATTTATTTGGCAGAGGGAGACAGACAGTGAGAGAGAGAGGGAACAGAAGCAGTGGGGAGCAGGAGAGGGAGAAACAGGCTTTCTGCTGAGCAGGGAGCCCGATGTGGGGCTCGATCCCTGGACTCGGATTGTGACCTGAGCCGAAGGCACTTGCTTAGCAACTGAGCCACCCAGGTGCCCAGTCATATATATTTTAAATAAATTTAAAATAAATGACATTTTATTTTGTAACAAGTTACATTGGACAATAGGTCAAAGTATGTGATGATAAAGTTAGTGAAGCTTTTCTTACTTTACCAGCAATTGGCCTTCCGGGCTGTAGGAGACCTTGACTTCTTCCGGTTTTGTCGAGGTGTGGTTGACGCACACTGTGTAAGTTTAAGGTGTAGAGCTACATGACTTCACCTGTGTATATATTGCAAAATGAAGTATAATTAACATCCACCCCCTTCTGTAGGTAGTGGAAACAGTTGTTTCCTTGCGGTGGACCTTTAAGGATTTACTCTGCAGCAGCTTCCAGATATATGTTAGAGCAGTGTGGACCATCGTGTTGGACTTTACGACCCAGCACGCATTTATCTTCTATGAGACTAAAAGTTTGAGGCTGTGGGGGTGATCTAACAGAGGAGGAAAGTGACCTCTAAGAAAGGGAAGCAACTTACTTTCTTGGACGTGTTCACGCATCCAGCCTCACTCTGTGGGAGACAGGAAGCATGCCAGCTGATACCTAGTCTCTGCTTCACCAGACATTTTTGAAAAACCAAAGAAGGGGGAGGTCAGTTCCCTGAGGGGCCTGGCAGAGGACTTCCCAGAGGGGGTGAGCCCCACGCCGTGAGGCCGTCACTAGGCTCTCAGGAGAGGAGAGGCGTTCTCGGCAGGGCGAGCAGCCTGGGCCACGATCAGGGCCTGCGTCTCTATCCTGGAGCCACAGCAGGTATTGCTGGGGGCAGGGAAGTGGACACAGGAGTAAGGCATGAGGAGACCAGAAAGGAAGGCACGACAAGCAGATTCTGGAGCGAGCTCGGGGTAGTACATGCTTTGAGTCCCGTTCCCTGCTTCACCCTTTGTTACTGCGTGGGCGACCTCCTGAGCCCTGGGGCCCCTGTGCCGAACTGAAATCATAAATAATGGCAGTCTTTATCCTTATAGGGCTTTTCCAAGGATGGAATGAGACATTACATACAAATAAGAAGAGGACCCAGTACCTAATACATCTTCTCCCATCTGTACAAGTTGCCATTAATTTATTGTCATACTAAGCAATTTGTACTTTTCCCTTCGGACACTGGGGGCCCCTGACAGGTTTTAAGCGGGTGATCTGATTTGCATCTCAGAAAGCTTAGCCTGCTGCAGGATGGGAGAATGGAGACGAATTGCTGGTGCTGGGCCAAGGGAGGCTGGCAGGGAGCTATAGACTGGAGGGGAGGCTGGCCCAGAGTAGGGGGAGGGGGCCTGCCTGGAGCCACAAGGGTGGGGCAGATGGAGAGCACAAGAGACACGCCAGGGACAGGGGCCACAGCTTGGGGCAGGGCACTGGTGGGACAGGGGGCCCTGAGGTTACGGCCAGGGTTCCAGCTGAAAGGATGCCTCCACTGAGAGGAGCAGGAGGGAGGATCCGGAGTGAGTCTACAGACAAGGAAGAGGTCAGGCTGGAGACAGAGACTTCTGGGTCATTTGCCTGGGTCCCCTCGGGATTCAGTAGCTTGCGAGCTGCACAAATTGATGCCTCTTTACTCCAGAGCTGGGTTGATGCCTCTTTACTCCAGAGCTGGGTTTCTGCCAGTGCTGTATCATTGCTCCCATGCGTGTCCCAAGTTCCAGGAAAATGGTAAAATATTAGAAAATGGTAAAAATGAAGGCATTTGACTCAAACATCATTGAAATGCGCCCCCCACCCCCTGCCACTGTCTGTATTTCTGATATCCTTGTTTCTTTTATGTAAAAGTTCCTGGGCAAAGAGCACAGGTTCAACAGAGAGCTGGCAGAGAGTGTAGTCATGATTCCAGGGAAGGATGGCTTTCTCCACACCCCATTCTGGAAGCTGTGTTCTTGGCACATGGATTCTATCCGGAGAACATATCTGTTCTTCTGCATTTGCTCTTCCAACTTAATCAAGGCCCCTTGGCATCAGAAGGGCCTCTGGCAGTCACAGACACCATCCCTTGGCCCCAAACACCCACTTGGGACAGGACAGGGCTCCTTTCAAAGCTGTGTGTGTGTCAAGGGCCCTCAGCCTCTCTTGCCAGATTTTTTGGTGCCTGTGTCACTTGAGGCTGGCAGGGAGCTATAGCTTTGCCTTTTCGTGGCAGTGCATGGTTAAGGAGGCTCCAGCCCGCTGGCTGCTGGCCAAGGAGGAGGGACTGGCAGGGGACCAGATGGGAACCCATCCCTCCTTTACAGGGAAGCACCTCAATGGGGTTTGTTTGTCTGCTTCAGGTTGTTCTGGACCTCCCTCTCTAGTTACATCGACATGGAAACCAAAGTGATGATTCCTGGGCATCCATGCCCCAGGCAACACTTGGCAGAGGGCCCTCCACCCCGGGGGGCACATCGTGTGTCAGCCAGGCCGGGGTGGGGGCACCTGCAGTCCTCCCCTCAGTGTTCACGGAGACCCCTCCCCTCTTCTGGGCTCTAGTCCAGCGAGCTGTGGTTGACCTGTAGGAAGCAAGAAGCAGCCCAGGGCTCTGGAAAACCCCTGTCTGGGGTACACACAGGCATCACCAAGACTATCTTAAGCAAGCGGCTAGAAAAATGTGAAATCAGAGCTGTGGAAGTACAGCAGACGAGGTATAAAGCACAAAACCCAGAAGGCAGGGAGAGATGAGTTTGATGATTTGTGTGTGGAGAAGGAGTGCCAGACAGACCTCATGAAGGGTCATTTATGTGAATGCTATCTGCTTTGTTCGCACGGGGTTAAAACTGGAAACCAAAGTGTGGCTCCTGGCTGGCTCAGTCGGTAGAACGTGCAACTCTTGGATCTTGTGTTGTGAGTTCAAGCCCTCTATTGGGTATAGAGATACTTAAAAATAAACTATTTAAAAAAACTGGGAAGCAAAAGAGACATGAATGGAATGTGGGTGTCCATAGCTTTAAATGTGTGTGCATACACAGCTTTATAAGGAAATTTTCCTGGGTCGGAGGCATTGTTCAGTTCCTAGGACCATCGAGGTACAACCAGAGTCTCTTCCGATCTTAACATTCCATGCCTCCAGAGTCGTCGATGAATAACGCTGAAGGTGGTAGCACTGAGCATGGCGAGTGTCATATGTCGTCATTGTGAACCCCCTGGCTTGGGATTGGAGAAGGCATTTCCATGATGGGGTCCATTTGAGGAAGACTGTATGCTGTCATGGGCCAAGGTCCCCAAGGAGAGGACCTTATGGGAACCTCTGGGTCACATCTGCCCTGCTGGGTCTTACCAGCCGCAGCATGCCCCAAGACAGAGGGAAGTGAGCACGGAACATTCCTGAAATAATTAGAAGTTTGCATTTTCCTTACATCTCAGCCCATGCTAACCCACAGAGAAGGGAGCCTCCCTGACCCCCTCACTGGTCTGTTTGGTTTGGAGCACGGCTCTGCCCTGCGGCGGTCCTCAGCCTGAGACCCCCCGTACTCCCACCCCTTCTGCCTGCTCGTTTCCAAGAAAGCGCTGGCCACCGATAAGTTGGAATTGGCCCCTTTTCTGAAGACATGGTTTTTTGTTTTTTTTTTTTAAAGATTTTATTTATTTATTTGCACACGCGAGAGAATGGGATTGGGGCAGGGAGGCCCAGGCACCCTGCTGGGGTGAAGCAGGCACCCTGCTGAGAAGGGAGGCACCCTGAGAAGCAGGCACCCTGCTGAGTAGGGAGCCTGATGCGGGGCTCAATCCCAGGACCCCAGGATCCTGACTTGAGCCAAAAGCAGACACCCAACTGTCTGAGCCACCCAGGAGCCCTGAGGATGTAGCTTTTAAAAACGGGGCAGGAGGGATGCCTGGGTGGCTCAGTGGGCTAATGCATCTGCCTTCAGCTCAGGTCATGATCTCAGGGTCCTGGGATCGAGCCTCACGTCGGGCTCTCTGCTCAGCAGGGAGCCTGCTTCCCCCTCTCTCTCTGCCTACCTCTCTCCTACTTGTGATCTCTCTCTCTCTCTCGCTCTCTGTCAAATAAATAATAAAATCTTAAAAAAAAATAAAAACAGGGCAGGAGGAAACAGTCACATGAATTATCTAGAAGGAGAAGCTTAATAAAGATGTCCACCGTCCCCTAACCTTGTTCCTCTTGTTCCGCTATTCTGTTTCACTAGTGTGGGGAGGGGGGGTGGGCAGGAGGCAACTGGCAGCTGTTGGAAATGGAAGCCTGATTCTCTTGAGTTCATTTCAGAGTGTCCCCTTTGCTAAGTCTTTCCAGCCCTGCTGGGAAAAAGACAGAGTCTATGCTGGGAGGGGCGGGGGTCACTCATACCTGGGAATAATCGGACTGCATTCCAGACCTAGGCCCAGCCTGGCACAGACTAAGGGTCCAATCCTGCAGCCATGTTTTCAATTCTAAAGTGAAAGGCTGTGTGGATAGGGACATATTTTTTTTTACTCAGGGAGGATTTCTAGTCTGTGTAAGTCCTAAGCTTATTCCCCTCATGTCCCCAAATGGCTGGACATCACAGTGGGTGGCGTCCGGGCTGTTTTTGGGTCCAGGGCCATCTGGGTCTGGGAGATGACAGGTTTCCTCACTAACCAGCCACCTTCCAGCCAGAAAGGATGGTCAGTGTTCCTGGCATCTATATGCCCCTGAACCTCTAAAATGCAAAAGATTATTTCATAGGTATCAGATGCCAAGCTAGAATTTAATGGTTGCTAAATGAAAGGGAAGATAGGAAAGGTTCTAAGCGCAGAAGTGAAATGAGAGCAAAACACAGTTTCCTCTGAAACTGGAGAGAAGGCCAGATGATTAACTGTAGGGGAGGGACGGTGCTAAGGTAGCGAGGATGTGTGGGGGAAGAAACGAGTGACCTCCGGGTGACCAGTGAGACTGGAGAATTGTTGAGCCAATCGAAGAGGGCAGGGCGGTGTGAGACCAGGGAGAGTGGCAGGAGGGTGGGGGAAGGAGAGGTGGTAAAGCAGGTAAAGGTGGTAAAGGACTTGGGTGGGGGGTAATTCCTCCGTAGTTTCTAAGGACAGAGGTGAAGAGCAAACCCCCCTTCTTCTCTGCTAATAGAAGGCTATAGAACAAGCTAATGCCTAGTGATATCAGCAACCCAGCTGAGTGTTTAGAGAACTTTTCCAGGAAATGCAAGGAAAGAAGATTTGTCAAGCAGGGGTCAGCTGAGGCTGGGCACCCCCCCCCCCCCCCACTGAGGGCAGACACGGTGGGGGACGCCCGGAGTGGGCAAGGAGAATGTGGCTGAGCTTCTTTCTGCTGGAATGGAGCCAGAAGGATGCTTTGGCCCCAGGGTGTGAGTGGGTCCATGGAACGGCGGGCCTGGAGAGAGTACAAAGAAGGAGCCTCAAGCAGGAAGAAGCTTGGAAGATGGCCCTGGGTAGGGATCTGGTGGTCAGACCAGGCAGGAAACTCATCAGGACCTCTGAGGGGAAGGGCTGCAGGGTAGAGGGCTGATGGACAGGGAGACGGAGGGAGGAGGAGGGGAAACCAGATTCAGGTTGCCTCATGGCTTCTGCAGTTGTCGGAACTGTGGCCAAAAGGGAAGAAGTGGGAATCAGGCAGAGAGGTCCACAAATCCCCTGGAGGGTGCAGAGTCTAGAAGAGGGACAGGACTTGGAACACAGTGGTGCCTGGAAGGGCAGCAACAAGCCACCCTCTTAGGGAACCTTGGGACGGACACAGGACTGATGCTTTCCTGGGAAACCAGCATGGACCCAGGTCACAGCACCACCCCCTGCCCCCCCACCCAAGAAACACTTTTAAAGAAGCATCTTTGCCTTTGTTTCAGGATCGCTGGGGACACAGCCCTCAACAAAAACATCCATGAGTCTGTCAGTGCCCAGATCCGAAAGAACTTCGCAAAAAGCAAATGGAGAGTAAGTCGCCTGCTTTATTCGGTCCCGGTGAACCCAATAACTCCCACGAAAATTGCCCTGCGGTTGCAGCATTTATTATTTCTAAAGGTTGCTATCACTGGAGCTGGATGAAAATCCCCAGAACCTCCCCCAGAAAAATCTTGCTAATTTTAACCAATGAGGTTTAAGACTCAAAGGGGGTGTTATGGTATGGGAGGGATAAGGTACACGATTTCATATCCCCCAGCAACGGTGTTGGTTCGTTACTCCGTTGCTGTTTCTTAAGACTGTAATTGCTGTTGTCTGCCTCTCCATTGCTGGAACTTTGAAGAGTTGACTTCTCTTAAAATTATATGAGAACAGGAGAGGAAACCCTATTTAGGAAAGCCTAAACCTTAGGTTCTGATCAGTGTGCATAAATTAAGAGCTGTCTGTTCCGCCCTGAAAGACTGGACAGAAATGAAATGAATTCTATTGACCTACTTCATTTGGAGGAAATGCTATTCATTAGGACATGAGCGCCAATAACAGGAAAATAAAACCTACCTTAAAACTTCATCATAAACTGTCATTTAAGATACTGTATTATAATAATAGGACTTTGATTCTAAAAGTCACTTCTCTAACATTATGGAGAGAATTGGTATACATTCATTCTAGATGTTTAGTATGTCAGAAGAAGACTATTTGTTTAAATCTCCAAAATACATCTTGAGGAGTGGGGGGTGGGGGACGCAATAAATCCACATCATTTTGGAAGAAGGGTCAAGATGAGCTTCCTTTCTCAAGTATCGTGAGAATGTTCTAAGACATCTCAAATGCTCGGGGTAACAGGAGAAATGAACAGATGCAGTCTGAGTCTTTTCTAATTAGCCGGACTCTTTTGTCTGCTTTTTCCCTTTCTTAAATTTCAGCAAGCATTCAATGCCACGGCCGTCGTGAGGCATATGAGGAAGCTTCATCTTGGCAGCAGCCTGGACAGTTCAAACGCAGGTGTTTCCAGCAGCCTCAGCTTGGCCAGCCAAAAGGATTGTGCGTATGCCCCAAAGACGGAACTTTCCAGCCGGCATGCAGACCCCTCTGGGGTTGGGGGGAGGGACTGGCGTCCGTGAACACCTGGTGTTTGATACCTCATCTCCTTGAATGTCCCCAATAACCCTGGGACCTTATTTAATTTAGAAGGATATTTTCTACATGTCCCATTGTTGGATGTTCACACAACAGTGGTATTGTTTTGAGGTGATAAATCCATGGCTCAAGTCCCACGTGGCTGTGGCTGTATGGATGAAAGTCCGGACACTGTCCCATCTGTCTCCTTCCCGTGAGGTTTGCTTGTTATCGTGTGCCATTCTTAGGGGTTGAGGAAGGGACAGCGGAGACTTGTGACAGCCTGATGTCATTGGTTTTTAGTATCTGTTTTTTGATGAGGATGATGATATTTGGAGCTGAAGTTTATGCTGTGCATTGGCCTTGCAGTCTGAGCCATAATAAGAATATTGCACTGTCCTTCACCTTTGCATGGACGGTCACATCGCTGGGGACATGCTTGCAATTGTCTATTTCTCTCTCCCCGTCCCCACCACCCTCTGGTGTATTTATCTTAATTCTATAGTAGGCCACCCCAGTGGCTCCTGCCCCCTTCAGAGCAGTTGCCTTGATGGTGCCCATTGGCCTTCTTCTCCTTGATCATGAAGCCCTTCCATTTGGTCTCACTCTGGGCATCATGTTTCTACCTCATTGCCCTCAGAAAAGCATTCCCTCCGCCTATAATAGTCTTTCCATCTTATCTGGTAATGTGAGCCCTTAAATTTCCCCCAGAAATCTCCATCAGCATCCCTTGCCCCAACCACACACTGTGGTAGACCCACAGATAATGAATCTCCCTCTTTTGGAGCCTGTGAAGGTCACAGACAAACGCACTGCTGGGAGCTGAGCTGTAGGGGAGCAATCCGACATCAGGATTGTCTGCTGCTGACATATGCACTTGGTGGAGCTTGGTGGTGCAGCCTGGGAGGTATTTTTCTAGGGCAGGGCTGCTGGTATATGAGGAAGAGATGACATCCCATGACGATCTCTCTGGGTCACAGATACATCTTAGCCAGGAGTAGAGACCACCCACAAACAGGGTGGATGGGGGATCATAGTCTTTCTTTATTTTTCACATCTCTACTCACGGAGCTGTGGTGACAACAGTTCTTATAATGAAAGCACGTGCTCAACACCTGCCCTGCAGCCTAGTACATAGTAAGTGCTCCCTCAGTAAGCAGCACCGATCTTAGGAGGGTGCTCAACCGTGTGGTCTTCAACTACAAAACACTTAAAACCATGATGATGAGAGTGGGAGGGAAGAGTTGGGCCCAAGAAGAAAGCATTTTAAGGACCCATTGCCAGAGTTTGCCTATAGGTAGGTAAAAATTTAGTCAAGTGTGTAAAAAGTTGGCCCCCACCCCAAACCCTGCTATGGGAAAGGAGAGCGAGTATTTTCTTCTGAGCTTTGACCCCCTGTGTCCACTGTCCCCCTGCAGGTCTGGCACCCTCCACACTCTGTAGTCTCGTTTCTTCTTCATCGGGGGTCCCTGGAGTGGGGGCGGAGCGGAGACCGAGGCCCACCACTGTGACCACAGTGCACTCCGGAAGCAAGTGACTGGCTCTGGAGGCGGGGCCCTGGGGGGCGGGGCCAGGGAAGGGGGCCTCCGGCGCCCCCAGCCCCTCCAGAGCGATCCCACCTTGCATGGTGCGCCTTCCTGCACAGGACTGGAAGACAGAAGTTTTTTATGGCCATATTTTATACTGCAATTCTGAAGTGTTCATTTCTCACAAACTGTACTGACTCAAAGGGAGCTGACGTCACAGGATCTGGTGCTGTACATAAGAATCTTGCAGAAGCTCTGACGAAACGGACCTCCCGCGTCCTCTCCCCCAAGCCCCGTCGTTTCCGCTTTTCTCGGTATGGGTAACCGTCTCTGTTGTATTTTTTTCTTTCATGACCAAAAAAAAAAAAAAAAAAAAGGAAAAAAAAAGGTTTCAACTGGATTATTTAAGTATCGGTAAATATTGCGCATTTAGGGTTTTATTTTTTACCTTTTATGAAATGCTCCCTTCTGATCTATACTTCTGAGTCCCAGGACCTGTATCTTTTGCTTGTCCATGGTAGAGTTTTATGTTAACCTTCAAGAGATGTTTTTCGTTGTTTTTCCCCCCCACCAAGGGGAATGTAAAGGTATTTTTTAAAATTCTAATAAGAGGATCAAGAATCTCTCTCCAAGGTGAAGAGTGCACTTTACTTCTATTTCTCCTCTCTCCCCCCTTCCCTGGAGGGGCAGCTCTCTGAGAAGACAACTCTGCAGATCCTCGGGGTGTCGTCTCCAGGGACGCCTTGGGCAGGGGTGAGGGGGGATGGAATCTGCAGAAAACCTTTTCCAGCACCCCCCCTCCAGCCTACCTGTGGCCGTCCGGAGACCCCAGGGGCCTTCACTGTCAGCGGTCAGAAATAAAGAAGCCTGTTCTCCCAAGACTAAAGCTACACCTCAGAGGCTCTGTGCGCTGTGAAGGAGATGCCCAGCAAAGACGAAGCGCCTCCCTCCCACAAGGAACCAGTCACCATTTTGTCCAATGGGAACTTGCCGCCCGGCTCCCATTTCTCTCGAGGGTAACACAGAAAGCTCCGCTCTCAGCTATGCAGTTTTCGAGTTAATCTCTGTTTTTAAAAAACGCATTTCTAATCTTAACACTTCAAATGGCCTCCGACTCCTAGCAGTCTTTTCTGCAGATTTTTACCCGGTCCTTCTGTGAATGTTACCCGGGTGAGCAGAGAGGGAAGTGGCTTTGGAAAGGAGTCCGTGGACCTGGGGGTGGTAAGGAGAGGTGGTCTGCCATGCAGGGGACACTGGCCGCCGCAGGGATGGCCAGAGATGGCGTCCACCAGGCCCAGCCGGCGCTGGAAGCCTTCCCTCTGACCAGGGCAAGCTGAAAAACCAAAGACCTGTGATGGCGGGGTCATCAAAGGGCCCAGGCTGCCTGGGCCTGAAGAGTTTCTTGGGATGTAGGACTTCCATTGCCAAACCTGGCAGTGTCCCGGGCAAACTGGCCCCATTGTCGGTCCATGTGGTGTGTAGGTGTGTGGAATGGAGCGCAGCATGGGACTCAGGCAAACCCTTCTCCAGGGGGCTACTGAGGCACTCTTCTGCAGAGGCCTGCTGCCCTTGGCCCTCCTGTCCATGCGACACCATGAGTCTGCATTTCTTGCCGTCAGCCTCAAGCCCGCTGCGTGTCCCTGGAGAACTGCCCAATGGTCCAACAGCTTTACTGACAGAAGAAAATGGCATGAGGATTAGAAAGAGTATCTGAGAAAATGGGGTTTCTCTCCAGGGGCTTTACTAGGGTGTGGCTTAGGAACAAGCATTGGGGAGCATTCGTGTTGCCACAGTGTCAGAAAACAAGTAATCTGAAGTTACGGGAGGGTGATCCTTTGCCCAGATGTGGTTCCTGTAATGTGTACCTGAGTGGTTGTCGGTCCTTTGGCCTGTGTGCTCCATGCAATCCATAGCACTTGGAGAGCAACTTTTGAAGCCACGTTCTCTGATGAATGAATCCGTTATTTCCTAGAGCTGATAGGCAGGTGCCTGTTCTGTTCTCTTAGTTTGAAGGTATGTCTTACCTGACAAGTGCAGAGGAGGTGAAAGGTGGGGTCTGTCGCAGGTGTCCCCTCTGTGGTTTGGGCCAGCCTCTGGCCATGCTTGGCCTGTAACATTTCAGGTCCCCACAACATACTGCGAGGGAACAGCGACTGCTTTCAGCCCCCAAAGTGAACTCTGTTGAACTTGACACAGGCAAATCAAGACCGTTTCAACACCACCAGACTCGGGTCATTTCCTATTGTTTAGGAAAAGGAGAAAAAGAAATAACACATGGAAGAACTTTTGCTCTTTGGGAGAGCCTCTGTGGCAGGAGAAAGGTTCTCTTTCAACCGCACTGGGTATTATTTACGCTTTATCATCGTATCACACAGCAAGAGAACCCAGAATGTATCTTTGGTGAAGACCTGCTGAGCCAGGCGGCTGAGTCCCAGGCCCCTCACCAATGTCCGATCCCACCCGTAGGAGCTAAGCATCTCCTACGTGACCCAGGCTTCCGCTCCCCACGGAAGCCAGTGTGTGGCCCAGGCTCAGGGATGGCCACCGGCCCCATTGTGGGTTCCTTTCAACCCCAAGCTCCCAACTAGTCTCCTAAGCTTCTCAGAGCAAGTAGATAATTTTTCCTACTTGAATAGGACATGTTGATATCATGTCCACGAATGGCCTCTCTCTCAGCTGCCTATCCGTCCGCCCCTCCCTCATGTCCCACTTTTCACTTCCTCTGTGAGGCAGCAGACAAGCAGCAAGTGTGCACACACATGCGGGCCTCCCCGACCCCGACCAGCGGCTGATGGCTCTTAGCCAGGGGGGCCAGTAGGGTTTAGTGTTCTTGACTATGGCAATGACTTTGATCACTTCTGAAATCCCACCTCAAGAGCAGGGAGCAGCTTCACCTCCCTGCATAGGAGCCTGTGACCTTAGAGAGAGTCCCACTGTCCAGCCAACAGTTAGCCTGATGTTCGAGGAGCTCAGCAGGCCAGCTGAGGCAAACTAGATGGCTTTGACTAAACAAGCAGGACTCCGGCGCTTAGGAAGCAAGGGCCATCTATTGACCAGGATTGGGCATAGGACTCTCAGACTCAGTTTACCTGCCCAGCACTGACCTCATCCTGTTCATTTCTCTGCCTTGGTGTCCAGCATATCCTGGATGGGATGTGGGTGGGAGAGAGTAACTCCCCTTTAGAGTGAAGGTCAACAACACCAGGGCAAAGAGGAGGGAACCCCAGGGACCCTCTTCTCTCCCTAGGAGTGACTGCTTTATCTGTTTAACCCATGGGATGTGATATTTGATGAGGAATTTTAAACCGAAAAGACCATATCCAGGGGAGAGAACTCAGTAGTTGAAGGCTCTGCGGCCCAGCGAGAGCCCCGGTTCCAAGGCTCATGACGGGAGAGCTAGGATTGCTGTGACACTCCCCACCCCATGTGATTCGCAGGGTTTCCTTTGGCTGTGTGAAGGGAAAGCCAGAGCCGGCAAAGGGCAGCTCTCTCCATTTCATAAACAGAAATAATACGTACTCTTTCCCAGGGTCACACACTCCCTTCTGGCCAACAAAATGAAGGTCCTCTGTTTCAACCAATGCACGAAACCTTTGCATGTTCTTCTCAAAACAGCACTCTTTCTGCGTCCTGTCCACCCACACTCCACAAAAGAGTTGGCCTTTTCCTTAAACACATTCCAGACCAAACACTGTTCAGTTTGTTTCCAAAAATGTATACCTGTATGTAACCCACCACTCTCTTGGGGGACAACTGGTCCTTGGCGTACCTGACATTTGCAAACAAGGGTTCTAACCCTTTGGTTCTCAGAGTTGAAAGTGTTGAAATAGAAAAGGTGAACTGGACAGAGTCCTCCAGCGGGGGCTTATTTCCTGAAGACACCAAGAAACCCTGTCTGCCGGTGAGCTGGCTCCAAGGCATCCACCGTGGACAGCAGGCAGGGAGGGGGAAGGAAGACAGAAGCGCACGCCCCCTTCTGCCCACACCCCACTTGTGGTCCCAGCGCATCATGGGTCTGCAGCCTGGCCGAGGGCCCGGGAGCCCAGCCCCACTGTGAAGCCGGCCCTGCATGCTGGCCAAGGCCTGGCCCGCTCCTGCTCCACTCTGACTCAGACCCTCAGACCAGAGGGAGCTGTAGCCCTTCCCGGGCCTTCCCTGCCACCTGCGGCTGGAGCGGCCCAGGTGTTGTGGCTGGGGGGAGGGGGGGGGTGCGCTCTACTTCTGCAAACCCAAAGGCTGTGCATTTGGCAGCCAACCCCGCAGCATGCGGCTGCCAGGTCTGGTTTTGTGGACAAAAGCAAAGTGTGGAATGGCTTCTTGGTGTCTGTTTCTCTCTCTCTACACCAAAGGGATAAACCATTGCATTCACCCTTTGTACGAATGCCCGCTTCTGCATTTGCCCTATTTTTAACCTTCTGGTCCCCAGGGAACTTCTCATACGGTGATTCTGTCTTCTGATCATTTACTGAATTATTTTACTTAGAGGTGATTTTATTTTCTTATGGACAGGAAAAAAAAAATTGAGAGGAGTGTTTGAGGCTTCAGTCCTAGAAATAAGTCATCACCAGGGATTCCAAAGCCCCAAACACGAATAAAATTTGTCCTCAAAGGAAAACCTTAATCTGGACAGATGGAGATTGCCGGGCCCTCGTAGGAGCCCTGTATCTCTGGGGCAGGGCCTGGGGCAGGGTTGGCAGCCGGGTTTTCTGGAGGGAGAAAGAAGCAACAGGAGCATCGCTCACTTGGACGTCAGTCATACACACAGAAGCCTGCTGCCCTCCTTCCAGGGCCCCAGCATCAGACGGTCTGACGAGCCACCCAGTGACAGCAAAGAGGCTGCAGAGATTCTCTGTTTCCAAAGATGGGTGGCGCGTTTCAGAGAACATTTAGCTTGGGGCCACTTTCAGGTTGGACGACATAAAAGGCATGTTCTGTCCAGAAGAAAATTTGGAACGATTTCTTAATTGGCCTTCATCACTTCTCTGAGCCTTCCCACCAGCGAGCGAGCATGTTTTCCAAAAGCTTACAACTGGCAAAGCCAGGAATGTCCCCGCGTCTATTATTACGAGGCTTGTGATTGGTTCAATTTTCCCATAAAAACACGTTTGTCCCCAAGAAGGGAAACTGTGCATTTATTCCATGCATGTGACAAACTCTGTAAGAAGTTTAACTCACATAGGTTTGCGGCACTGCAAAATTGTTCATGGGCCTATGTAGCAACTGATTCTCTGCCTTGACAATCATGTACACATATCAAGATTTCTATCATCATGATAATGAGATTGATGACTTCTTGTTTTCCTCCAATAAAGACAATTAATCACCTTCAGATGTCTGAGGTTTGTTTCCTCCTTAAATAATGAGGGAGAGGGGTGATCCAAGATCTCTCCCTTTCCTCCTCTTTCTGAGGTTTGGATTTGAAGTCAAGGAGTTGGAACTGAGCCCCTGGAAACTCATGAGGTTCCCTAAATATGTCACCTGCCCAACGAGCCGGAAGTGCCAGGAGAGGAAGGGGTGAGCACCTCTTGGCTTTGGGGTCTGTAGGGGGGGGGGGGGCTCGGCTCTACCATACTGCTGGACAGGAAAGTTCCCCCTTTCCACAGCTGCTCAGAAAGTGGCTGGAGGTGGGCCCATTAATTCAAATTGCACTAACTGGATTTTCAGGAGTTGCTCAGAGGGAAAGCCAGTTTCAGGGAACCCCTATCTGAGTAGGGGGTCAGCAGGTTCATCCCTGCACCCATCTGTTTTGCTCAGCACAACTTTGGAGCTCTCCATGCCCAAAGAAAGATTCATTCTGAGCAGAAGCCTGCCTGCTGTCTTTCTTTCTCTTGGGTGGGGGAGACCAGCATTTCATAGGTCATCAACTAAATTGTGGGGAGTAGATCTGATGACCAGACGGTACCTCCAATCCAAATGGTCCGTGGCTGTTTGTGGAGGGAAATGAACCAGAAGTGTGTTAGAGAAACATGGAATTAATGCTGTCCTGTGCAGCCAGTATCAGATGAAAATGGCCTTGGTGGAAATAAGGGAACCCCGAAGAAGTATGGCGCACACCATTGGACATTTCGTATTTTCTGAATTCAGAAGCTTCTCTTCACCCAGACCCTAGTTATGAAGTATCTCAAAGCAAATGGATCCTTCAGTGGGTTCCTGGGTGACATTGTTGATGCAAATTTTATGGAATGAAAGGACTTTGGTGACCTAACCGCTTTTGAAAACTTTGTAAGGATTTATTAAAGCTAGGACTCTCCAAGTGTGACCGAAAATTTAGCCAAAGCAAATGCACTGAAGTATAAAACATACCCTGATAGAAAGCTGGTATTTATTAGTGCCTTTGAGTCAAAGTTTGAGGTCAGATTTTTTTTGTGGCTTGGCTCCAGATACACTGGCCAGGCCAATCTCTCTGTCCTTCCTAGATTTGCTCAGCCTCTCTGGCACTCAAGCCTCTGTGGGGGCACTGAAATTCACCCAGAATTTCCTATATTTTCCAGATAACACTTGGTCTTACACATTCTCTTGTGAATATCTATCACTGATCATAGGCACTTAGGGGCCACAGTACAAGAAGGAAAGATTTCTCACATAGTTGCAGGACTGTCCATCCAGAAGAGAGCTGTGCCTGATCACAGAAGACACAGAACTTAATGGCAAAAGGGTGTATGAATCGTGTCTACCCAGATTCTCCTGGCCATCTGTGCCTCCAAGGAGGACAACTACAACAAAACCATCTCATGGAGGAAGGTTCTGGAAACAGAATGTCTTCAGGTCACACACGTGCCGAGACTTTTGGCTGTGCTAGTTGTGGTCTCGGGGATGTGTACCTACTTGGCTATGCCAGTACTCTCTATATGAGAAAGACCAAGGAAGAGAAGCTAAAATTAGCTCTTTTTTTTTTTTTTAAACATATTTGGTTACAAAATGTGTGGAGCCCCCAGAGTGTGCTATTTCCAAAAAGCACCCCTGTTACATTAGCGCATCATAAAAAAAGAGTGTGTGTGTGTATGCACACAGGCTCTTGGACCCTCCATACAGAGGGGCTTCCAGTTGAGGGAGTAAGTAGTGGGGGCCGATTGCCAATCCACACCCTCCATGCCAGGCCCTGCTCCCTGGTTCGGGGGGAGGGGCTTGTTTTTCCACCCAATTCCCATGAAGGTGCCATCCAGGGGCCAGCTGGCTTGCGTGTGCCCAGCAGATTGTGGAGCATCAGATTGAGTGGTGGGATGACCAGAGCTTTTATCAGGTTTTCAAGGCTGGAGAGAGCTGTCAGTTGAGAGCATGGGAGCCAGCACAAGTTCCAGGCAGAGCTCCTCCAGGGATGTGAGAGGAGGAGAGGAGAGCTACTGGCACATGCAAGGGGCCCAAGGAGAGTTTATCTTAACTTCAGGTCCTTCCGCAATAAAAAATATTAGATTGCAGGGCCCATAGAACCCTTAAGAACCCTCCCTTATCCATTCCCCCTCTGAGTCCCATCAAGGCCTTTCAGGTGGACCCTGGGATAAGCTTTTATTCATTCATTCAACATCTTCTGAGCACCTCCTGTATTCCAAAAACAAGATAAATCTGACCTGGACACTCCCCTCAAAGGCTGTATGAGAAAGGGAGTTCCAGAATGAGGCTGGAAGGAAGGGTGGAGTTGGGCGAGAAGGCGTGAGTAGGAACAGTGTGAGCAAGAGCATGGATGCAGACGGAATAGTGCGTGTGCCCAAGAGTGTGGGCAAACCACCGGGAGAGAAATGCCAGCTGGAGGATCCTTGTTAGTAGGGCCAGCGAGAACTCATAGTAATGATGATGTCGTGTCTGGATCACATACTGAGTTCTAGATCCTCTCAGTGCAGCCCATTCCACATCTCATCAGCTCATCAGCCCATAATCCAGAAAAGGAAGGTGACTTCCATGCACAAATGGGTTCAGAAAGTTTCTGTGATTGATGGGAGGTGAGCCAATTTGACTCTGCAGGGACTGCCACCGAAGGCCATTCTGCCCAGTCTTCTCTCAAGACTTTGTCCAGGTCACCGAATTCGAAAGCATGAAATTTAGACTCTATTTAGTAAGTAAGTGGGGACCGCTGACAATGATGGAGGATGGACACAATCAGATCAGTTAACTTTTCAGAACCGCACTGCTCCTAGGATCCAGTCTGCATCTCCAAGAGATATTTGTCTTCTTTGGTAGCTCAGCTTGGCCTATGGGTCATCCAGTGACGAGGACCCCCAGGGAGGGCATAGGCGTTGCTATGCCAACAGCCCATGTGTTTCCTACTGCACCGTTGTTCCATCTCTCAAACACAAATGTCATAGAAGCTGGGTTTAATATAGAATCAGAGATGCAGATAATACTGCTGGATTTTTTTTTTTAATTAGTCTGTTCTCTTGCTCGGATTCGTTTCTCCGGAAAGTTCTGTCCGTATACACAGTTTCTTTCCTAACACGCAGACTTCCCTGTCATCTGCTATTCTCCTGCAGATCATCTTCAAAGCTGCTGATTTATTTTCAAGAAAAGTGTCTCAGATGTCTTGTTTTCTTCCAGCCTCCCTCAAGAGGAACCGTATCTAGCATGAGCTCATCCACCTAGAATGTTTCCATCCGCAAGAGGACTCTTTCCAGAAAGACAGTGGGCCAGGAAAATGCAACTTGTGGCCAATTTATTAACCCCTGTCCTCTTGCTACCTCTTTGCCCCTCCCCTCTCTATAATAGTCCCTTAGCTTCAACATGATATTTTCGTTCTTCAGTGCATCAAGATCTATTCATGTGTGCCTGGCTATTGATGTCAGCTCATGGAGAAATTCACTTGGGATGCTGAGCCGCCGGGCCAACCCGGCTATGAACTCAAAGATGAGCACACCCGCCACCCCCCTCCCCTGCCTCAATGAGGGCCAGCTGCTCCCCAGCACGGAGCTGGGAAACAGCTGACTCTCAAACTCACCTAGCCCGAGGTGCTTGTCCCATGGCACCCCTGGGGGAGAAAAGAAAGTAAGTCTTTACAACTAATTGTCCAGTATCTGGACAGTAATCACCCATGGAAGGAATGACTCAAGGGCACAGCAAGTGGGGACCACTGGGCATTGCCTCTAGCTCGGGTGAGGAGAGCCCAGCCTCCTGAGCTGTGCTCCCGGCTGCAGATCCCTGCCCATGCTCAGTCTCCCACCTTCTCCTGGGGAGTCGTGCTAAGACCCGGGCTCGGATTCAGCAGATCTAGGCTGGGGCCCGAGCTTCTGCCTTCCTGACAAGTTCCCAGTTGCTGTTACTGCCCCAGTCCTGGACCCCACTTTAAGGAGTGAAGGATTTCAAGAAGCCTCTTCCTCTGGTTCTCATGCCTGCCTGCGTGTTCCAGTCATCCTGAGGACATTTTGAAAATACTACCTAATGCTCAGGCCAACTGAACCAGGTAAGGTAGCCTGGGTGATTCTCAAGGGCAGAACCAAGGCAGCCTGGTCATCAAGCCCCCTTGAGCTGAGAAACTCCCTAGCTTGCAGTGAAACACAACTGGACAGTAAGTGATCACCCACCTCCTCTGAGGGCCCAGGGAGGACTCTAGCCCAGGCCTTCCAGGTCTAGCGTCAACAAGCATGTGGTGTCTCCTCTGGTCTGAACTAACCTCTGTTCTTCCCATCGCTCCCACCATGCTTTCTGGAACTCCCCATCTCTCATCAGCCAAATCACGTATCTTCTATGTGTAGGTGGAAAAGGACGAGGAGCCCGCAGTGGGAAGAGACCCACACACCTGGCCGCTGAGAGAGAAGAGATTGATTAACTCATACAACAAACATGTATGGGGCTGCGTGCAGGCGTCCTCATAACAACTCTATTGTATGGGTACGAGTATTACCTCGGTTTTATAGATGAGGATACCGAGACTTCTCCCAGCCATGCCACTAGCAAGGGGCTCTTGTGGGTTGAACTGTGTCCCCTGAAAATTCATATATTGAAATACTCACCCTCAGTACTTCAAAACAGGCCCTGATTTGGAAATAGGGTCTTCGGGGTGAGTCCCAATCTGGCTAAGACTGGTGTCCTTATCTTTTTAAAAGGGAAATTTGAGTAGGGACAGACAGACACATAGGGGGCATGCCATGTGGAGATGAAGATAGAGCCAAACAAGGCATGGATGCCAAGGATTGCCAGAAAACCACCAGAAGTTCAGGGAGAGGTGTGAACAGGTTGCTGACCTCACAGCCGTCACAGAGAACCAACACCTTCATCTCAGGCTTCTTGCCTCCAAGAAGATGTGAGACAGTCCACCTCTGGTTGAAGCCTCCCGGTGTGTGGGACTTTGTTACTGCAGCCCAAGGACACTCCTCTGGTGACAGAGCCCGAATTTAAATGCAGGTCACTTGGTGCCAGGACCCAGGCCCTTAGCACTTGGCATGGCCGCCCTTAGGGACGTTCTGTCCTGCAGAGACATATCTACTCTTCCTCTCTCTTCCTTCAGTCCTTTCTCTCCTTCTTCCCTTTACTTTCTCCAGCTCTACCATTTCTGCTAGTAATTCTTTCCACGCATGTTTGTTAGCTATTGGCTTTGCAATAAAATAGTGCCAATGGAGACTTCCGACAATAAACTCTGGCTTATCTCCCAGCGTCCTGTGTGTGAGGAGCTGGGGTGCGGCCTGGCTGGGAGCTCTGGCTCCGGCTTGCTCATGAGGTACAGTCCAGCTGCTGTTGGCTGGAACTGGGACATCTCAGGATCCGCTTATAAGCTCACTCACATTGTCCTGGGAGGCTCGGTGCCTCACTGACTGTTGGGTTGAGGGCCTCGCTCCTAACACCTCTTCACAAGGTCATCCATGGGGTCGGGGATCTGAGGAGGACAGAGGGAGAGAGAGAGAGAGAGCAAGTCCCCAGAAAGGAAATCAGTCTTTGTTTAACCTATTCTTGGACCTGATTCCCCACTGCGTCTGCCATATTCCATTCATTAGAAGCAAGGATTACCCAAGGGTGTGAGTGCCAAGATGTGGAGATCCCTGGGACCCTCTAGAAGGGTGTCTGCCAAACCATCCTCCTCTGGGTCTGTTCACAACTGCTCAGTCACCCTGGCTGACCGGCAGACGAGTTGGGGCCTGGACTCTGATTTGGGGTACAATTATGGGCAAAGAGGCAGTGCGGGGATAAAACCACTCAGTGTTGGAAAGAGCCATGGTTTCCTCCAAACTATATGCCTACAGGTAAGTCTTTAAAGTCTTTTATTTGTTGTAAAAATGCAGGACAAATACCAAAGCATTAGCAAGCTCCAACTACCAGACACGGCATTTCCTACACGGGCTGAGAAGGACCTTTTCACTCTCAGAGACAGAGTAAGTTTGCCAGACGCCTCAAATCACCAGGTGCCCCCTATCTATTACCAATGCCCCCTATTCATTACCAAATGAAGTCAACAAGTTCTTGTTTAAAGAACTAGTGAGTTCGAGGGGGGTGACTTAGTGGGTTAAGGCTTTAACTCTTGGTTTTGGTTTTGGTTTTGGTTTTGTGTGTGGGCCCCCCAGGCAGGATCAGAGGGCCAGAGGGAGTGTCTGTCACTCACTGCAGAAGCAGCAGCAAGGAAGCTTTCTGTTCTCCAGAGGCAAGGCCTTGAGTCCCTCATAATGACCTCACATAGGTGCCCTGAGCCAGTGTGCAGGGAGATTCTGGTTGAGACACTCACCAGGCTCACTGAGCACCAGACATTATTTGGCATCATAAGCCAACAACTCCCCCATTAGCCTCACGGTGCCCCTGCCCCACTTCAGCCCTGAGAGGCCATCGGAGGGTTTGAGAGCTTGAGTGGAGGGAGTCCCAAGACTGGGTCACAGTCTCAGACGTGCCAACTAATAAGCTGTATATTCTTGGGTGAATCACTCCAGTTTTAGCCTTCTGTGTCTTCTCTTATACAATGATAGATCCCAAAGATGGCTTCAAATTCAAGAACTCTCTGACCTTCAGACACTTCTGAATTCCCACAGCATGATTGCACTGGATTCTGGTGCCTCTCTTTGCGTTTTGCTCTGTGCCTGGAAAAGGGTGTTGCCACGTCAAGCAGACCCCATTTGCTTCCTGGGAAACATGGAGAAGGGTCTCAAGATCAACCTGTGAATTTCAGGCTTTTCAGACTTGGATCCCAGCCCAGAGGCAAGGAAGAGCTTGAGGTAGGATTGTTCTAGTATTTATGAAACCCATCTTTCATGTCATTTCTTTCCAAGTCTGGTGTTAAATTAACAATCTCAAATATGAATGTTAACAAGGATGACTCTGGCCTAAAGAATGTGGTAGCATGATGATGGCTTTAAGTCGTGGCCACAAAAGAATTTTTCTTACCCATTTGTTGACAAAAGACAGCAAGAGATCATTGATCTCATTCAGTGATCTCTAGAGAGTTTGATTGTCCACCCTTAAAAATAAAATGTTTTTGAGCGTGCAAGCGCTCCAAACATACGAATATTTACATATTTGGACACTAAAGGCATATAGTGTTCTGCCTACCTATGAACATCTGAAACACCCACAAAAGGGACAAATCAGAAAGACAAGATCAAATCGAAAGTTACATCATTCAACAGAAGAAAGTTTTCATCTTCTTTAGAATAATGTGACTTGATGGGCTGCTATTTTTGTAACAGAGTTTGAAAATCTGATTTTTGAGTCTAGCTTTTCTAAATTCTTGGTTTCTAAGCATTGCTATAATGGAAAAGTTGCAGTGCAAAAATATGTAGGCCTCAATGGAAGAAACCATTGATTGATGGGATGCTTGTAATTGGGGTCATGACCGAATTCAAACAGGAAACTCACCTGCCCACAGGTAATCATAGCGCAGTCTCCTTCTACCTCTCCTGTCAAGGACCCTTGGGTCCCTCTAAGTCATGTTACATAAGCATCACTATAATCCAGGTGCGAAAAGTATATTTCTCTGTAAAATGAGAGGTCAGTGTTTATATTTTAGCTTTAATGAACACTTAAATCTTTTGAAAACTCACAACTGAGTACAAATATGTCCTAAAGCTTCTCTCTTGATTAAGGCACTCCAGGGAGCATGGAGCTTCAGAGTGCTTAGAGCCGTGGCCCCCTCAACTCTTGAAGAACGTGGCCTCTTTTCACGGAACTCAGCACACTAGCAAATAGAATTGGCCAAAGAAAAGGTAAAGTGCAAAAACCTTACATATCTGAATTTGTAAAGAAAGGATGGTATATACATTTGATGAAATATTACCCAGCCTTAAAAACAGAAGGAAATCCTGCCGTTCGTGACAGCATGGAGGACCTCGGACATTTTACTAAGTGAAATGAGGCAGTGACAGAGGGACAGATACCACATGATTTCACCCATACGAGGTATCCACAATAGTCAGATCCACAGAAGCAGAGAACACAGTACTGGTTGTCAGGGCTTGGGGGGTGGGGAGATGGAGATTTAGTTATTCATAAACTTGAAGTCAAGCAAAATGAATATATTCTAGAGATCTGTTGCTGTTTACAGTAAGATCTTGGGCAGGTTAAAATTGGTTACGAGAGTAGATCTCGTGTTAAGTCTTGTCACCAAAACAAAACTAAAACAACAAACAAACAAAAAACCCAAAGGGACACAAGAAAACTCTGGGAGGTGTTGAATGTCTGTTAACTTTGACAGTTTGACTGTGATGGTAGTATTGCAGGTGTTTAGAGAAGTCCAGATTCAACAGTCATACAAGCTAAATCTATGCCATCCTTGGGGAGGCCTCGGTGGCACAGTTGGTGGAGTGTCACAGCTCTTGGTTTCGGCTCAAGTCGTGATCTCAGGGTCATGAGCTGGAGCCCCATGTCGGGCTCCATGCCTAGGGCAGTGCTTGGGACTCTCTGTCCCTCACCTTCTGCCCTTCCCCACCCCAAATAAACAAATATTTAAAATAAATACATGTTATCTTTTGTATATCAATCATACTCCAGCAAAGTTGTAAAAATATGAATTTTTTTTTAGTTACCCAAAGGGGCATCTATGTCTGTGGAGCAGTAGGAAATGCATGTGACCTATTTCATCAGTCCACAGGCAAAGTGTGGCACCAGAAGGAACTGGGCAACACTTGCAACCAGTCTGCTACCCTTGACCACAGCCAAGACCCCTTGATTGCATTCCCTCGTGGGAGGGCAAGTACTTGGGAACAAACATCAAGCCCTCTGAGTGTTTGTCCAGAAAACTCCACCCTAGTACACAGTGACAAACCTTCTGCCAGTCGAAGGACCTTATGGTAAAGCAGCCATTGTGCTCATTGGCACGTGTGAGCTGGTGAAGCAAAAAGTAAAATGAGAGAGAGAGGGATACAGATGAAACCCTTACACAGGAAAAGAACCATCCATATATAACTGAGATGCCAAGACGTCCCCTTGCACAGCAGGGACTGGAACTGGAACGGTCCCGCCAAACACCTGGCATCCTGTGGTGCTGCAGGTTTGGGTGCAACAGGTCCGGGATGGCCTGAGCTTCTGTGGCACTAACAAGCTCCCAAGAGGGGCAGGTGCTCCTGGTTCAAGACCACACCCTGAGGAGCCAGGCCCTCACAGCTGTGTATCTTTAACAGCACGGCCCAGTCTTTCATGGGCTTCTCTCCATTCGCTGGCAGCAACCAGCAGGTGGGAACCCAGGAGAGCCCACCCTGGGGTGCCGCCTCGCCTATAAAGCACAGAAGCTGTAAGTGCTACGTCATGATCAGGACGGTGGCCTCCCACGCCGGAGTCCCAGCACCTAGGTGTTGCCTCCGGCCAAGTCAGATGGCACCTTTGGGTGAAACCTCCTTAAATTCAAAGTCCATCCCCCTCAAAGAGCAGACATAGCAGTGGAGCCAAGGATGAGCTTGGCCGGCTGGTGGGAACCCTAAGCAGGAAGCCAGCTCTGCGTTAGGGAGGAGGCAGCGGCTTAGGGGCTGAAGGTGAAGGCTAAAGACCGGTGAAGCCCTTGGGTGTTAGCACAGAAGCCGTCCATGGCTGCTTGTCCTAGAAAGTCCTCGGGAATCTGAACTACCAGCGCTACAGCCCCAGGAGGAATAAGCCGGCTCTGGAGGGCAGGCCAGGACTGATTTCCAGCACCCCACACCTTGAAGGGAAGCCTCAGGGGCCAGCGGGGCGGCAGGGGTAGGGGAATGAGGGTGGGGGGTGAGCATCCACATCTGTCTCCGGACCACGTGGCCCTTCCCGTCGTCTCCTTTCCTGAGGGAGCTAACCTCTGTGATTCCAAGATGACACCCTGACCCCCACACTACTGTGAAGTGACTGGAAACTTGTATTATCTTTAAAAAGAGAGGGGATGGAAGGTTAATCTGTGCTCGGGCAGGGTCTCCCCTCTACAGCCTCCAAAGCTGTTAGACTTGATAAAAGGGAATCAGAACACCCCAACCATCCCCCCCCCCCCCACCCAGGGAAACGTGTGCCATCCTCTTTTTTCTCAGAGGAAGTGAGATGGTTTTGAAAGTTTCCTCAGGCAACTGTGAATTAGCTTGCAGTGCTCTTAACAACATCCGCCCACAGATTCGCACTAGGAGCAGACTTGCCTGTGAAGCGCCTAATCTGGGCACTGTCTGCCTCTGCTTTTGCTGCTCATTGCCCTCTGTCCACACTCTGCTCTCCCTTGGGCTGTTCAGTAGCCTGCTAGATTTAGGGTCCTCTTAGGAACTTCCCGGCCATTCGCTCTGCTTCCCTGGTTAGAGTGGACAGGTAGAAGGAGCCTTGTCACCAATCCCTCGCCAGGCATGCATCCCCAACCCCTTGTCTCTACTAACCTGGTTGTGGGCGCAGCAAGAGGTGGGGTTTCTGGAAGGTAGGACTTTGCCACATTCACCTTGAGATCCCACTAGGGACAGAGCTCAAAACCCTCCTCCTCCTGCCTTCTCCTGTTTGTCTTTCCTCTGGTGTTGAGACAGAAGGGCTTTAAAACTGGAAAGGTGTTGTTTGAGAACTGGGTATGCCCTCCTGGCTACTGGAAAGTGGCCAGAACCCACTAAGAGCCACTAGGGACATGAGTCCACCAGTCTGCTTTTGGTGATGGACACCGTATTCAGCTTAGCCATGCCCAGCTCGCTGGTGGTACCCATGACCGTAAGAAGGGGCCATGTTCCCAGTCATTTTCATCAGTTCCAGCTGTTTCCTTTCAGTTGGCCAATTATGTGTGTTTGAGGCATTCAGGATGCTGAGGAGAATGCCAGGAGCTTCGAGCACCTAATCAAGGGTAGACCTGGTTAGGCAGTGATGGCCAAGGGTTAGCTGGGAGGAAGGGGTGAGCAGGTGGAGAGCGGAGGGTATTTTCAGGGCAATGAAAATATTCTGTGATCCTATAGTGAGGGATACGTGGGATTATATATTTGTCCAAACCCATAGGGTGTGCAGCACCAAGAGTGACCCTAATATCCATTCTGGACTTTGGGTGATGATGATGGATCTGTGGGGGTTCATCGGTTCGAACGAATGTCCCTGTCTGGTAGGCATTTTGCTAATGGAGACTGTGCGTGTATTAGGGCGGGGAGAGATGACAACTCTCTGTACCTTCCTCTTCATTTTGCTGTGAACCTAAAACTGCTCTAGAAAATAAAGTCTTAGAGAATAAACATGATTTCCTCCCTCAGGGGCAGAAGGGTGTGATGGGACAGAGACTTTTGGCAGGCTGAAGAGTGGTTGAGACAGGCTTGGGGGCTGGTGCAGGAGCCCCTTCCCTAGATGCCTTGTTGGTGATCCTAAGGCTCTGAGGAAAGTCTGCTCCTCTGAGAGGAAGTACAGGAGCAGAAGGCCATGAGTTTTGAACCTGGAGCTGGCAGGGCTGGTCTTCTGCAGACCTATTGCTGAGGGAAAGAGCCGGAAAGATATGCTTTTCTTGGTTATCACAGAAATTCCTTGAGGGTGCGTTGTCCCCACCCTGCCTCGCCGGGCCTTTCCCATCCCTCATCTTGATAGTGGGACTTATCTTGAGATCTCCAGGTGCTTGCACTGGGGGTATGTAGGCAGGAAACTCAGGTTCTCTGTCAGATGCTTTCTTTGTTCTAGAGCAGACTATAGTCAAGAATAGGCCTCCCTCTCTGCTTCCCTGTGGTCCAAACACCTGCCCAGACACCTCCGTGGACATGCAAACCTGAAATGAGGGCCCAACGCCCTGTGGCAGGGGTGACGCCATGCTGTCCAAGCAGGGAGGCTGCCTCTCAACGAACTCCCATTGAGGTGATTTGCTCCCTCCTGGTAACTCCTCAGAGGGCAGGTAGGCAGCTTGAGGATGACTCTTCTCACTTGCTTGAATCTTTGCAATTTGCCTGACTGTTCTGAGGGGCCTCACTCCATGCTGAAATCACCTGTGGGAGTCTTCACTAGTTCTGATATAACTGGTCCGGGCTGTGACCTGTGCCATGGGAATTTGTAAAGCTTCCTCAGATGCTGCTCATGTAAAGGAAAGTGGGACTCACTGGCCCAGCTGAAGCATTTCTGTATGTTGACGATTAACAGCCTGACTCTGAAACTCCTTACTGCCCTTGGCTGGCTTCTACTAAGCAGGGATAACTTAGAGAACCAAGAGGTTCTCTCAATGAGGATGCTTCTGTCTGTGGCTTCTATAGGAATGCTTCTTTTCTTCTCCTTAGCTCTTCAAGGGCAAATCCACCAAGTGACAGATCTCTTCCCTTTTGTTTTGACACAAATTAAAAAGTCCAGATAATGTTGACAGATAAAATACGGAACACTCAGTTAAATCTGAGTTTCAGAAAACAATGATTTTTTTTAAGTATAAATCTATCCTATGCAACATCTAGGATATCCTTAGACTAAGAAATGAGCCTATTTCAACTGGGCATCCTGTATTTTTACTTGATAAATCTGGCGACTATATAAGATTATTCAGAACTTTTTCTTACAGATGACAAAAACTAACTCCAAGTAATTGAAGTAAAAAAAAAAAAAAAAAAAAAAAAAAAAAAAAAAAAGCAATGAGTTTATATCGCTAAGAAGTCCATGATTTGGGCATTTGGGCTCTATTCAGATATATCCAGGGACCTCTCTCTGTTTCTTAGCTCTTCTGCTCCATCCAGTTTTTCTTAAGTGGAAGGAAAGAAGGCCCCCTAATGGCTTATGATCCCACTGGAACAAAGTTTCTCTGAGAGCTTCAGAAACAGGCAAGGCTGGTTCTGGCTGAGCCACAGGCCTCTCATTGAGTCACTGTGGCCAAGGAAGTTGAGTACTTGGTTTCCTCTGGTGTTGATCACATGCCCATGTCCAGGGCTAGAAGAGGGGCCACCCCCACCCCCACCCCGCTGCCATCACAGGGGATGATCAGCTTTATGCTACACCGGGTATGGGTGGTTTTCCAAGGGAAAAGATTTGAGCTAACATATGTGTATACCATCCAAAGAGGAAATGCATTTCTTGTTCATCCCAAACTTGTGAACATGATGGCCTAGGGAAGGGAGAACCTCAATTATGTTGGCTGTGAGGTCAGAGAGTAGGCAATTCCTGCTAAGGGTCTCTAAATGAACTGTGTAGATGCTCAGTAGGTCTAGCAGGAGCACACCCAACACCTCCTTTTTTGCCATCCAGCAAGAACTTCCACATGAAGAAGAGATGATGAAGGTCATTAGTGTATCCTTTAAGGGGCTGGAGGGTCAGTGCTGTGCTCAAAGGAAGCCTCCTTCTTCCATCTCTGTGCAACTCTCAGGCTATGAAAGTGGGGAGAAACCTTTCAATCTGCTGTGGTTGAAGACATTGGCTTCTGATGCCTGAATGACTCATCCATATGCTCTTGATGCTAACCACAGTGACACCTGAAAATTCACTGGCTCCATGGGGCATGGGGTACTTAGGCTTCTGAGGGAGCAAAAAATTGGCAGGAGTGGCTCCATTCTGCTCTGTGTTATGAAGTTTCTGTTCATGAGTCTCATGTTTGAGTTTTCAACTATTCCACTAGAGTGCATAGGCTGCTGGAGGGTAAGCTCCACAGAGTTCACAATGGGGCTCTGCTGAATGTTTGAAGTTACTGGAAGGATGGGGAAGAGGCTCCTTTATCCTCTTGTCCCCAGTTTTTGTAAATCAGCATTCCAGTTAACATACCCCTCCATCAAGAGGTGCATATCTGTATCAACTTTTTTTTTTTTTTTTTTTTTTTTTTTTAAGGATTTTATTTATTTATTTGTCAGAGAGCAAGCGAGAGCGAGCACAGGCAGACAGAATGGCAGGCAGAGTCAGAGGGAGAAGCAGGCTCCCTGCGGAGCAAGGAGCCCGATGTGGGACTTGATCCCAGGACGCTGGGATCATGACCTGAGCTGAAGGCAGCTGCTTAACCAACTGAGCCACCCAGGCGTCCCCTGTATCAACTTTTTAAAACAAAATCATACATATTGCATGGAGGGCTGGGTGTCATATGTAAACAACGAATCCTGGAACACTGCATCAAAAACTAATAATGTACTGTATGGTGACTAACATAACATAAAAAAATTTTAAATAAAAATAAAATGAAACCACCTAATGCATATTTCCAGAAATTCTGGTTGAGATGATTCAATGTAGGTTTGGATTAAAATGTATATTTTGGTCTTCGAAGAGTTCTATTGGTAAGTCTGATAAACTCTCTTCTTCCCACAAACCAACTTCAATTGAAAATAGTTTGAAATTAATTCTCTTCAATTGCTTGGAATAATCTGAACTAAGTCTAGAGCAACAATGCCTGTGGTTTGATTTCAACATATCCTTACACTACGGTCTACTGCAATTGTGATGGAAATAATTTAACAGAGATGTGAGCCAACCTAAAGTTGCATGCTACTAACCAATTCTAGTTTTATATTTAGAACTACTTTCATGAAAGCACACAAAAAAGATTTTTGGAAAAAAATGTTCCTTAATTAGGGGAGGTGGTTCCTCTTCAGACGGCTTAGGTGTAGTTCCAACACAGCTTGGTGGTAGAATTCCCATCTATTTCTATCCTAACTCTTGGAAAACATGTTGTGACAGTGATCCTCCTGATTATGGGGTGGAACTGCCATTGGCAACACAGATATTAAATGTGGTGAATGAGTGCTGTCATTGTTTTATCTCCTGTTACAATGAATAAGAATTAGATCCTGCCCAGTGAAGCCAAAAGAAATGGGGGAGCTGAGAAGCAGAAGTCTGAGTAACAGCAGTATGGATTGCTAGACTATTAAAATAAGAAAAAGTGGGTGAGAACTTAGAGATCCTCCCACAATCAGAGGCTCTGGCTCACCTGTGATGTAGATGCCACTCTTGAACTCCAGGGTCCTCATGACCAGCCACCACAGAAGAGCTTTCCCAGATACAAGTCTCTTGCATGCCCCCCATCCCACTAAACTCCAAGTAAACCTACTCTTCTCAAAAGCCAGTAGAAAAATTACAAAACTCCATGGCTATATGGTATGGATCCTTTAATGGCCTAGTCCTTAGGTCTTGAAACCATGAACAAAGGGACCTCTCCTTCCCCAACTCTTCATTTTATCCTCTGTTAAACAAAAGCACTATTTTCTAGTCAAAGTTTCCACATTGCAGGTTTATATATGAGGATATTAATATCCTACCCAAACTATTTTCAGATTTGTATTTTAACTGAAATAATTATACTTAAAATTTTAAAAAAATTCCCACTGACTTCTCCAGTGGTGGAAAGTTTTCCACTGAGCTAGGGCTCTGTGCCTTCCTACACCCTTCAATGGGATATCTGTTTACTGTCTAAAGAGTCACTCACAGGCCTGAAACTTGTCTGAAGTCTTAAGATATACCTTCAAAACCTCTGAAATTCTTCTTTTTCTACATTATAATAGCTCTGGGATTACTTCAATGTAAAATAATACTTTATTTATTGGTAAAGTTGAATTAGACATAGGTGATAACCATATAGGCCTATGTTAAGATTATAAAATTAAAGAACAGAGACATATGAAAATATAGTTTTTTCACTGCCTTATAAGTTACAACAATTAGTTACTAAGAAAGCTGCCCAGAATATTGCTAAAGAGTTGGTAAAATGCTTGGGGACATTTTTGATGTAAATTTTAATGGTTTCACATGAAGTTGATGCTAGACTGAAAAATACCTGATCCATTATATCTTTTACCATCTTGTGAAGTCTTTTATTAATTAATTATACAGGCTCCATGCCCCCTGTGGAGCTCAATGTGAGGCTTGAACTCATGACCCAATCTTCATATCAAGACCTGAGCTGCATAAACAATGAATCTTGGAACCCTGAGAAAATAAAATTTTAAAAAAATCCTCAAAAAATAAAAAAAGAGTCAGGTGCTTAGCTGACCGAGCCACCCAGTGCCCCCATGAGTCACCCAGGTGCCCCAGAAAGCTTTCATCAAGAACATTTTCTCCCATGTGGGGGCTTGTGTCCCCTCATACATGTCACCAGTTGAGCCCCCCCCCCCCCAATTCCTCAGGCCTGGGCCAATAAATAAATAAATCCCTAAAAAAAAATCTGTAAGGAAAGATGATGGGTCCTTAGAGTCATTAATTTTACCACCAATGCAATGACTTTTGTTACACAACAATTAAGAGTCCCAATCAATGAACAACAGTAGCTCTTTCAACCCATTCTCTTCTTCTAACTCCCAAGCCTTTTTTCAATTGCAGGGATCTTGTCACATTAAGTTGTTCCTAAATGTGGCTTTGCCTTGAGGTCCTCAAATGTATTCCAACTTGAAAATCATCTGCCTAAAGAAGTCAATCTGGGATCATATTTTTTAAAAAAGTATTGTTACTTTTAAGCAGTGGTACTGTTAAACCAGTTCTCTGGGAAAGGAAAAAAAATCCTGGATTGTTGTATTGGCCAGTTACAGTGGTGTAAATATTCCCTCTAAGGCCGATTTCAAGCTATCAACACGCTTCACTGAGTGTGGAGGTGGATAGCCCACACAACAAGCCCTCACAAGTTGTCTCCAGTACACCAGAAGGTGTTAACCTACGCACATAAAGATGTATAGTGCCTCGAGACACAATTTAACAAATACCTATAATACCTTCCACCAGGGTCAGGAAATAGAACATGACCAGCACCCCAAAAGTCCACCACATGTTCTTTCCCATCTATGATACCTTTCTTCCCCCTTAGAGTTCACCATATCCTCATTGTCATGGTGCTCTCTCCCCTGCTAATCTTGATGCTGTTTACCACTTTTGTATGTATGCCTAAATATTTTGACCTGACCTGGCCTATTTTGAGTGTAAGTTGAATCATGATTTATGTATTTTTTGGTGGTTTATTTTGCTCAACATTACATTTGTGAGGTTGATCCATGTTGATGCCTGTAGCCATAGTTCATTGATTTTTATTGCTGAATAGTATTCCAAAGTGTGAGTCTACTCAGTGATGAACTGGTGTGTACGTTTGATTATTAAATGATAAGGGATTTTGCAAGCCAGTTGATATCCTGTTGGTAGCTTGAAATTGGCTATGGTAAGAATATTTATATCCTGGAAACTGACAAATGCTACAGATCAGGGCTTTCTCCTCCTGTTGTTAAACACCTGTCAGCATGCTACTGCATGTGCTATAAAGTTATTTATCCATTCACCAGTAAATAGACATTTGGTTAGTTTCTAGTTTTTGCCTATGAACAGTCTCTTACACATGTACTGGTAGATACATTTCCAAAGGTTAAGATAGGCTCTTGGGGGGAAATTAAGTCATAGGATATGCACAGGTTCAATTTTAGCTAATAATGCCAAATAAATTTCCAAAATGTTTGTGCCAATTTACATAGAACTCTAGGAGCTTTGTTGAGATATTACTTCATATCCTTGCCATCTCCTGGTATTGCCAGACTTTTAAACTTTTGTCAAAGTAGTTGTTGTATACTTATATATCATCATGGCTTTAGGTTGCATTTTCCTGATTTCTGATAAAGTTGAATACCTTTCCTTAAGTTATTTTGTCCAGTTGAATGTTTCTTCTTGACAAGTTTCTTACTCTTTCTGTTAATAATTTTCACATTTCTCTATATATTCTGGATATACTAGTATATGTATCTAATTCTATAAATTTCCCTCTTTCTTTTTGATCTCTTCCTGATGTTTGTTAACCTAGTTGCTGTGCCATTAACAAAAGCAACTTGTTTATGGTTAATACAGGCACATTAAAACAAACTTTTTATTTACAGTGATATGTGCATGAATTTTGCCTGACAAACTTCAACTCTCTGGAATCACCTCATTTCTCTTGATCCTGAGCTATAATCCAAAGATGGAGTAGAGAGATTGTTTCTTTGAGGCTCAAAGAGGCAGGGAGAAGGGAGGGAAAATTCTGCTTGGGATCCTGTGCTCTACTCTCCCACCTCAAATACTTTTGACTGTCTTGGGTCCAGTCAGTCTAGCTGACTTTCAGTAAGCTGAAAACAAACAACTGAACAAACCAACACTTTTTTGCAGTTCTGGAGGCTGGGAAGTCCAAAATCAAGGCACCAGCAGGTGGTGTCTAGTGAGAACCCATTACATAGAGAGTTGTCTTCTCTCTATGGCTTTATATTGTAGAAAGGGCAAGAGAGCTCTCTGGTGTTTCTAAGAGCACTAATCCCATTCTTTTGCTCCTCCACCCAGCTAGTGTTCTCCCTACCTGCATGGTCAGGAAACACTCAATGCATTCACCTGCTGCAGCCAATGAGAAGAGAGAAGTAGTGATCGGCAATTGGCTCCCATTTCAGTGTCCAACCAGAATTGTATATATCACTTCCACTCACTTAATTGGACAGGACTTAGACATACCGTTATGTCTAGTTGCAAGGAAGTCTGGGAATTGTAGTCTTTATCTGAGAAGCCAAAACTTGAGGCATTCTAGTAATGAAGGAAGAAGGTCTGAGGAGAGGCAGACCTTTTCCACAGGTTCTCAATCAGGCTGCCTGGTGACAACATTCTGAGATCACTAGGGAAGTGACTTACCTCAGTCTCTACCTCTGGTCTCACTTTCCCTGATAAGAACTTTTCTCCCCTTCCTGTTTCTGCTCTAATTCTCTTCTCTGGTTCTTCTGCCCCTTTGAGGTAGCCGGCCTTCATTAGTAGTTTAGATAAATTCTTTCAGAGCCTGCCAGGCTCTCTAAAGTAGGAACTAAGGAAAACCTAAAGGTTATCTTGATGCAAGTTTTACTACAGTGTTCTGTGACCTTAGTCCTTTGATTTGGTGGGTGATAAAAATGCTCACTTTCATTTTCCTCATATTTGGGGTTTGGTCAGGGAAGATAAGCTGCGTGAGGAAAGGGAAGAGAGACTAGAGAGTGGGGTTGGCTAACATATAAGAGAAGGTGTTGTCACCAGTTCTAAGGTTATGGTCACCCAGGGAGATTCAAGTTACCACCACGGCTAAAAACCACTGACCTAAGTTGTGTACAGGGAGCATACATCTCCAGTTTGCAAATTTGACTGTTAAGCTGCTCAGTAGAGATGACAAGGGTCCCTTTGACTTGTCAGAGACTATATCTCAATTCTGACAGCGTAGAACAATATCACCTTGACCTAGAAGCCTTCTATAAATGTTTGTGCACCCTAAAAGACCACTCAGGTATGAGATAGAAACCAGAATCCTGTAATAATCCAGTTACCTGGGAATGAAAAACACAACAGTGAATTGAATTCTTATTTCCGTAGCTATATCTGTCAGCTTTCCCTCTCTTCTGAGCAGCTTCTCTTGTCCCCAGGGCCATATCAAATGCCCTGAAATTGTTGCCAATAGTAGTGGACAAGAGGACAGATGGAGAATTAGGGGATGCTTTATAGAGGGACTTGAACAACCTGGAGTAGTTCCCATTTCTAAATGTTCTCTTTTTTTGTTTGTTTTTAAATTTATTTATTTATTTTTTATTTTCAGCATAACAGTATTCATTATTTTTGCACACACCCAGTGCTCCATGCAATCTGTGCCCTCTCTAATACCCACCACCTGGTTCCCCCAACCTCCCACCCCCACACCACTTCAAACAAACCTCAGATTATTTTTCAGAATCCATAGTCTCTCATGGTTCATCTCCCCTTCCAATTTCCCCCAACTTCCTTCTCCTCTCTAACTCCCCATGTCCTCCATGATATTTGTTATGCTCCACAAATAAGTGAAACCATATGACACTTGACTCTCTCTGCTTGACTTATTTCAATCAGCATAATCTCTTCCAGTCCCGTCCATGTTGCTACAAAAGTTGGGTATTCATCCTTTCTGATGGAGGCATAATACTCCATAGTGTATATGGACCACATCTTCCTTATCCATTAGTCTATTGAAGGGCATCTTGGTTCTTTCCACAGTTTGGCGACCATGGCCATTGCTGCTATAAACATTGGGGTACAGATGGCCCTTCTTTTCACTACATCTGTATCTTTGGGGTAAATACCCAGGAGTGCAATTGCAGGGTCATAGGGAAGCACTATTTTTAATTTCTTGAGGAATCTCCACACTGTTCTCCAAAGAGGCTGCACCAACTTGCATTCCCACCAACAGTGTAAGAGGGTTCCCCTTTCTCCACATCCCCTCCAACACATGTTGTTTCCTGTCTTGCTAATTTTGGCCATTCTAACTGGTGTAAGGTGGTATCTCAATGTAGTTTTAATTTGATTCTCCCTGATGTCTAGTGATGATGAACATTTTTTCATGTGTCTGATAGCCATTTGTATGTCTTCATTAGAGAAGTGTCTGTTCATATCTTCTGCCCATTTTTTGATGTGATTATCTGTTTTGTGTGTGTTGAGTTTGAGGAGTTCTTTATAGATCCTGGATATCAACCTTTTGTCTGTACTGTCATTTGCAAATATCTTCTCCCATTCCGTGGGTTGCCTTTTTGTTTTCTTGACTGTTTCCTTTGCTGTGCAGAAGCTTTTGATTTTGATGAAGTCCCAAAAGTTTATTTTCACTTTTGTTTCCTTTGCCTTTGGAGACATATCTTGAAAGAAGTTGCTGTGGCTGATATCGAAGAGGTTACTGCCTATGTTCTCCTCTAGAATTCTGATGGATTCCTGTCTCATGTTGAGGTCTTTTATCCATTTCGAGTTTATCTTTGTGTACGGTGTAAGAGAATGGTCGATTTTCATTCTTCTACATATAGCTGTCCAGTTTTCCCAGCACCATTTGTTGAAGAGACAGTCTTTTTTCCACTGTATATTTTTTCCTGTTGTGTCGAAGATTATTTGCCCATAGAGTTGAGGGTCCATATCTGGGCTCTCTACTCTGTCCCACTGGTCTATGTATCTGTATTTATGCCAGTACCATGCCATCTTGGTTATCACAGCTTTGTAGTAAAGGTTGAAATCTAAATGTTCTCTTTTGTGTCCCTCCTTTATAAAGTGAATAATCCTACATGATGGCAGTCATCTTTGGAGGGAGATAGGTGTATTGAGAAGGCGGGGACCTTCACAGACCCTACCTCCACTGAACCTCCCTTCCCCGAACATCTAGCTTTTTTTTTCCCCTTGACATTTTGGATTTCTCTTTGTTCTTTCCATGTCAGCTCCATGTCTCCTTTGACTTGTATGACCAATAAAAATCATCTCAGTGTTCAGTTTCTGAGACTTTGTTCTTATTCATCCTTCTATTATTCTGAAAGCAGTGTATCTGACTCTGCCTGTCTCACTTCACACCAAAGAGACCAGAACAGCTCTCCTCTTGTGCCTCTTCTCCCAGTTACAGTCTCTACTAAGGAGAGATTTCACCTCTTCTTTGCATAACAAGGACTCTCAAATACACCACGTGCAGACTTCAAAGTTTGGTTTGAGAAGGGATCACAAGAGAAAAATACAGAAAGAGGGTGCAAACCTCTAGAAAGGTTTTAGCAAAATCCAGGTGGATTATTTTGGGCTTTGCATGTTCTTTCCCATCACGAGCTGCCTTCCAGTTGCTAAAGTGGGTCCTGATGTTGCTAAAGCAGTATGGGGAGAATGATTGCCCACGTAGCACGCAAGTTCTTACTACATTATGATTGCAACTCACGTGATGTAGGATGACCTGGGTCTTGGTTTGTCTGGGACAGTACCAGTTTAAAACTAGTGTCTCAGCAGGAGTGTATGTTAGAATGCCCCTTTCACGCTCAGCATCCCAGTTTGGGTACTTATATGGTCACCCTACTTGATCCCTGTCTGAAATGCATGCCCACTCCTCACCCTAATTTTCATAATAAGCAACTGCAGTGATTTCAGGAGACGTTGGAGAAAATTTTCATCCAATTCAAATACATTTTTAACACCGGAATCTAATCCAGTGTTATGGTCTTTGTAAGGTTTTTGTGTCTTGTGAATTATATACCAATCATCACTGAGAAATCCCTTCAATGAGTTTAAAGAGCCTTACTCAAGAAGAAGCTTGATGTCATGAGAATTCACAGGATGCAAGGAGATGGAAAAGGGTGTTGCTTTCTTTCACTCTGAGTTGACAGGTGTTTTCCAACCTATAGTTACTGCTTATACAGGGTCATTGGGAAGGCCCTGGAAATCCAACTTGCCTACAAACTTATCTACCCTTAGCTTTTTGTCTTACCTTCAGGGCTATTCTTTCTGTTAAGTTTGAGAGCAGATATCTGTTTAAATGAAAATACCATAATGTAGCACAATAACCCCAAGAATACCTCAGTGCCAGGGCTCAGAGCCTTAGGAGAATGGTGATTTTTAAAAAGATGCAAGTCAAAGAACATGGCAACAGAACATTTGTTGACGTAGGCAGGACCAGGGCATCCGCTAATGTGGTTAGGAGGCCATTGGGCACCAAGAGAGAAAGTGAGGGTGCATCATCTCTACTCCATAATTTGGCCCATTGGGGGTATAGCTCAGGGGTAGAGCATTTGACTGCATAATTTGGTCCACCATTGGCCTGAGGTCACTGTGTGTGGGAGAATGCGAAGGGTAACTGTGCTGCTCTCTGAGAAGTTCAGCTAAAGTTAAAACAAAAAGATTCTAAATAAGTGCTCCTACCTTCAACAGAGGGTTGCCAAGGAAACCTTTAATGCTTGAGGCTTTGATACAATATACCTTTCCACCCCTCTTTACCTCTGTCTTGTCACCATCAAAAAAGAGATGAAAGGGGGGAAAAGTGGAAGTTGTGGTTGCCTTGGTGGGCCATACCTGTTCACGGTGGTGACTGCTTTGTAGGGGTGAAGAGGTGTGTTTTCCCTTCACAAAGGCCAAGTGGCAAAGATTAGGCAATGAGCAAGAAAGAGGCTATCATTTCTATTCTCTAGTTGAGCCTTGGTTTGGATACCTGCCAGCTGGTGTCCCTTCCCAGGGGAGGACATATTTTAGTTAATCATACTAAAGAATGGCTAACCCCAATACATGACGTTCAACCATGGCTGGCTCTTTTTAGTATGCGGGGTATCTAGCATAGTTTTTTTGTGGGGGGGTTGTTTATTTTCTCCCATTTTTGGCCTTTAACTGAAATTCTGGGGCTGGAAAAGTCTCCATGAACACTTCTTGACACTGAACTTTAATCTCTCTAATCCCCCTCAATTGCCATTATTTCTAGCAACTGAACTGGGGAATCAAGGCTTTCCCCACTTGAGCAACATGTGGGAAGCAGGGCTTGAAAGGAGCCATGAGAACATTCAGAAGACTGACATAAATGATGCCCTGACTCCAAACAGGGCACACAGGTGCAAGGTGGGCACAGAGCTTAGAGCAGGGAAGACGGTGGATCAGCAGGCCCAGGAGCATGGCAGGAATGGCTGCGTGCCTGGTGGGCTTTGGGAAGTAGAGAGATTTTGTGGCCAGCTTGGAGCACAGAACATGAAGAGGAGCCCCAAGCCCTTAATGTCTGCCAAACTTGGCTAGCACTCAGTGCTACTGGCAGGCCCAGCTAGAAATCTGTTTATCCAAAGGAACAAAGCATCAGATAAGCTTTGTGGTGGAAGAGAGCCATGAGTCTTCATCTAAATTTTGCAATTAGAGGGAGACACAAAGCTGATTTAATGGAACATGAGGCTGTGGTGAAACTCTGATGGATCTGAGGCAGAAATTTGGGTCTGGAGTGAAAGCTTTTTTAGTTTGTGGAGATATGATCCCAGGGGAAAGCGCTTTGCGGCCCGAGTTTTAGAAAAATCAGGATGTTTTTCAGAATTAGACCACAGACTTAGGAATTTAGTATTCTTTGCTTTTGTTTTCCCCCTGATATTTTTCTTTTGGATTTTATTTAAGTTGTGTTTGGTAGAAAAAGACTCAAAAATTGGCAAAATCTTACTTTTCTTAGCAATATGGATTCTACTAGGGGATGAGGAGGAAAGAAATGGGCGTTGTGGTTTTTATGAAGGTATTACCCAGAGTTCTCCAGAGAAATGGAACCGATGGGATAGATGGATAGGTACATAGATAAATAGGTCTAAAAGAAGATTTACTGTAAGATATTGGCTATATCTCTGTATGTCTATTCAGAAAGAGAGTTGTTATAAGTTATTGGTTCATGCTATTAAGGAAGCAGAAAAGCCCATGCTGTCTTGTGTAACTGGAGACCCAGGAGAACCAGTGGTGTAGTTCCAAGGCCAGAGAGCCAATGGGATAGATTCCAGTCGAAACCTGCTGATCTGGGAACCAGGAATACTGAGGGCAGGAGAAGGGTCCCTCCCTACAGCACTCCCACTCACCCTTTTGCTTCTGTTTTTTAAAACACTAACAGCACACTTGCCCCTTAGGGAGATAGTCCCCTGAGAAGTGTTTCCTGTCCCCAGCCACTGAACTCAGTACCACTCTGACCATCTCCTAGGAAGAGAATTCATATTTGTAGACCTTCCTGAGAACTGTGTTGAAAGGGGGCTTGCATGGGTTGTGTGGGAGCTCCTACGTTAACTTCTACAATGGGCTACAGTGGAGTGATGCTGGCATTCCCCTGTGCAAATGCTTTTATGTTGGACACTCCCAAGTGGAGACTAGAGCTAAGGTAGAACTAACTTTTAGTTTCTTGTGAAACTCAAGCATCAGCCTCCCTCCATTTCAAGTCTCCCCTCCTCCTGGTACATATGCTGAAAGCGTAGTTTCTCCTGAGAGTACTTGAGGCCAAGCTCCTGGAGTCCGAAAGCTCTCCTGTTCCTTCAGGATCCCACTTTCCTGCTGCCTGTAATAGGATGCCATTCCCTGCTCCTGGGTACCAGCAGAAGGAGGGATGTGGAGCCCACCACAGTTCCCCTCCCTGTCCCTCACATTAGGGTCCATACAAGTACCATACAAAGCTGAAGTCTCCACACAACATCTCATTAGGTTTGACACGATAATGTGAGAGAGAACCACCAAATAAGACTACCCTCGTAGTTGACAGAAAAAGTTGCCCAGAATTTAATCCTCTGTGGACAATAAATTACCTGCTTCGAGAATAAGGTATTTATTCATGTAGTGATATGGAGCAGTCTCTAATACAGATTTTTAAGTAAAAAGTCAAAGTGCGGAGTAGTACATTATATGAGTGTCTGTGTGAAAGAATACACAAGAAACTGGTAGTTTGGGCTGTTTCCAGACTGGCTGGGAGATTCAGGTAGGACCTCTCCATATATATCCTTAGCTACCTTTTGGATTTGGAATCATGTGAATGTATTACCAAATCAACAATTAAAAGTGAAATTCTCAGTTTCTATTTAACACAGTTTGAGTTGGGTTTTTTGTCATTTGCCACCAAGGAATCTGGACTGAAATATCTTTACTGCTATATATATATAAATATTTAGTTTGTTTCCATCCATGAGGCAAATGTCTGCTTCTCAGATATGAAATTCTCATGATTAACTTAGTTCTTTCTGCTGCCTCAGCAAGTTCTGTGTGGACCTCTCCGTGTTTCCACCTGCTCCCTGGTGCCTTTTACTAAAGAGTTTGGGTACTTAAATGTAATTTCTTCATGGGGGTAGGCAGAACTTATATAATTGTATGCTAAATATGACTTTCCTCCAAGTCTAAAAGGAAAGTAGTTAAAATTGAAGCATTCCCGGGAGATCCCCTTAATAGCATACTCCAGCTCCTGCCCATTTCCCAAAGTACTTCATCTCTATAATCACCCACCGTATGGGACTGTTCGCTTACCTAGAGTGTGTACTTCAATAACTTACCATCTAGCAAGGGCTCCCAACACAGAAGCTCACAGTAGTATTACTTCTCTGCAATTAGCTCTTTGGCCAAGAGAGTCCTTGGGAATGAGGTAGCTCAAAGTTAACAAGCCTAGTTCCATTACCTACTACCTATGTGGGTGGGAAGAACTTAGCCTTTCTAGGGTTCCCCCCCGTCTGTAAAATGAGGCTCCATTTTATTTTTATAAAATACTTGATGCAGGACGGTTGTGTGGATTTAATGAGCTAACAGAGTTTGGAAAGCACCTAGCCCAGAACCAGCTGCAGAGTCAGTAATATAATAGCCCAGCCCTCATACGATGAGGCCTCTTCCTGTGGACCATGAGCCATTAGCTACCACTGTGTATTCAAGAACAGCCAAGGGCCAAACAGAGGGCAGCCCTTCAGAGGTGCCAAACATATTTTTACAAGCATCCTGCCTTTACTCTAGCCTTCACTTTCTCCATCTCAGAATATCTGTTTTAAGAAAGAACTACTTGGTGATATCAAACAAGGCCATCTGCCCTAAAGTAAGTTTTTAAGCATTTAATTTCATTCTACTTTGAAAAGGACCAAATGTCTCCCAAGAGACCTGAGAATTTTTATTTTTTAAAATACACCACTTTGTTCTCTTGGTGTCCTTAGGTTGGCTATTCAGCAAGAATTATATTTTTGGATTTGACAATTAAACTTAGGCTCTATCTCAATGTTAAAACAAGAAGGGCTTCCTACACCTTTTTTTTTTCTTTACTGAGATATAATTGACATTATGGCATTGTATTAGTTTTAGGTGTATAACACAATTACTCAGTTATGTATATACTGCAAAATGTTTGCCACAATTATCTTAGTTAATATCCAAAAGACACATAGGTATAATTTTTCTATTATGGTAAGACTTTTAAGATCTACTCAATTAGTAACTCTAAAGTGTACAATACAGCATTGTTAACAACAGTCATCATGCTGTATGTTATATTCCCAGAGCTTATGTATCATATAACTGGAAGACTGTACCTTTTGTCCATCTTCACCCATTTTGCCCACCCTCTATACCTAGCCTCTGACTATGAAAAGTCTGTTCTGTGTAACTGTAAGTTTGGGATCTCATAATAGAAGTATAGTTGATACACAATGTTACAGTAGTTTCATGTATAAAGTACAGTGATTCTACAGGTATGTATATATACATACCTATAGTATATATATATATATATATATATATATATATATATATATATATGCTGTACTCTCCTCCCCTGTAGCTACCATCTGTCGCCATACAGTGCTATCACAGTACCACTGACTATATTTCCTGTGCTGTACTTTTTACCCCTGTGACTTATTTATTCCATGACCCAAATCCTGCATCTCCCACTCCCACTCCCATCTGCTTTGCCATCCCACCAACACCCTCCCCTCTGGCAACCATCAGATTATTCTCTGTATTTATGCATCTGTATTTGCATTTGGTTTGTTAGTTTGTTCATTGGCTTTTTGGATTGCATAGTAAGTGAAATTATATATATAGTATTTGTATTTTTCAGTCTGACTTCACTTAGCATAATACCCTCTAGATCCATCCATGTTGTAGCAAATGGCAAGATCTCATCCTTTTTTATGGGAAATACTCCAGTGTGTGTGTGTGTGTGTGTGTGTGTGTATAACCACATCTTTTTTTTTAAACATTTATTTGAACGTTTATTTTCCAGGTTTTTAAATTATTATTATTTTTTATTATGTTATGTCACCTTTTGATAGACACTTAGGTTACTCCCATATCTTGGCTTCTAAATAATGCTGCAACAAACACAGGAGTATGTATAGTTTTCAAATTAGTGCTTTTGTTTTCTTTGAGTAGATACCCAGTAGTGGAATTACTTGCTGGTATGGTACTTTAATTTTTTTTTTAAAGATTTTATTTATTTATTTGACAGATAGAGATCACAAGTAGGCAGAGAGGCAGGCAGAGAGAGAGGAGGAAGCAGGTTCCCTGCTGAGCAGGGAGCCCGATGCGGGACTCAATCCCAGGACCCTGGGATCATGACCCAAGCCGATGGCAGAGGCTTTAACACACTGAGCCACCCAGGCACCCCTGTTTTTAATTATTTGAGGAAACTGCATACTGTTTTTCATAGTGACTGCACTAATTTACATTCATTCCAGCAGTGCATAAGGGTTCCCTTTTCTCCATATCCTTGCCAACCCTTTGTATTTCTTCTTTTTGATACTAGCATTCTAACAGGTGTAAGGTAATATTTCCTATGGTTTTGATTTGCATTTCCCTGATGATTAGAGATGATGAGCATTTTTTCATGTGTCTGTTGGCCATCTATATGTCATCTTTGGAGAAATGTCTATATTCAAGTCATCTGCCTGTTTTTTAATTGGATTGGTTTTATTCGTGTTGAGTTGTACATATTCTTTATATGTTGTGGATATTAAGTGCTTGTGGGATATATCACTTGCCAATATCCTTTCCCATTTAACTGGTTGCCTTTTCATTTTATTGATGGTTTTCTTCACTGTGCAAAAGCTTTTTATTTCAATGTACTCCTGACAGTTTATTTTGCTTTTGTTTCCTTTGTCTGAGGATACATATCTAGAAAATGTTATGATTGATGTCAATTACTGCCATTGTTTTCTTGAGGAGTTTTACAGTTTGTAGCCATACAATTAGGTCTTTAATCCATTTTAATCCATTTGAATGTTTTAATCCAAATCCATTTAATCCATTAATCCAGTTCATTTTTGTGTATGATGTGAGAAAATGGTCCAGTTTCATTCTTTTAATTTAGTTGCCCAGTTTTCCCAGCACCATTTTTTGAAGAGACTGTCTTTTCCCCGTTGTATATTCTTTTCTCCAATGTCATGAATGAATTGACCACATAAGCATGGATTTATTTCTGGCCTCTCAATTCGGTTCCATTGATCTAGGTCTATGTTTGTGTCATGTACCATACTGTTTGATTTCTACAGCTTTGTAGTGTATCTTGAAATGTGGAATTGTGATACCTCTAACTTTGTTCTTCTTTCTCAAGATGCTTTACCTGCTCCAGGCTTGTGTGGTTCCATACAAATTTTAGGATTATTTGTTACAGTTTTTTGTTTGTTTTTTATTTATTTGATTATTTGTTACAGTTACAAAAATGCTGTTGTTATTTTGTTAGGGATTGCATGGAATCTGTAGTTTGCATTCAGTAGTACAATATTTTAATATTAAATCCTCCAATTCATGACTATGGAATATCTTTCCATTTGTGTGTGTGCTATTTAATTTCTTTCATCAGTATTGCATAGTTTCCAAAGTACAGGTTGTTTACCTCCTTGATTAGGTTTATTCCTAAGTATTTTATTCTTTTTGGTGCTGTTACAAATGGAATTGTTTACTTAATTTCTTTTTCTGCTACTTTGTAATTAGTGTTTAGAAATGCAAACAACTTCTGTGCATTAATATTATATCCTACAGCTTCACTGAATTCATTTATACATCTAATGGTTTTTTGGTGGGGTCTTTAGGGTTTTCTATAAGATTTTTTTTTTAAGATTTTATTTATTTATTTGACAGACAGAGATCACAAGTAGGCAGAGAGGCAGGCAGAGAGAGAGAGAGGGAAGCAGGCTCCCTGCTGAGCAGAGAGACTGATGCGGGGCTCGATCCCAGGACCCTGAGATCATGACCTGAGCCGAAGGCAGCGGCTTAACCCACTGAGTCACCCAGGCGCCCCTCTATAAGATTTTAAAAAAGATTTTATTTATTTGTTTGACAGAGACAAAGCAAGGGAGGGAACACAAGCAAGGGGAATGGGAGAGGGAGAAGCAGGCTTCTTGCTGAGCAGGAAAGTTAATGCAGGGCTCAAACCTAAGACCCTGGGAATCATGACCTGAGCGGAAAGCAGATGCTTAACGACTGAGCCATCCAGGCTGCCCTAGGGTTTTCAACATATATATCATGTCATCTGCAAATAGCGACGAATTTGAATGCCACTTATTTGTTTTTTCTCATTGAAAGGCTGAGACTTTCCAGTCCATGTTAAATACAATTGGTGACATTGGACATCCTTGTATTATTCTTGCTGCCTATGTTCTCCTCTAGGATTTTGATGGATTCCTATCTCATATTTCAGTCTTTAAGCCATTTTGAGATTGTCTTTGTGTATGGTATAAGAAAATGGTATAGTTTCACTCTTCTACATGTGGCCGTCCAATTTTCCCCCTGCCATTTGTTGAAGAGACCATCTTTTTTCCACTGGATATTCTTTTCTGCTTTGTTGAAGACTAGTTGACCAGAGTTGAGGTTCCATTTCTGGGTTCTCTATTCTGTTACAAGGGTCTGTATATCTGTTTTTGTGCCAGTACCATACTATCTTGATGATTATAGCTTTGTAATACAGCTTGAAATCCAGAATTGTGATGCCCCAGCATTGGTTTTCTCTTTAACATTCCTTTGGCTATTTGGGATCTTTTCTGGTTCCATACAAATTTTAGGATTTTTTGTTCCAGCTCTGTGAAAAATGCTGATTGCATTTTGATAGGGATTGCACTGAATGTGTATACTGCTTTCTGTTGCACAGACATTTTAAGAAATCTTTGTTCTTCTAATCCATGAGTGCAGAATGTTTTTCCATTTCTTTGTATCTTCCCTAATTTCTTTCATGAATGTTCTGTGGTTTTTGGATTACACATCCTTTACCTCTTTGGTTGGTTTTATTCCTAGGTATCTTATGGTTTGTGGGGCAGTTGAAATGGGATTGGTTCCTTGATAGATTTTTCTTCTACCTCATGTTAGTGTATAGAAATGCAACTGCCTTCTGTGCATTGGTTTTATATCCTATAACTTTACTGAATTCCTTTATCAGTTCTAGCAATTTTGGGGTAAAGTGTTTTGGCTTTTCTACATAGAGGATTACATCATCTGTGAAGAGTGAAAGTTTAGCCTCTTCTTTGCCAATTTAGATGTCTTTTCTTTATGTCTGATTGCTGAGGCTAGGATTTCCAGTTCTATGTTGAACAACAGTGGTGAGAAAGGGCATCCCTGTTGTGTTCCTGACCTTTGGGGAAAAGCTCTGTTTTTCCCTGTTAAGGATGATATTCGCTATGGGTTTTTTTTTTTTTTTGTATGACTTTTATGATATTGAGCTATGTTCCTTCTATCACTGCACTGCAGAGAGTTTTTATCAAGAAAAATGCTATATTTGGTCAAATACTTTTTCTGCATCTATTGAGAGGATCATATGGTTTTTGTCCTTTCTTTTATTGATGAGGTGTATCACACTGATTGATTAGTGGTTGTTGAACCACCCTGGCAACCCAGGAATAAATCCCCCTTGGTGGTGGTGAATAATCCTTTTAATATACTGTTGCATCTTATTTGCTAATATCTTGGTGAGAACTTTTGCATCCATGTTCATCAGGATATTGCTCTGTAATTCTCCTTTTCGTGGGGTCTTTGTCTGATTTGGGGATCAAGGTAATGCTGGCCTCAAAGAGTGAGTTTGGAGATTTTCCTTCCATTTCTATTTGTTTAAAATAGTTTGAGAATAGGTATTCTTCTTTAAATGTTTGGTAGAATTCTGCTGGGAGGCCATCCTGCCCTGGAGTCTTGTTTGTTGGAAGATTCTTAATTACTGCTTACTGTTTGTTGATATGGGTCTGTTCAGGTTTTCTTTTTCTTCCCATTTCAGTTTTGGTAGTTTATACATCTCTAAGAATGCATCCATTTCTTCCAGATTGCCTAATTCATCGACATATAATTGCTCATAATATTCTCTTATAATTGTTTGTATTTCTTCAGTGTTGGTTGTGATCTCTCCTTCATTCATGATTTTATTAATTTAGGTCCTTTCTCTTTTTGATAGATCTGGCTAGGGGCTAATTGATTTCATTAATTCTTTCAAAGAACAAGCTCCTAGTTTCTGCTCTACTGTTTGATTTCTATTTCATTGATTTCTACTCGAATCTTTATTATTTCTCTTCTCCTGCTAGATTTAGGCTGTATTTGCTGTTCTTTCTCCACCTACTTTACATGCAAGTTTAAGTTGTTTATTTGAGACTTTTCCTGTGTCTTGAGAAAGACCTGTATTGCTGTATGTTTCCCTCTTAGGATTGCCTTTGCTGCAACCCAAAGGTTCCAAACTGTCATGTTTTAATTTTCATTTGCTTCCATGTGTTTTTTTTAGTTCTTTAATTTCCTGGTTGACCCATTCATTCTTTAGTAGGATGCTCTTTAACCTCCATGTACTAGTGTTCCTTCCAAATTTCTTCTTGTGATTGAGTTCAAGTTTTAAAGCATTGTGGTCTGAAAATATGCAGGGAATAATCTCAGTTTTTTTTGTACCGGTTGAGACCTGATTTGTGACCCAGCATGTGATCTATTCTGGAGAATATTCCATGTACACTCGAGAAGAATGTGTTCTGTTGCTCTAGGTGAAATGCTCTGACTATATCTGTGAAGCCCACCTGGTCCAGTGTGTCTTTCAAAGCATTTGTTTCCTTGTTGCTCTTCTGCTTAGATGATCTGTCCATTGCTATGAGTGGGATGTTAAAGTCCCCTACTATTATTGTACCGCTATCAATATGTTTCTTAAATTTTGCTTTTAATTCATTTATATAGTTGGCTACTCCCAAGTTAGGGGATAAATATTTACAATTCTTAAATATTCTTGTTGGATAGACCCTTTTATTATTATTATTATTTTTTTTAATTTTTTATTTTTTATAAACATATATTTTTAATATACATATATTTTTATCCCCAGGTCTGTGAATCACCAGGTTTACACACTTCACAGCACTCACCAAATCACATACCCTCCCCAATGTCCATAATCCCACCCCCTTCTCCCCAACCCCCTCCCCCCGGCAACCCTCAGTTTGTTTTGTGAGATTAAGAGTCACTTATGGTTTGTCTCGGCATCAGGGAAATACAAATCAAAACCACAATGAGATATCACCTCACACCAGTCAGAATGGCTAAAATCAACAAGTCAGGAAATGACAGATGCTGGCGAGGATGCGGAGAAAGGGGAGCCCTCCTACACTGTTGGTGGGAATGCAAGCTGGTGCAGCCACTCTGGAAGACCCTTTTATTATTATATAGTGTCCTTCATCTCTTATCACAGCCTTTGGTTTAAAATCTAGTTTGTCTTGGGACACCAGGGTGACTCAGACAGTTAAGCATCTGCCTTCAGCTAAGGTCATGATTCCAGGATCCTGAGATTGAGTCCCACATTGGGCTTCTCCTCAACAGGGAACCTGCTTTTCCCTCCTTGTGTGCACTCTCTCTCTCTCTCTCATAAATAAATAAATAATAAAATCTATTTTAAAAATCTAGTTTGTTTTGTATAAGGATTGTTACCCCCAGCTTTCTTTTGATGTCCATTAGCATGATAAATTGTTCTCCACCCCCTCACTTTCAATCTGGAGGTGACTTCATGTCTAAAATTAGTCTCTTGTAGACAGCATATCAGTGTGTCTTTTGGTTTTTGTCCTTTCTTTTACTAATGAGGTGTATCACACTGATTGATTAGTGGTTGTTGAACCACCCTGGCAACCCAGGAGTAAATTCCACTTGGTGGTGGTGAATAATCCTTTTAATATACTGTTAAATCCAATATGATAACCTATGTCTTTTGATTGGAGCATTTAGTCCATTTACATTTAGAGTAATTACTGAAAGATATTAATTTGGTGCCATTGTATTACCTGTAAAACCACTGTTTCTATACATTGTCTCAGTTCCTTTCTAGTCTTTGTTACTTCTGGGCTCTCTCTTTGCTCAAAGTATCCCCTTTAATATTTCTTGCAGGGCTCATTTGCTGTTCAGAAATTCCTTTAGTTTTTGTTTGTCCTGGAAACTCTTTATCTCTTTCTATTCTGAACAACAGCCTTGCTGGATAAACTATTCTTGGCTGCATATTTTTACCATTTAGCACACTGAATATCTCATTCCAGTCCTTTTGGGCCTGCCAAGTCCCTGGACAGGTCTGCTGCTAGCCTTATGTTTCTACCCTTGTAGAGTAAATCCCTCTTGTCCTGAGCATCTTTTAAGATTTTCTCTTTATCTGTGAAGTTTACAAGCTTCACTATTATATGTCATAATGTTGACCTATTTTTATGATGTTGAGAGGGGTTCTCATTGCCTCCTGGACTTGAATGACTCTTTCCTTCCCCAAATTAGGGAAGGTATCAGCTATAATTTGTTCAAATAAACCTTCTTCCCCTCTCTCTCTCCATCCTCTGGGACCCCTATTATCTGGACATCATTTTACTTGAAGGTAGAGCTGATTTCTTAAGTTCTCCCTTCATGGTCCAATAGTTATTTACTCTCTTTTCTCAGGTTCCTTATTTTCCATCATTTTGTCTTCGTATCACTGACTCTCTCTTCTGCCTCTTATCCTCGCTGTTAGAGTCTCCATTTGTAACTGCATCTAAGTAATGGCATTTTTTATTTTGGCCTGATTAGATTTTATTTATTTCATTTCTCCAGTCAGGGATTCTCTAGTGTCTTCTATGGTTTTTCTCAAGCCCAGCTAGGGTCTTTATAATCCTTTTTTGAATTCTAGTTTTGAATTCCTACCTGTATTCATATTGATCAAATCCCTGGCAGTGGGTACTACCTCTTGTTCTTTCTTTTGGGGTGAATTTCTCCATCTTGCCATTATGTCCAGAAAAGAACAGAGGAAAGAGAGAAAAGACAAAATAACAACAACACCAGGGGGAAAAGATGAAAACAAAAACAAAATAAGAAAAAAATCAAACAAAAATTGGACTCTGAGAAACAAACTGAGGATTTTGGAGGCTATGGGGGTGGAGGGTTGGTGAGTCTAGTGGTGGTTATTAAGGAGGGCACATATTGCATGGAGCACTGGGTGTGGTGCATAAACAATGAATTTTGGAACACTGAAAAAACAAAATAAAATTTTAAAAAAAGTAAAATAACAGGAATCACCTGGGTAGCTCAGTCTGTTAAGTATCTGCCTTCAGCTCAGGTCATGATCCTGGAGCCCTGCATCGGGCTCCCTGCTCAGCCAGAAGTCTGCTTCTCCATCTCCCACTGCCCCTGATTGTGTTTCCTCTCTCATTCTCTCTGTGCCAAATAAATAAATAAATAAATAAAATCTTTAAAAAATAAAAAAAATTAAAAATAGAAATTTTAAGAGTTTTAAAAATTGAAAAAATAAAATAGCTGATAAAAATTTGAAAAATTAAAGAATAATTTTAAAAATCCTACAAATGCTATATACTGTTTTCCCAAGAGCTGAAATTTTGAAGTTCTTTATGATCAGTAAGCTTGGTGCTAGCTGGTTGTTCCTTCTAGTCTTCTGGGGGAGAGGCCAGGTTGTGCTGATTCTCAGTTGTCACTGTTCAGGTGGAAATGCACCACCCTTGTCAGGGGTCCAGGCTCAGTGTAAGTGGCTCTGGATTCCACTATGTGGCGCTGTTTTGCTCCCTGAAGGCTTTCAGCACTGATATTGGGAGGAAAAATAGGGCCTCTGGATCTCTAGCCTGAGAGCTGAAAGTTTGCTCCCCTCTCTCTTGAGTAAGCCCTCACAGAAAAGCAGTCAATCACTCTTGTCTCCCTGGTTTCTGTCCAAACTCTGTGTTCACCCAGCCTGTGACCAAGTGTTTTTGTCTCAGGTACCTGACACAGTTTTGAGTCTCCAAATTTTATGGATTCCTAGGGCACAGAATCACGCTGTTCCCCCTTCCTGGGGAGGGGTGTGTGTCCCACTTTGCTTCTGCCTTCGGCTCAGCCCTGCCCGGAGAGTGGTCACCCAACTGCACAGGGGTTCACAGTTTAATAGCAACACTGAGCAGAATGTCCACAACTAGACTTGTGTTCAGTGGGCTCCCTCATTCCAATGCCTGGGACTCTGCTGCACTCAAACACCCCCATTCTTCTTGTGACTCCGGGGATCCTGAGACCATGCCATTCTATCTGGGATTCTACTTCCTTCTGCCACCTGAGCACCTTTAATCAAAGGGAAGTCCTCCTCTGTTGCAGATTTCTAAAAGTTGTGATTTTGCATTCCACTAGTTATAGTACTTTGCAGTAGCCTCTTTTAAGCAGGCTCCCTCCCCTCCACTGTATCCTCCAATGCATCACCCCAGATTCACATTTCTGCCCCTCCTACTTTCCAAAAAGTGGTCACATTTCTCTTTGTAGAATTGTAACAATTCTTTTTTTTTTTTTAAATTTTTTATTTTTTATAAACATATATTTTTTATATACATATATTTTTATCCCCAGGTCTGTGAATCACCAGGTTTACACACTTCACAGCACTCACCAAATCACATACCCTCCCCAATGTCCATAATCCCACCCCCTTCTCCCCAACCCCCTCCCCCCGGCAACCCTCAGTTTGTTTTGTGAGATTAAGAGTCATTTATGGTTTGTCTCCCTCCCAATCCCATCTTGTTTCATTTATTCTTCTACCCACTTAAGCCTCCATGTTGCATCACCACTTCCTCATATCAGGGAGATCATATGATAGTTGTCTTTCTCTGCTTGACTTATTTCGCTAAGCATGATACGCTCTAGTTCCATCCACGTTGTTGCAAATGGCAAGATTTCATTTCTTTTGATGGCTGCATAGTATTCCATTGTGTATATATACCACATCTTCTTGATCCATTCATCTGTTGATGGACATCTAGGTTCTTTCCATAGTTTGGCTATTGTGGACATTGCTGCTATAAACATTCGGGTGCATGTGCCCCTTTGGATCACTACATTTGTATCTTTAGGGTAAATACCCAATAGTGCAATTGCTGGGTCATAGGGCAGTTCTATTTTCAACATTTTGAGGAACCTCCATGCTGTTTTCCAGAGTGGCTGCACCAGCTTGCATTCCCACCAACAGTGTAGGAGGGTTCCCCTTTCTCCGCATCCTCGCCAGCATCTGTCATTTCCTGACTTGTTGATTTTAGCCATTCTGACTGGTGTGAGGTGATATCTCATTGTGGTTTTGATTTGTATTTCCCTGATGCCGAGTGATATGGAGCACTTTTTCATGTGTCTGTTCGCCATCTGGATGTCTTCTTTGCAGAAATGTCTGTTCATGTCTTCTGCCCATTTCTTGATTGGATTATTTGTTCTTTGGGTGTTGAGTTTGCTAAGTTCTTTATAGATTCTGGACACTAGTCCTTTATCTGATATGTCGTTTGCAAATATCTTCTCCCATTCTGTCAGTTGTCTTTTGATTTTGTTAACTGTTTCCTTTGCTGTGCAAAAGCTTTTGATCTTGATGAAATCCCAGTAGTTCATTTTTTCCCTTGCTTCCCTTGCCTTTTGCGTTGTTCCTAGGAAGATGTTGCTGCGGCAGAGGTCGAAGAGGTTGCTGCCCGTGTTCTCCTCAAGGATTTTGATGGATTCCTTTCGTACATTGAGGTCCTTCATCCATTTTGAGTCTATTTTTGTGTGTGGTGTAAGGAAATGGTCCAATTTCATTTTTCTGCATGTGGCTGTCCAATTTTCCCAGCACCATTTATTGAAAAGGCTGTCTTTTTTCCATTGGACATTCTTTCCTGCTTTGTCGAAGATTAGTTGACCATAGATTTGAGGGTCTATTTCTGGGCTCTCTATTCTGTTCCATTGATCTATGTGTCTGTTTTTGTGCCAGTACCATGCTGTCTTGATGATGACAGCTTTGTAATAGAGCTTGAAGTCCGGAATTGTGATGCCACCAACGTTGGCTTTCTTTTTCAATATCCCTTTGGCTATTCGAGGTCTTTTCTGGTTCCATATAAATTTTAGAATTATTTGTTCCATTTCTTTGAAAAAGATGGATGGTACTTTGATAGGAATTGCATTAAATGTGTAGATTGCTTTAGGTAGCATAGACATTTTCACAATATTTATTCTTCCAATCCAGGAGCATGGAACATTTTTCCATTTCTTTGTGTCTTCCTCAATTTCTTTCATGAGTACTTTATAGTTTTCTGAGTATAGATTCTGTGTCTCTTTGGTTAGGTTTATTCCTAGGTATCTTATGGTTTTGGATGCAATTGTAAATGGGATTGACTCCTTAATATCTCTTTCTTCTGTCTTGCTCTTGGTGTAGAGAAATGCAACTGATTTCTGTGCATTGATTTTATATCCTGACACTTTACTGAATTCCTGTATAAGTTCTAGCAGTTTTGGAGTGGAGTCTTTTGGGTTTTCCACATATAGTATCATATCATCTGCGAAGAGTGATAATTTGACTTCTTCTTTGCCGATTTGGATGCCTTTAATTTCCTTTTGTTGTCTGATTGCTGAGGCTAGGACCTCTAGTACGATGTTGAATAGCAGTGGTGATAATGGACATCCCTGCCGTGTTCCTGACCTTAGCGGAAAAGCTTTCAGTTTTTCTCCATTGAGAATGATATTTGCGGTGGGTTTTTCATAGATGGCTTTGATGATATTGAGGTATGTGCCCTCTATCCCTACACTTTGAAGAGTTTTGATCAGGAAGGGATGTTGTACTTTGTCAAATGCTTTTTCAGCATCTATTGAGAGTATCATATGGTTCTTGTTCTTATTTTTATTGATGTGTTGTATCACATTGACTGATTTGCGGATGTTGAACCAACCTTGCAGCCCTGGAATAAATCCCACTTGGTCGTGGTGAATAATCTTTTTAATGTACTGTTGAATCCGATTGGCTAGTATTTTGTTGAGTATTTTCGCATCTGTGTTCATCAAGGATATCGGTCTATAGCTCTCTTTTTTGGTGGGATCCTTGTCTGGTTTTGGGATCAAGGTGATGCTGGCCTCATAAAATGAGTTTGGAAGTTTTCCTTCCATTTCTATTTTTTGGAACAGTTTCAGGAGAATAGGAATTAGTTCTTCTTTAAATGTTTGGTAGAATTCCCCCGGGAAGCCGTCTGGCCCTGGGCTTTTGTTTGTTTGGAGATTTTTAATGACTGTTTCAATCTCCTTACTGGTTATGGGTCTGTTCAGGCTTTCTATTTCTTCATGGTTCAGTTGTGGTAGTTTATATGTTTCTAGGAATGCATCCATTTCTTCCAGATTGTCAAATTTATTGCCGTAGAGTTGCTCATAGTATGTTCTTATAATAGTTTGTATTTCCTTGGTGTTAGTTGTGATCTCTCCTCTTTCATTCATGATTTTATTTATTTGGGTCCTTTCTCTTTTCTTTTTGATAAGTCGGGCCAGGGGTTTATCAATTTTATTAATTCTTTCAAAGAACCAGCTCCTAGTTTCGTTGATTTGTTCTATTGTTTTTTTGGTTTCTATTTCATTGATTTCTGCTCTGATCTTTATGATTTCTCTTCTCCTGCTGGGCTTAGGGTTTCTTTCTTGTTCTTTCTCCAGCTCCTTTAGGTGTAGGGTTAGGTTGTGTACCTGAGACCTTTCTTGTTTCTTGAGAAAGGCTTGTACCGCTATATATTTTCCTCTCAGGACTGCCTTTGTTGTGTCCCACAGATTTTGAACCATTGTATTTTCATTATCATTTGTTTCCATGATTTTTTTCAATTCTTCTTTAATTTCCCGGTTGACCCATTCATTCTTTAGAAGGATACTGTTTAGTCTCCATGTATTTGGGTTCTTTCCAAACTTCCTTTTGTGGTTGAGTTCTAGCTTTAGAGCATTGTGGTCTGAAAATATGCAGGGAATGATCCCAATCTTTTGATACCGGTTGAGTCCTGATTTAGGACCGAGGATGTGATCTATTCTGGAGAATGTTCCATGTGCACTAGAGAAGAATGTGTATTCTGTTGCTTTGGGATGAAATATTCTGAATATATCTGTGATGTCCATCTGGTCCAGTGTGTCATTTAAGGCCTTTATTTCCTTGCTGATCTTTTGCTTGGATGACCTGTCCATTTCAGTGAGGGGAGTGTTAAAGTCCCCTACTATTATTGTATTGTTGTTGATGTGTTTCTTTGATTTTGTTATTAATTGGTTTATATAGTTGGCTGCTCCCACGTTGGGGGCATAGATATTTAAAATTGTTAAATCTTCTTGTTGGACAGACCCTTTGAGTATGATATAGTGTCCTTCCTCATCTCTTATTACAGTCTTTGGCTTAAAATCTAATTGATCTGATATAAGGATTGCCACTCCTGCTTTCTTCTGATGTCCATTAGCATGGTAAATTCTTTTCCACCCCCTCACTTTAAATCTGGAGGTGTCTTCGGGCTTAAAATGTGTTTCTTGGAGGCAACATATAGATGGGTTTTGTTTTTTTATCCATTCTGATACCCTGTGTCTTTTGACAGGGGCATTTAGCCCATTCACATTCAGGGTAAGTATTGAGAGATATGAATTTAGTGCCATTGTATTGCCTGTAAGGTGACTGTTATTGTATATGGTCTCTGTTCCTTTCTGATCTACCACTTGTAGGCTCTCTCTTTGCTTAGAGGACCCCTTTCAATATTTCCTGTAGAGCTGGTTTGGTATTTGCAAATTCTTTCAGTTGTTGTTTGTCCTGGAAGCTTTTAATCTCTCCTTCTATTTTCAATGATAGCCTAGCTGGATATAGTATTCTTGGCTGCATGTTTTTCTCGTTTAGTGCTCTGAAAATATCATGCCAGCTCTTTCTGGCCTGCCAGGTCTCTGTGGATAAGTCAGCTGCCAATCTAATATTTTTACCATTGTATGTTACAGACTTCTTTTCCCGGGCTGCTTTCAGGATTTTCTCTTTGTCATTGAGACTTGTAAATTTTACTATTAGGTGACGGGGTGTGGGCCTATTCTTATTGATTTTGAGGGGCATTCTCTGAACCTCCTGAATTTTGATGCTCGTTCCCTTTGCCATATTGGGGAAATTCTCCCCAATAATTCTCTCCAGTATACCTTCTGCTCCCCTCTCACTTTCTTCTTCTTCTGGAATCCCAATTATTCTAATGTTGTTTCGTCTTATGGTGTCACTTATCTCTCGAATTCTCCCCTCGTGGTCCAGTAGCTGTTTGTCCCTCTTTTGATCAGCTTCTTTATTCTCTGTCATTTGGTCTTCTATATCACTAATTCTTTCTTCTGCCTCATTTATCCTAGCAGTGAGAGCCTCCATTTTTGATTGCACCTCATTAATAGCTTTTTTGATTTCAACTTGGTTAGATTTTAGTTCTTTTATTTCTCCAGAAAGGGCTTTTATATCTCTCGAGAGGGTTTCTCTAATATCTTCCATGCCTTTTTCGAGCCCGGCTAGAACCTTGAGAATTGTCATTCTGAACTCTAGATCTGACATATTACCGATGTCTGTATTGATTAGGTCCCTAGCCTTCGGTACTGCCTCTTGTTCTTTTTTTTGTGGTGAATTTTTACGTCTTGTCATTTTGTCCAGATAAGAGTAAATGAAGGGGCAAGTAAAATACTAAAAGGGTGGCAACAACCCCAGGAAAATATGCTTTAGCCAAATTAGAAGAGATCCAAAATCGTGAGTGGGGAGAAAGGGGATAAAAAGAGGTTCAAAAAGGAAGAAAGAAAAAAGAAAAAAAAAAAAAGAAAAGAAAAGAAAAGAATTTTTTTTTAAAAAAGAAAACACCTAAGAAAAATGTAAAAATATATATATATATATTAGATAAACTAGTAAAAAATCGTTAAAAAAGAAAAAGGTAACAGTTAAAAAAAAAAAATTTTACCCGAAGGCGAGAAAAAAGAAAAAAAAAAAAAAAAGAAAAAGAAAAAATTAAATTAACTGCAAGACTAAAACAAATCACAGGAAAAAAGCCATGAGTTCCGTGCTTGGCTTTCTCCTCCTCTGGAATTCTGCTGCTCTCCTTGGTATTGAAACCGCACTCCTTGGTAGGTGAACTTGGTCTTGGCTGGATTTCTTGTTGATCTTCTGGGGGAGGGGCCTGTTGTAGTGATTCTCAAGTGTCTTTGCCCCAGGCGGAATTACACCGCCCTTACCCGGGGCCGGGGTGAGTAATCCGCTCGGGTTTGCTTTCAGGAGCTTTTGTTCCCTGAGCGCTTTCCGTAGAGTTCCGGAGGACGGGAATACAAATGGCGGCCTCCTGGTCTCCGGCCCGGAGGAGCCGAGAGCCCAGGGCCCCACTCCTCAGGGCGCCCTCAGAGAACAGAGCCCAGTTACTCCCGTCTGCCTGACCTCCGGCCGCGCTCCGAGCTCACCGAGCCTGCGACCGGTTCAAGGTAACACGGAGCTGCGAGCTTACTGTCGGCTCTATCTCTGTAGCCGGCTTTCCCGTTCCAATACCCGCAAGCTCTGCGACACTCAGACACCCCCGATCCTTCTGTGACCCTGCGGGACCTGAGGCCACGCTGACCCCGCGTGGGCTTCGCCCCGGTTTAGCCTCTGGAGCGATGTCCCTCAGCGGAACAGACTTTTAAAAGTCCTGATTTTGTGCGCGGTTGCTCCGCCGCTTGCCGGGAGCCGGCCCCTCCCCCCGGGGTCTATCTTCCCGTCGCTTTGGATTCACTTCTCCGCCGGTCCTACCTTTCAGAAAGTGGTTGTTTTTCTGTTTCCAGAATTGCTGTTCTTCTTCTCTTCGATCTGCCGATGGATTTTCAGGTGTTTGCAATCTTTAGATAAGCTATCTAGCTGATCTCCGGCTAGCTGAAGCAGTCTCAGCTTGCTACTTCTCCGCCATCTTGACTCCCTCGAATTGTAACAATTCTTTTCCGAAGTCTCTGATTGACTTCACAGGTGTTCAGAGTGGTTTGATAACTACCTAGCTAAATTCCAGGGACCAGATGAACTTAGGGTCTCCTCTTCCTCTGCCATCTTAACTCCTCTCCCCCAGCTTTCTCTTTTTCTTAATAAATCTTACTAAAGGTTTATTAATTTTATCTTTATTCATTTTAATTAATTAATTAATTGATTATTGATTATTTTAATTAATTAGTAATTAATGTCTTTATTAATTTTGTTAATCTTTTCAAAGAGTCAGCTCTTGGTTTCATTGCTCTTTTACATTTTTTTTTAGTCTCTGTTTATTTTATTTCTGCTCTGATCTTTATTTCCTTCTCCTAATCTTGGGCTTGGTTTGTTCTTTTTCTAGTTCCTTTAGGTGTAGGGTTAGATTGAGATTTATCTTGTTTCTTGAGTTAGACCTGTGTCACTATACATTTCCCTCTTAGGACTGCTTTTGCTGTGTCCCAAAGATTTTAGACCATTGTGTTTTCATTTTCATTTTTCTCCATGTATTAAAAATTTTTTTTTAAATTTCTTCATTGGTCCACAGGTTGTATAGTAGCACATTGCTTAGCTACCCCATATTTTGTGGTTTTCATCATTTTCTTGTGATGGCTTTGTAATTTCTTACCATTGTGGTCACAAAAGATGCATGATGTGATTTTAATCTTAAATGTATTGGGACTTAATTTGTGGCCTAATGTGTGATCTATCCTGGAGAATGTTCCACAAGCACTTGAACGTGTTTTCCGCTTTTGGATGGAATGTTCATGTATATCTGTTCCGTATATATCTGATCTAATGTGTCATTCAAACACACCTTGTTGATTTTCTGCCTGAATGGTCTATATAAAAATTTAAGAGAGGTGTTATAGTTCCCTACTATGATGGTATTACTGTCAATTTCTCCCTTTTTTATCTGTTAATATAAACAGTTTAATAGCAACAGTTTAATAGCAACACTGATACATAAACAAAACTTTGCTTTATGTGTTTAGGTACGTCAGAATTGAGTGCATAGATATTTCTTTTTATTGAATTGAACACTTTATTTATTTAACGTCCTTTGTCTTTTGTTGGGTTATTTTAAAGTCAGTTTTGTTTCATGTGAGTATTGGTACCTCAGCTCTTTTTTTACTTGCATTTGCATGGAATATCTTTTCTTATCCTTTTACTTTCAGTCTATATGTGTATTTAGATCCAAGGTGAGTGTCTTGTAGTAACATGAAGATGGACCTTATTTATTCATCTATTTCACTACTTATAAGTTTAGGATTTTTTTTTTTTTAAGATTCTGCTTGTAAGTTGGATCTTACAGTATTTGTCTTTCCCTGTCTGACTTAGGGACCCTAAGATTATGCTGAGTGAAATCCCTGTTGTCACAAATGGTAGGATTTCCTTTTTTATGGCTAAATGATATTCCACGAGTGCATACAGCATATTTCTGCTATTCATTTGACCACAAATGGACATGTGTCTTAGCTACTGTAAATAACGCTATAATGATCACAGGGGTACAGGTAACTTTTTGAAATAGTGATCTCACTTCCTTTGGATAAATACCCAAAAGTACAATTGCTGGATCATATGGCAGCTTTATTTTTACTTTCTGAGGATGCTCCATACTGTTTTTCATAATGGCTGTACCAATTTACATCCTCACTCACATGTCACAATTTGTAAAGATTTTCTCCATTTTAATAGGTTGCCTTTTTGTTCTGTATAATAACCTTTGCTGTATAGAAGCTTTTTAGTTTGATTGTACTGGTATATTTGCTTTTGCTGTGTTTGTTTTTGGTGTCAAATACAAAAAAAAAAAAAAAATCATTGCCAAGACTGTCAAGGAGCTTACTCTGTATATATTTTTTCTAGAAGTTTCACAATTTCAAGTCTTATGTTCAAGTCTTCAATTTTGAGTTGATTTTTATCTATGAATGCAAGATAATGATCCAGTTTCATTCTCTTGCATTTGGTTATCAAGTTTTCCTAGCACCATTTATTGAAGGTGCTATCTTTTACATATCATATATTTTTGTCTCTTTTGTCTCTTTTTGTTGTTATGTGTGTGTGTGTGGTGTGTGGTTATTTCTGAGACCTTTATTGTGTTCCATTGATCCACATGTCTGATTTGTGTCAGTACCAAACTGTTGTGATTCCTGTAGATTTGTAATATGGTTTGAAATCAGTAAGTTTGATGCCTCTAGTTTTGTTCCTTTTTTTAAAAAAAATTCTTTTCAGTGTTACAGAATTCATTGCTTAAGCTTTGTTCTTTCTTAAGATTGTTTTTATTTTTTTTGTAGATCCATACAAATTGTATGATTTTTTTTTGTTACTATGAGAAATGCCATTGAATTTTTGATAGGGATTGCACTGAATCTGGATGTCCCTGTGAATAGAATGAACATTTTAACAATATTAATTTTTCTAATCCATAAGCACAGATTATCATTTCATATATTTGAGTCTTCAGTTTCTTTTATCAGTGTTTTGTAGTTTTCAGTGAACAGGTCTTCTATCTCCTTGATTAAGTTTGTTCCTAAATATTTAATCGGTTTTGATGCTATTGCAAATGGGATCTTTTTTTTAAAATTTCTCCTTTAGAGTTTGTTGTTAGTGTATTGAAGTGCAACTAATTTTTACTCTTAATTATATATCTTGCAACTTTACTGAATTTTTTAGAATTTTATTTAAGAGAACTAGAGCTAGAAAGAGCATGAACAGGACAGGGAGAGGGAGAAGCATTCTCCCCACTGAGCAGGGAGCCCAACTTGGGACTCCATCTCAGGGCTCCGAGATCATGACCTGAGATAAAGGCAGATGCTTAACTGACTGAGTCACCCAGATGCCCCAACTTTATTGAATTTATTTAATATTTTTTTGTAGATCCTTTATGATTTTATATATGATTATGTCATCTGCAACTGGAGACCATTTTACTTCATCTTTTCCTATTTGAATAACTTTTATCTTTTCCTGCCTAGTTGCTCTGGTTAGGACTTCCAGAGGGTATTATGCTTAGCGAAATAAGTCAATCGGAGAAAGACAACTATCATATGATCTCCCTGATATGAGGAAGTGGAGATGCAATGTGAGGGGTTTGGGGGGTAGGAAAAGAATAAATGAAACAAGATGGGATAGGGAGGGAGACAAACAATAAGAGACTCTTAATGTCACAAAACAAACAGGGCTGCTGCGGGGGGGAGGGAGAGGGTGGTGCAGTTATGGGCATTGGGGAGGGTATGTGCTATAATGAGTGCTGTGAATTGTGTAAACCTGGTGATTCACAGACCTGTACCCCTGGGGCTAATAATACATTATATGTTTATTTAAAAAAAATGAAAAAATTAAAAAAAAAAGGACTTCCAGTACCATTTTGAATAAAAGGGGCAAAAAGGTGTTCCTGATCTTGTAGGAAATTTCAGCTTTTTACCATTGATTGGATGTTACTTGGTATGTACAACTTTTATTATGTGAGGGACATCTCATTATAACATAACAAATAATTTGGCTGAATTGTGTTCTAGTGTTCTGTGGAAGGTGGAACTTGTGAGTGATGAAATGGGATATTTACCTGAGTAGATTTTACAATGGCAGCCTTATTGAGGTATAATGGACACAGCTGAGGAGGTTTTTAAGCCAAGTGTTAAAGGAGTGGCTTAGCCTCTCCTTATCACTTATAGGAAAATGTGAGAGGAGAGAGAGAAACTGCAGGAATTATTAAGCAAAAATGAACCAGAACTTGAAGGCTTGGAAAATTGCCAGCCTATCTTTATTGCAAAAAAATGAGAACATACACTCTGAAGAGAACACCCAGGATGCGAGTGGGAAGTCATTTGATAAAGAGGTCATGGAGGTGAGCCCTGCATTTAATCAGCAATCTCAGCAGAAGCAGAGATAGAGATGGGATTATACCAGCAGACATTGCCAGCTTAGACCAAAGGGTCTATTTGACTGGGAACATTTTTATACTACACCAAAAGAGAAGAATGACCCCAAATGGGTCACAGGTCCAGAGATCACAGGCGTCACTCTGGCTGCAGGCACAGGGTGCAAGGAGGTTTCCCCTTTCCTAGTCTCAAAGATTTTAGGAGATAGGTCTCCCCTCCTCAGTTTCTGCCTGTCAGCTTTTCCCACCCAGGACCTCAGGGGTGGGGCCACCACAGAGACTTGTAGGAGTGAGGCTGCCACAAAGAGCGAGGGACAAGCCTGCTGCCTAAAACCCTGGGGGGTGATTCAGCCACCCCAGTGGGCACAGCATCTAGCAAAAAAGGATTATTCCCTATCCTTAAGAGTCAGTGGTGTGGTGAAAAAATAATGAATACTGTTTTTCTGAAAATAAATAAATTGAAAAAAATTTTTTTAAAAATTTGAAAAAGATAAAAAAAAAAAGATTCAGTGGAACTTGTCTTGCTAGATTCTGAACTTTCTTGCAGCCTGTCTCCCCTCCTTTTTTTCCCAATGTCTCCCTTTTAGAATAGGAATGTCCCTATAACTGTCCCACTATTGTATTTTGGAAGCATATCGCTTGTTTGTTTTCATAGATTCATAACTGGAGAAGAATTTTGCCTCAGGATGAACCTACCTCTGGTCTCTTCCATAACTCATTTAGATGATACTTAGGTGAAACTTTGGACTTGGAGTGAAAGCTAGAACAAATTAAGACTTTTGGCACTGTTAGAATGGAATAAATGCATTTTGCATGTGATAAAGATATAAATTATGGGGGGCGGGGGCAGAATGTTGTGAACTGAATTATATTATCTTCAAATTTATATTTTGAAGCTCCAATTTCCCAACATGATCATCTTTGTAGATGGGGGTCTTTGGGAGGTCATTAGAATCACATGAGGTCATAAGGATGGCCCTTGATCCAATGGGATTGGTGTCCTTAGAAGAGGAGAAGTAGATGCTTAGTTCATTCTCTTCTCCATGCCTGCGCAGAGGAAAGTCCATGTGAGGATGCAGAGAGAAAGTAAGCTTCTACAAGCCAAGAAGAAAGCCCTTACCAGAAAACGAACCTTTTCATGCCTTAATTTGGGACTTCAACCCTCCATAATTGTGAGAAAATAAATTTCTGTGGTTTAAGTCACCCAGTCTGTGGTATTTTGTTTTGTCAGCCCAAGCTGACTAATGCGGTAGCTGACAGCATTAGAAGCATTTCGTGTACATCAACTGGTCTGATGTATAGGCTGGTTCTTGAAAAACGGAGGGATTGGGGTGGCAGCTCCCTTACACAGTCAAAAATTCATGTATAACTTTGGACTTCCTGAGAACCTAACTACCAATAACCTACCATTGACCAAAACCTTACCAATAACATAAACTTGATTAGCACATATTTTGTGTGATATATGTATTATATGTTGTGTTCTTATAATAAGCTAAAGAAGAGAGTATTTTGTTAAGAAAATCATAGGAAAAATATATCAATATTCTCTATGCATAGTTACTGAAAAAAAGCAATCTATGTCTAGGCCAGCTGGGTTGGTGGGACAGGGGTGGTAGCAGTGACAGGGGTCTGGCTCTGAGATGGTGATGTCCCACATCCTGGTGGCCTTGGCTAAACCATGGCAGCTGCTACATGTGTCTACCTACTGTGACAGCAGCCCAGAGGCACAGTACAGCTGCTCCCTCTTCTTGTAGGTATATTAGTAGGCTGTGGCCATTGGCAACTGTGACCACACATGAATGTACTGGCCTCTGGGAGGCCACAGAGCTGGGGGGCTATGGTGAGGAAGAGTGTGTCTGGGCCAGTGGAGACCTGAAGCAGTTGGCTGACCCAGTGCAGCCCCAGAGCTCAGTACACAGAATTCTGGGTACAAAGAAGCAGGATTTACCATATGGCACTGCCCTTTGGACACACCCTCCACTCCAGCTAGCCACATGCCTGCCACCCCCAGGCCATCCTCCCAATCACTCTTTCAGCACCTGGGGCAACCTGCAGTTCTCCAGCCCCAGGATCCCTGGGGGCTTCTGATTGCTTTGCTGGCCTTCCTCAGGTACTCAGCAGGGAACAGGTCAATCCTCTGTGACAGTCACCTTCAATTTGGGTCTCTGAAGACAGGTTAGCAATTGTAAATAAATGTCATGTGTCTTTTGCTTTTAACCTTAAAAAAAATCTTTATAACTCAAACCTGTGTTATTCAAGGGTCAGCCATATACCTATGAAGAAGATAATATACTATCATCTGCATAATAGAAATAAGAAGCTGGACGCTTAGAAAGGTCATGTACCTCAATGCTGAAAAGTAGTTCAGGCATACACACACACACACACACACACACACACACACCACGCACGCATGCACGCGCACACACACACACAAATATAGTAAAGTACAGGCACCAATGAAAAGAAGACCAGTTGTTGCCTAATGACAAGTTGGTGGGGACTGGTTGCAAAGGGGCATGGGGAACCTTTGTGGGGTCAAAGAAATATTCTATATCTTATGTATCATGGTAGCAGTTTCATGGGTGAATATATTCGTTGAAACTCCTCTAACTATATGCTTAAAATGAGTATACTTTATTACAGGTAATTCATAATTCAATAAAAATGACTAAAATTTTTAAAGGAAAAATCAGAATCTTGCTATTGAAAAGAAAAAAAGATAACTAGCATCAGACTGCTTGGGTCTGAATCCCAGCTTCATTATAAATTGTGGTTTTTTTTTTATCAAGTTATTTAATCTCTCTAGTTCTCTCCATTTCTAGTTCCTCAAGTATAAATGGGGATAAGAACATTTTCTTAATATATATTTTAAGACTGTTCTAAAAACATTTTATATTTTATTCATTTATCATTTATTCCAAAAATATATAAAAGGAATATGTACTGTGTGCCAGGCTCCATCCTCAGTAGGAAGAAAGAGCCCACCATTCTGGGCAGTGTAGCAGTAAACAAAACAGTATTTCTATGTCCATGGTGCTAATTTTCTAATGGGGGGAGGGGGAGACCATAGACTAGTAAGAAAAATTTTTTTTTTTTGCAGATAGGAATAGATGCTACAAATGAGATTAAACAAAGTAATGATATTAGCTAGGGAATGTATTAGAGAGTATGCTCAAGGAAAGGTCTTCTAATGGGGTGTCCATCTTAAAGGAGGAGGAGACCTTGCGAAGATCTGAAGGCTGAGGGCTCCAGGCAGAAGGAATAATATGTGCAAAGGCCCTAGGTTGGAATTAGCATGGACAGTGAAGGAGTGAAAAGCCCAGTATGCCTGGAGTGGAGTGAGCAAAACTGCAAGTCAAGAGCAAGTGGAATGGTCTGAAATAAGTCTACAGGGAGCATGGGTCCATGCTTTTCAGGAATTAGGAAGGTCATGAGAAGCCGTTGGAAGGTTTACAAAGGGGATTAAGAAGATCTGATGTAACATCGAAAGAAACTAGTTGTAGAAGAGACAGAAAAGCCAGGAAGTTTGTAGGAAGCTGTGGCAGCAGCACAAGCACCAGGCCTTGGGCCATGGTGGTGGCCTTGGAGAAGGAAAGAAGTGGATGGAGTCTGGATATGTTTTGGTGTTAGAGTTAGCAAGTCTTGCTTATATATTACATAAAGAGGATGAGGACAAAAAAATAAAGAATGACTCTTGAGTCTTTTTAGCTTGGGCAGCTAGATAGATGTTGGGGCCATTTGCTGGAGTAAAAGAGTCTCAGGCAGAAAATCAAGGGTTCTGTTTTAGACCTGCTAAGTTTGAAATGTGTATTAGACAACTATATGGAAGTGTTAAGCAGGTCGCTTTGTATGAGAGTCTGGAGCTCAGGGGCAAGACTGAGGCTAAAAATCTAAGGAAATGTCTGTAGCAATGTAAAGTGTATTGTTACTACTTCGTGAAATTGCAGGGGCCATCATTTCTCCTGTCTCCCTCTAGTTCAGTCTCCCTGGATGCCTACTGGGAGCAGAAGTGTGGGGCAGGAAGCGGAGGCAAGCACAGAAGTGGCTCTTGATAGGCACTGATAACCAGTTACCATGGTCTTTTTTTTTTTTTTTTTTTTACGATTTTAAAAAATTATTTGACAGAATGAGAGAGAGAGAGAGAGAGAGAGAGAACACAAGTAGGCAAACAGCATAGAGAGGGAGAAGCAGTCTCCCTGCTGAGCAGAGGGCCCAATATGGGGCTTGATCCCAGGACCCTGGGATCATGACCTGAGCTGAAGGCAGATGCTTAACCAGCTGAGCCACCGAGGTGCCCCCAGTTACCACATTCTAATGAATATTTCCCTTTTCTGAGGGATCATATATATTGGCAGACTCCTAACTCCTCTAAATCTCACATTCAAGGTCACCTTCTTAGACATTTTCAAAACATCCTATGTAAAATATGTCTCTTTTCTTGGTTTCTACCCTCCACTACAGCATTTTCTCATTCAGCATATGATGTCATTCATACTATTCATTTACAATGATATGTTTATACAGTTTTTGGTTTCTCCTCTCCATTGGAGAGAGAATTAAATTACATAATGGGAGGGAGCCTCAGTCTTGGTCACCACTGTCAGCCAGAACTAGCACAGTGCCTGGCACATAGTAGGTGCTCAATAAATATTTGTTAATGAGGTGAATGAACTTCCCCTGACTAAGATAGTATGAGTGAATTAATTAGGCTTCAAACCATGTACTGGAGTATCCTTCTTTCAGACCACTGAGTCCTCAGCCCAAGATAAGGAACGGATTCTGTTTCGTTTATTGAGGTAATGTTTAACATGTGATTTACCTTCTTCACAAAATTGTCAAAGCGATAGAAGCAGAGAGTAGAATGGTAGTCACCAGGAACTAAAGAAAGTGCAGAAGGAGGAGATGGTGTTCAGTGGCTACAAACTTTGAGTTACATAAGATGAATACAGTCTAACAAACTGGTTTTTAAGAATGGCATAGGGAATAATAATGTGGGAATGGAGAGGCAAACAATATGGCAGATTTCCAAGACCTCCGGGTACTGGGCACCGTTTACATCAATTGCTAAGTACCGTGGCATTTGCATCCTTTTTAGCAGGATCATGGTCCAGAGATGGATGGATCGACTCCAACTCCCTGCTAAACTTCTCAAACAAAAGAGTTTTAAATGCACTTTGTGTTGTTCTCATGAGATGTCTGGGCCAGAAGGCTGAAAAACCATGTGGCTGTTTGCCAACCGCCTGGTTTAAAATCTAGTCCCTTCTATGGAAAATGAAATTGAGAAAGTATTTCAAGATTTCTAATCAGGATCTATCCCCTGCAGGGAAGAAGGCTATTTTTATGTTCCAAGCCAACACACTGGAGAATTCTGGGAATGCAGAATGTATTCAACTTCTTTGAGAGAGGCTGGAATGGGAAGCAAAGGGCTAGCTCTCCTCCCAAAGAGGCTGGAAATATCACTGAGGTCTCTGTTTCTCAGAAAGGTCTGTTTTCCCAGATCTACTGCAAGATAACAAGATGGAACACAGTCCAATCAAGAAAGTAGACCATGAAGTGGCAGAAAAATTATAAAGGGGTATTGAAATGGTGAAGACTTTTGTTAATCTGAACAAAGGGACTCATACCATTCTGAAGAGTATTTATTTATGCATGTCAGCTAGCCATTAGGGAGGCAGAAAGGCAAAGCAAACCTGGCAAAACTTCCATCATTCTAGAGGAGGTCAGAGTTCATGGGTTGCGAGAAATCATAACGCATGCGGGAAGTTGTTAGCATTTGTTTTTCTTTTGAAATATTGTTTATGCCTCTCTTTGATGAAAAGCTGTCTCTTTCTCACTAAACAGTTAGTACGATAAAGTGTTGAAACATCTGTATTTATCCATCATGGTATTTTTGTAAGGAGAAAGCAGAAAAGGGAGGGATTAAATCTTTGCAGGCCAAGTTTCCAGGAAGGAGGAACTGGTAACTCTACCAGCCAGGATCTAACTGATAATGGATTATTTGAGATCCAAAAAAATAGAAAGTGCTTGATTTGTACAACCTGGTTTATTGGTACTTGACACCAAAATGGTGAAAACAAACTGAGAGTAGAGGCTTTTCTACAGAGATGTGAGAATAGCTCTTTATGAAATGCTGTGTACTTACTTTTGGGGTCCTCTGACTTGTGTTCTTTTTTTTTAAAAGATTATTTATTTTAGAGAGAGAGAGAGTACAAGCACATGAGAGCAGGGGGAGAAGCAGAGGGTGAGAATCTCAAGCAGACTCCCTGCCAAGCATGGAGCCTGTCATGGGGCGCAGTCCCAGGACCCTGAGGTCATGACTTGAGCCAAAGTCAAGAATTGGGGGCTGAACCAACTGAGCCACCCGGGAGCCCCTGATTTATGGAGCTTAATGTTCCTTTTTATTACTATCCCTTTCCAAAATACAAAGGACAATAACGCAGTCTTTGAAATGAAAGTCCCAGTGCAAAAGTGAAATGAAAAAATAACTCAGTAGCATGGGTTGAAAACATGTATAACCATGATCACCATATGATTTTTAAGCAGAAATAGGTTCTATGTGATAGGAATTAGGACTATTGGAGAATCTTCCCATTCTTTCCTGCTCTTCCTGAGCTGAAAGCCAGTTTAGCTTCCCCATCCCTCTTAGCTCCCAACCCCCGTCAGTGATGCCACTGCATGTCACTAGTAGGCTACTGGTCACGGTATGCAGAGGAAGGATGATTGCTAGAGCCCAGCCTCATACTTCTTGCTGGAGTGGAAGGTGGCTGGGATGAAAATTCTGTAGTGATGGCAAGACAGATACTACCATCATCACTGATGTTCATGACCAAATAACTAAAACTAGGGAAATTTAAAAAAATCATGTCTTTCAAACTGATGTGTTGAGTGGCTCTCAGAATTCTCCATGGTGTGTAATTCTTGGCAATCAGGAAAACTGGGTGGAAGTGAAAGGCTTATGACTCTGGGACACTGACAGGGTTACGTGGAGGAGAGCCATGGAAGGACTTGGTTAGATTTCCCCCTCCAATTGGTGCTTAGAAAAACTTTCCACTTGGCCTTGGATTGGGTAATCCAGAGATTGGCTACAACCTCCACCTCCCAAACTAAGCATTTGGGTCTGAGTTATTAACTCCAAGTAAAAAACTGCCTTGGGGAATCCAAAGCACAATCAAACACATAGTAAGCCAGCTTTAAACATTGCCTACAAACAACAAGGTGTAGGCAGAGCTGCTCTTTGGAAGAGATCCATGTACTTTAACAAGTGTAAAAAAAAATTCAGTCTTCTTCATCTACTTTTAGCTAGCTTGGAAATCAAATTATAGATTGAGAGATGATACATAAATTGATTTTTAAAAATTTATTAATGGGGAAGATAGTACAGAAAAGCTAAATCACCTCCCCAACATTATAGAGAAAACATTTATAAGGAATAAGAATAAAACTCAGCACTGTGGGTTTGCCTTTCGTAATGATGACATTCTGCTTGAGAAGCATTATTTTTATCAATGAAAGTTTCCCCATGGACCCTGAACAGTCAGCAGAGAGAGAAAGAGAGAGTGCTGTAGACTGAATGTTTGTGGCATTCCTCCCTCTCCAAATTCATATATTAAAATTCTAATCCCCAATGTGATGGTAGTTGAGGATGGGGCCTTGGGGAAATGATTAGGTCACAAATGTGGAACCCGCGATTAGTGCCCTAATAAGTTATACAGAGAGCTTGTTTCTTCTGTCTTTGTTCTCTACCATGTGTGGCTAGAAGAAGACAGCCAGCTGAAAAATGAGGAAAAGGGCCCTCACCAGATACCAAATTTGCAGGCTACTTGATTTTGGACTTTTTAAGTGAAAGTAATGTTTAAAAAATTTTTTTTTGCTTTTTATGCTGCCCAACCTATGGTATTCTGCTCAAATTGCCCAAACTAAGTTGGGAGGGTAAGAAAGAGTTTGAATATAAAGCCTGCCTATAGAGTCTTCAGTTCCTTTTCATCCTGGCTTTCTATGTGCCTTTTTTTTTTTTTTTTTTAGAAAGTTGTTTATTTAATCAGGATTTCTCCAACTTATTTTTATTTTATTTCATTTATTCTTATTATGTTCAGTACATCATAAATTTTTGTTGTAGTGTTCAATGATTCATTAGTTGTGTATAACACCCAGTGCTCATCTATGTACTTTTAATTGACTCTTGCAGTTGTTTTGGTTTGGTTTGGTTTTGGCTGTTGGAATATATCAAGGAGACAATAGATGATTTATCAGTGCTTCTGTTAAGCCTGGCAACTTCTAATGTTGCCAGTTATCCTTCATAAAAATATCTAGCCATGGAAATGATAGAGACAGTGATTTAAAAAAAAATGTGTTTCCAGGAACCCTCAGCCAACATTATACTCAATGGTGAAAAGCTAAGAAGAGTTTTTTCTCTGACATCAGGAACAAGATAAGGATGTCCTCTCTCACTACCTCTATCCAACATTGTATTAGAAGTCCTGGCCAGAGCAGTTAGGAAAAATAAGTAAAAGTTATACAAATAGGAAAAGATGAAGCAAAATATCATCTTTTGTAGATAATATGATCCTATATAGAGAAAACTCTAATGACTCCACAAAAGAACTGTTAGAACTAATAAGTGAATTCAGTAAAGTTACAGAACACAAAATCAACATACAAAAATTAGTTGCATTTCTATACATTAACTATCCAAAAAAGAAACCAAAATAAAATTCTTTATATTAGCATCAAAAACTATTAGTTAAGAATAAATTTAACCAAGGATGTAAAAGATTAGTATACTGAGAATTATAAAACATTGAAGAAAACTAAAGGCACAAATTCATGGATTAGAAGAAATAATATTGTTAAAATGTCCATATTACCCAAAGCCATTTACAGACTCTGTGCAATGCCTATCAAAATTTCAATGTCCTTTTTCACAGAAATAGAAAAAAAAGAACCTGAAATTTTTATGGACCCACAAGAAACCCCCAAATAGCCAAAGTAATCTTGAACAAGAACAAAGCAGGAAACATCACACTGTCTGGCTTCAAAATAAAGTACAAAGCTACAGTAGTCCAAACAGTGCAGCACTGGCATAAAAACAGACATTTAGACCAATGAAATAGAATCAAGGACACAGGGATATATGCACACATTTATGGTTAACTGATCTTTGACAAAGCAGCCAAGAACACACAGTGGAGAAAGGATAGTCTCTTTAATAAATGGTGTGATGTAAACTGGATTTATATGCAGAAGAATGATGATGGACCCTTATCTCCCACCATATCCAGGAATTAACTCAAGGTTCACCCGAGTGGCTCAGTTGGTGGAGCATCTAACTTTCAGTTTCAGCTCAGATCGTGATTTCAGGGTCATGAGATTGAGCTCTGTGCTGGGTTCCACACTCAGAATGGAGTCTACTTCTCTCTCTTCCTCCCACCACTCACTTGGACTCACAGGCTCTTTCTCTGAACAAAATCTTTTAAAAAATTAACTCAAAATAGATTAAAGACTTAAATGTAAGACCTAAAACTGTAAAACTACTAGAAAATAAGGAAAAGTCTTCTTGACATTGGTCTAGGCAATGATTTTTTTTAGATAGCTATAACCCCAAAAACACAGGCAACAGAAGAAAAATGGGCAATGGGGTTGGATCAAAATAAATGGCTTCTGCACAGTAAAAGAAACAATGAATAGAGTGAAGAACCAACCTATGGAATGGGAGAAAATATTTAAAAATCATATGTCTATAAGGAGCTAATATGCAAAATACATAAGGAATTCAAATAACTCAAAAGAGATAAGGAATTCAAATAAATTGAGTAACTTGAGTTACTCAAGTAACTCAAGAGAACAATCCATTTTAAAAACAGGCCAAGGGGGACGCCTGGGTGGCTCAGTTGGTTGAGCAGCTGCCTTCAGCTCAGGTCATGATCCCAGCGTCCTGGGATCGAGTCCCACCCACATCGGGCTCCTTGCTCGGCAGGGAGCCTGCTTCTCCCTCTGCCTCTGCCTGCCATTCTGTCTGCCTGTGCTCACTCTCTCCCCCTTTCTCTCTCTGATAAATAAATAAAATCTTTAAAATAAAATAAAAATAAAAACAGGCCAAGGATCTGAATTAGACATTGCTCAAAAGAAGACAAATGACCAACAGGTATATGAAAAGACATTCAACATCACTAATGACCAGGAAATGCAAGTGAAAACCACAATGAGGTACCACCTCACACCTACTAGAATGACTGTAATCAAACAGAAGATAAAAGGTGTTGACCAGGATGTGGAGAAAAAGGGAACCCTTAACACTGTTGGTGGGAATATAAACTCCTATGACCACTATGGACAAACTCTGTGGAAGATCCTCAAAAAGTTAAAAATAGGAGTTGGGATCAAAATGGTGGCGTAGCATGATCCTGAACTCACCTCCCCCATAGACAAAACAAATCTATGAATGCATATTAATAATTGCCTCTGAAATGGACCTGAAAATGGAATAAACAGAGCCTCCACAACAAAGGATTAAAAAAATAGAACTCGTCAAAAAGGGAAAGAGCAGCAGATACACAGCATCACCCCCCAATGCATTGCAGCAGTAACAGCCACACCCCACAGCCAAAGGACCAACCTCATCCAACAATGTGCCACAATTGTGTTTCTGCCACAACAGGAAGGCTACACAACCCACGAAGGGCATACCTTCAGGTGTTTAGATCTGGCGACTAGGGAGATTTTGCTTCTGGGCCTCACATTTGTTATCCACTTAAGACAAATTGGTATTTACATAATGATACTGTATATGATGTCAACGTCATGGTAACCACAAGGAAAATATTTATAGTGAAATCAGAAATGAGAAAGAAATGTAAACATAACACTAAAGGAAGTCCTCAAACCACAAGGGAAGAGAGAAAAAGAAGAAGAAAGGAACAGAGAGGAACTAGAAAATCAGGTAAAAAATATTAACAACATGGCATAAGTATATATCAATAATTACTTTAAATGTAGACTGAATTTACCAATATAAAGACATTAAGTGGTAAAATGGATAAAAATAAAACCCCATCTATATGCTGCCTGCCAGATACTCCCTTCAGAAAGGCAGGACACAAACAGACTGAAAGTGAAAGGATGGAAAAATATGTTCTATACAAATGGAAATAAAAAGAAAGCTGGAGTGGTATACTCATATCAGAAAAAATACACTTTAAGACAAAGAACATAATAAAAGACAAAGAAGGGCATTACATAATAATAAAAGGATCAATCCAACAAGAAGATACAGCATTTACAAATATGTATGTACCCAACATAGGAGCACCACAATATATACAGCAAATATTGATAGATAACAGCAAATGTTAGCAGACCATAGGGGAGAAATTGATAGCAATACAATAATAGAAGGACACTTTTAATACCCTACTTTCATCAATGGAGAGATCATCCAAACAAAAAAAAATTAATAAGGAAACATTAGCTTTAAACCACATATTAAACCAGATGGACTTAACAGACTTCTATAGCACATTCCATCCAAAGACAGCAGAATACACATTCCTTTCAAGTGCCCATGGAACATTTTCTGGGATCACATGCTGGGCCACAAAATGAGTCTCAGTAAATTTAAGAATACTGAGTCCTATCAAGCATCTTTTCTGACTACCATGTCTGAAATTAGAAATTTAATTACAAGAATAAAATTTAATTAGTAAGTAAAATATTATAATATTAATAATATTTAATTAATAATATTTAATTCAATTAATCAATATTTAATTAAAATTAATATTTGATATTTAATTAATATTAATTAATTAAATTAATAAATTAACAAGTATAATTTTATTACAAGAAGAGATTTAATTACAAGAAGAAAATGAGAGATACAACAAAAATGTGAAGATAAAGCAACATGTTACTGAACAACTTATGGGTCATCAAAGAACCCAAAGGAGAAATAAATACCTAAAGAGAAATGGAAATATATATGAAAATATATGTGATGCAACACAAGTGGGTTTAAGAGGGAGGTTCATAGCAATAAAGTAAGCAAGGCCTACCTTGAGAAGTGGCCTACCTTGAGGAAACCATCATCAAAATGAAAAGGCAACCTACTAAATGGGAGAAGATTGAAATCTATATATCTAGTAAGGCATAATATCCAAAATATATAGAGAACTCCTATAATTCAACAACAAATAAAACAATTTAACTTAAAAATGGTCAGGAAATCTGAATAGACATTTCTCCAAATAAGACATACAGCTGGCCAATGGGCATGTGAAAAGATGCCAGACATCAGTAATTATTAGGGAAACGGAAATCAAAACCACAATGAGATATCACCTAATATCTGGTAGAACAATTATTATCAAAAGACAAGAAATAAGTGTTGGAAAGGATGTGGAGAAAAGAGTACATTTGTATACTGTTAGTGGGATCATAAACTGGTGCAGTCCCTGTGGAAATTAGTATGGGGGTTCCTCAAAAAATTACAAATTAGAACAGCCATATGATGTAGCTATTCCACTTCTGGGTTCTTAACTGGTGAATACAAAACATTCATTCAAACAGATACCTCTATGTTGATTGCAGCATTATTTATAATAGCAAGGATATGGAAACAATCCAGAAGTCCATCAGCAGATGAATGGATGAAGATGTGATATACTTATATAAGTATACTTATACTTATACAATTCAATTAGCCACGAAAAAATGAACTATACCATTTGCAACAACATGGATGCACCTTGAAGATATTATGGTAAGCAAAATAAGTCAGACTGTGAAAGATAGATACCATACGATTTTCACTCATTTGTGAAATCTAATAAATGAATAAATAAATAAATAAATACACTCCTAGAGCAGGCTAGTAGTTACCAGAGGGGAAAGGGCTGGAAAGTGTGGGAAGTAAGGGAATGAGATCAAAAGTATGGTGATAGGTGCTAACTAGTCTTGTGGTGGTGATCTGTTTATAGTATACACAGATGTTAAATTATAAAGCTGTACCCCGAAACTCATATAACAAAAAAATACTAAAAGCAGAACTACCATATGATCCACCCATTTCACACCTGGAAAATGAAATCAGCATCTTACAAATATACCGGTGTTCCCACATTCATTGCAGCATCTACAGTAGCCAAGATATGCAAACATCCTAAGTGTCCACCAGCGGATGAGTAAATAAAGAAGATATGGTACGTAAGTACACCAGAACATTATTCAGCCTTAAAGAAAAGGAAATCTTGTCATTTGTGACATCATGGTTCAACCTGGAGGTAAAATGAGCCAGACACAGAAAGTCAAATACTTCATGAAAACACTTAACACACAGAATCTGAAAGAGTCAAACCATGAGATGTGAACAGTAGAATTCCCAGGGCTGGAGGGGAAGTCGGGAAACGTTGGATCTGTGCTAAGTTTAATATCTGCAGGATGGGTAAGTTCTGGATAGTTAACGTACAGAAAGTTGACTATGGTTAACATTACTATACTGTGTACATACTTGAGATTTGCTAAGAGAGTAGACGTTGCTCTTACAAACAAAAAAGGTAACTCTGAGGTGATGAATACATTAATTAGCTTCACGTAGTAAACATTTTTCACTAAATATATATCAAAACATCATGTTGTACACTTTAAATATACACATTTTTTGTCAATTATACCCTCCAAAATATCAGTAGGGATATACCCTCCTCACCAAAGGACAGGTTTTTAGAGCATTACATTATTTTTTAAAAGATTTTATTTATTTATTTGACCAAGCACAAGTAGGCAGAGCAGCAGGCAGAGGGAGAAGGAGAAGCAGGCTTTCTGCTAATCAGGGAGCCTTATATGGGACTTGATCCCAGTATTTGGGATCATGACCTGAGCTTAACCGACTAAGTGCCTGGTGCCATCCAGGCACCCAGAGCATAAATTTATTAAAGCCAAATTGTGGCGGGCAAACTCTCAGGTAACTCTCACAGATTCCAGCTCCTGGTATTCATATCCTTGTATATTGTCCCTCCCCTTGAGTGTGTCGAGATCTGTGACTTGCTTCTAAGCAACAGAATATTACCAAGATGATGGTATGTTACTGTAATTTTCGTCTTGCTTACAGACTTTCTATGTTGCCTTCTTGGCTTGTATGCTTTGATGAACCAAACAGCCTTGCTAGAGAAGCACTTGTGGATCTGAGGGCAGCCTGTGGCCAACAGCCAGCTAGGAACTAAGGGCATCAGTTGAGCAGTGCAAAGAACCAAGCCTGCTGACAACCATGGGAGCTTGGAAGTCAAATCAAGCCCTCAGATAAGACCCCAGCCCTGGCCAACTCCTCCACTGCAGCCTTGTGACAGACCCTGAAGCGAAGAACCCAGCTCCAGTTGGGAAACTGTGAGATGATAAATGGAGATGTCTTTAAGCCAATAAAATATATATATTTTTATCTCACAGCTTCACTAAGTTATTAGTAATGACATGGTTATTACTCACCTCGTGATAATTTGTTACATAGAATATACACTGGTCTAAAGTATTTGCATTCGGATCAGTTCACCAATATTCAGAGGTGCTCCAAGTACCTGAACTTTTATGTTCTTACCAAGGGGCTTCCCCAAAATAATTTCTCCTAAGATAAAGTGTCCATTCTCCATTCTAAAGATCAATAACCTTATTTTACCTACAGAGAGACTTCTCAGTCCCTGCTGCGTATTATCATCATATGGCAGGAATTTTGTTTTGCTTTTTGATTTGATTATTTTTAAAGATATTTTTATATTTTTATTTTATTTTTTATTTTATTTTTTCAGTGTTCCAAGATTCATCAGTTTTGTTTTTAAACGCCCTGATGCTAGAGCCCCATTCAGGTAGGAGAGGGGGTGGATGGGCAGGCATCATTTTATTTACAATTCTTCCATTATTCCTAAGGGCTGCCAGGGTTGAGAGTCACCAGTTTAAAAGTCACATTGTGCAACTGTCTGGCACTTTTAAAATGGCAGTTTTATCTCTGTTTCCAGCATTCAAAGATTTAGAAATATTGAGGTTCACTCAGAGTACCCAACTACCCCATTAGGAAATGTTTTTAATAAAGAAAAGAACATTCAGTATCTGGTTTGAATTTTCTCATTTTAGCAGACAGGAAGAAATGAAATGCCAGGCCATCCAGTTCTTGCCCAGTCATCTGGCCCGTGGGCATTCATCTCAGAGGGACAGAAAGATGTGGCTAATTCATGACCCTTTAATGGGGAGCAGGATTAATTTGAGAAAAAAAACCCCACAGATCATCAAAGTTTCATTTTAGTTCCTTTGTTTGGCATCTTCTGTGAGCCTTCAGCAAAAGCTGAAGAAAGCAGCCGAATTATGGTTTTACCCCTTCCTTCTGTTTAGCCTTTAGTGTCAAAGACAACAAGCTCTGTAGACACCAAGGGGGTGGCAGCCAGGGATGAAGAAGGAAGAGAAGAGCAAGGGGCTTTTAAATTTCCTCCCTGGAGAGATAATGTCTAAATAACCAGAGTGAGTTTGCCATTTGGTTATTTTCTTGTTTGTTGGCTGTATAAGGTAGCAAGCAAGTGGGACCACTTAAGGTGGTTTCCTATGGTCCCATAGTCCAGGAGAGTTGGAAACTAGAAAGAGGATAGATGTTTATACACAAAACAGCTTTGGATAATGGTAGTTCACCTGCTTTAGGACATGAGCCATGGAAGAAACTGCTCTAGTGGTAGGATTTTCCTTGAGGCTAGCAGCTGACTGGACTCTGGAAACCATGGAGTAATCCCCATGGCCCCTGTGATTGGCCAAGGCTAAGGCAAGATATCAGGCTAATACACAGGAAGAGGAGAAAGCCTGAATGATGAAGTCGTATTTGCTTCTCTCCCTTCATGTCCCTGTTGTCACACTTCTGGGAGGCTCAGTATACGTTGGAAGGCATCCCTTACCCCTTTATTTTTGGCTTGATGAGCATTCAGTTAGTGTTGCTCAATTGTGCTGTCCACTGAGAATTCAGAACAGATTTAGCCACAACTCCTGCCCTGAAGGAGCCCACAAATTAGTTAGGGAAACAAACAAAACTAACCAGAAAGAAATCTAGTCAACACCAGAATGAAACGTATGTCCCCAATGCTTTGGGATCACAGAGGAGGGAGTAATTGGTTCCAATTAGGGGGTTAGGGGAAGCTTCACAAATCAGGTTTTAAATGAGTCTTAGTCATTGTGCAGTGAAATATAACTAACACTACTGAACTATACACTTAAAGATGGCTAAGGAAATTTTATATTCAGTGTTTTTTTTTTTTAATTGAATTAAAAAGAAATGATCCTTAGTAAGGACTTAAAATTTAGATTAGACAACCTCCTAAGGTTTCTCAATAGTTACCCACTTATAAACTATAAAGTGCTAAAGAATTAAAAGTGTTGCTATGGGGAATGAGACTCACGGTAGGCTTGGAGCAGATTCTGAAACTTGAATAAGCTTTTCTGAGATAAAGGGAACAAAGAGCAAGACAAAAGGCAGGGCAATAGTATAAACAAAGACATTGGGGCAGACTGAATTTCATCCAGTGTGGCTTAGAACAAGGGGATATAATAAGGGAGGGAATGCAGAAGGAACTGAAACAATGTTCTTTTTATTGAGATAAAGTTTGTAACAAAAAATCATATGGTGTATAATTAAACAGTACATTCACAATGTTGCACAAACATCATTAATTCCAATCATTTTTATCACTCCAGAAGAAACCCTGTACTCACTCCCCAGTCACCCCATTGCCTGGCAACCACTAATCCATTTTCTGCTTCCCTTTTCCCCCCTCTTTTCTTTCTGGGATTCCCATTATTGTGTGTTGGCAAGCTTGGTGTTATCCTACAAGCTCCTTAGTCTCTCTGTTCATTTCTCTTTGTTCTTTTTTATTTCTGTTCATCAGACCGGATAATCTCAACCTATCTTAAGTGCAGTGATTATATATTCTGTCTGTTCAAATCTGCTGTTGAGTACCTTTAGCGAACTAACTCCAGATTTTGTTTCCTTCTTTTTTATAACTTGTATCTCTTATTGATATTCGTTATTTAATAAGAGTGTTCTCACTGATTCTATATTTTTGTTCACTATTTGTATCCTTTAGAATTACTGAAGAGGAAAAGCTTTAGAGATTCCCCTTGAAACCTTCCCTGCCATAATATTCTTAACCCTATGGTTCAGGGATCCAATATGGGCATCGCCCAGATGCTGGGAATATCCATCCCAATCATATACTCAGAAGCTGGGGTAAATAACCACAATTCAGCTCCACAAACCCATGAGATTTACTGTAAGATGGACTTGGGCCAAAACACCATTTACGATATGACCCCCTTAAGCAATCCCCTCTGTTGGCTCAGGCATAGCTCAACACCATTATTCAATCCCATAAAGGTTTTAGGATTTCCTTTTCTCTGGTGCTCATATTTATTCTGGTGAGCAACTGCAGGTCCTTGGTAGACAACTAGGAAGATTTATAGCTTCCCGTAATGTTGTCACAGTCTCTTTCTTCAAAGGTTCTGATCTTTCATTTCATCCAGGGGCTCTGTGAAGTATCTCAGGTCTTGGAATTCGTTGAAAAACTGAATAACCCACAATTAGAGACTCAAGGTGGGCCCCTTTTTGAGATATATATTAAATATATATATATATAATATGTACATCAAATATATATCAAATACTTATATATTTAGTATATATAATATGTATGTATATAAAATTATATTCCATATTTTATACACACACACACATATATATGTATATATCAAATTTTTCATCCTGGGAACTCCATGATCAATCATTTAGATGGCTTCCTTGGTCATGCTTTCTGTTAACTGAATACCCACTCTGTCTCCAGAAGATGAGCGCATGGTTTCTGTTTGCTAGGATCCCATTTCACATTAAATCAGGAACCCATTTCAAGGCAGCATCTCCCACTTTCATCTCACCTTCAGAAGATAGCCCCCTCCACTTTTAAGCATAGTAACACTCAACACTTTAATTTTTCATCTTTTTTGACTTTATTAATATAATTGACATACAATATTAAGTTGAAGGTATACACTGTGTTGACTTGATACATTTATATATTGCAGAAATGATTACCACCATAGTGTTTGTTCACAGCTCCATCACCTCATATATATACCATTGCTTTTTTGTGGTTAAAAACATTTAAGATCTACTGTGTTATGGTATGATGCTAAATGAAATAAGTCAAACAGAAAACAACAAATAGTGTATGATTTCACTTAGTGTGGAATCTAAAAACAAACACCAAAAAGCAGAATCAGATCTATAAATAGAACAAACTGATGGTTGCCATAGAAAAGGGGTTGGCGGATGAGCTACATGAGTCAGGGGACATTGGAGATACAGGCTTTCAGTTACAGAATGAATAAATCAGGTGAAAGGTACAGCACAGGTAATATGGTCAGTAGTATTGTAATAGTGTCATATGGTGACACATGGTAGCTACACTTTGGGGAGTATATAACAGAGTTGTCAAATCACTATGCTGTATACCTGAAATTAATGTAACATTGTGTGTCAACTGTACTTCTATTAAAAAAGGAAAATGTGGTAAACGTTAAATTGATAAATCTAAATAAAAGATATATGGTAGTTCATTGTAAAAAAGAAATACTCTTAGCAATTCTGATGTATATAATACACTATCTATAATCACTGTGTCAAATGTGCCAAATCAGTTAGTCATCTTACAACTGTAAGTTTGTAATCTTTGACCAATATCTCCCCATTTCTTCCCCTCCATTTTTTACAGCTGAATAACCACCATACACACACCCCCCCCACATCGTCTTCATTCATTCATTCATTCATTCATTCACAGAAAGACGCTTAGGTTGTTTCCATATCTTGGCTATTGTGTATATTGAACATGGGAGTGCAGATGTCTCTCTGAATGCTGTTTTCTTTTCCTTTAAATATATACCCAGAAGTGGGATTGCTGGATCATATGGTAGCTCTATTTTTAATTATTTTAAAGATTTTATTTATTTATTTATTTATTTCAGAAAGAGAATGGGCACAACCAGGCAGAGAGAGGGAGAAGCAGACTTCCCACTGAGCAGGGAGCCTGATGCAGGGTTCAATCTCAGGACCTTGGGATCATGACCTGAGCCACAGGTAGATGCTTAACCAACTGAAACACCCAGGCGCCCTAGTTTTTATTTTTTAAGGAACCATCATACTGCTTTCCATACAGCCTGCAACAGTTTACATTCCTATCAACAAATACACAGCGGTAACCTTTGCCACCCCTTGTTATCTCTTTTTGATGATAGCCATTCTCCCAGGTGTGAGGTAATGTCTTGTGGTTTTGATTTGTATTTCCCTATGGTTAGTGATGTTCAGCATCTTTTCATATACCTGTTGGTCACTTGTATGTGTTCTTTGGAGAAATGTCTATTCAGATCCTCTGCCCATTTTTAAATGTTCTTTTTTTTTAAACTACTGAATTGTCTGAGTTACTTATATACTTTATATACTTATTATCAGAGGCACAATTCACAAATATTTCTCCCATCTAGTAGATTGTCTCCTCATTCTAGTGATTGTAATATATTTTGAAATCATAGAGTGTAATCCCTTTAGCTTTCTGTTCTTGCTCTAGATTGCTTTGGCTCTTTGGGTCTTCTGTGAGTCCACGCAAGTTTTAGCATTGTTTGTTCTATTTCTATGAAAAAAGGCTATTGTAATTCTGACTGCATTCAATGTGTAGATCACTTTGGGTAGTGCAGACATTTAAACAATATTCTTCCAATCCAAGAGCATGGAATATATTTCCATTTAATTGTTTCTTCTTCACTTCATTTTACCAATGTAAATTTTCAGTGTACAGATTTTTTACCTCCTTGATTAAACCTATTCTAAGTATTTCACTGTTTTTGATGCAAAGGTGAATGTGATTGTTTTCTTAATCTCTATTTTTGATAAGTCATTGTTAGTGTATAGAAAGGCAACTGATTGGAAATATACTTGACATATAGCATTGCATTAGGTTTAGGTTACAACATAATAATTTGACATGTATTTATTGTAAAATGATTACCACCATAAGTTAAACATCCAACACCAAAAAAAAAAAAAAAAAGTTGAAATTTTTGTGTGTATGTTAAGGACTTTTAAGAACTACTCCCTTAGCAACTCAAAAAAAATACAGAACAAATATTGTTAATTATAGTCAACATGTTGTACCTTACATCCCCAGGACTTATTGCTCTTACTAACTGGAAGCATGAGTCTTTCTACCACCTTCACCCATTTAATCTCCTCCCTGCTTCTGGTAGCCGCCAAACTCTTCACTGTATAAGTTTGTTTGTTGTTAGATTCTACATATAAGTGATATCATATGTTATTTGTCTTTTTCTGTCTGACTTATTTCACTCAGCATTATGCCTGCAAGGTCCATCTATTGTTGTCTATGGCTAGACATAGACATGTTATGGCTAAGATTTCCTTCTTTTTTATGACTGAATAATATTCCATTGTATATATGTACACAGCATATTTCCTTCCTCTGTTCTCTATCTCTATGAATTCTGGTTATTTCCATGTCTTTGCTATTGTCAATAATTCCAAAATGAACATAAAGATATAGATACCTTTTTCAGATAGTGATTTTGGTTTTGGATACATAGCCAAAGGTGAAATGGCTGAGTCATATGATAGTTCTATTTTTAATTTTTTGAGGATTCTCCATATTGTTTGCCACAGAGGCTGCACCAATTTACATTCCAACCAGCAGTGTATAAGAGTTCCTTTTTCTCCACATCTTTACAACACTTACTTCTTGTCTTTTTTATTCTAGTCATTCTGACATGTATAAAGTGATATCTCATAGTGGTTTTGATTTGCATTTCCCTGATGATTAATGATGTTGAACATCTTTTCACCTGTCTTTTGGCCATCTCTATGTCTTCTTTGGGAAAATGTATATTCAGGTTTTCTGTACATTTTTAAATCAGATTGGAGAGGTTCTTTTTTAGCATTGGTGTATAAGTTCTTTATATATTTTAAATATTAACCTTTTATTGGCTATATAATTTGCCAACATCTTCTCCCATTCAGTAAGTTGCCTTTCATTTTGTGTTTGTTTCCTTTGCTGTGTAGACGCTTTTATTTTGGTATCATCCCAATAGTTTATTTTTTGCTTTTGTTTTCCTTGCCTGGGAGACATATCTAGAAAAATGTTGCTACAGCCAAATCTGAATGCTGCCGGTTTTTTTTTTTTTTTTAAGAGTTTTATTATTTCAAGTCTCACATTTAGATCTTTAATCCATTTTTAATTTATCTTTATGTATGATGTAAGAAGCTACATGTAAGCATGTAGCTGTCTAGTTTTCCCGGCACCATTTATTAAGGAGACTGTCTTTTCCCCCATTGTATATTTTTGCCTCTTATGTCATAGATTGAGTATTTAACATGGGTTTATTTCTAGTCTCAGTGTTCTGTTCCACTGATATGTCTATTTTTGTTCCAGAACCATACTGTTTAGATTACTACATCTTTGTAGTATATCTTGAAATTTGGAATTGTGATAACTCCAGCTTTGTTCTTCTTTCTCAAGATTGTTTTGGCTATTCAGGGTCATCTGTCGTTATATATAAATTTTAGTATTATTATTGGCTTTGGGAAAATGTTGAAATTTGATAGGGATTGCACTGAATTTGTGGATTGGTTTGGGGAATATAGATTCTTTCAATCCATGAGCATGAACTTATCTTTCCATTTGTGTCATTTTCAATTTCTTTCATCAATGTTCTGTAGTTTTCAGAGTACAGGTCTTTTACTTCCTTGGTTATGTTTATTCCTAGGTATTTTATTCTTTTTGGTGCCATTGTAAGTGGTGTTTTTGTTTTTGTTTTGTTTTGTTTATTATTTGGATTTGTTTGTTTGTTTTTACTGTAGCTATTTTAATTTCATGCTCTAAAGGAACAGAAAAACAAAAAACACAAAATAAGATACAGTGGACATGTGTCTTGCAAAACAGAAGTATTAAAATTCATGACTGTATTTCTCTGTTTTAAAGAAAATGTGGGCTTTACCTTGAGTAGCAGAAGCAATGAGTTATAACAGTCTTTTAGGGCGCCTGGGTGGCTCAGTGGGTTAAGCCTTTGCCTTTGGCTCAGGTCATGATCTCAGGGACCTGGGATCATGTCCCGCATTGAGCGCTCTGCTCAGCAGGGAGCCTGCTCCCCCCCCCCCACCATCTCTCTCTGCCTGCCTCTCCGCCTAGTTGTGATCTATCTCTCTGCCAAATAAATAAATAAAATCTCTAAAAAATAAAAATAAAAAATATAAAGCAGTACTGTTTGAAATATGAAAGTAGTGTAACACAATGAGGGTACCTTAGTATTATGAAGAAAGTTGCCAGAACAAAATGAAGTACCAACTGAGAGGGGGATTGAGGGTCTGCTGAACAGTGCTGAAGCAAATATGCCCAGATTATTAAAATAAGCAAAAAACCAGTTATCAATAAAGTATGGTCCTCCGAAAAAATACAAGTAATGTTCTCTTATAAACTGCTTATTTTTTCAGTGTCTATGGTACTGTCAAATGTACTTTTCTAATTCCTATACGTATTTCTATTTTCATATTTTCCATTTTCCATTTCTAAAGGCCCATATTTTGAGGTATATTATTTTGACAATATACTTTTCTATTTTTTTTTTAATTTCTCCTTTTGCAACTTCATTGTTAGTGTTTAGATACTCTACCAATCCAAGAGCATGGAATGGTCTTCTATCTTTTTGTGTCTTCTTCAATTTCTTTCATGAGTGTTCTGTAGTTCCTCAAGTACAGATCCTTTACCTCTTTGGTTAGGTTTATTCCCAGGTATCTTATGGTTCTTGGTGCTATAGTAAATGGAATTGATTCTCTAATTTCCCTTTCTGTATTTTCATTGTTAGTGTATAAGAAAGCCACTGATTTCTGCACATTGACTTTGTATCCTGCCACGTTGCTGAATTGCTGTATGAGTTCTAGTAGTTTGGGGGTGGAGTTTTCCATATAAAGAATCATGTCATCTGCCAAGAGAGAGAGTTTGACTTCTTCATTGCCAATTTGGATACCTTTTATTTCTCTTTGTTGTCTGATTGCTGTTGCTAGGACTTCTAATACTATGTTGAACAGGAGTGGTGAGAGTGGGCATCCTTGTTGTGTTCCTGATCTCAATGGGAAGGCTGTGAGCTTTTTCCCATTGAGGATGATATTTGCTGTGGGTCTTTCATAGATAGATTTGATGAAGTTCAGGAATATTCCCTCTATCCCTATACTTTGAAGCGTTTTAATCAGGAACGGTTGCTGGATTTTATCAAATGCTTTTTCTGCATCAATTGAGAGGACCATGTGGTTCTTCTCTCTTCTCTGATTAATTTGTTCTATCATATTGATTGATTTGAGAATGTTGAACCATCCTTGTAGCCCAGGGATGAATCCCACCTGGTCATGGTGGATAATCTTTTTAATGTGCTGTTGTATCCTATTTGCTAGGATCTTGTTGAGAATCTTAGCATCCACATTCATCAGTGGTATTGGTATGAAATTCTCCTTTTTGGTAGGGTCTTTGCCTGGTTTGGGGATCAGGGTAATTCTGGCTTAATAGAAAGAGTCTAGGAGTTTTCTCTACCAATTTCTGGATATTAATTTTGTATCTTATGACTTTACTAAATGCATTTAGTCTAATTTTTTTGTAGAATCTTTAGGAAATTATCCACTTTTCACCATTGAATGTGAGGTTAGCTGTATGTTTGTCATATATGTCCTTTATTATTTTGAGGTATGTTCCCTCTAACCCCATTTTCTTGGGATTTTTTTTATCATAAATGGATAATGAATCTTGTCAAATGCTTTTTCTGCATCTATTGAAATCATGTAAGTTTTGAATCACTTTGTTGATGGGGTATGTGAAGTTGATTGACTTGTGACTATTGGACCATTCTTGAATTCAGGAATAAATAAATGAATTATATAGCCATATAATTTTTCATGGCATTTTCTTATAATCCTTTGTACATCTTGTGATGTCAGTTGTACTTCTCTCTTGTTTCTGATTGTGTTTATTTGGATCATTTCTTTTTTTTTTTTTTCCTTAATGAGTCTGACTAAGGGTTTCTCAATTTTATCTCTTCAAGAACCAGCTCTTGTTTTCACTGATTTTTTTTCTATTGTTTCTTTAGTTTCTGTGTCACTTATTGCTGCTCTGATCTTTATTATTTCCTTTCTTTTACTCACTTTGGGCTTTGTTCTCCTTTTTCTAGTTCCTTTTGGTGTAATGTTAAATTGTTTATGTGAGCTTCTTACTTTTTTATTGTGTTATGTTAATCACCATACAGTACGTCATTATTTTTTTTTAATTTTTTATTTTTTATAAATATATATTTTTATCCCCAGGGGTACAGGTCTGTGAATCACCAGGTTTACACACTTCACAGCACTCACCAAAGCACATACCCTCCCCAATGTCCATAATCCCCCCTTCTCCCAAACCCCCTCCCCCCAGCAAGAGGGGGGATTAAGTATGTGAAGTTGATTGACTTGTGACTATTGGACCATTCTTGAATTCAGGAATAAATAAATGAATTATATAGCCATATATATATGTTTTGTGAGATTAAGAGTCATTATTTTTGATGTAATGTTCCAAGATTCATTGTTTATGTATAATGCCCAGTTCTCCATGCACTCAGTTTGTTTTGTGAGATTAAGAGTCATTATTTTTGATGTAATGTTCCAAGATTCATTGTTTATGTATAATGCCCAGTTCTCCATGCACTCTGTGCCCTCCTTAATAACCATCACTGGGCCAACCTATCACTCCACCTCTACCCCCTCCTCTCTAAAACCCTCAATTTGTTTCTCAGAGTCCAGTCTCTCATGGTTCATCTCCCACTTGGATTCCCCCCGCCCTTCATTTTTCTCTTCCTTCTCTTAATGTCATCCATGCTATTCCTAATGTTCCACAAGAAAGTGAAAACATAGGATAATTTACTTTCTCTGCTTGACTTATTTCACTTAGCATAATCTCCACTCCCATACATGTTGATGCAAACTTTGGGTATTCATCCTTTCTGATGGCTGAGTAATATTCCATTGTTTCTATGGCCCACATCTTCTTTATCCATTCATCTGTTGAAGGGCGGATCTTTCCACAGTTTGGCTATTGTGGACATTGCTGCTATGAACATTGGGGTACATATGGCCTGTCTTTTCACTACATCTGTATCTTTGGGCTAAATAGCCAGTAATGCAATTGCTGGGTCATAGGGTAACTCTATTTTTAATTTTTTGAGGAACCTCCACACTGTTTTCAGTGTGGACATACTTTTTTCTCCTTTGATGATCTCTATAATGTAAATACATTTCCTTGTGATGTTATCCAAGAGATCCATTGATTGGCCTGTCCTTTTCTTTTTTGCTTTTTTGCTGCTGTTCAGCTTGTACTTCATTACACTGTCTTACAAAGTGCTGATCCATAATCAGTATTAATCTAGTATTAATTAATCTAATTAATCTAGTATTAATTTTCTCTGGTGTATTTTTCATCTCATTTATTGTCTTCTTCCACTCTGACTGGTTCTTTTATACATTTTCTCTTTTTTGAAGGTCTCACTGAGTTCTTCCACTCTTCTCTCTAACCCAGTAAACATCTTTATAATCATTATTTTAAACTCTCCATAGATACAATGGTATACTACTCAGCCATCAGAAAGGATGAATACCCAATTTTTGCATCAGCATGGACGGGAACTGAGGATATTATGCTAAGTGAAATGAGCCAAGCAGGGAAGTCAATTATCTTATGGTTTCACTTATTTGTGGAACATAAGGCATAGCATGGAGGACATTAGAAGAAGGAAGGGGAAAAGGATGGGGGTAGAAATCGGAGGAGGAGATGAAACATGAGAGACTATGGACTCTGAGAAACAAACTGAGGGCTTTAGAGGGGAGAGGGCGTGGGGATGTGTTAGCCCAGTGATAAGTATTAAGGAGGGCATGGATTGCATGCAACACTGAGTGTTATATGCAAACAATGAATCATGGAACACTACACCAAGAACTAATGATGTGCTGTATGATGACTAACATAACATAATAAAAAAATTTTCAAAAACTCTTAAGGCATATTGCTTATGTCCATTTCACTTAGGTCTTTTTTCTGAGTTTTTTCCTTATTCTTTGGTTTGAAACATATTCCTCTGTCTCCCCATTTTGCTTGACTTTCTTTGTTTCTAAGAATTAGGTAGAACTGCTACTTCTGCACTTGAAGGAATGGTCTTCTGTATGGCCATCCCCTGGGTAGACTGTGTGTGCCTAATGAATTTCACTGGCTGAATGGAGGTATGGCTGGTGTGTGCTGGGGGCTCATGGCACACTCCATGCTAGGGCTTCCCTGGGTAGGATGTCCAAAGCTAAAGTGAGTGCAGGCCATGACAGTCCTGAGGCTCTCTACACAGTTGAAGCTGACATGGGTGCAGGCCCTGGGAGTCTGAGGGGTACACATAGAGGATATGCTGGCAGGACAACTGAAGTGGATGCAAGCCCTAATGACCCCCAGGGCTCAGCATACAGAGGGCACCCTGGCAGGATAGCTGAGGCTAGGTGGGTGTAGGCCAGGTGGATCTTGGATCTCTATGCACAGAGGGTGCCCTGGCAGGCCAGCTAGAGCCAAACATGCTGTGCTGGGAGGTCCCAGGGCTCTCCATCCAAAGGGTATCCTGGCAGGACAACTAAAGCTGAAGTAGGTATAGATCATGGGTGTCCTGGGACCCTACATTAAGAGGATAGCCTAACAGGATAGCTGAGATGAGGTGAGTGCAGGCCAAAGAGGTCCCTGGCTCTGTGCACAGAGGCCATTCTGACAGGACAGCTGAAGTTGAGGTGGATGGGAGTTGAGTCATCCTAAGGCTCTACGTGTAGAGGTCACTTTGGCAGGATAGTTGAAGTTGAAGTGTCTAAGCTGGGGGGTCCTGGGGGTTTCCACACAAATGGTCTCATGGCAGGATAGCTGAAGCTGAACTAGGTATAGGCTGGGTTGTTCCAGGGTACACCACAGAGGGAGTGTCCTGGCAGGGTGGCTAAAGCCAAGGCAGAAATCAGCAAGAGGTTCCAGAGCACTCTGTGCAAGAGGTGCTCTACCAAGCCATCTGAAGCTGAAGTGGTGCAGACCTGGCATGTTCCAGGATTCTTTGCACTTGTACTACCTTGGCATATCAGCAGGAGTTGTAGTGAAGGCTGACCAGGGACCAGGAGTATCCCAGTGTGTACCATCCTAGGGACTCTCATTGTCAGACAACAGGAGCTGGTGCAGGCTAGGAGCCCAGGGCTCACTGAGGCAGGAGCCCACATAGGGCAAAGAGACCCTTTTCCCTTTCATGCTATCAAGGCAGAGGGAAAGTGTAAACTGTGGTGCCCACCAGCCTAGAGAGAATTCCAACAGCTCTTCCACCATTTGGTGAAGTGCAAAGGCTGACTCTTTTATGTACTAGTTGCTCTTTTAAATCACGGCTTTTATATGTGTGTGATCTAGAGTAGACAAATCTGTTCCCCATCCCTCAGGGTTATCCTTCCCCACTCTGGTTTGCAGCAGCATTGGGGAGGGTGTCTTCATTACTGTGACTGTCTCTCTTTCCATTCTATCTTTTGTTGTTCAGAAACTGTTCAGTCATCCCTTAGTTTTTCTTCAGGGGGAATTGCTCTATAAATAGGTGTAGATTTGGTGTGTCTGGGGAGGAGGTGAGTTCAGGATCTTCCTACGTTACCATCTTGGGATTTTCTCTATTTCTTGTCTGTTTGATATTAATCATTCTAACAGGTGTGAGATATCATACATTGCGGCTTTGATTTTTATTTCCCTAATGATTAGTGATGTTGAGCACCTTTTCATGTATCTGTTAGCCATTTGTATGTCTTCTTGGGAAAAATGTCTGTTCAGTTTCTCTGACTACATGATAATTCAATTGTTTGCCCTTTTTCTACTGAGTTGTATGACTTCATAGTGCATTTTGGATATTAACCCCTTATCATTTATATGATTTGCAAATACCTTCTCCCATTCCATAGGTTGCCTTTTCATCTCATTGGTGGTTTTCTTTGCTGTACAAAAGATTTTTAGATTGATGTAGTCTGACTTGTTTATATTTGCTTTTGTTGCCTTTGTGGACAAATTCAAAAAAATCTTTGCCAAGACCAATGTCAAGGAGATTATCCATTATTTTTTTTTCTGGAGTTTCATGGTTTCAAATAACATTCAAGTATTTAATCAATTTTTGTGTATGGTGTGTAAGACAGTGGTTCCATTTCATTCTTTGCATGTGGCTGTCTACTTTTCCTCTCATCATTTATTGAAGAGACTGCTTTCCCAGTTGTATATGCTTGGTCCCTTTGTCATAAATTAATTGACCATAAATAGGTTGGTTTATTTCTGGGTTCTTTATTTTGTTCCATTGTTCTTTGTTTCTGTTTTTATGCTAATACATATTGTTTTAATAACTATAGCTTTAGGATATAGCTTTAATCAGGCAGCATGATACTCCAGCTTTGTTCTTTTTAATCAAGATCACTTTACCTAGTTGGGGTCTTTCATGGTTCCATACAAATTTTACAATTACTTGTTCTATTTCTGTGAAGAATGCTATTGGAATTTTGATGGGAATTTCATAGAACCTGTAGATCCTTTTGGATAGTAAGGACATTCAACAATATTCTTTCAATATAAGAATAAAAAATATCTTTCCATTTATTTGTGTCTTTTTCAGTTTCTTTCATTAATGTCTTACAGGATCAGCATACATACCTTTTACCTCCTTGGTGAAATATATCCCTAGGTATTTTATTCCTCTTGATGCAAATGTCAGTGTGATTGCTTTCCTTACTTTTACTTCTGATAGTTCAATATTAGTGCATATAAATACAACTGACACATGTATATTGATTTTGTATCTTGCTATTTTACTTATTTTTGGAAGAGTTTCAGAAGGATTGGTATTAGTTCTTAAATTCTTTGAAAGAATAAACCAAGCAAACCCATCTAGTCCTTTTTTTTTTTTTTTTAAAGATTTTATTTATTTGAGAGATAGGAGGCATGTGCAGTGGGGAGAGGCAGAGCAGAAGGAGAAGTAGAATCTCTGCTGAGCAAATAGTCCAATGTGGGGCTCAATCCCAGGACCCTGCAATCATGACCTGATTCAAAGGCAGCGGCCCAACTGACTGGGCCACCCAGGTGCTCCCTTGGGCTTTTTAAAAAAATAACAAAGTCAGATTTATTGCTCTGTGTTAAACCAGTTGATATAGGACCTGAGGAGTGTGAAGGGAGGACAGCGAGTTTGTGAACATTTCCTTCCCCACTGGAGTTTTCAGCATCTTAAAAAGCTGACCAGCATACTGCAGATGGTCCCAGACTTTTTGGGAAAATTTTTGATTACTGATGGAATCTCCCTACTATTAATTGGTCTCTTCAAATTTTCTATTTCCTCATAATTCAGTCTTGGTAGGTGTTACATTTCTAGCATTTTCACATTAATTCGACATTGTCCAATTTGTTGGCATATAATTGTGCATAGCAGTCTCTTATCCTATATATTTCTATAGTATCAGTTTTAATGTTCCATCTTTCATTTCCAATTTTATTTGTGTCTTTTTTTCTTGATGACTCTAGAAGGATTGTCTATTTTATTTATCTTTCAAAAAACCAGCTCTTAGTTTCACTGAACTTTTATACTGTGACTTTGATCTCTCATTTATTTCTGCTCTGATCTTTGTTATCTCCTTCCTCCTACTAATTTTGGGCTTAACTTTTTCACCTATTTCTAGTTCCTTGAGGTGGAGAGTTAGATTATTTGAGATAATCATTTATCTTGTTTTTTAATGTGTGGATTTGCCATTTAAACTTCCCTTTTAAAGCATTTTTGCTGCATCCCATACTTTTTTGGTATGTTGTGTTTCTATTTTCATTTGTTTCAAGATATTTTAAAATTTCTCTCATGATTTCTTCTTAGACCCAATTGATAGTTTAGTACCATGTTGTTTTATCTCTACATATTTGTGGCTTTTCTTCTAATTTATGTGTTGTCTTCTAATTTATTTCTTCTTCTAATTTACTTCTAGTCATATCACTGTGGCCAGAAAAAATGATGTAATTTTAGATCTTTATTAAGACTTGTTTTGTGGCCTAACATGTTGTCTGTCTTGGAGAGTGTTCCATGTGTGCTTGAGAAGAATGGGTATTCTGATGCTATTGAATGGAATATTCTTTGAATGTTCATGAAGTCTATCCCGTCAAATGTGTCATTAAAGTCCAATATTTCCTTACTGATTTTCTCCTGGATAACCTATATATTGATGAAGGTTGAGTATGAAACCCCTTACTGTTATTATATTGCTGTATATTTCTCTTTTTAGGTTTATTAATATTGGTTGATTTTTTTATATTTAGATGCTTCTATGCTGAATGCATTAATAGTTATAAACATTGTATTCTTTTCTTGGATTAATACCTTTATGATTATATAATGGCCTTCTCTCTCTAACTACAGGCTTTGTCTTAAGGCCTATTTTATCTAATGCAACTATGGCTACATGAGCTTTCTTTCGGTTTTTATATGTATGGAATATCTTTTTCCGTCCCTTCATTTTTAGCCTATGTGTGTTCTTAAAGCCAAAGTGAGTCTCTTATAGTCAGCATAGAGATGGGTCTTGTTTTTTTATTCACTCATCTGCTCTATGACTTTTGGTCTAAGAATTTAGTCTATTTTCATTTAGTGTAATTATTAATAGATTTGACCTTATTGTCATATGTTAATTGTTTTATGGCTGTTTTGTAATTCTTCTGTTCCTTTCTTCTCTTCTTCTCTGTAAATAGATTATTCCTCTGTAGTGGTATGCTTAGATTCCTCTTTCTTTATCTTTTGTGTATCTACTGTAGGGTTTTGCTTTATGGTTACCATGAAGCTTATCTCAAACTCCTAAAAGTTATAAAAGTCACTTTTAAGCTGGTAACAACTTAAGTTTGAGTGTATTCTAAGGCTATTTTTGCTTCCCCCTTCACATTTTTATTTTTGATGTCACAATTTACACTTTTTATCTTTATTCTCCATTAACAAGTCAATGTAGTTTTGTCGGGGGCAGCTATGTACATAGCAGACAACATGGTGCTTGCGCCTGTGGCTAAACAGAGGACCTGCACACCACCTGAAAGATGATTGGCTATGCCCAGAACAGGTAGCCCGAGTACACTGCGGGCTTTTTATCATGCTATCAGGCTTCCTTTCACATATACAGTCTGCTGATGGGAGGAGAGGGGATACAAATAGGGGTAAAGATCCGGGTAAGGAGAGAACAATAAAGATTCGCAAGCTTGTCACTCCGTGTCTCCTGGTCGTTCTTGCTGGTGAGAGCGACATAGTTTCAGTTATTTTTAATACTTTTGCCTTGTAATCTTCATATTGGTTTTATAAGTACTTAACTCACCAATAAAATCTCATTAGACTATTCTGAATTTAACTATATATTTATCTTTATCGGTGCCATTTATCCTTTCATATGTTTCTGTTATGAATTCATGCCCTTATGTTTCAGCTTAAAGTCTTTTTAACGTTTCTTATAAGGTCAGTCTAGTGTTGCTGAAACTCTCACTTTTTGTTTGTCTGGAAAACTCTCTTGCAATTATGAAGGATAACGTAAACTCAACTAATTTTTATATGAAGATTTTATATCTTGCAACTTTACTGAATTTGTCTATAACTCTGTGTGTGTGTGTATGTGTGTGTGTGATCTTTAGGGATTTTAATATGCAATACTGTCCTCTCCTTCAATTCTAAAAGACAACATTGCTGGGTATTCTTGGCTAGTAGATTTTCCTTTTAGCACTTTTTAAAAAAATTATTTTTATTAACATATAATGTATTATTTGCCCCAGGGGTACAGGTCTGTGAATCGTCAGACTTCCACACTTCACAGCACTCACCATATCACATATCCTCCCCAATGTCCATAACCCAACCACCCTTTCCCTACTCCCCCTCCACAGCAACCATCAGTTTGTTTTGTGATATTATGAGTCTCTTATGGTTTGTCTCCCTCCCAATCCAATCTTGTTTCATTTTTTTCCTTCCCTACCTCCCAAGCCCCCCACCCTGTCTCTTAAATTCCTCATATCAGGGAGATCGTATGATAATTATCTTTCTCTGATTGACTTGTTTCTTTCAGCGTAATACACTCTAGTTCCATCCATGTCATTGCAAATGGCAAGGTTTCATTTCTTTTGATGGCTACATAGTATTCCATCATATATATATATGATGGAATATATATATATATATCTCCGAAATCTTCTTTATCCATTCATCTGTTGATGGACACCTAGGTTCTTTCCATAGTTTGGCTATTGTGGACATTGCTGCTATAAACATTTGGGTACACTTGTCCCTTTGGATCACTACATTTGTATCTTTAGGGTAAATACCCAGTAGTGTGATTGCTGGGTCATAGGGTAGCTCTATTTTCAACATTTTGAGGAACCTCCATGCTGTTTTCCAGAGTGGCTGCACTAGTTTGCATTCCCACCAACAGTGTAGGAGGGTTCCCCTTTCTCTGCATCCTCGCCAACATCTGTCATTTCCTGACTTGTTAATTTTAGCCATTCTGACTGGTGTGAGGTGGTATCTCATTGTGGTTTTGATTTGTATTTCCCAGATGCTGAGTGATGTGGAACACTTTTTCATATGTCTTTTGGCCATCTGGATGTCTTCTTTGCAGAAATGTCTGGTCATGTCCTCTGCCCATTTCTTGATTGAGTTATTTATTCTTTGAATGTTGAGTTTGCTAAGTTCTTTATAGATTTTGGATACTAGCCCTTTATCTGATATGTCATTAGCGAATATCTTCTCCCATTCTGTCAGTTGTCTTTTGGTTTTGTTAACTGTTTCCTTTGTTGTGCAAGAGCTTTTGATCTTTATGAAGTCCCAATAGTTCATTTTTGCCCTTGCTTCCCTTGCCTTTGGCGATGTTTCTAGGAAGAAGTTGCTGTGGCAGAGGTCAAAGAGGCTGCTGCCTGTGTTCTTCTCAAGGATTTTGATGGATTCCTGTCTCACATTGAGGTCTTTCATCTATTTTGAGTTTATTTTTGTGTATAGTGTAAGGAAATGGTCCAGTTTCATTCTTCTGCATGTGGCTGTCCAATTACAACACCATTTGTTGAAGAGACTGTCTTTTTTCCATTGGACATTCTTTCCTGCTTTGTCAAAGATTAGTTGACCATAAAGTTGAGGGTCTATTTCTGGGCTCTCTATTCTGTTCCATTGATCTATGTGTCTGTTTTTGTGCCAGTACCATACTGTCTTGATGATTACAGCTTTGTAATAGAGCTTGAAGTCTGTAGTTGTGATGCTGCCAACTTTGTTTTTCTTTTTCAACATTCCTCTGGCTATTCAGGGACTTTTATGGTTCCATATAAATTTTAGGATTATTTGTTTCATTTCTTTGAAAAAAAAATTGATGATATTTTGATAGGGATTGCATTAAATGTGTAGATTGCTTTAGGTATCATAGACATTTTCACAATATTTATTTTTCTAGTCCATGAGCATGGATCGTTTTTCCATTTCTTTGTGTCTTCCTCAATTTCTTTCATGGAGTACTTTATAGTTTTCTGAATACAGATTCTTTGCTTCTTTGGTTAGGTTTATTCCTAGGTATCTTATGGTTTGGGGTACAATTGTAAACGGGATTGACTTCTTAATTTCTCTTTCTTATGTCTTGCTGTTGGTATATAGATATGCAACTGATTTCTGTGCATTGATTTTTAAAAATATTTTATTTATTTATTTGACATACAGAGATCACAGTTAGGCAGAGAGGCAGGTGAGGGGGGAGGCAGGTCCCCCACTGAGCAGAAAGAGTCCAATGTGGGGCTCCATCCAGGAACCTGGGATCACGACCCAAGCTGAAAGCAGAGGCTTTAACTACTGAGCTGCCCAGGCACTCCTGTGCATTGATTTTATATCCTGACACCTCACTGAATTCCTGTATGAGTTCTAGAAGTTTTGGGGTGGAGTCTTTTGGGTTTTCCACATACAGTATCATATCATCTGCCAAGAGTGAGAGGTTTTGACTTCTTCTTTGTCAATTCAGATGCCTTTTATTTCTTTTTGTTGTCTGTTTGCTGATGCTAGGACTTCTAGTACTATGTTGAATAGCAGTGGTAATAGTGAACAGCCCTGCCGTGTTCCTGACCTTAGGGGAAAAGCTCTGTTTTCCCCATTGAAAATGATAATTGCTGTGGGTTGTTCATAGATGGCTTTGATGATATTAAGGTAAGAACCCTCTATCCCTACACTTTGAAGAGTTTTGATCAAGAAAGGATGCTGTACTTTGTCAAATGCTTTTTCAGCATCTATTGAGAGTATCATATGGTTCTTGTCCTTTCTTTTATTAATGTATCACATTGATTGATTTGCAGATGTTGAACCAAACTTGCAGCCCAGGAATAAATCCTACTTGGTTGTGGTGAATAATCCTTTTAATGTACTGTTGGATCCTATTGGCTAGTATTTTGGTGAGAATTTTTGCATCTGTATTCACCAAGGATATTGGTCTGTAATTCTCCTTTTCGATGGGGTTTTTTTCTGGTTTAGGGATCAAGGTAATGCTGGCCTCATAAAATGAGTTTGGAAGTTTTCCTTACATTTTTATTTTTGGAACAGTTTCTGGAGAATAGCTATTAATTCTTCTTAAAATGTTTGGTAGAATTCCCCTGTGAAGCCATCTGGCCCTGGGTCCTTGTTTGTTGAGAGATTTTTGATGACGGCTTCAATCTCCTTACTGGTTATGGGTCCGTTCGGGTTTTCTATTTCTTCCTGGTTCAGTTTTGGTAGTTTATACATCTCTAGGAATGCACCCATTTCTTCCAGATTGTCAAATTTGCTGGTGTATAGTTGCTCATAATATGTTCTTGTAATTGTTTGTATTTCTTTGGTGTTGGTTGTGATCTTTCCTCTTTCATTCATGATTTTATTTATTTTGGTCCTTTCTCTTTCCTTTTTGATAAGTCTGGCCAGGGGTTTATCAATCTTATTAATTCTTTCAAAGAACCAGCTCCTAGTTTTGTTGATTTGTTCTATTGTTTTTTGGTTTCTATTTCATTGATTTCTGCTCTGATCTTTATTATTTCTCTTCTCCTGCTGGGTTTAGGCTTTCTTTCTTGTTCTTTCTCCAGCTCCTTTAGGTGGAGGGTTAGGTTGTGTACTTGAGACCTTTCTTGTTTCTTGAGAAAGGCTTGTATCACTATATACTTTCCTCTCAGGACCACCTTTGCTGTGTCCCAGAGTTTGAACAGTTGTATTTTCATTTCCATTTGTTTCCATAAATTTTTTCAATTCTTCTTTAATTTCCGGTTGACCCATTCATTCTTTTTTTTTTAAAGGTTTTATTTATTTGACAGAGAGAGATCACAAGTAGGCAGGCAGAGAGAGAGAGAGAGGAGGAGGAAGCAGGCTCCCTGCTGAGTCCCCCAATGCGGGACTCGATCCCAGGACCCTGAGATCATGACCTGAGCCAAAGGCAGTGGCTTAACCCACTGAGCCACCCAGGTGCCCGACCCATTCATTCTTTAGTAGGATGCTCTGTAGCCTCCATGTATGTGAGTTCTTTCCAACTTTCCTCTTGTGATTGAGTTCTAGCTTCAGAGCATTATGTTCTACAAATATGCAGGGAATGATCCCAATCTTTTGGGACCAGTTGAGACCTGATTTGTGACCCAGGATGTGATCTATTCTGGAGAATGTTTCATGTGTGCTAGAGAAGAATGCGTATTCTGTTGCTTTGGAATGGCTTTCAGCACTTTGAATGCATCATCCCAATCCCTTCTGGCCTGTGAAGTTTCTGCTAATAAACCTGCTGAAAATAGTATGTGGGCTCCTTTGTACATAACAAGTTGTTTTTCTCTTGATGCTTTTTAGATTATCTCCTTGTTTTTAACTTTTGACAATTTAATTATAATGTGTTTTACTCTGTAGTCATCTTTTTTTAAATCTGTATTTCTTGAATCTACATGTCTCTTAGGTTAAGGAAGTGTTCAGCCGTTATTTCTTTGAATAGACTTTCTGCCCCTTCTTTCTCTCTTTGCTTCCTGGGCCCTTATAAATATGTATGTTGGTCAGTTTAATGATGTACCCTAAGTCCCTTAAGCTATCTTTAATCATTTGTCTTTTGCTCCTATGATTGGATGAGTTCTACTTCCCTGTCTCAAGTCCACTGGTTTTTTCTTATAGTTTAGTCTGCTGTTCAATGCCTCTATTGAATTTTTAAGTTCAGTAATTATATCCATCAGCATTGTAATCTGTCAGGTATTTTATTATATTTCCTTTCTCTATCAGTTAATTCCCTTACCTCTGTTTCATTAAGATCTTTCTGGAGATTCATCTTGTTCTTTAGTTGGGAATATAGTTTGTTTCATCATTTCCCTTGACACTCTGTGTTCGTTCCTGTGCATTAGATGAAACAGCCACCTACATCAGTCTTAACAGTGGTCTCATTGTAGGAGACAAAATTCATTTATCATCCTAGTCCATGTTCCTGGTTGTTGTTTTAATCATTTTAAGTGTTCAAGCCACTATCTTTATTCCTACTAGCTCCCAGTAGTTGAGGGTTGCCAAAACTTGTCAGGGTTCCAAAGGGAAGGATTGCAGTCAGCACCTACTTGCAAGCAAGTTGGAAACTGGATCCTTAGGCAGCACCTGGGAAAGTATGTACTTGGGGGCTCAATTTAGGGAGAAATGGAAGGTGGGTGTTTTTGCTTCTCTCTTTGCATTGGGCCTAGGAATATAGCTGTGTGTGTAAGGGTATTCCTGATCCTGTTAAGAACTGCTTTGTATGCTACAGTAGGACTCATGAATGCAAGCCTCATTCTCTATGAGACCCTGGTGATTGAGAAGCCCATCCGTTAGGTGGCAAACACAAAAGCTGGACCAGAAGCATGTACAAGTGCATTCTAGGGAGATCTTAGAGCAGGTAGAGGGATAGGCCAAGATACCAGATGTCTGCTGGCATCCCTGGTCTTCAAAGAGGTTCCAGTCAGCCTCTAGGTGCACAGTAAATTAGAAGTCTGGCCCCCCAGGCAGCAGCTTTTGAAGTATACAAATAGACCCCTTTCAGGGAAAGACTGGAAGATGGGCATGTGTGTCTACTTCCTCTATACTGAGTTTGAGGGGGAAGGGGTTAAAAATTACCTTTTTGTTTCTTGACAGTTCTGTGGGATTCCTGAATGGTAGCCCCATTGGCTCTCAGAGTCAGGTGACATAGAGACCTGCCTGTTGGCAGCAACCACAGAAGCGGGGCCTTAGATGTGTATAGAAGTTCTTTCTATAGGGATATTGGTAACTTGGAGAGGGCTAGTGTGAGAGAGCAGAGTTTGTGTCTACTGGTTTCCTTGGTCTTTGAGGAGGATCACAGCTCCTCCCTGGAGACTAAACCAAAAACTGCTTCTCAGGCAACAATTTGAGTAACTGATATAAAATATTGTATTATTTTCAAGTATACAATGTAGTGGTTTGATATTTATGTACTTTAGTAATGCACCACAATATATCTAGTTCTCACCTGTCACCATACAAACTTGTTACAATATTATTGACTATATTCCTTATGCCATACATTATATCACTGTGTTTTATATATTTTATAATTGGAGTATTCTACCTGTTAATAGGTATTCTACCTATTAATCCCCTTCACCTATTTCATCCATCCTTTCATACCTCTCCCTTTCAGCAATCATTAGTTTGTTCTCTGTATGAGTCTTTGTTTTGCTTTGTTTGTTCTGTGTTTGGTTTTGTAGATTCTACATATAAGTGAAATCACAATATTTTAATTTCTCTTATTGATCTTAGGACAAAACCCTCTAGGTCCATCCATGTTTTTGTAAATGTCAAGATTTCATTCTTTAATATTATTTAATATTCCATGTGTGTGCATGCACACACATCTTCTTTGTCCATTTCATCTATTGATGGACATTTAGTTTCCTTCCATGTATTAGCTATTCTAAATAATGCTCCAATGAACATAGTTCATATAATTTTTTGAATTAGTGTTATTTTCTTAAGATAAATGTCCAGAAGTGGAATTGGTGGATTGTACAGTATTTCTAATTTTTTGAAGAACCTCTATACTGTTTTCCATAGTAGCTACTATAATTTATATTCTTACCAACAATGCATGAATCTTTCCTTCAGGAGGTTTTATACTTTTCAGATTATGGGTCTTTGTTCTGTTGGTTAAATTTTTCTTTGTTTTTTAATTTTATTTTGTATTTATTTATTTTTTAAATTTTTCATTGTTCCAGAATTCATTTTTTATGCACCACACCCATTGTTCCATACAATATGTGCTCTCCATAATACCCACCACTAGGTTCACCCAACCTCCCAACCCCCACCCCTCCAAAACCCTCAGATTGTTTCTGAGAGTGTCTCATGATTTATCTCTCCCTCCAATTTCCCCCAACTCCCATCTCCTCTCCATCTCCCCATGTCCTCCATGTTATTTCTTATGCTCCACAATAAGTGAAACCCTACAACTGACTCTCTCTGCTTATTTCACTCAACATTTTAAAATTTTTATTATGTTAGACACCATACATCATTAGTTTTTGATGTAGTGTTCCATGATTCATTGCTTGCTTATAACAATCAGTGCTTCATGCAATCCATGTTCTCCTTAATACCCATCACCAGGCTAACACATCCCCCATCCTCCTCCCCTCTAAAACCCTCAGTTTCTCAGAGTCCATAGTCTCTCATTTTTCATCCCCTCCCGACTTCTCCCCCTTCATTTTTCCCTTGCCTCTCCTAATGTCCTCCATCCTATTCCTTATGTTCCACAAATAAGTAAAACCATATGATAATTGTCTTTCTCTGCTTGACTTATTTGACTCAGCATAATCTCCTCCAGTCCCATCCATGTTGATGCAAAAGTTGGGTATTCATCCTTTCTGATGGCTGAGTAATATTCCATTGTGTATATGGACCATATTGTCTTTATCCATTCATCTGTTGAAGGGCATCTTGGCTCTTTCCACAGTTTGGTTATTGTGGATAGTGCTGCTATGAACATTGGAGTGTATATGGCCCTTCTAAGTATTTTATTATTTTTGATGCAGTTGTAAGTGAAATTGTTTTCTTAATTTCTCTTTCTGATAGTTTATTAGTGTGTGTAAATGCCACAGAATTTACTATATTTTCTATCTGGCACTTTTATTTATCTCACTTATTAGTTGTGACAGTTTTTTGGTGTAGGATTTAAGGTTTTCTATATATAGTGTCATGTCATTCTGCAAGTAGTGACAGTTTTACTTTTTCCTTTCCAATTTGGAGGACTTTCTTAAAAAATTGAAGTATATCGACATACAGCATTGAATTATTTTCATATGTAATAGTGGTTGATATTTTTATATACTACAAAATCCCCACAATGTCCAATTACCATCTGTCACCATAAGTATATTGCCATATTATTGACTATATTTCCTACACTGTATATTACATCCCCATGATTTATTTTGTAACTGGACATTTGGATATATTAATCCTGTTTACCTCTTTCACTCAACTTTATCCTCTTCCCCCTTAAATAGCCAACACTTCATTTCCTGTATCTTGGGTCCATTTCTGGTTTTTTCTTCATTTTCTAAAATTCTACATATAAGTGATCATATGCTATTTGTCTTTTCTGTCTGCCTTATTTCTTAGCATAATACTCATCTTTAATTTCTCTCACCAATGTCTTGCAATGTCAGTGTTCAGATCTTTTAACTCTGGTTAAATATATTTCTAGGTTTTCTTTTTCATGCAAATATAAAAGGCATTAATTTTTTTCATAGTTCTATATTAGTATATAAAAAGATTTTTGCTTGTCAATTCTGTGTCATGCTATTTGTTTATTCTAACAGCTTTTGGTGGCCTCTTTAGTGTTTTCTATATATAACAGCATGTGATCTGCAAGTATTGACAATTTTGCATCTTCCAATCTGATGTCTTTCATTTGGATGCCTTTCGTTTCATTTTCTTGTCTAATTGCCAGAGCTAGGACTTCCAGTACTATACTGAATGAAAGTGGTAAGAGTGAATATCCCTGTCTTAATATTGATCTTAGAGGAAAAGCTCTCCATTTTTCACCATTGAGTATGATATTAGCTTTGGGTTTTTCATATATGACCTTCATTGTGTTGAGGTATATTCCCTCCAGATGCACTTTGTTGTAGTTTTTATCATAAATGGATGTTTATTTTGCCAAACACTTTTCCAGTATCTATTGAGATGATCAAAGTTTTTATCCCTCCTCTTGTTAATAGGAAAATTACATGGAATCCCACCAAATAACATCTCATTTATGACCTGCATTGGGTCTTTGTGGGCACTTCTATCTTGAGTGCTTGGAGAGTGTCAAGAACCAAGCTAAGCATTTAAAGGAATGATTTTATTCAATCTTCTGAACAGCCTTTGAGGGAGAAGTGTTTACTAGCCTCATTTTACATGAACAAGTATAAAGAGGGAAATCAAGATGGAGTTGAATCTTCGGCCACTTTATACTACTTGTGTTTCACTGGGCAATTAATCTCTTGAAACTCCAGATTCCTCTTTAAGCATGGGGAACATGACAACTATTTTATAAAGTTATAAGAAACAGTAAATGAGAATATGGTAAAGGAGCCTAATACACACTAGGTGCTTGATTTTTAAGACTATTTTAGAATATGGACTGTTGCTGAATCAACAATTTAGGTTATCTCTCCCCTAAGAGATATGGGGCCTTGCATCACAGATGTGAGAATCCCTGTTACTGGGTACCAGGAAAAGTGTGACATCAAAAGAAAAAAAAAATCGGTAGGAACAGTGGTCTGGACATTCATATTTAAACACACAGTGGAGGCCCAAGAACTACCCCACGCTAGCTGTAGCTCACATGGTGACCTGTGATTCTAGATTCTGACAAAGATTCTAGATTCTGTCTGCCTCATTTCGCTTGTGACTTTGGGGTTTGAGAAGGCCAAGTGACTTCCAAAGTAGAGCTCAACAGTGGTCTGTATCTCAGAGATATGCTCAACCAACCTCTTGTAGCATTATCAATTTTGAAGTACTTGGATTCTTCTTGCATAAAAAATTCCTGTGGGTACAATAAACAGGTTGAAAGGGCTCCAGTAAGATGACAATGCAGCAGATAACAGGGACCTGGGGGGCTTCCTCCTTTGGCAACAGATTCAAATATATTTTTGCAGACATTGATTAATGAAGCTTCTTCTCCCCTATGAGGAGCAGATACCACTGTTTTTCTGCAGGTGGGTTGAAAGGTGGGAACCCTGGGACAGAGAGGTTCAGCCATATCCCCCCACAGGAACATCAAGAGATTTGAGCTCAGTCTTCTATGTGTCCCAGGTGTTACTCACAGATGCTTCCCCAGAAGGATCTAAAAAGTACTTTTCCAGGCCAAAGCTGGAATCTCCCTGACCCCAAAGAAACACACATCACCTTACCATTGTGGCTGGAATACTGCTCGTATTTATTAAAAAGGCAGAACATAATGCATCTGTAGGGATCCAGGTTCCACAGTTCTCAAAACATTAGCTGTAAATCACCCTTAGGCTTGTCATTCCCTTGGGTGGAAGCCAAAATGATTTAATGAAATGGCCCCAGAAAGACTAAACTATTGTACTATGAAGGATACAGCTAATAAAGGAGTAGTAGAAGCTTGGAAATGAAGCAAAAACTGCCATTCTATCCAGTCCAGAGTGCAGACAACCCCCTTTAAGCAGTAGCCTCAAGTGACACAGGTACATCCTCCCAACCAGCTGCCAGAGCCAAAAAATGTGGTTTTCCTAAAGGCAGTGGAAGGGAAAGCTGACCATATAATTGCCATTTCCAGTGGTGGAAGTGGTCTGGAGGCAGATTTCCTGATGAGGAACCTGAAAGTTCTATCTGGAAAAGCAAGAGGGACTTCGAGATCTGAAGGTCCATCAGAATGTAGTCACAAGATGACCACTTGGTTGCCTTCTTAAGAACCCAACTGCCACTGGATGAAATGTACCTAAATTAAGGGCTCAGCTGTTCTATATGTGGATACCCTTCTTACTGGCAGTACTGTCTTTACAGGTTCTTTCCAAACAGGGGGAAGTGCTCTAGGGTCATGTACAAAACCTGATATGCTGACAGGTGGGCTCATGGGCAGTCCTGGTGGGTAGAAGGTGTTTGCATACAGAAGCAGAGACTGGAATGCCTGGAACTCTGTCTGGTATTTCCACCATAAGCATTTTCACTGCATAACTCATTGGGCAGAAGGCAATTTGGCCATAAAAGATAAACTAACAGAAAATACAAGAAGGACCTTACTAATTTCTTTATTATGTCCTTTCTAAGAGAAGTATCTGTTTTCCAAAATCCTAGGATGCATGTTTGTAACTGAGCTTTGTATTACATTATGAAAGATGTCTACATGACTGTTCATTCTTAGCATAACGATACATGTCTGGCGATAGACATTCAGAAGTTCTATGGGACAGACAAAAAAGCTGTAAAGCATTTGAGTTTTTATAACTGATAATCTTTTTTTTATATATCTCAGTTATTTTTATAACTGATATCTATTACAGTATGGTATGCAATCTGGCCTTCCAGTCTTATTTCACACTCCCAGTTACTGTATTTTCTATCAAGTTGATATATGGAGTTATCATCCACTGTTTTAAAACCACTATGTAGACTGGTCATAGACTACTAGGAGGGCTAAGCTTCACGTAATATAAAAATGAAACTTAGTTTGCTTTCATGTCTCTATTGACAGTTATTTTCTCTTTGAGAACAAAACTACCTTACAGCCAGTTTAGTTAGGTGGTGAAAATGCTTGCATCAAGCCTCTGTAGAACCACCTGGAACAAGCTCTTTGGGTGCCTGGATGGGAATGAGGCAAGGTCACTTGATTCCAATAGGTAAGGAGGTATCTTTGCAGAAGTTAACAGTGTACTGGGTCAACTCACCTCAAATTCAGAGCAGCTGGAAGGAATTAATGAGCCGACAGTAAGTTTGCATTTAGCAGGGGCTGAGATATTGTGCAGGCTCTTGCCAACTCAGCAACACAGTTTGATAAAACATGACCAGTCCACAAAGGCAATTCCCCTTTAGATTAAAGTGACCCATAGGTATCCTCTTTAACTCTGGGTAACTGGTCTTGGAAATCAGGTATAATTCATCTTGTTCAATTACCCCTGTCTCCCCACTGCACTGTTACAAGCTGTGCTTCAGCTGGCTGGAGTAGAGACACCATGCACGTGCTTTGCAAGGTTGCCATCCACCTTCCAAAAGTTCCAAGACTTGCTGCAGATCCCTTCTCAAAACCAATGATGGTCCTGGAGCTCAGAGCTGGAGATCTCACAGCCTCTTCTGCAATAAGGCTGAGCCCCTTGATTCTTGTACATCTAAAGATTCTAAAATATTCTTTCCCCAGACTTTCCAGTGTGCTCCTGAAAGCTGAAGACAGGCCCTAGGAGAGCACATGACATTCCAGGATCGTGCTGCCTCTGGACTTGTAAGCACTGAGTCTGGGAGCGAAGCAGGGAGGAGAAGGAGCCCAGCAACTGAGAAAATAACAAGACTTGCCCCTTCAAGTAACTAGCCACTACCAAATGCATATTTAAAACATCTACAAGACTTTTTGACCTATGTGCACATTAAAACCTACCATTAATTTACAATCCCTGGCAAGAGGCAACATGTTCCAGCAGAGTCAGGCAAGACCACTACTCAAGGGCTGTTACCCCCGCAGGTACGTGGTACCTGGTGGCTCCTGCCCCAGGGCATTAATGTGTGGGAGGGCACCTGCTGCAGCTGCTAACTTCTCACTGAGCTTCTGGTTCACCAGCTCCAGGTGGCGACCATTCTTTCGTGCCTGCCTCAATGACCTCTTGACCTTCTTCACCCGATCCCGAAGTTGCTTGTTCCGCTTCTCCAGAGTGGCCACCTTCTGCTGCAGCTTCTTGACATGGTCCTCCTCCTCAAACAGAGCCTTCTGCACTGATGAACACATGAGCTGTGGGGGGAAATGCCATGGGAGAAGTAGGTGAGGTTCATAAAACTTCCCTAGAGCAATTTCCCTGGGTGCTATCAAGTACCCAACAACACAGACTCTGACAGCCAATGGCTCCAGCCCCAGGAAGAGGACAACCCTCAAGCGCCTTTCTTTTTTCACCCTGTGAACCCTGCCCTCTCAGCAAACACAAAGGACCCTCTCTGTACTTCCATAGTTTAATTTTTAAAAGCTATGGCATGGTTTATCTTTTTACATGTTTACCAACTTGTGTACTACTGATTCCCTGAGGGGGTTGGTGAGTCTTCACTTTTTTCTCTGATTCAGCAATTTTGCCTATTGAATTCTAACCTGAGTTTAAAACATTTTCCAGGGGAGCCGGAGTGTGAGGATCAGCCACAGAGGGCCTTCAAGGTATTTCTACTTATAGGGCTTTGCTGTACTCTGCATCAAATACTCCCACTCTGCAAACTGTTTTGGTCATGGCAGGATCGGCTTGAAGGAAGAGGCACTTTTTAAAACAAAGTTTTTCTTTCTTAACAAAGCCACCCTGGTTCTTTTGGTTGTTGTGGTTTTATGGTTTTTGTTTTGTTTTTACAGAAAACAAAGATGTTCTAAATTTTGTTATGCCAATAAACCAATAAGCAAAAGGCCAGGCCCCCAAACAAAAATATACAAAGTGGGGCATCTGGCTAGCTCAGCTGGTAGAGCATGTGACTCTCGATCTTGGGGTTGTGGGTTCGAGCACCACATGGGTGTACAGATTAATTTAAAAATATCTTTATTTTAAAAATTCACAAAGAATTGGGATAGTTCACTGGAAAGGAAGCATAAAGATACATGCAAATGAGAGGTATAATGAATTGCTATTTTCCAGACTGACAAAATCAAAAAGTTAATTAGAGAAATAGGCACTCTTATACTGTGGATAGACTATAAACCTCTATAAAAAGTGATTTGGCTTTATCTACAAAAATTAGAACTACATATACACCATGACCTAGTCATTTTGGAACTTCATCCCATTGTAACATTCCCACTTGTACCAACATATACCTACAACAAATAATACTGTCCTAAGGTTGAAGAGTGATATTAGCATCACAGCAGCCTAAGATATCCCTCGTTTTTGTCCCTCAACGCAACAATAAATGAGCATCCATTACTAAATGTTAGTGCCTTTGAGAGACCTATGGGATCTAGCATCATATGCCAAGGGATTCAGGAGGAGTCTGGGCCACTCATGTATCAGAGAAATCTCATTCCTACCTAGGAACCAGTTCCAGGGTCTCTCAGTCAGAAGACCTCAACAGATTTCTCCAAAGATGACATAAATACAGCCAATAGGTATATGCAACAGTGCTAGACATCACTACTCATTGGAGAAATGAAAATTCATACCACAATTATCATCACTTCCTACTTATTAGAAGGGCTATTATCAAAAAGACAGAAGATAGGGTTCCAGTTTAAGATAGTGACAATAAGCAATTCAGTAATATGGCAGGATACAAAATCAATGCACAGAAATCAGTTGCTTTCTTATATACTAACAATTTAACTGTAGAAAGAGAAATTAGAGAATCAATGCCATTTGCAAACTATAAAAGTTGCTACCTGAAGTTCTGCTTTCCAATCAGCATGAATCCAGATGCTGACTGAGATCCTCCCCTTTGAGACAGTGAAAGGTCTTGGCACAACCTCCACTTCTCGAAGCCACTAAAAATAAAGTAGGCTGCTTGGACAGTCACAGGGGTTGAGAGACAGCCAAGAGCTAATAAGCCAGAGAAGAATGGGAGATGTGACTCTTTTATCTAATGCATAGAAATCAATACCGAGAATAGATCAAAATGAAGAAATAGAGGAATATGTTCCAAACAAAAGAACAAGAGAAAACCCCAGAAAAAGATCTTAATGAAATGGAGATGAGTGATGTACCTGGCAAGGAGTTCAAAATAACAGTGATAAAGATGTCCACTCAATTCAGGAGAGTAACACATGAACCAAGTGAAAAATTCAACAAATATAAAAGAAAGTACTTAATAAAAGGGACAGAGCTGAAGAACACAATAACTGAAGAGAAAAATACTACAGAGGGGTTAAACAGCACACTTGAAAACACAGAAAAAAAATGATCCATGAATTCAAAGGACAGGACAGTGTAACTTATCCAGTTAGAACAGCAAAAAGAAAAAAAAAAGATTAAAAAATAGTGAATATAGCTGATGGAACTTTGGGGACCCCATAATGTGAATGTTGGTCTGCTTAATGTTGTCTCCTAAGAAGAATAGAGAAAGAGGTAGAAAATGTATTTAAAGAATAATGACTGAAAACTTCTTTAACCTGGAGAAATAGGCATGCAGATCTAGGATGGCCAGAATATTAACCAGCATATGAAATAAGATGAACCCAAAGAGATTAGCACTGAGATACACTGTGATCAAATTGTCAAAGACAGGAGAGGATCTTAAAAACAGGAAAAAAAAATAAAACTTACATACGAGGTGACCCCTACACACACACAAGACTATCAGATTCTTCAGAAATTTTCCAGGCCCATAGAGACTTGCATGATGTATACAGGAATACCTGGTTTTGTTGTGCTTCATAAATACTGCATTTTCTGTCAATTGAAGATCTGTGGCAATTTGCTAAGCAAGTCTATTGGTGCTATTTTTCCAACATTTTTTTACTTTGGTAATTCTGTGACACAGTTTGGTGACTCTTGAACTATTTCAAACTTTTCCATTATTATATGTCATGGTGACCTCGGATCTTTGACGTTACTTTTATTTGTTCCATATCCACATAAGAAGGCAAATTTAAATGTATGTGTTTTGGCTGCTCCACCAAATGGGGGGCAATTCCCCCCATCTCTTTCCCTCACTCTGGGTCTCCCTGTTCCCTGAGAAAAAACAATAGTGAAATTGGGCCAGTTTATAAGCCTACAATGGCTTCTAAGTGGATAGTGAAAGGAAGAGTCATATACCTCACACTTTATATCAAAAGCTAGAAATAATTAAGCTCAGTGAGGAGGGCATGGCAAAATCTGAAACAGGCTGAAACCTAAACCCCTTATATCCAATAGTCAGCCAAGCTGTGAATGCAAAGGGAAAGTTCTTGAAGAAAATTAAAGGTGCTACTCCAGTCAACACAAATGAGAAGAAAAAACAGGTTTTTGGCTGATGTGGAGAAAGTTTTAGTCATCTGGAGAAAAAAAAAAATCAAACCAGCCACAGGATTAAGCCAAAGCCTCACCCAAAACAAGGTCCTAGCTCTCTTAAATTCCATAAAGTTAGAGAGGTGAGGAAGCTACAGAAGAAAAGTGTGAACTTAGCAGAGGTTGGTTCATGAGGTTTAAGGATGACACCATCTCCATCACATCAAAGTGCAAGGTGAAGCACAAAGTGAAGATGTAGAAGGTGCAGCAAGTTCTCCAGATCTGAGATAATTAATAAAGGTGGCTATACTAAATAAGAGATTTTTAATGGGGATGAAATAGTCTTTTATTGGAAAAAGATGCTATCTAGGGCTTTCACTGATAGCAAGGAGAAGTTAATACCTGGCTTCAAAACTTCAAAGGACTGGCTGACTCTTTTGTTAAAGGCTAATGCAGCTGGTGACTTTCAGTTGGAGCCAATGCTCATTTATCATTCTGAAAATCTTATGGCTCTTAGATATTATGTTAAATCTACTCTGTTCTATAAATAAAACAAAAAAGCAAGCTGAACACACTTGCATTTATAACATGGTTTACTGAAGATTTTAAGCCCACTGTGAGACTTGCTCAGAAAAAAAAAAAAAATTCTTTCAAGATATTATTGCTCATTGACAATGTAGCTGGTTACCCAAGAGCTCTGATGGAGATGTACAAAGAGATTAATGTTTCATGTTTACTAAAACAATAGCCATCTGCAGCCCATGGATCAAGGAGTCACTTCATATTTCAAGTCTACTTATCTAAAAACTATATTTTATAAGGCTATAGTTGCCACCGACAGTGATTCCTCTGATAATCTAGGCAAAATAAAAACTATTCTAGATGCCATTAAGAACATTCATCATTGATGGGAAAATGTCATAAATCAACATTAATAGGAGTTTGGAAAAAGTTTATTATTCCAAACCTCATGGATGACTTTAAAGGGTTCAAAACTTCAATGGAGGAAGTCCCTGCAGATGAGGTGGAAGTAGAAAAGAACTAGAATTAGAAACAATGAATTTTGGAACAACATTGCTTCAAAAACTAATTATTTTTATGGTGACTAACATAATACAATAAAAAATGTAAAAAGAATTTGTAGCCTAAAGATTGGACAGAATTGTTGCAAAGTCATGATAAAACTTGAACAGATGAGGAGTTACTTCTTACGGACAAAGGAAGTGGTTTCTTGAGATGAAATCTACTCCTGATGAGGATATTATCAAGATTGTTGAAATGAAAATAAATGACTCAGAATATTATGTAAACTTAGTTAATATGCAGCAGGGTTTGAGAGGATTGACTCCAATTTCGACAAGGAGGTTCTACTACAGGTGAAACACTATCAAACAGCATTACATGCTACAGAGGAATGAAAGGAAGAGTCACTTGCTCTGGCAAACTTCACTGTCATCTTAAAGAAATTGTCCAGTCACCTCAACCTTTCACAACTACCACCGTAATCAGTTAGTAGCCATTAGTGATTACCACTCCCTGCAAGTTCAGGTAATGTTTAGCAATTTTTAACAAAGTATTTTTAAATTAAGGTATACAGATAGACAGATATAGATATAATACTATTGTGCACTTAGCAGACCACAATATAATGTAAACACAACTTTTATATATACTGGGAAACAAAAAAAAAAAAAAAACCCTCATTTTACTTCCTTTATTGCAACATTCATTTTGTTGTGGTAGTCTGCAACAGAACCCACAATATCTCAGAGGTATACCTATAATGAGTGGAAAGAAAAAACTGCCAACCAAGAATACCCTATCCAACAAAACTGCCCTGCAGAATTGAAAGAGAATATTTTCCAGAAAAGCATAAAGCACAAAGAATTCATCACCACTAGACCCAACTTTCAAGAAATATTAAATGTCGTTCTTTAAGCTGGAAAAAAAAAAAAAGGCAGGTAAAAACATATAAAAGTATAAATCTCACTGGTACAGATAAATATAAACTAAAATTCAAAATCAAGTAAGTTTGGGAGTGGGTTAATCACTTATAAAGCCTGTAAAGGTTAAAAAACAAAAATGGTAAAGATAATTATACACATATTTGTTAATGGATTAAAATGATGTTGTAAATTGTGATATCAAAAACAAAATAGAAGTGGAGAGTTAAAGTATAGAGATTTAGAATGCTTTCAAAAATTAGTTCTTAAGGTCTTTAAAAGAGTTTTTAGTTGTTTTATATAGACTTCATGATAACTACAGTACAAAAACCTATAGTAGATACATAAATGTCTCTAAGCATACCACTACAGAATATCATCAAATAACAAAGAGCAATAGAAAAATAAAAAGGAATAAGAAAGCAACTGACTCTGCTGCTTTCTTATACACTATCAATGAAAATATAGAAAGGGAAATTAAAGAATTGATTCCATTTACTATAGCAACAAAACCATAAGATACCTTGGAATAAACCTAACCAAAGAGGTAAAGGATCTTTACTCAAGGAATTACAGAACACTCATGAAACAAATTGAAGAAGACACAAAAAGATGGAAGACCATTCCATGCTCCTGGATCGGAACAATAAACATTGTTAAATGTCTATACTGCCCAGAGTAATCTATACTTTCAATGCCATCTCAAGCAAAATTCCACTGGCATTTTTCAAAGTGCTGGAACAAACAATTTTAAAATTTGCATGGAACCAGAAAAGACCCCAAATTGCTAAGGAAAGGTTGAAAAAGAAAAACAAGCCTGAGGGCATCATGTTGCCTGATTTCAAGCTTTACTACAAAGCTATGATCACCAAGACAACATGGTATTGGCACAAAAAAAGACACCTACATCAGTAAAACACAGTAGAGAGTCCAGAGATGGACCCACAACTCTATGGTCAAATAATCTTTGACGAGCAGGAAAAAATATACAGTGGAAAAAAGACAGTCTCTTCAATAAATGGTGCTGGGAAAATCAGACAGCTATGTATAGAAGAATGAAACTTGATCATTCTCTTACACCATACACAAAGATAAACTTGAAATGGATAAAAGACCTCAACTTGAGGCAGGAATCTATCAAAATCCTAGAGGAGAACATAGGCAGTAATCTCTTCAACATCGGCCACAGCAACTTCTTTCAAGACATGTCTCCAAAGGCAAAGGAAACAAAAGCAAAAATGAATTTTGGGACTTTGTCAAAATAAGCACAGCAAAGGAAAGAGTCAACAAAACAAAGAGGCAATCCACAGAATGGGAGAAGATATTCGCAAATGACACTACAGATAAAGGGCTGATATCCAAGATCTATAAAGAACTCCTCAAACTCAACACATAAAACAGATAATCAGATCAAAAAATGGGCAGAAGATATGAACAGACACTTCTCCAATCAAGACATACAAATGGCTAACAGACAATGAAAAAAATGTTCATCATCATTAGCCATCAGGGAAATTCAAATCAAAACCACATTGAGATACCACCTTACACCAGTTAGAATGGTCAAAATTAACAAGACAAGAAACAACATGTGTTGGAGAGGGCATGGAGAAAGGGGAACCTTTTTACACTATTGGTAGGAAAGCAAGTTGGTACAGTCACTTTGGAAAACAGTGTGGAGATTCCTTAAGAAATTAAAAATAGAGCTACCCTATGACCCTGCAATTTCCATTACTGAGTATTTACCCCAAAGATACAGATGCAGTGAAAAGAAGGGTCATCTGTACCCCAATGTTCATAGCAGCAATGGCCACAATCGCCAAACTGAGGAAAGAGCCAAGATGCCCTTCAACAGACAAGTGGATATACGAGATATGGTTCGTATAGACAATGGAATATTATACCTCCATCAGAAAGGATGAATACCCAACTTTTGTATCAACATGGATGGGTCTGGAGGAGGTTATGCTGAGTGAAATAAATCAAGAAGAGCAAGTCAATTATCATATGGTTTCACTTACTTGTGAAGCATAAGGAACAACATGGAGGACATTAGGAAAAGAAAAGGAAAAGTGAATTGGGTTAATTGGAGGGGGAGATGAGCCATGAGAGACTGTGGACTCTGAAAAACAGAGGGTTTTGGAAGGGGGTAGTGGGAGGATGGGTGAGACTGGTGGTGGGGATTTTTGTTTTTTACTATAATTTTATTTTTCAGTGTTCTAAGATTCATTGTTTATGCACCACACCTAGTGCTCCATGCAATATGTGCCTGGTGGTGGGTATTAAAGAGGGCATGTATTGCATGGAGCACTGGGTGTGGTGTATAAACAAAGAATCTTAAAACAGTGAAATAATTAAATTTTAAAAAGACAAAGAAAGGAATAGAGGAATTACAAAACAACCAGCAAACCATTAACAAAATAGCAATAAGTACATATCTATCAATTATTAAATGTAAATGGCCTAAATGTTCTAATCAAAAGGAATGGTTTAATGGATCAAATACATAACCCATCTATGTGCTGTGCTGCCTACAAAAGACTCACTTCAGCTTTGAGAACTGCTGCTTCCAGTCGGTGATGGGAGAAGAATTAGGCACAAATAAGTCAGCTGCAAGAGATTGGGAGCAGGGGACACCAGTCGAAAAGGACTGCTGCCACGAGCAACTCCACAGTCTCACTTTTATTTGATAGAAACAATAGCCAACAGAAGGACTGATGAAGGTCAAACGGGATTGTCTTGCAGACAATCAAGGAGGAGGATAAAGTTAATAGTTAAACAAGCACATTCAAAGGACTCATCTAACTAACAACAGGCGCTTCTCTTTGGGGAAGAGAAAGGAGCGATAAGGGAAAAGGGAAGCAGGCGGTTTTCCTTCCACCTTGAGCTGACCGGGCGTTCCTCCCGGGTGCTCGGCTTCCCTGAAGCAGGCGGTGTTCTGCCCGGGGCGGGCCGGGCGTTTCCCGCTGCCCGGCTTCTGTGAAGGGGTGGCGTTGCGCCCTGAGCGAGCCGGGCATCCCCAGCTGCCCAGCTTCACGGTCGTACATCGTCCTTCTCCCCAAAGACCCGTTGCCAGTATACGTTTTTCTTAAGGCCATATCTAAATGTGCTTGGCAACTAGTAAAATCCTCCAGGGGTTACAGTTTAAGTAACAAATTGTTCCACGGGGCAGCAGCAAGATCACACAGACGAAGGTGAAAAGATGGGAAATGATACCCATGTAAATGGAAACTAATGGAAAAATGGGTAACTACATGGTTATCAGAAAAATAGACTTTAAGAGAAAGGCAATAATAAACGTAGATCATGATATAATGATAAAGGAATCAATTCATCAAAGGGATATAACATCTGTAAATATTTATGTACCCTACAGAGGAGCGCCCAAATATATAACAGAAATAATAGACCTAAAGAGATAAATAGTCATATGATAATAGGGGTCTTTATTATCCTTCCATCAAAAATGAGTAGACTATGCAGACAGAAAAAGAAGGCAACACTCAACTTAAACTGCATGTTAAACCAGATGGACTTAAGCAATATATATAGACCATTTCATCCAGAAACCATAGAATATATATTCTTCTGAAATGCACATAGAACATTCTCCATGATCAACCCTGTATTAAGATTATTTTTTAAAATTTATTTTCAGTGTTCAGATTAAACTGCTTTTTTAACCAAAATGATATTAATTACAAGAAAAAAATGGAAAATTCACAAATATGTGGAGATAAACATGCTGCTGACAAAACAAAAGTAAACATGCTGACCAAAGGTAATCAAAACCAAACCAAACAAAAACATGCCAAAACTTACAGAATGCAGTAAAATCTGAGAAACAAGAAACTTCAAATAAACAACCTAACTTTACACCTCAAGGAACTAAGAAAGGAAGAAAATACAAAGTACAAAGTTAGTGAAAGGAAGGAAATAATAAAGATCAGACCAGAAATAAATGAATTAGAGAATAAAAAGACAACAAAAAAAGATTAGTGAAACAAACAGAATAGATCAGTAAACAAAGAGATGCTTCAACTTTTACCACAGAAACTGAACAATGAAAAGAAATAGATAAATTCCTTGAAACATAAAACCTACCAAGAGTGATTCATGAGTAAATAGAATATCTGAACAGATTACTGGCAAGGAGATTGAATCAGTCATCTTTAATCACCCCCTCCAGAAGTCCAGAATCGTATGGCCTCAGTGATGAATTCTACCAAACATCTAAAGAAATATTAATACCACACCTTGTGCAAACCTTGATACTGAATCTGACAAGGACACTACAGAAAACAAATTACAGGTCAATATCCCTGATGAACATTTGTGAAAAAAATCCTCAACTTACTAGCAAATGAAATTAAACACAAGATCATACATCACAATCAAATAGGATTTATTCCAAGGATGCAAAGGTGGTTCAACATCTGTAAATCCATCAATGTGATACATTAATAAAATGAAGGATAAAAACCATATGATCATCTCAACATAGAACTAGAAATTGACAAGATTTAACATCCCTTCATGATTAAAAACTCTCAGTGTTACACAGGGAATATACCTCAATATAATAAAGGCCATGCATGAGAAGCTCCCAGCTAACAACACACTCAGTGTTGAAATGCTAAAAGATTTTCCCCAAGATGAGCAACAAGACAGGGATGCCCACTCTCACCACTTTTAAGTCCTAACTATAGCAATTAGACAAAAAGAAAACGCATTCAAATTGGAGTAGAAAAAGCTGTCTATTTACAGGGGACATAATAATTACATTTAGAAAACCCTGAAATGCCACAAGCTGTTAGAATAAAAAAGTTCTGTAAAATTAAGAAAACCCATTTACAACCACACCAAAGGGTATATAAAATCTAGGAATAAATTTAACCAAGGAGGTAAAAGGCCTGTACACCAAAACACTGTAAAATTAAATTCAGTCCCTATATAAATTCTAATGAATTTTTTCACAGAAATGGAATAATCATAAAGTTTGTATGTAACCACAAAAGTCTCTGAATAGGGGCGCCTGGGTGGCTCAGTGGGTTTTAAGCCGCTGCCTTGGGCTCAGGTCATGATCTCAGGGTCCTGGGATCGAGTCCCGCGTAGGGCTCTCTGCTCAGCAGGGAGCCTGCTTCCTCCTCTCTTTCTCTCTCTCTCTGCCTGCCTCTCTGCCTACTTGTGATCTCTCTCTGTCAAATAAATAAAATCTTAAAAAAAAAAAAAGTCTCTGAATAACCAAAACAATTCTAAACAAAGGTGGAACAACACATTTCCTAATTTCAAACTGTACCACAAAACTCCAGTAGTCAAATAGTATGATACTGGCATAAAAAGACACACAGATCAATAGAAGAGAGTCCAGAAACAAACCTATGCATATACTATCAATTTACAACAGGAAGAGAGGAATATATAGTAGTAGGGAGAAGACAGTTTCTTTGATAAAGGGTGCTGAGAAACCTGGAACCCCATCTTACACCATACACAAAAATTCACTCAAAATTAATAAAAATACTTAGATGAAAAACTTGAAAATAAAAAACTCCTGAAAGAACACAAAGGGTAAGCTCCTAGACACCGGTCTTGGCAATGAATTTTTGGATTTAACACCAAAACAGAAAAGCACCAAAATCAAAAGTAAACAAGTGGGACTCCATCAAACTAAAAAGCTTCTGTACAGCAAAAGAACCATGAACCGAATGAATAAACCTCCTAGACTGGGTAGATGGTGGAGTTCAAGGATCCTGAATTCAACTTGCCCCACAGACAGAGACAACCACATGTATTGCAACTCTCCCTGAAAAACAGGTAGAGCAGATCCTCCACAGTTAGTTGTAGAGAGAAGCCCATACTGAAAGGGGTAAGAAGGGGTAGAAATGCAATCAGGAACTAAAACCCTGGTGCAACCAACCACAAAATTAGGGAATATCACAAGCATGGAAAAGAGAGGGTATCACACTCCACATGGGGCACTAATCCCCTGCCCTAGGGACTCACACTAGGAAAACAAATCCCCATAATGTCTGGCATTGAAAGTCAGTGGTTTTTTTTTTTTTTTTAAATTTTTAATTTTTTTTTTTTTTTTAGGATTTTTTTTGTATTTTTTTATATAATTTTTTATTTTTTATAAACATATATTTTTATCCCCAGGGGTACAGGTCTGTGAATCACCAGGTTTACACACTTCACAGCACTCACCAAAACATATACCCTCCCCAATAATTTTTTATTAACATATAATGTATTATTAGCCCGAGGATAGCCAGCATTCCAACTAACTCAGCCCAAACAGTTTGAAAAGCACCTAGGATATATGTGAAAAAAAAAATGTTGACTAATTTTAAGATGAGGGCCAAAAGTGCAGCCACCTGCAGATTCCTCCAGGAACAAAAGTGCTGACAGATACCGTTTTTCCTGCCCTTCCCCAGCCTAGGCAGCCTGACACTTGGAGAGAGTTAACACTGGCTGTCACATCTACCTTGCTAGCACTGCAAATCTCACCCCAGCAGGCAGTCCTCCAGAGTGGCTCCTGCACCACCACACCCATCAGGCAGCCCTGGATGGGACTGGCACCTTTCCAAAGTGACTCCTGCCCTGAGGTGGGGGTTAGCTAACACCACACACCAGTATACCCACAGCTACTGCAGCCAAGCCTCTCACTGGCTGTGCAGGGAGCAAGCCTTACTCCTCAGTATACTCACAGCTGTTCTAGTATTAAGTCCTAGTGGTAAGTACCTAGTGGTAACTCAGGTTAAGTACCAACCCCACCCACCAGCCAGCCAGCCTCTAAATTGCACATAGGAAGGAACGCCTATATACTAGTGTGCCTACAGCATGTAAAGTGGGTCATTGCAGCCAGCTGAGCTGAGGGCCAACTCCACTTATGAGCTTGCTCACATCAATCATAGTTTAGCCACAACAAGAGCACATATAGAGCCCACACAGGGGACATCCCTGGAGCACCTGGTTCTAGTGACCTGAGGGAACAAGACCACAGGGCACTATAGGATCCCATATACAAAAAGCCACTATTTTCAAAACTTAATTTGGCCTACCTAATACATAAAAAGAAGCACAGAGAGACAAAATGAGGAGACAGAGACATGTATCTCAAATTAAAAAAAAAAATCACGGTAAAAAACCAAAATGATTATCTGTTTTTGTGTGTGTTGATTTGAGGAGTTCCTTATAGATATTGGATATCAGCCATTGAGATACCACCTTACACCAGTTAGAATGGCCAAAATTAACAAGACAGTAAACAACATGTGTTGGAGAGGATGTGGAGAAAGGGGAACCCTCTTACACTGTTGGTGGGAATGCAAGTTGGTGCAGCCTCTTTGGAGAACAGTGTGGAGATTCCTCAAGAAATTAAAAATAGAGCTTCCCTATGACCCTGCAATTGCACTAATGGGTATTTACCCCAAAGATACAGATGTAGTGAAAAGAAGTGCCAATGTTCATAGCAGCAATGGCCACAATTGCCAAACTGTGGAAAAGACCAAGATGCCCTTCAATGGACGAATGGATAAAGAAGATGTTGTTGTATATACTATGGAGTATTATGCCTCCATCAGAAAGGATGAATACCCAACTTTTGTATCAACATGGACGGGACTGGAAGAGATTATGCTGAGTGAAACAAGTCAAGCAGAGAGAGTCAATTATCATATGCTTATTTATGAAGCATAAGGAATAACACGGAGGACATGGGGAGATGGAGATGAGAAGGGAGTTGGGGGGAATTAGAGGGGGAGATGAAACATGAGAGACTGTAGACTCTGAGGAACTAAATGAGGGTTTTGGAGGGGAGTGGGATGGGAGGTTGGGTGAGCCTAATGGTGGGTATTGTGGAGGGCATGTGTTGCATGCAGCACTGGATGTGGTACATAAACAATGAATTCTGGAACACTGAAAAAAAAAAGTAAAAAAAAGAGCAAAATGAAACAGATAAGTAATATGGTTGATACTCACTGGACTTGAGGGAAAAGTAAATTAACTCAGTGAGAACTTCTACAATGGGACAAAATAAAACAGAGCCAAAGAATACGCTAATGGAATTGAAAAGTATACTAGAAGGAATCAACAAGAGATTAGAGGATGCCGAAGAATGGATCAACTTACTGGAAGATGGAGTAATGGAAAGTAATCAAGCTGAGCAGCCAAAAGATGAAAGTATATTATAGGAGAAGGGAATATGACAGCAGGCAGAGGACCTTTAGTTTGCCCCACCCCAAGAATACAATTAGATAATTATCAAATCATCCTACGTACCCCAGAAATAAGCCTGAAAACTCGCAGAACAAACTCCTTAACTAAAGGTAGAGAAAAGGCCACATTGAAGAAGATGGAAAGTGCAGAGACATGGTTGGGAGAGAGAAACAGATAGTGATCACCATGGACACAGAGAAGGGTGAAAGGCAGGAGTGCATAGGGGAAATTAATCCCCACAGCAAGTGGCTTAGAAAGCGAGAGAGGCCAAATTTTCTGATTTTTGGAAACCCATGGGCTTAAAGTCCAGAGTTTTAAAGGTCATTGGGCTTTGCTTTGAGACAGCCCAGATGCTGCTCTTGGAGTGAAGACAGGGAAAACAGCCCACAATATACAGCATGGAAACTGATCTGAAGAGCATCTGGGAACACAGTGGGGAGGTTATTTGTACCTCTCTGAGTACATCCCAGAGAGGCAGCATTCATGGAGACATCCCTCACAGGGAACAAAGGAACTGGCAGATGCCATTTCCCTCCCTGGTCCCATAGCATAACTGCAGGAATCAGTGTAGTGCAGACACTGGCTGACTACTTTGCTTACACCAAACTTCCCCCGACCCACTCCAGTGGAAGTGCCTTCCCAGTCATGATTGCATTAGTCCCAGCATGGCAGGCCCTATTCCCCAGATCAACCCAAACCCTTACCCACACCATGTTTCCTGACCCAGGAACTTTGCAGGACATCAGTTCTGACAGTGGTGGTGACAAATGTCATTTCACTAGCAGGCCAGAACATAGCTAGTTAAAAATTGCCTCATTCAGTCCAGGGACAAAACATTGCCCACAAATAGAGCCTCTGCAGGTGACTGGCTTGAAAGACAAAGGGGCAAGTGCTAAACAACATAGTGCACACAGCACACACTGGAGATACTCCCTGAAGGTAATCCCTGAGGAATAAGGAACACTATATCAGGGAACTACAGAATTTCTCCATAAAGCCATTACCCTCATGAACAGGAGATCTAGCTGACTTTCCTGACAAAGAAGCAGGCACAGAGACTTAGACAAAGTGAGAAGACAGAGGCATTTGTCCCAAATGAAACATCAGGACAGGACCACAACCAGAGACATATGTGAAACAGATATGAGTAAAATGCTTAATAGAGAATTTAAAGTAATCATCAAGAAGATAGTCACAGGGCTTAAGAAAAGAGTAGAAGGCATCACTGAGACCAACAAACAGAGATGAATAACATAGCAGGGATAAAGGACTTAATCAACAAAATGAGAAACATGTTTGGTGAAGAGAACAGCAGGCTGGAAACTTTCAAAGTAGAGAAATAATGACCTAGAAACCAGAGTAATGGAAAGTAATCAAGCTGAATGAAAGAGAGAAAATTATGCAAAATGAGAATACTCAAGACAACTCAATGACTGACTTCATCAAATGCAGTAATATTCACATTATAGGAGTACCCAAGGAAGAGAGAAAAGGAGCCAGAGAGTTTATTTGAAGAAATAATAGCTGAAATTTCCCTTATCTGGGGAAACAATCAGATATTCAAATCTAGGAGGCACACAGAACCCCCAACAAAATCAACAAAGGCAGATCCATACCAAAACATATTGTAATTAAAATGGCAAAATATAGTGACAAAAAATATTAAAAGAAGCAAAGGAAGACATTAATACACAAAAGAAACCCCTTAAGGCTAGCAGGGGATTTTGCAGCAGAAACTTTCAAAGCAGAAGAGAGTGGCATGATATATTCAAAGTACTGAATAGGAAAAACTGCAGTCAAGAATATATTTTCCAGCAAGGATATTACACAGACTAGAAGGAGAGATAAAGAGCTTTCTAGACAAGCAAAAACTAAAGGAGTTCATGACCTGCAAGAAATATTAAGGGGGATTCTTTGAGTAGAAAGGAAATCCAGGAGTGATAGTATAAAGGTAGGAAACACAAAAGCCAGGAGGGGAATAAATGAGTGTTTCTGTAAAAAATAAAGGAACTCACAAAATAAAAGATTTTTAAATATGAAGCCATATACCAAAAACATGGAGAGGAGTAAACAATGGGTTCAAATGTAAACAACCCTCAACTTAATATAGACTGCTATGTACAGAAAGTGTTACATAAAAACCCAACCACAAACCAAAAACCACTAATAAGAGGCATCTGGGTAGGTTGAGCATCCAAATTATGATTTTGGCTCAGGTCATGATCTCAGGGTTCTGAAATCAAACCTCAAGTCAGGCTCCTTACTCAGCAGGGAATCTGCTTAAGATTTTCTCTCTCTCCCTTTCCCTTCGCACTACCCCCCTACCCCGGTAGCACTCTCTCTTTCTCAAAATTTTTTTTTAAAAACCACAAATAAATATGTAACAAATAAGAAAAAAAAATCGAAACAAGAAAGGATGAGAGAAAATCTTCAGAAACAACTGCAAAACAAGTAATCGCTATAAATACATATCTTTTGGGCGTCTGGGTGGCTCAGTGGCTTAAGCCTCTGCCTTCAGCTCAGGTCATGATCTCAGGGTTCTGGGACTGAGTCAGGCCCTCTGCTGAGCAGGGAGCCTTCTCTCTCCCCACCCACCTACCTCTCTGCCTACTTGTGATCTCTCTTCAAATAAATAAATAAAATCTTAAAAAAAATAAATACATATTATGCCTCCATCAGAAAGGATGAATACCCAACTTTTGTAGCAACATGGACGGGACTGGAAGAGATTATGCTGAGTGAAATAAGTCAAGCAGAGAGAGTCAATTATCATATGGTTTCGCTTATTTGTGGAGCATAACAAAAAGCATGGAGGACATGGGGAGTTAGAGAGAAGGGGGTTTGGGTAAATGGAAGGGGAGGTTAATCATGAGAGACTATGGACTCTGAAAAACAATCTGAGGGGTTTGAAGTGGCCGGGGGTGGGAGGTCAGGGTACCAGGTGGTGGGTATTATAGAGGGCATGGATTGCATGGAGCACTGGGTGTGATGAAAAATAATGATAATGTTATGCTGAAAATAAATAAATTTTTAAAAATTTTTTTAAAAAAGAAAGATTTAAAAAATTACTTTGAATGTAAATCCTCCAATCAAAAGACAAAAGGTGAGAGGAGGGATAAAAACAATTAAAAACTCATCTATATGCTATCTACAAGGGATACATTTTAGACGTAAACCCACCCACATATTGAAAGTGAAGGGATGGAGAAATATTTATTATGCAAATGGATGTCAAACGAAAGCCAGCCTAGCCAATCTTCCATCAGACAAAACAGACTATTTTTGTGATCATTTTTAAATTTAAATTCAATTAGCCAACAGATAATACATCATTAGTTTCAGATGATAAAACAGACTTTAAAACAATGACTGTAACAAGAAACAAAGAAGGACATTAGATAATAATAAGAATTATAAATATTTATGCACCAACATGGAGGGACTCAAATTATAAAAACAGGTAATGAAGGAGCAAATTGATAATAACACAGTAATAGTAGGGGACATTAACACCCCACTTAAATCAATAGATCATCTCAACAGAAGATCAGTAAGAAAACAATGGCTTTTCAAGTACACAGGGAATATCCTCCAGAATAGATCACGTATTAGCCCACAAAACAACCCTCAACAAATTCAGGAAGACTGAAGTTATATAGGCCATCTTTTCGGACCACAATGCTATGAAAATAGAATTCAACCACATGAGAAAATCTGTAAAGACCACAAATAAATGCTATTAAATGATCAATGGGTCAAGTGGGAAATAACAGAAGAAATAAAGTACATGGAAACAAAGGAAAATTTTTAAAAATGATTCAAAACCTTTGGGATGCAGTGAAAGTGGTACAAAGAGGGAAGTTTATAGCAATAGAAGCCTACCTCAAGAAGCAAGAAAAATCTCAAATAACCTAACCATATACCTAATGGAGCTAGGAAAAGAACAACTAAACTAAACAGAAAAGAGAAAATAATAAAGATTAGAGTAGAAATAAGTTATACAGGAACTAACAAAACAATAGAACAGATCAATAAAATTGAAAAACTTCTAGGCAGACTTACCAGGAAAAAAAAGAGAAAAGACTCAATAAAATCACAAATGAGAAGAGTAAGAATAACCAACGCCACAGAAATACACTTATAAGAGGATATTATTTAAAAAAAAAAAAACTATGCCAGCAAGTTGGACAACCTGGAAGAAATTGATGAATTTCCAGAAACATAAACTATCAAAACTGAATTAGGAAGAAATAGAAAGTTTGAAAAGACTGATAGCCAGCAAAGAGATTCAATCACAAATGAAAAAACTCCCAAACAAAACTCCAGGAACAGATAGCTTCAAAAGAAAATTCCAAACATTTAAAGAAGAGTTAATACCTATCCTTCTCAAACTATTCCACAAAACAGAAAAAGGAAGGGAAACTTTCCCAAATTCATTCTATGAGGCCAGCATTACCCTGATACCAAAACCAGATAAAGTCACCACTCAAAAGGATAACTATAGGCCAGTATCTCTGATGAATATAAATGCAAAAATCCTCAAAAGGGGCACCTATGTGGCTCAGTCAGTTAAGTGTCCAGCTCTTGGTTTCAGCTTAAATCAAGTTCTCAGGGTCATGAGATCAAGCCCTGTGTTTGGCTCTATGCTCAGCAATCTGCTTGAGATTCTCTTTCCCTCCGCCCCTACTCCCATCTCATATAAATAAATATTTAAAAAATCCTCAACAAAATACTAGCAAACCAAACACAATACATTAAAAAATTCATTTGCCACAATCAAGTGGGATTTATTCCTGGGCTGCAAGTATGGCTCAATATTTGCAAATCAATGTGATAGATCAGTAAGAGAAAGGATAAGAACCATATGATCATTTCAATAGATGTGGAAAAGCATTTGGCAAAGTACAACACTCATTCATGGTAAAAACCCTTAACAAAGTAGGTTTAGAGAGAACATACCTCAAGATTATAAATGCCCGATATGAACAACTCATAGCCAACACCATCCTCACTTGGGAAAAAGTGACCTACCCTAAGGTTAGGAACAAGAGAGGAATATCCATTTTCACCACTTCTTTTCAGCATAGTACTGGAAATCCTAACCACAGCAATCAGACAACAAAAAGGGATGAGACATGCAAATCAACAAAGAATTAGTAAAACTTTAACTATTTGCCAATGACATGATAGGATATATAGAAAACCCAAGACTCCACCAAAAAACAGATGAACTGGCCCAAATTCATTGAAGTCACCAGGTACAAAATCAATGTACAGAAAACTGTTGCATTTCTATACACCAATAACAAAGCAGCAGAAATAGAAATCAAACAACCATGCCATTTTCAAGCATACCAAAAACACTAAGATACCTAGGAATAAACCTAACCCCAAATAGGTAAAAGACCTGTACTCTGAAAACTATAAAATACTGATGAAAGAAATTGAAGAGGACACAAAGAAATGGAAAGACATTCCATGCTCATGGACTGGAAGAAAAATATTGTTAAAATGTCTACACTGCCCAAAGCAATGTACACATATAATGCAATCCCTATCAAAATGCTAACAGCATTTTTCACAGAACTGGAACAAAAATCCCCAAAATGTGTGTGGAATCACAAAAGTCTCCACAAATAGCCAAAGCAACCTTGAAAAAGAAAAGCAAGGTTGGAGATAGCACAATTCCAGACTTCCAGTTCTGTTACAAAGCTGTAGTAATCAAAACATTATGACACTGGCACACACAAAAAAAGACACATAGATCAATGGAAAAGAACAGAAGTCCCAGAAATAAACCCAGTATTACATGGTCAATCTTTGAGAAAGCAGGAAAGAATATCCAATGGGAAAAATACTGTCTCTTCAATAAATGATATTGGGACAACTAGATAACAGCATGCAAAAGAATGAACCTGACCAGTGTCTTACACCATACTCAAAAATAAATTAAAAATGGATTAAAGATCCAAAGACCTGAAACCATAAAAATCCTAGAAGAGACACAGGCAGTAACTTCTCTGATATTGCCGATAGCAATTTTTTTCTGGATAGGTCTCCTGGGGCAAAAGAAACACAAGCAAAAATAAACTTTTTGGACTACATCCAAATAAGAAGCTTCTGCACAAAAAAGAAACAGCAAAACTAAAACGAAACCTATGGAATGGGAGAAGAGATTTGCAAATGACATATCCAGTAAATGGTTAGTATCCAAATATGTTTTTTAAAAAAACTGACAAAAATCAAACACCTCAAAAACAGTCCAGTTAAAAAATGGGCAGGAGACATGAACAGACATTTCTCCAAAAATGACATCCAGATGGCCAACAGACAAATGAAAAAATTCTCAACATCATTCATCATCAGGGAAATACAAATCAAAACCATGATATCACCCCACAGCTGTCAGAATGGCTAAAGTCAACAACACAAGAAACAGCAGGTGTTGGCAAGGATGTGGAGAAAAAGGAACCCTCTTTCACTGTTGGTGAGAATGAAAACTGGTGGTGTAGCACTATGGAAAACAGTATGAAGGTTCCTCAAAATGTTAAAAATAGAACTACCTTATGATTCAGCAATCATACTACTCATACTGAAAGCATACCAAAACACTAATTCAAAGGAATACCTGAACCCCTATGTTTATAGCAACATTATTTATAATAGTGGAGATATGGAAGCAGCCTAAGTGTCCATCAGTTGATGAATGGCTAAAGAGGATGTGAAATGGATATATACATACATCTATGTATGAGTAATATTGAATATTATTCAGCCACCAAAAGGAACGAAATCTTGCCATTTACAACAACATGGAGCTACAGAATATTATGCTAAGTGAAAGAAATCATTCAGGGAAGAACAAATACCATATGATTTCACTGATGTGGAGTTTAAGAAATGAGCAAAGGGAAGAAAAAGATTCAAACTAATACATTCTTAACTAGAGAACAAACTGATGGTTACCAGAAGGGAGGTTGGGGATGGGAAGGAAATTGTTAAACAGGCGATGTGGATTAAAAAGTGTACTTGTTGGGAAGGAGCTGGTGATGTATGCAATTGGTAAAGCACTCTATGTACACCTGAAACTAACAAAATAAAAGCTTAAGAGAATATTAAAATGGGTAGGTTAAAGAGACCTCTGTGACCTCATCAAGCATAATAACATTCCCATTCTAGAGGTCCCAGGAGGAGAAGAGTGAGACAAAGGAGCAGAAAACCTATCTGAATAACTAATAGCTACCAACTTCCCTAATCTGGGGGAGGAAACAGAAATCCAGGTCCAGGAAACACAGACCACCCCTAATAAGATGAATTCAGTGAGGTCCACACCAAAACATATAATAATTCAAATAACTAAGATTAAATGGAAAGACAAAAACTTAAAAGCAATAAAAGAAAAATAGTTACATATAAGGGAAACTCCCTGAGGCTATCATGTGATTTATTAGCAGAAACTTTGCAGGCCAGAAGAGAGTGGCACAACATTTTCAAAGTGCTGAAAGCAAAATACCTACAGCAAAGAATACTCTACCTGACAGGTTTATTTAATTGGAGAAGAAAAGGCCATAACTAGAAGAAAGTTACAGAAGGAAAAAAATTGACAGGTAAAAGCAAACATATAGAAAAAGTAATAGATTTATTACTTATAAAGGCAGTATAGAGGTGAACACACAAAACTAGTATAATTACATCTATAAAATCTAGTCAGAAGATACTCAAAGTAAAAATATGTAACACGTGACATATACATAAAATGTGGAGACAGCACTAAAAATTGGTTCTTTTAGAATAGGTTCAAACTTAAGTGACCAGCCACTAAACATAGACTGCTATATACATAGATGTTATATATAAACCAGAGGGTAACCAAAAACCTGTAACAGATACAAAAATAAATAAATAAGTAAATACACAAGAGAAAGGAAACATGGGAGCCAACCATAACTGTAAAGGAAACCATCAACCCACAAAACAGGAGAGCAAAAGAGAAAAACAGATTTACAAAACATCCAGATAACAATGAATAAAATGGCAACCAGTATATACTTATCAATAATTACTTTAAACATAAATGGACTCAAGACATACAGACCAAAAGGATTAAAAAAACAAGACCCATCTGTACGCTGCTTATGTGAAACTCACCTTACACCTAAAGACACAGACTGCAAGTGAAGGATAAGAAAAGAGCTGCTGGTTGTGCACAAGGTTCTCCCGAGTTCACTCCCAAGTGCATCTGCAATTCAAAATGTCACTCTCATCCCCCCAAACTACGCCCTCCAACCCCAGTAACCTCAGAACCTTCCTTGACATGGACATTAGAGGTGAATAAGTTGGTTGAATTGTCTCAGAATTGTTTGCAGATATGTACCCAAAACTGCAGAAAATTTTCACACATTGCATACAAGAGAAAAAGGCATTGGACCCACCACCGGGAAAACTGTCCATTTCCTAGGATGCCCTTAATATCAAATTACTAAGAAATTTATGATTCAGGGCAAAGACTTCTCAAATCAAATTGAGACAGGTGGAGAAAGTATTTATGGTGCTAAATTCGAAGATGAAAATTTCTATTAGTGTGATTGGGAAGGTTTTTCAAACATGGCAGATGCAAGCTGCAGTATATAAGTGGTTCTCAGTTCTTCATCACAACTATCCTGACTCCTCACTTGGATAGGAAATATGTGGTATTTGGCCAAGTAATTAAAGGAATGGGTGTGGCAAGGATACTAGAAAATGTAGAAGTGAAAGGTGAAAAACCTGCAAAAGTAAATAACAGAAGACAAAAAATATTGGGAATACTTTTTTCAAATCTCAGAACTGGGAGATGGTTATTTAAAAAATACACAAAATTCCACCCCCACCAATTATCTCTCTGTCTGCTTGCTATCTCTCTCTCTGTCAAATAAATAAATAAAATCTTTGGGGTGCTTGGGTGGATCAGTGGGTTAAAGCCTCTGCCTTTGGCTCAGGTCATGATCCCAGGGTCCTGGGATTGAGCCCTCCATCAGGCTTTCTGCTCAGCAGGGAGCCTGTTTCCTCCACCCCCTCTGCCTGCCTCTCTGCCTACTTGTAATCTCTTTCAAATAAATAAATAAAATCTTTAAAAAAATACACAAAAGTTTTAAGATATGTGGAGGATTCAAAGACTGTTATTGAGCCAGCAGATAGATCAAAGCGGTAACCTATAGCTTTAAGCGGCACGCTGAATATTGGTGCTTGTAAACTGAACATGTCAAATTGGCAGGGAGCCATCAACATTTATTTGGAGGCACTTGAAGTAGACCCATTCAATACCAAAGCACTGTACCGTAGAGCTCAAGGATGGCAAGGATTAAAAGAATATGATCAAGCATTGGCTGATCTTAAGAAAGCTCAGGAGATAGCACTGGAAGATAAAGCTATTGAGGCAGAACTGTTGAAAGTCAAACAAAAGATAAAAGCAAAGAAAGAGAAAGAGAAGACAGCATATGCAAAAATGTTTGTCTAACAAATTCAGTTTTTTTTTTTTGTTTGTTTGTTTGTTTTTTTTACTTTTAGGATGTTTTATTAAAATGGAAGAAAATTAGGAAAACTGTTCAGTGCTTAGTTTTTGTTCCATACTCTCTATTTTTCTAATACATTTCTTTAGAAAAAATATGGTAATAAAAGACCTGAAGGGGGGAAATGAATATCTGTTATTAAGTCATATTATGAGCACATTTTTTTTTTTACTCATTTTTTAGTGATCCAAAGGGGCACGTGCACCCGAATGTTTATAGCAGTAATGTCCACAATAGCCAAACTATGGAAAGAACCTAGATGTCCATCAACAGATGAATGGATCAAGAAGATGTGGTATATATACACAATGGAATACTATGCAGCCATCAAAAGAAATGAAATCTTGCCATTTGCGACAACATGGATGGAGCTAGAGCGTATCATGCTTAGCGAAATAAGTCAAGCAGAGAAAGACAACTATCATATGATCTCCCTGATATGAGGAAGTGGTGATGCAACATGGGGGCTTAAGTGGGTAGGAGAAGAATCAATGAAACAAGATGGGATTGGGAGGGAGACAAACCATAAGTGACTCTTAATCTCACAAAACAAACTGAGGGTTGCTGGGGGGAGGGAGTTTGGGAGAAGGGGGTGGGATTATGGACATTGGGGAGGGTATGTGCTTTGGTGAGTGCTGTGAAGTGTGTAAACCTGGTGATTCACAGACCTGTACCCCTGGGGATAAAAATATATGTTTATAACAAATTCAGTTTTATTTAGATATGCACTGATTCTTGTACAAAGGCAATGAGAAAATTTAAATGTTTTTGCCTGTTACATATGATCTCAGAAAATCTGAAAAGACTAATTACTAGTAACAAAATTCAATGGGTAATCAAAAAATTCCAGACCAGAAGGCTTCACATGTGAATTCTATCAACATTTAAAGGATAGTTAATACCTATCTTTCTCAAACTGTTCCAAAAAGTATAAGTAACAGAAAAGCTGTTCCACAAGTCCAGCATTCCACAAGGCCAGCATTACCCTGATATAATCTGTAAGGCCAGCATTACCCTGATACCAAAACAAAACAAAGACATTCCAAAAAAAGCATAATTAGACCAATATCCCTAATGAACATAGATGTAAAAATCCTCAACAAAATATTAGCAAACCACATTCAATAATATATTAAAAGTTTCATTCACAATAATCAAGTGAGATTTATTCCCAGGATGTAAGGATGGGTCAATAAATCCCAATCAACCAAAGTGATAGACCACATTAACAAAATGTAGGATTAAAAGCATATGATCATTTCAATACACGCAGAAAAAGCTTTGGACAAAATTCATTATCTCTTCATAATGAAAACCCTTAATAGGTATAGAAAACACATACCTCAAAAGAATAGAGGCTATATATGACAAACACACAGCTAACATCAAACTGAATGGTGAAAGCTTAAAGCTTTTCCCTAAGACCACAAACAAGGAAAGGATGTCCACTCAACATAGTACTGGAACTTTAGTTCAACATAGTACTGGAAATCCTCACCATTACAGTCAGACAAGAAAAGCAAAAGGTATCCAAATTGGTAAGGAAGAATTGTTTATCTCTGTTTGAGAGGACATGACACTATAAATAGAAAACCTTAAAATTCCACCAAAAAATGATTAGATCTTATAAATCCATAAAGTTGCAGGATACAAAATCAATACAGGAAATCTGTTGTGTTCTGGTACACTAATAATGCAATAGCAGCAATAGCAGAAAGGGAAATAAAACAATCACATTTACAGCTGCAAAGAAAATAAAATATTTAGAAATAAATTTAACCAAGTAGGTAGAAGGACCCTTTATTCTGAAAACTATGACACTGATAAATGAAATCAAAAGTGACACAAATAAATAGATATACTATACTCATGGACTGGAAGAGTATTATTAAAATGCCCATACTACCCAAAGTAATCTACAGGTTCAATAGCAATTCTTATCAAAATACAAATAGTGTTGGAGTTCCTGGGTGGCTCCATCGGTTAGGCATCCAACTCTTGATTTCTGCTCAGGTCATGATCTCACGGTCAGGGGACTGAGCCCTGAGTCAGGATCTGCACTCAGCATGGAATTTGCTTAAGATTTTCTCTTTCTCTCCCTTTGCTCCCCACCTCAAATAAATAAATCTTTTTAAAGAATACAAGTTGTGTTTTCACAGAACTGGAACCAAAAAAATCCTAAAATTTGGGGGCGCCTGGGTGGCTCAGTGGGTTAAGCCACTGCCTTCGGCTCAGGTCATGATCTCAGGGTCCTGGGATCGAGTCCCACATCGGGCTCTTTGCCCAGCAGGGAGCCTGCTTCTCTCTCTCTCTCTCTCTCTGCCTGCCTCTCTGTCTACTTGTGATTTCTCTCTGTCAAATAAATAAATAAAATCTTTAAAAAAAAAGAATCCTAAAATTTGTATGGAGAGAAGACCCTAAATGGGCAAAGCAACCTTAAGAAAAAACAAACCTGGGGGTTTCACAGTATTAGATTTCCAGATATACTACAAAGCTATAGTAATCAAAACAGTATGGTACTGGCACAAAAATTGACACAAAAATAGGCACAAAAAATTTGGTACTGGCACAAAAATTGATCAATAGAACAGAGTTGAGAGCATAGAAATAACTTAATTGACCATATATGTGTGGTTTATGACAAAAGAAACAAGAATATACAACTGCGGAAAAACAGTCTCTTTAGTTAATGGTGCTGGGAAAACTGGATAACTACATGCATAAGAAAAACTCTAAATGAATTACAGACCTAAATATGAGACTGGAAGTCTTAAAACTCCTAAAAAAAATGCAAAGGCAGTAATCTATTGGACCTTGGCAGTTAGTTTTCTGGACCTGTCTCCTCAGCCAAGGGAAACAAAAGCAGAAACAAATTGTGATTACAACAAACAAAAGCTTTTGCTCAGTGAAGGAAACCATGAACAAGATAAAAAGGTGATCTACCAAATGGATGAAAATGTTTGCAAATGATGTTATCTGATAAGAAATTAATATCCAAAATATATCAAGAACTTGTTACAACTCAATACCAAAAAAGCAAATAATCTAAATTAAAAATGGGCAGAGAATTTGAATAAATACAGAGAACTGTGCTTGCCAAAGTGGAGGAAGTAGAGGGATGGGCAAAATGGGTGGAGGGTTAAGAGCTACAAACTTCCAATTATAAAAGAAGTCAGTCACAGGGATTAAAAGTAGAGGATAGGAAATACAGTCAATAATATCGTAATACACTTATCATGGCATTTCATAATGTATATAATCACTGACACACTATGTTGTATGCAGGAAATATATATCAACTTTACTTCAATTAAAACTTTTTTAAAGTAAAAAAACAAAGCCAACCTATGGAATAGGAGAAAATATTTGGAAATTATTTATCAAATAAGGGGTTAATAACCAAAATATATAAAGAACTCCTACAACTCAATAGCAAAAAACCATTTAATTAAAAAATAGACAGAGGATCTGAATAGATATTTTTCCAAAGAAGATAGCTAACAGGTACACAAAAAGGTGCTCAACATCACTATTCATCAGGGAAATGCAAATCAAAACGACAAGGAGATATCCCCTCAATTCTGTTAGAATGGTCACTATCAAAAAGACAAGATAACAGATGTTGGTGAGGATGTGGAGAGAAGGGAACACTTGCGTACTTCTGGTGGGAATATAAATTACTACAACCACCATGGAAAACACAGAGGTTACTCAAAAAATTAAAAATAGAACTACCATAGGACCCAGCAATTCCCCTTCTGTGTATATAGAGATAAGAAAATAAAAACAATCTTAAAGAGGTATCTTCACTCCCATGTTTACTGCACCATTAGTCAAAATAGTCAACATATGAAAACTACTTAAGTGTCCATCGAAGGATGAATGGATAAATAAGATATGGTATACATACACAATGGATTATTATTCCCACTGTGAGAAAGGAAATCTAGCAATCTGTGACAATACAGATGGACCTTCAAGGCATTACGCTAAGTGCAATACAGATGGACCTTCAAGGCATTACGCTAAGTGAAATAAGTCAGAGAAAGGTGAGTCCTGTATGATATAACTTACATGTAGAATATAAAAAAAGCTAAAACATATTCTGAGAAACAGAACAGTAGTTACCAGGGGCTGGGAGGTTGGGGAAATGGGGAGGTGTTGTCAAAAGTTACAAGCTTCCAGTTATTAGATGATAAGTTATAGGAATCTAATGTAAAGATGGTAATTTTAGTTAATGATACTGTATTATATACTTGAAAGTTGCTAAGAGGGTAGATTTTAATGATCTCGCTGCAAAAGAGAAGGGGTTATTATGTGACATGATGAAAGTGTTATCTAATGCTCAGGTGGTAATCATTTTGCAACATATAAAGCAGTCAAATCAACACGCTGTACACCTTGAACTTATATAATGTTAGATTCCAATTCTATCTCAATAAAGCTGGGCAGCAGGAAGAAAATTGAGAGCAATCCAAAACTCCCCATCAAGAGGGATGGTTCAATAAGTTATAGTAAATCATACAACGGAAACACCTCTTCCATCTGAAAGAAAAAGACAGCTGTATATAATTGGTACTGTAGCAATATCAAGGTTATGTTCTGATTATAAAATCAAGGCCTGGAGCAGTGTGAATCTTGTGATACAAGAGTATGAAAATATAATAAGGTATCCATATCTGTCTATACCCAAGTATACATACACTGTGTCTGGAAGCAGATAGAAGAAACTGGTAAGGATGGCTGTATCCAGGGATCAAGGGAACAGGAGTGAGGAGATTTTCACTGTGTATGCTTTCATACTTTCAGAATTTTCTCTTTTATGTGAGTATTTCCTTTATTGTAAAAACAAAACAAAACAAAACCTTCAAATCCCTCTTCCCCTACTTACTCTTCATGTCACCATTAAGACTTAGGTCGCCAAAGTAAGGCTTGAGCTGCAGTTTACTCCTACTTCAAAATCTCCATCGAAACCCACTGTATACACTGCAGTATAGTACAATGGTGAAATGGCCAGCCTCTGAGGTCAGGCTACTTTAGTTTCAGTTCCTCCTCTTCCACTGATGAGTGGTGTGACCTTGAGCAAGCTTCTTAAACTCAGGGTGGTGGGATCTGTGCTATACCACCCAGATCCTGCTGGCCCTACAGCCCTCCACTGAGTCTCTCCAGAAACTGCCCCTGCCCTCAGACAGCCACCTCACCAGAGGTCGCCACACCTCATTCCTGGGCACCCACATCCAATGACTGGCTGACACAAGGGAATGAAGAGCAGGACCCGCATCCAAACTTTGAACATGGCTGAAGGGAACTCAGCCTTGGAGCTCCCCATGGGGTAGTTTACGGCCTTTGCTAGACTGCACTGCAGTCCAGCTTCCTCTGCCCAATCCCGCTCTTTCCTCTCCTTCCCACCCCTTCTCCAGAAGCAACCTAAAAAATCTCAACCTAAAAAAATCTCCAAAAAAAAAAAAGCAAACAGGGGCACCTGGGCGGCTCAGTGGGTTACGCCTCTGCTTTTGGCCCACATCATGATTTCAGGGTCTGGGATCGAGCCCCACATCGGGCTCTCTGCTCAGCAGGAGCCTGCTTCCCCCCCGCCCCCGTCTACTTGTGATCCCTCTCTCTCTGTCAAATAAATAAATAAAATCTTAAAAAAAAAAAAAAAAAAAAAAAAACAGGAACCCAACCTGCCCTACTTATCTCAGTGGGGATAGTGGCGGTTCACAGAGTTGTTTCAAAGATTTCATGAGTTTTACTTGTAAAATGCTTAGAACCACATCCCATGCTATGGTTTGAATGTATCCCCTCCAAAATGCCAATACTGAAATCCTAATGCCCAATATGATAGTACTGTGAGGTGGGGCCCTTGGGGATGATTAGGTCTTGGCAGCAGAACCCTCACGGATGGGAGTGATACTCCTTTGCTCCTCTTATCCCATGAGGTTCTGACTAGCAATCTGTGACCCAGAAGAGGCTCCCCACCCAATGGGGCTGTCACCTTGATCTCAGACTTTCAGCCTCCAAAAGGAGAAAGATACATTTCTGTTGCCTGTAAGTCACCCAGTCTGTAGAATTTCATTATGGCATTTCTGACAGATGAAGACCTCCTGGTCCAGCATAGATGCTCACTAGATGTTAGCCATTACTCTGATATCAAGGTCAATCTTTAAAATCCTTAATTAACCTCTGTGATTGGACTCAGCCAACATCTCCCATCTTACTTTTCATTCTTCTGTTCACACACTTTATGCTCAGAACAACCTGGCTCCTGGTTGTCTTGCTTTTTTCTCATCTCTGGGCCTCTGCCATGTTCCTCCTTCCTCCTGGAGGGCTGGGCTTGCCCAGTTGTGTCTGGAAGTTCTATAACCGTTCCCCAGATCATCTCCATGCTACTTTCCACAGAGCCTCCAACCATACATCACATCTGCACAGCACACACCAAGTATCACACGACACTGGCAAGATACTCATTGCCCTTGTCACATGACAGACCCCTCAAGGCCTGCTTTACCTTTGCCCTTGTAGACTCGTCATGCTGGCCATTTGAATCATACCCTGAAAAATCTGAACCCAGTTAAGCATTCCCAAAACATCTGTCATTTAATAGAAGGCTTTGGTCCCCTGGAGCTGCCACCCTTAGCAAGGGGGAGACCACACATTCAACAGTGCCCTCTTCTGGCCAAAATGAGCCCCTTTGAAGAGAAAGGAAGGTGGGCACAGGTGACGTCACAGGACTTTTTATGTTATATATGACCAGACATTATCTGTATAACTTACTGAGGCTTTCCTATGGCCACATACTAGGGGTAGCACTTTATACCCACTCTTTCATTAAGTCATGCTCTTTCTAGAAGGTACAGCAGATTCTTCAACCAAGAACAGGATCAAAGCGTCTAAGCAAATTCTATTACAACAAGAGTACTGGGTTTTAACATGTTTGTTCAAACTTTAGAAGGACAGAATCCAATATTGTGTTGCAACATAATATCGAAGAGAAGGTTAAGTTCTATTTTATGACATTCTTCAAAAACTACATTTTAAAACAGTCAATAAAAGCAGACAGAGTGGGATGCAATGAGATCTGTCCTCTTGGTAGCACTGCAGTGATCACTGCTAAGACATCAACATTCTCCAAGGGGCCAGGTGTTCCCTAATCTAAAAAGTTAGACCACTTTCTAAGAGGAAGACTACTTTGACAATGGCCTGAAGAAACCAAGATGGAATGAAGGGTCACTTGGTACTATGTGGCAGGGGTAGTTAAGACGGGATGGACTGGGGGACTGGAGTTCCTTAGTGAATATGTCATTCCTGATCCCCGCGGCCTCTCTTTGAGCTGGATATGGTTTGAGTCGGAGCAGAAAGACACAGAAGGAATCTTGGTAACTTGTCCAATGTCACCAATCCAAACTGTGACCCAGGACCCATTCCCAGGCAGGTCTTTCTCTGTGTGGAAAGTGGGCTATGGTTGCAAGTGGAGAGACTCTTCGCCCTAAGAATAAGGCTAACCCTACAAAGTTGAGGAGGCCATTATCAACAGCTTCTCAAGAAAGCCACCTGAATCCTGCCCATCACCTCTTAAGGCAGCAAGAATTTCTACACAAGAGCTATGCTTTCAAATACACGTGTTTCTTTAAGAAGAAATGGGCTGCTTTCCAAATGAAATTAATTTCTTTATAAATTTGCTTTTAAAACACATATGAAAAGATGTCATTTGTTCATTTAGCTTTGTGGTAGCTTTTGGTAAGCTGAGGTGGGGAAAGAATGAGTCAAGCTGAATTAGGTATTGCCATATCTTCTTTGAAGAAGAACAAAAGAGAAACAAACGGTACTATCAGGACCCCAAAACAACAGACTCCTAATCACCACCACTGACTGGCTCAGGAGGGGAAAGAACTCGCCCAGCAGAGTTCTGTGTGGCCCAGCATTAGCCTATGGCAGGGATGTCTTTCTCAGGGAAACTTTACATTACCAATGGGATGCCTGCTTCAGGGTAGATGGGGAGCCTACACTCCTATTCTCAGCGAGACCAAAGGTGGGCTAAAGATACCTCTTCTTCATCTTTTCAAAATAACACCTTTGGAGCCATAAAAGCAATGCTTGTTTATCACAGAAAAACTTTTTTAAACTATGGGACCAAGAAAGAGAAAATCGTCAGTCATTCTATTGTACCGAGATAGCCACTGTTAACATTTTAATGTATTTCATCCTAGGACTGTGTCTGTGGGTACAGGTCAATACTTAAACAGAGTTGGGATCATGCCACGTTAGACTGAGAACAAGCCACTTGGATCACGCCATCAGTTCTAATTGTTTCCCTTTGGCATTTTGTCTTAAATAGTTTCAGGACATTCTTCTGCGCGCGGCCATTGAGCATTTCAGTGGGAGCTGGGGGAGGGGGAGTCGGGTGGTTGTGCCCAGCTACCATGAACTACAAGACTGCTCACTAGTTGCTAATTCTCCTCTATCCTTAGGACCACAGGCTGACAGGGAAGGACGCCAGAATGGGCCTCCCTGTGTCTGTGAGGCTGAGTGCTCTTAGTATGGTCTTTGGGGTGGTCGCCTATCTCCCACAACAGGACAAACCTGGACAGTTTCTCACCTGTGCCTCTACCTCAAACCTTTCTATGTGTTCTCCACTTCCCCTAGGACTCTGAGATGCTAGAAGAATGTTTCACAAGAATATGAAAGATAAAGGAATGCGTCCTTGTTACCATCTAGATTGACCACACAGAATCACCACAGAGAATCCATATACCATCAAGTCACTTCTAAATGATTTTTAAATTTCTAAACGGTTTCAGCTCCTGTAAATGCACTCATTCCAACCAGAAGCACTTATTATACCATGCCTGGCAATGTATGGTATAACATTTTCCTGAATTATTCTGTGATATACCAATAAACTCTGTATGTAACTAAACAAAAAGTGCATTAAAAATTACTATTTCATGGCAGCAGACATAGCAAATACTTAGGATTCTTGCCTTCCACAGCTGCTTTCAATTTAAATAACCACCTATAAAGACAAGACAAAGTGTATTTTCTGAAATGTTAAAAATGAGGGAAGGCAAGTCCAAAAGAAACAGCATAGACCGACAGCTTTCCTTTTTAACACTTTGTTCCTGTTCTTAGGATTCAAATAAGAGAATGAAAAAAAGGAGAGGATTAAAATCTCAACCAGGGGGCAGCAAACTACGGTCAGTGGACCAAATCAGGCCCCCTGCCTACTTTTGCGAATAAAGTTTTATTGGAACACAGCCACATTCATTTGTTTCCATATTGTCTGTGGCTACTTCTGTGCCACGGTAGCAGAGCTGAGTCATTGCAACATAGCCTGCACGGTCCAAAAAGCCTCAAATATTTATTATCTGGCCCTTTGCAGGAAAATCTCCCAAGCCTTAATCTCCAGAGGGGTCCTGGACTAATGGAGATGCAAAGACAACAGCTGACAACTGTATGGGTTTGGAGGGGAAACCGCCTGCAACTGAAGAATGAAGGGAGAGCCAAGGGACAGGAAGAACACCCGATACCCAAGTCCTCCCCCCTCCCCCAAGCTCCTCACTGCTCATACCCCGCGCTTCTCACACCACTCTCAGATCACCAATTTATGATTACTAGTCCGAGCTCTCAGCAATCCCTGTCAAAGATCCTTTTCACGCCATCTACTGGACTGCTGCCAATTACAACCCTCCAGGCAGAAATGAACAGATCAGCTCTCTGCAAAATGATTACCCAACTTTTTCTAAAATGCTTCCTGGGAGACCCTGGAAAGATAAGTTCTCTAGAACCTACAAAGGTGCACTGCTCAGGAACGTTCACTATCGGTATGGAGATCCAGGGATCAGATGGTCATACAATTTGTCAGTTCTGAATGTTTACATTGTGCTGTGTTTTCTGACCCAGGCAAGGGCAGAAGGAGGGATTCTTTTATTCTCTGTATGATTCAGGAACTCTTGGGGGCGGGGGGAGTTGGGCAGGGGTGGGTAAGCCTCAGCCCAAATTGTCCAAGGTCTCTTTGCCCTTGTCTTTGTTCCATTATTCCATCATTTGTTCCTTGTCATTATTTTAAACCCCTGAGAGGCAGAGATGTGTGAGGAAGTGGGCAGCAGGGCCAAATCCATGCAGAATGGTTTCCTGAATGATTCAGCACCAAAAGGCTGGATGAGACCCAGAGCTACTGGGAGAAAAAAAAAAAAAAAAAAAAAAAAAACCTCGCAAGCCATGGAAATGACAACAGGGCAGTTCTTTTGAGGACTCTCTGGAGAAACAACCTGAGACTCCTACAACTGTATTTGACTTGGCGCCTGGTTTTTGGCTCCACCCAAAGTCGAAAGAGTCACCTCCCTGTGCCAGAAGCCCAACAGATGGGAAAGTGGTGTCCCAAACAGGCTGTGGCTGGAAGGGGAGGGAGGGAGGACTGGCAAAATGGGGTGTGGGGAAAGGCAGGGGTCAGGAGAGGGAGCTGGGGCAGGAGCAGACCGGCGCCCCCTCCACCTGATTCTCCCTGCTCCCCCACCCCCCCTCCCCCCACACTGCCCAGGCAAGCAGGAGGTGGTTAGTATCCTGGGTAGGAGCGTGGGGATATGAACGCCTCCACCGTGGACTTACTTGGAAGGTGAAATCGGGTAGTATGTAAAACACATTTGACACAGCACCTAGTATACAGTGAACAATAAATGGAGCTTTTACTAGTTATTATTCACCTGCACTTGAGCTTTCCTAATCAAAGTACTGCTCCCTAGCCAGACTGGGCTCCCTCCCATAGCTATGCCTTTGCACATGTAGTTTTTCATTATTTTTTCATGGAAAATCTCCACCAACCCACTCCTCACATTTTTATCCTACTGATAGAATTCTTTGGCTTCTCCAAGTCTCAGTTCAAGAGTCACCTCCTCAGTGAAGCCTTCCCTGACTCCTCCAGACAGAGCCCTGTCACCATTCCCTGATTCCATTACGTTTACCCCATTGTGCTCTCTTGGCAAGCCCAAGTTTCTCCAAAGACCATGAGCCCCTCGAGTACAATGGTTCCAACTTTTGTGTCCAGGACCCCAGCACACAGCATGCACTCAATAAAGGAAGGGAAGTGTGCAGACTGAAACAGAAACAAGTTCAAAGGACTTAAAAGTGAGTAACAGAGAAGCAGAAGCTACCTTTTGAAAGGGGGTACTGAGCTCATCATGATCTTTCTTTTTTTTTAATTTTTTTAAATTTTTATTTTTTATTATTTTTATTTTTTTATTTTTAAAATTTTTTTAAAATTTTTAAAATTTTTTAATTTTTTATTTATTTTTAAATTTTTTTAAATTTTTTAAAATTTTTTATTTTTTTACATCATCATCTTTCTGAAGTCCTGATTCTTAAGAAAGTCGGGTTTGACTACCTGTTCCGGGAAAATCGGGAACTGCTGAAATTAATGCATTTCACTTTTCTGATCTCCGCATCCACCCAAGCTGGCTGGGTGGTTTGCTATATCCCCATACCAAATCCCACAAAAGTTGCAGAATAAGAAGGAGAAAAGACCGTGAGTTTTAAGAAGTAATACTGAGCTACAGGACACCTAGGTTAACCCGTTTCGGAAACTGGCTCCAGGGAGCAGCCATGGCTGGGTGGGGATAGGACAGGCACAGGCCCGTAGAGAGCCAGGGCTTAACTCCTCAACTGACCCTAATTAAAACCAGAAACTTCTGTGCTGCCTTAGGTCACTAGCTGCCATCACGAAAGGGTAAATTTATTGGTTCAGTTACAGAGAAGTAAAGTTCTATCTTGAGATAATTTCACTACAAAGTGTTGGCCCAAGTGAAGACTACAAGGGGCTTCTCAACTCCTGAGATGCTTGCATGGGGACAAAGGGATTTTTTTTTTTTGGTCAAAAAAGTTAAGAAATGCTGCATATGAGGTCTCTCTCTTTGATGTAACACTAACATATTAGCCATGCACGTGAGTCCTACATTAAATACACCTCTTATAACTCTGTTTTACCCCAAATCTTAGACGACTATGGTAGAGCCCAACAACAGACAGCAAGAACAGACTATAAGAGTGTGGACACTTGGATCCTCTTGGCCAGGGAGGCGCCCAGAGCTGCCTGCAGGTCCCCTGCAGCCCACAGCATTTCCCCTGGGGAACTGCTGTTCAAGGTCAACTACAAAAATCCTTTGATGTGGTTGGAAAATGCCATGAGTCTAGGAGTTCAGTAACTTTTAAAATTAATTTTGAAGACATTTTTATTTCCATTCATACATAAGATGAATGAATTTCCTCATTAAAGCCCCACTGTTCTTTCTCTATAAATGTTACATAATTGCATGCAAGTGGACCTCACAATGGAAACCGAACTTGTCCCGTTGTGACATTTCAATCTAGTTGCTAAGTTTCTTGTGGGTGAATCTGCATTCTTCCAGAGAGTTTGGCAAGTATCATTTTCCACTGTCTAGGACATAAAGGAGACTGGAGAGCATTAGATCACAGAGTACAGACTTCAATTCTCAATGCTTTTCCAGACCTACTAAGGGGGAAAAGAGTGACCTCACAGATCCCTGAGTAAGAAGACTGCCAGCAGCTCTCAGCAAATGCTATGCACTCTCCAAGGTGCAGTGGAGACAAGACTCCCAAGTAGGTCCATTATAGACTTGCTGATGCCGGGAATCCCTGGGGAGGGATGAGTGCTGTTCGTGGTCACTGGCATCTCAGGTTTTTGTAAATATCTGACCACTTGCTTTCCGATGTGTATGTGCTCGGCCTCTATGGCATCTCAGACTCTGGGAAGGAAAGCAAAGGGCCTGATAACGCAACCTCCTCCCCCAAACCCAGCTAATGACAGATGTGCTGGCAACTGGGGATAAGGGGCCAAGACCCTTCCTGCTCCCGCCTGGGGGTGCTGATTCTGAGTGAGATGCACTGAGCTACTTAATCTCCACACCTTGGGTCGCTACTGTGCCCAAGGGAACGGGAGGTCATTAAACAAGTGAAATCTTCCACCTTGCTCTGTGGGCCTCTGAACTTGATCCAGGGTGATCTAAAGACAGTCCCCTCTGATCTCAGTGCCTGCCCCTGAGAATGCTGAGAGTGAGAGGGCTGGGCCATGGCCCCGGCTCCCTACTGAGGAGGGGAACCCAGAGCCAGACTGCTCCACCCCTGCTCTTTCCCCAGTGGCACCAGCGGCCTGGCTCCCCTCTAATCTGATGCTCATTTCACGGACTGTCTTTCAAGGTCTTGGGTTCTGAATACTTGGGAGTCAGTCTTTAAGCTCTTGCATGAAAAGGGCAGCTAGGGACCAGGCTCTACTTTTCCTGGCATCATCACTGGCTGAAAACCCCAGAGAGCTCCTGCCTCCCACCCTACTGGGGAATGTGGCGGGGATTTACGAGCTCTGAGTGGCTCCTGTTTACTTCTCAGTGACCGGTGACTTGTCCACATGGCCTCAACCAGGGCCTGACTCAGCCTGAAGTCTGTCCATTTGGGAGAGTTTATCAAACCCAGAAACAGGTTTTTCTGCTACTGAATCAAGACAGGGGGCCCTGGAGCAGTCTCTTCTTCGAGTAGAGAGAGCTGGGGGTGGGATTTGGTGGGCTCTGGCTTCAAACCTGGCTCTGCCATTTGCTGGCTACATCGAGGTTTTCCTTCTTTTGTCAAGTAGACCTACCGATAATATTGGTGAGAATACGCGCAGACATAGTGAGCCTTAAAGTCACAAAATCCCGACTAGTGTTCCTACACATTGTCGGGCTCAATCAGCTCATGTCCCAGAATCAATTCACAGTTAATATTAGGTAAAAATATTGGAAAACCTTTAAAGAACAGATGACAAATAGATACTAAAGCAGTGATGGGTTTCTGCCAACTTTCAAGGCCTGTCCTTTCCGGTGTGGTATCTGGCACAAGTCCTTGCTAGCTTGAAAGTTTCAGCAACATGGTCCAGGATAAATTTACATGTGAAAGGCATGACATTACAGAATTCTGCCCAGAGCACAGTTACAGACTCTGTGACAAATGAAAAGTGGCTAGTAGCTGCAAGGAGAAATTTTAAATATGCCTTCATGAGGATTCCATTAGATAAGAAACCTACGTTATTCCTAGCCACCTTCTTCAACAATTTGCTGTTCCATCTTTCTGGAATGCTGTTCCATGACTCTGCATGGCAAGCTCATCTGCAGCGTTCTGGTTCCTATACCACCTCCTCAGATGTGTTCCCTTACCACCCTGTCTGTCACCTCCCTCATCACTTATCTCAGCACCCTGCCTAGGCTCCCAACAGCACTATCAAGTCCGCTTATCAGTGGTTAATGGTTTCTTTCCTCCGCGACACCATAAAACGAGGACCTCTCTCATTTTTACCGCTATAGCACTACTGCTTAATACCGTGTCTGGCACACAGTAAGTGCTCCAAAGAGTAACTGTTGGCTGACAACAAGCTATAAAACTATTACATGCTAATTCATTTAAAAACTGGAAGCTACTGAAAAACAGAAACAAAATAAAAAGTCACCCTCAAAGACAACTTTCTTTTTCAGTGCATGATTTTTTCTTAACCTGGCTATAAACTTGCTTTATTTTCAATTTTCAATTTTACTTGTAAAACTTACATTTAAGAAAATTACAATCTAAGAATGTCATTATTCTATTCCATTAACTTTAATATTTTTTATAATTTTTTTATTTCAGAGAGAACACGGTGGTGCATGCACCACCACCCCCACACACAGAGGCATGCATGTGTGCCTGTGTGGGGGGGAGGGACAGAGACAGAGACAATCTTTTTAAAATTAATTAATTAATTAATTTTTAATTTCTTTTCAGCATAACAGAATTCATTGTTTTTACACCACACCCAGTGCCCCATGCAATATGTGCCCTCTTTAATACCCACCACCTGGCTCCCCCAACCTCCCACCTCCTTCCCCTTCAAAACCCTTGGGTTGTTTTTCAGAGTCCATAGTCTCTCATGATTCACCTCCCCTTCCAATTTCCCTCAACTTCATTCTCCCCTCCATCTCCCTATGTCCTCCATGTTATTTGTTATGCTCCACAAATAAGTGAAACCATATGATAATTGACTCTCTCTGCTTGACTTATTTCACTCAGCATAATCTCTTCCAGTCCTGTCCATGTTGCTACAAAAGCTGGGTATTCATTCTTTCTGATGGAGGCATCATACTCCATAGTGTGTATGGACCACATCTTCCTTATCCATTCATCCGCTGAAGGGCATCTTGGTTCTTTCCACAGTTTGGCAACCGTGGCCATTGCTGCTATAAACATTGGGGTACAGATGGCCCTTCTTTTCACTACATCTGTATCTTTGGGGTAAATACCCAGTAGTGCAATTGCAGGGTCATAGGGATGCTCTATTTTTAATTTCTTAAGGAATCTCCACACTGTTTTCCGAAGTGGCTGCACCAACTTGCATTCCCACCAACAGTGTAAGAGGGTTCCCCTTTCTCCACATCCTCTCCAACACACGTTGTTTCCTGTCTTGCTAATTTTGGCTATTCTAACTGGTGTAAGGTGGTATCTCAATGTGGTTTTAATTTGATTCTCCCTGATGGCTAGTGACGATGAACATTTTTTCATGTGTCTGATAGCCATTTGTATGTCTTCATTGGAGAACTATCTGTTCATATCTTCTGCCCATTTTTTGATATGATTGTCTGTTTTGTGTGTGTTGAGTTTGAGGAGTTCTTTATAGATCCTGGATATCAACCTTTTGTCTGTACTGTCATTTGCAAATATCTTCTCCCATTCCGTGGGTTGCCTTTTTGCTTTGTTGACTGTTTCCTTTGCTGTGCAGAAGCTTTTGATCTTGATGAAGTCCCAAAAGTTTATTTTCACTTTTGTTTCCGTTGCCCTTGGAGACATATCTTGAAAGAAGTTGCTGTGGCTGATATCGAAGAGGTTACTGCCTATGTTCTCCTCTAGGATTCTGATGGATTCCTGTCTCACGGTGAGGTCTTTTATCCATTTTGAGTTTATCTTTGCGTATAGTGTAAGAGAATGGTCGAGTTTCATTCTTCTACATACAGTTGTCCAGTTTCCCCAGCACCATTTATTAAAGAGACTGTCTTTTTTCCACTGTATATTTTTTTCCTGTTTTGTCGAAGATTATTTGCCCACAGAGTTTAGGGTCCATATCTGGGCTCTCTACTCTGTTCCAATGGTCTATGTGTCTGTTTTTATGCCAGTACCATGCGGTCTTGGTGATCACAGCTTTATAATAAAGCTTGAAATCACGTAACGTGATGTCCCCCGTTATATTTTTGTTTTTCAACATTTCCTTAGCAATTCGGAATCTCTTCTGATTCCATACAAATTTTAGGATTATTTGCTCCAGCTCTTTGAAAAATACCGGTGGAATTTTGATCAGAATGACATTAAAAAGTATAGATTGCTCTAGGCAGTATAGACATTTTAACAATGTTTACTCTTCCGATCCAGGAGCATGGAATCGGAAGATTTGAAATGGATGGAATGGTCTTCCATCTTTTTGCATCTTCTTCAATTTCTTTCATGAGTGTTCTGTAGCTCCTCGGGTACAGATCATTTGCCTCTTTGGTTAGGCTTATTCCCAGGTATCTTATGGTTATTGGTGCTAATAGTAAATGGAATCAATGAGAGAAAGACAATCTTAAGAGGCTCCATGCCCAGTGCAGAGCCCAGTGAAGGACTGATCCTGGTGACCCTGACTGATCATAACTGATCAAATCATGACCTGAGCCGAAATCAAGGGTCAGATGCTTGGGGCACCTGGGTGGCTCAGTCAGTTAAGTGTCTGCGTTCAGCTCAGGTCATGATCCCAGGGTTCTGAGATCAAGCCCCACATTGGCCTCCCCGATTTTCCCTCTCCCTCTGTCTCTTCCCCTGGCTTGTGCTCTCTCTCACACACACTCTCTCCCAAATTAATAAATAAAATAAAATTTAAAAAGAGAGATGCTTAACCAGCTGAGCCACTCAGGCGCCCCTTCATTAACTCTTTTTAATAAAGTTATTTAATTTACTGATCCATACTCCTTATATTGGGTATACACCCTGCCTAAATGCTATACTATTTCAAATGATGTTAAAGAGAAATGAAATTATTAGATTAGATTCTAAGTAAATAAACATTCCAAAGAATTTTACTTTGTTACCAAATTGTTTTCTAAAAGCACTGTGTTTGTTTAAAATTTAATTTTTCACATGTATTTCCTGAATTTACCTAGAGCTTATGTGGGTATATGTGATATGACTGCATAAATTTGGGGGCCCAATTTTTTAAATCCAGAAGAAGGATGCGTGAAAAACCTTAAAATGGATGGGCGCCTGGGTGGCCCAGTGAGTTAAGCCTCTGCCTTCGGCTCAGGTCATGATCTCAGGGTCCTGGGATCAAGGCCCACGTCAGGCTCTCTGCTCAGCAGGGAGCCTGATTCCCCCTCTCTGCCTGCCTGCCTCTCTGCCTACTTGTGATCTTTCTCTCCCTGTCATATAAATAAAATCTTAAAAAAAAAAAAAACCTTAAAATGGACCTATGCTTCTCTGTACATATTTTGAGTAAGTCAAACACTATAGACTAATATTTAATTTCACATAAATTTAAAAATTAGTTCCAAGTTTAGCCATTCAGACTGGTGTGAGGTGCTATGTTGCTGGGGGGTAGTTGGGTGGGGGATGGGGTAACTGGGTGATGGGCATTAAGGAGGGCACGTGATGTGATGAGCACTGGGTGTTATACACAACTCATGAATCACTAAACTCTACCTCTGAAATGAATAACACACTCTATGTTAATTAATTGAATTTAAATTTGTAAAAATTAAAAATTAAAATTAGCTTCAAGTATATTCTTTTCTGATCCACCTCCCTGCCCATTACTTTTCTTTAAATACACTCTTGATTCTATCTCTGTCTTGTTCCTATGGAGGGAATAAAGCCAGGGAATTTTATGTTTCATACCGGATATAACCTATAAAAGTTGAATTATCCCCTCTTCTCATGCCCTAGCTAGAAAAATATGCACAGTTGTTCCTAATGACACAAACAAGGGTGGTCACTGCAGAATTCTTTGTAGGACTGAAAAATTGGGAACAACTTTCCTGCCCATCAATTTATAAAGGAACAGCTACATAAACTATAGCCCATCCACTCCATGAAATGCTATGGAAAATAAAACATAAAAGGGGACAGAGTTCAACATATATTATCAAGCTGTCAAAAACCATCATGCTCAAGAGCCATTCATGTTGTAGGATACCATTTATTGGGGAGGGAAAGCCCAAAAATTATCTTTAAGGGGGCACCTGGCTGGCTCAGTGGGTTAAAGCCTCTGCCTTCAGCTCAGGTCATGATTCCAGGGTCCTGGGATCAAGCCCCACATCAGGCTCTCTGCTCAGCAAGGAGCCTGCTTCCTCCTCTCTCTCTGCCTGCCTCTCCGCCTATTTGTGATCTGTCTGTCAAATAAATAAAGAAATATCTTTAAAAAAATTATCTTTAAGGTTCACAGATTTGTATATAAAGCCCTGCTTAGAGATCTAGAAAGATCCTTACCATTAGTAAGGTTGCCTTTGGGAGAAGCTTGGGTCTGAGTGTATAAAGGAAGCTGTACTTTTATTTGCAACACATTTTTTTTTACACAGATAATGTATTCAAACCTTCTCACATGGGCAATTAGACCTTATTAAATAGGGGCACCTGGATGGCTCAGTCAGTTAAACATCTGCCTTCAGCTCAGGTCACTATCCTTGGGTCCTAGGATGGAGCACCGTGTTGGGCTCCCTGCTCAGCAGAGAGCCAATTTCTCCCTCTCCTCCCTGCTCATGCAATCTCTCACTATCTCTGTCTGTCTGTCTGTCTCTCTCAAATAAATAAAATCTTAAAAAAAAAAAAGAAATCATTCAATATTTAGAGGTCATGCTCTTTGAAGGAATAATCAGCTCTTGGGTCACATACTCTCACATATACCTCAATGCCACAGCACCATGCAGGTCCTTCTGTGGGCGCTCAGCACCAGCTCTGCCCTGGTGAGCACCCACAGCGTGAACACTCTGCAGAGCAGGAAGACATTCAGCCCCCAGGGAGATGTGCTAGGACAGAGTCCTCACCCTGCAGGAATCACAAAAGACTCTGTCATTTTAGGTAAGATAACCAGGATCAGTAAAGAGAAGGGATTGCCCAGTGACTGGGAGCCTGGCACAAGTGGCATCTAGGCTAACCAACAGATGGGTCATGAACAGTTGCTACACATACTAACTGTCCCAGCCCATCAATGCCTAGTCAGAGTCGGTAAATGGCTCTTGGAGGGTGTCCCTGGTGATATGGGTACCTCCTTCCCCCAAAGCACTAAGATCCCCAGACTTGGGACTTCATCTTCACTATATGCCAGTGTTCAACAAAGAGTAACAGTAAGGGCCATTTACTGAGCATCTACTATGTGCCAGGCACTGTCCTGAGGTCTGCGATATATTCTCTTAATAAATTTTGACATCCAACCCCTACAGTAGGTTGCACTCTTTCCCCCATTTTAGAGATTATACAAACGATACCCAGATAGCTGAAGTAACTGACCTAGGGCCCCATGCGATGGGATGGAGCTTGAACTTGAAATCAGACCATCTGTCTTAAAAGGCGTGCTCTGCACTTCTCCCCTAAACTACTGAGGTTTTCAAAGAAGGAGATTTATTTGCAAACCTGAAGCTCACATGGAGTTTCCAGAGGGGCTTAGCTTTCCTGTCTCGGCTTTTCCCCAACCCCCAACAGCAAACACAAGGGCACACTCTTCTTGCACAACTACCCCCTCCCAGCTGCTCCCTGAAAACAGAAACTACATAGGATACTCGCTTGGGAGACAGTGGTTCTAATTACCAGAAAGTAAAATTTGAAACCACCATTCCCAAGGACCGCCTTCTCCTCCTGTTCCATAATCCTACTTGCGAGCAGTCTGGATATTCCATTTAAAACAAATTAGGACAGCAACCTGACTGAGGAAGGACGTCAGCCCCAACTTTAAAAAACTCAGTTAAGGAACACAGAATTCCACGCCTGTCCCCGAGAAACGTGACCATTTGTCTCATCAACTTGATACACCCTCTGTGGCCAAAGCCGCCCCTGTGCCTTGATGCCGTCTGCTATGAGGGCAGCCCAGAGCAGGCAGCAGCGCCCCCATGTACCCCGACATGGCCACTCACTGAACAGGGAGCCAGAAAGTCCCACCCACTGACTGACTTCACTGCCCAGTGGAAAAGTCAGGCCTTGATTTTTTTTAATGATTTTTTTTTTCCTATTGTGGTAAAACACAGAGAATATAAAAAGCACCCTTTGAATCCTTTGTATGTATGAAGTTCATGGGCATTTGGTGTGTTCCTGGGGCTGTGCAGCTGCCATCAGGCCATACCTTCAGACTCCTAAAGTGTTTCCATCCTGCCCTAACTGCTCTCATTTGGTCCATTTCTCCAGATGGTTCTCTGGTTTCCACAGAGGTGATGTGTTTGTGAGTGAAGCCTACACTGTGACCAGTCCACGCTGCACAGGCTCCTGCGTGATCCCGGCTCCACCAGCACACCCGGCTCGACACTGCCCACCCCCCACACCCAAGCAGAGGGCTCAGGGGCTGCCACCTGCACCTGGCCAGGCCCCGCACCCACCCTCCTCCTCCTCCTCCTCCTCCTCCTCCTCCTCCTCCTCTAGGCTCTTCTGCACCAGGAGCCCCAGGTTACTGTCCAGCACCTTCCTGAGCAGCTGCATGGCCCTGGGCAGTTGACAGAACCTCGTGGAGCCTATTCACCTCTCCCCAAAATGAGGCCACCATATCTAGCTGGGGCGGGGAGTGGGGGTGTCAAGTTCAGGCACTGGGGCAGCTGTATCAGATCCTGATGTCCTGCCCTATCTGTCCAATAGCCGAGACCTCCTGCTCCCACTCTGGTCCATCACGTTCCTCCCTGTTCTCATCTTCCTCCTTCCCTGCTCTCCTTCTCCCGACTGCCCCACTCACTCCCCTTCGGTGGGACCCCCCCCCCCACTCCACCCCCATGTTCAAGGCATCCCAGGAAGTGTAGAAAGTAAATCTCTCAGTTATCTGAACCCTAATGAGCTTGCCTTTCCAACCTCTTCCCTTAGGCAGAATCTGGTAAAAAAAAAAAAAAAAAAAAAAAAAAAAAAGTGCCCACTTAGGTGTCACATCTCATAGAGCAGAATATGCAAATAGGGCCAATTCCCCAAAAGCCAATTCACAGCCTAGAAGGGGAGCCTTTGAGGCTCTGGAAAATGTACTCATGTTCTGATTCTTGCCAAACCATTGATATTCAGACTTCTGACAACCTTTCTTTACTTTCCCTCTTTATGAGACAAGAGAGACAATCCCTTGACAGACTGGAAGAATAAATCGTTTATTTTTAAAAGTCAGTGGGGGGGGGGGGGGGAGGAGATGATCCAGAGCCTCTGAAAGCCTCAGAACACAGGAAAGAGAATGAGTAGACAAAACCAGATTGGAAAGGCCTTCTACAGACGTCCCATGAGCCCACTGTCTGTAACTTTAATCTTCTAGAAGGGAAAGTAATCTCTGGGTGATGTTCCCTTGTTTAGGGGAACAGATGCTGGTCACTGGCATTAGGTCATTTCTCTGCTCAGAAACCATCAAAGGCAGTGAGAGCTGCCAGGAGATGATCCTCACTTAGCTTCCTGATTTAAAATTCCTCTTTCCCAAGCACTAAGTTACAGGCCCACTGAACTAAGATCGCCCCTGAGTCTACTCCAATGCTTCTTCCGCCCGGCACGTTTCTCCGCCGCCATCAGTTTAGCCAGCACCCTCCCCTCAGCCAGACTCGGAAGCCACCTGCAGTCTCTCCGGGATCCCTCCGCTGCATGGAATCTACTCGCTTTGAACCCCATGGCACTAGGAGGTTCTCTGTTTGCATCTGTCTTGCGGAGGCAACGATGAAAACCAATTCCGTTCTATTTTGTTATCAAATACATAGGTCTACCTTTGGGATAGACATCATAGTCACGTACACCTCGTTCCTCTCTTCTACACTCAATCATCAGCTCTTTCAAAGCAACAAGTGTGTCTGCTCTTGTCTTCCTCACTCACCACCTCACTCCATGCCTGGAACGTGCTGGGGGCTCAAGAAATCTTACTGTATCTAGCTTTGCAAGTCATAGCTCTACTCTGAGTCTACAACCTGTGGACAACCTCCCCCTGCCACGTGGATTTTTGCCAACATTGATAAGGACACCTGAGCTCAGCAAGGCTCACATCCCCATGGGATGGCTGCACTTTGCGCAGAAACCAAGAGGGATGAGAACTTCCTCCCTTCGGCTGATGAAACGCTAGTTCTGGTTTGAGATGGATGTGTGAGTCCAAGTTTGTGCCCTCGAAGAGACTGGTTTCAGATGCTAGAGAATTGCCATGGCCTCAGTTTCTGCTTTACATATCTGGCATCATTAGCTTAGGCTATACAACCTCCTCGATGAAACTGTGAGTTTTTAGATCCCTTCTCAATTGCCCAGAAAGCTGCAAAGAAGTCAAAGAGCTGGACATTCCTTATTTCCAATTTAACTTTAAACCAATTGCCCATACATTGTGGCTTAAGACAAAACATGTTGCACCAGGAGCCTGCGAAGACTTTTGAGCAGAAACAAGCTTGTTATAGGTTATGCCTTAGGAAATCCTATGCTTGTGGGTTGAAGTAGAAATCCTAGAATGCCTTTCAAAGTAGAAATTCGTTGATAAAACAAATGTATAACTCAGTTGCCATGGCAGCCAATCTGTCACGTTTCACTCAGCCTGAGAATATTTAAAACCCGATGGTTCTGAGAAAAGGCTAAATGGGACAGCCAGGTGTGATCACTGTAAGGGGCCCAGGTTAACATCCATTTTCCTGCTCTTAATCCCCTGCCTTTCTATGGATTAAAAAAAAAAAAAAATACCTGACTTCTTCCTCACAATGTCATTATTGGGACGCAGGCTTTCAAACTGGAGTATCCAGGCTTTAACTCCTACTTTTCTGATGCATTCTCTGCGTGTATGCATAGGTGTGAGACTCTCCAAAATATGTGAGAAGCTTAGGTCTTGAGAGCATGCAGGATGACCATGGATGAGAATGGGAGAAAATAAATTGAGAGTAGCTACAGATTTTCAAGGGAAACTTTACCGTTCTGGAAAAGCCTGCAGAGGACAGTGGAAACACTGTCACAGGTATAAAGGATGGGGGTTAGCCTAAAGTTCTAGAAGCTTCTGTGTGCTGAAGGAGAGGGAGCCACCCATGCTGTTCATGGGGCAAGATAGGTTTGGGAGGGAGAGATAGTGTAAATAAGATGTATAGTCTCAGGAGAGTCCAATCGGGGAGCAACAACCCAGAGGGTCTCCATTAGAAAACAGGTTGGTACAGAGGGGGATCCCAGAAAGGCTATAAGCAGCAAAGTGTGCAGAGATGGCTCAAGGTGCTGAGAAATACATCCAGTGGGGGCCTGTACGTGTCCCCAAACTGGGGTATACTCTGACTCTCTAGCTTATATTCAACAAGTAACTGATCCTAGTTGAAAGAACATCAAGACTTCATTTCCACAAAATCCTTTGTGGCCCACAGTTAATCAAGAATAATTTCAACATCCAGACCCACAGAATCACATGTTTCAAGGTCCCATAGGCAACCTCTCACCCAGCGAAGGCAACCTTCAGTATCTCCTCTGACAAGTTGTCAGTCTCCTGTGGCAAGACAATCCAGGCACACCTGGTATCCAGCCCACTATTTTTTTCTAACCCAACAACCTAACCCAAAGGTGAATATACCCACGTACCTTATGACAAAATGTAATATAATTGGTTTTGCCTCTTGCTTCTGGAGTCACACAGACTAAAGCCATTTCCTTTTTACAAGGTAGCATGCCAAAGGTTTGAACACACATCTTACCTTCCCCATGTCCTCTCTATTCTGTGGTAAACACCCCTGAGTATCTGGACCATTTCTCAGCAGAGTTTTCCAGACCCTTCATGGTCTGACCCTACATCAAAAGAAATTCTCCAAGTCATCCTGATATGGTGCCCAGAGCTTAGCATTGTACTGAAAGATAGTTTGATGACGGGTGTCAAAGCACAAACCTTATATATGAGGAAAGAAGGAGCAGGGAGAGAAAAACTAGGAAGGCCTAGGACTAATGCTACTTAAAACAATAGAGATGATCAAATTGGACACTAAAGCAAAACCCAACTATATATACTATTTACAAGAAATGAGCTGTAAGTATACAGACATGAATAAGTTCAAAGTAAAACAATGGAAAATGCATACATGCATATCCTGGAAACTATGCATAAGATAGCTGGTGTCACAGGGCACCTGGGTGGCTCAGTCAGTTAAGCATCTGACTCTTGATTTCAGCTCAGGTCATGATCTCATGGGTTGTGAAATCAAGCCCTGCCTCGGGCTCCACGCTGGGCATGGAGCCTGCTTCAGATTCTCCCTCACTCTCTCCCCTCCGACCCCCCCCCCCCCCACTCACAAGCGCTCTTCTCTCTCTTAAGAAAAAAAGGTGGGGGGCCCTGGCTGACTCAGTGGGCCAAGCTTTTGCTTTCAGATCAGGTCATGATCCCAAGGTCCTGGGCCCCCCATCGGGCTCTCTGCTCAGCAGACAGTCTGCTTCTCTCTTTCCCTCTGCCTGCTGGTCTGCCTACTTGTGCTAACTCTCTGTCAAATAAATAAATAAAATCTCAAAAAAAAAAAAAAAAGTTGGTGTGGCTATAGTGTTATCAGGAAAGTAGACTCTAGCACATGAAATTATTACCCAAGATAATAGAGGATATTTCATCAAAATAGAGGATATAAATATCAAGGATATTTATATAAGAAATATAAAACATTAATATTAAACTGTAAGGGCCTATTCAGTCAGAGCAGCCCCACCCTGGTTGAACGGCCATTTTGCTGTAAAGCTTAAATTGACCTTGCCCACCCCCACCCCTGCCCCGGAACTTATTTAAAAGCAAGTCCTGGAAGCCAGTCCCAGGTAACAAAGTCCAAATACAAAGGTGGGTCAGGCCAGGTGGAGGTATTCAATCAGTGGGGGCACATGCTGTCTCCTAGTTACCAAGGAGTATGGGCCCCTGCCTTTTGGGAGCCTTTTGGCACCAATCCTAACCAAGTATGATAGGCTGGTTCAAATGTCTACTAGGGTAAATTGTAATTCAGCTGGTCGCCTAGCATCACTGTGGAATTTCCTGTGTGTGTGTTACAATCTCACTGGCCACCTGTGTGTGGCCAGGCCCAACCACATGACCTTTGCTCTATAAAAGTTAGTCTGGAAAGCAGGGAGGGGTCGTCCTCTCTGGAGGGGCGGCCCCGACCGGTCTGGTTGACCGTCGATATGATTCCTGATGCTTGATGCGAAATAAAGCTTTGCTTGACCTTCACTTTGTATCAGTCTCGCTCCTTTAATCACGGACCCATTACTGGGGTACCCAACATTGGGGGACCCAACAAAACATTAATCTTCACTTAACGTGAAGATACTATAATCAAAGACGTTTATATCCTTAAAAAAAAAAAAAAAAAGTATGCCAAATCAGGAAACACGATTTAGCACTGAGGACATTAGAAGATTAGTAAAACTGGGATGCCTGGGTGGCTCAGTTGGTTAAGCAGCTGCCTTCAGCTCAGGTCATGATCCAGCGTCCTGGGATCGAGTCCCACATCGGGCTCCTTGCTCAGCAGGGAGCCTGCTTCTCCCTCTGCCTCTGCCTGCCATTCTGTCTGCCTGTGCTCGCTCTCTCCCCCCTCTCTCTCTCTGATAAATAAATAAAATCTTTAAAAAAAAAAAAAAAAGAAGATTAGTAAAACATAATCACTTCCCCAGGGCAACTTCCATCTTGTAAATAAAAAAATTACAAACACACGAACACACACACACACACAAACCCCTAAGTATTTAAAGACTTTCAAAGTGGATATTAACAGCAAAAAAAAAAAAAAAAAAAAAAAAAGCACCCTAATATCCCAGTCTTCTTCCTATCAGCTGATGTGATATTTGCCAGCTCCTATTTTCCATCTCCACCCAGAAAAGGAATCTTTTTTAAAAAAATTTTTTATTATGGAAATTTCCAGGCACACATAAAAGTAGAAAGATTGGTATAGTGAACTGCCATGTACCTATCATCATTGGCCTTCAACACTCCCCAGAATTTACCTTTTCTGTTTTATCTACCCAGTGGTCCTTCTCTTACTATTTTCTGAAAAAGTATTTTAAAGGAAATCCCAGATATCACATAATCTAACCTGCAATTACTTTTGTAGGCTTCCCTAGCCGATAAAGGCATTTTTTAAAAAGTGTAACACCACAAGTACCTGGGTGGCTTAGTTGATTGAGCCTCCAACTCTTGGTCTCAGCTCAGGTCTTAATTTCAAGGTCCTGAGTTGAGGCCCTGTGTTGGGCCTAGCATGGAGTCTATTTTAAATTAAAAAAAAAAAAAAGAAAAGAAAAAAAGCATAACCCCTATAATGTAATAGAATAACAACTCCTTACTATTAGCTAATGCCCAGTACAAATAAATGCCTCACAGATGTCTTTTTTTTTTCTTTTGGTTTGTTCAAATTATGATCCAAATAAAGCCCCTATATTGCATTTGGTTGTTTGAGTTCCTGAGTCTTCTTTTATGCTATAATAATCCTCTTTCTTTTTTTTTTAATGCCACTGATTTAAGAGAAACTGGCTCGTTTATACCAAAAGGTACAAAAAAGAGCTCTTTCTGATTTAAAAAAAATCTCATCTAGAGATGATTACGACCACCACATAAATAAGGAGCAATAATATGAAAGTTAATGAGTGAATTCTTTAATACATACTCTTTGTTCCAAAACACTCCAAAGAGATTGCTTCTTGTTTCACAAGGAATACACTAAAACTATTTAACTCAATTTGAACCACACTGGAATCCCTTAGACCCCACTCTAATCATCAAGGGCAGAGACATTTTTTTCAATTCAATCTCAAGTGAAATTGCATCTGCATTTCAAAAGCACTAATGAGATGCATTAGACTCTATCCATCTCAAACTACAAGCAAATTCCAGAAAATATAATAAAGCAAGGTCTTCAGAGAGCCCCCTAAGTCTGAAGGAGATGAACACTGCCAAGTCCTAAATAAGTTTCTTCTAACCTCAAGGCCTGCTGGGGCATATGGGAGCCATCAAGGAATGCAGGTGTGCACACCCAGGGCTTCAGTGTGTTCAAACACAGCCAAGGATATGGCATCTCCATGCTTTTCAAACATAGCTTCATACAGACATACTCAGAGCTTGGAAGAAGTGCCTATGAAAACCATGGCCCAAGGCATGCCGTGTTAGCTAGCCGGCACCACAGGAACTATTTCCGACACTTGCCCACAGCAAACCCAAACTTTATTCTCTCTTAGAGAGCTTAGAAAGCCAAAATCTTGGGAAGAAACGTTCAAAAGGCCCAGGCCCAGAAGAGAAAAATACACGAAAGAAAACAAGAAAAGAGAAGAAAGACAAAGCCTGAAATGACTCCTTTTCCTGGCTGTTTCCTGCTGAGTATCTGTTTTTTTTTTCAGGAACTGCAAGGCTTGAGAGCCTCAGTAGACCGCATCAGTGAACTGAAGAAGTGAACCAACAGCCACGTATCATGCCTCCTCCTGCCCACTGGCAGGACTGCAAGCAGTCACCAAACAGGACGTGGTCTCTTAAATAAGGAAGGTTGCATAACCTCAGTAAGCTCCCCCTGGAACTCCTTTTTGAGATGTGTAATTTATACCAATAGTCAAGTCTTAATTTGGATTTGTATCACCTGATCTTCCAGTCTGCCTGCATGCCTCCCTACAGGAGGGGATTCTGCACACAGGAGCCCCGACTAGAATGGAGTACGAGGTATCTAGATCATCTGTTCTCTGACCCCCATTCCATTCCCAGAGCAGTAACTGTGAAGCATCACCCCTCCCTGCAGAGCTGATTCTGACATGGCAAGGAGGTCCTGTTCCACTGAGGACATTGCTACTCCTCCAACATCCAAGAGAGGGTCTCTATCACCAAAGCACCATTGCTAAAGGAGCCTCTTTGGCACCTGTCCCAGAGTGGGTAACAACAACTTGATGGGCACTTGCTTGACCTCAACTGGAGGGGAGTATGATGGGTAACTTTATGTGCCCATTTGGCTGAGCTGAAGGATGCCCAGAGTTAGTAAAACATTTGTGGGTGTGACTTTCAGGGAGTTTCTGGAAAAGATTAGCATTTGAATTGGTGGACTGAGTAAAGATCACCCTTCTCAACGTGGGTGGGCATCATCCAATCCCTTGAGGGCCTGACTAGAACAAAAGGGCAGAGGAAGGGCAAAGGCTTGTTTTCTGCTTGAGCAGAAATGTCCACCTTCTCCCGTCCCCTGACACCTACACTCAAGACTGAGGCTTACTCCACTGGTCCCCTGGTTCTCAGGTTTTCGGGTTTGGACTGGAATTACACCACTGGCTCTCCTGGGCCCTCAGCTTCCAGAAGACAGATCATATGAGCCAACCCCTTCTAAGAAGTCTTCCCATATTCCTCTTGGTTCAGTTTCTCTAGAGAACTCTGATATCCCCACTGAGGATCCAGCCAACTGGGACCATCAAACTAAAAGAGAACTCTCAAGTTCTACAGGGGGAATGTTGCCTAAACAGGACCCCGCCCAACTCCAAGTTTTATTTTTGCACCATGCCATTTTAGACAAACTACTTAACTTGCCTCTGCGTTTTCTTAAGGTCACAAACTTTGATGTGCCAAGGCCACGTGGAGCTCTGACAAGGCCCTTTTACAAAGCAGAGCTTGGGGGCCTGGGTAAGACTGTAAGGGCCTATTTAGCCAGAGCAGCCCACCTCGGTTGAACAGCCATTTTGTTGTTTATGCAGTAAAACTTAAATTGACCCTGCACACCCCAGGGGAATTTATTTAAAAGCAAGTCCGGGAAACCAGTCCCAGGTAACAGCCCAAATACAAGGGTGGGTCAGGTCAGGTAGAGACATTCAATCAGTGGGGGCGCATACTGTCTCCTAGCTACCAAGGACTGTGGTCCCCGCCTTTTGGGCGCCAAATCTCACCGAGGTGATAAGCTAGTGCAAATGTCTACTATGGGGTGAATTGTAATTCAATTGGCCACCGGTGTGTGACCTAGCATGACTGTGCAGCTTCCTTTGTGCATTGCAATCTCATTGGCCACCTGTGTGTGGCCAGGCCCAATCACATGGCCTTTGCTCTATAAAAGTTGGTCTGTGAGGCCGGGACGGGTCCTCCTCTCTGTAAGGGGCAGCCCCGACTAGTCTGTTTGACGGTCGGTCTGATTCTTGATGCTTGGTGTGAAATAAAGCTTTGCTTGACCTTCACTTTGCATCAGTCTCGCTCCTTTTGACCATGGACCCATTATTGGGGTACCCAACATTGGGGACCCAACAAGACAGCTGCCCTGCTTCAGTAACTCTGTGGTTTCCCTGTGATGACACCCATGTACACAGATGCTGGTTAGATTCCACTCTGACCCTTTCTGCCAAAACTTCTCTCCACCACTGTCAGCCACATGACACTGACCCCAACAGGATTGCCTCATCCTTCATGGCACCCCAGTTACTGGCTTACCCCTTCTCCACTGGTGCATAAGACCAATATACCTCAAGAATGACCTCATTTAGACAATCCAACACCACAGTCCTGAGCTTGTCAGCTCTACCTCTTTTTTTTTTTTTTTTTTTTAAAGATTTATTTGGGAGAAAGGAGAGAGAGAGAGAGAGAGAGAGAGAGAAAGCAAGCATGAGAATAGAGGGGAATGGCAGAAGAAAAGGGCAAGGGATAGGAAAAAGCAGACTCCTTGCTCAGTGGGGAACCCAAGGCCAGGATCCAGCCCAGGACCCTGAGATCATGACCTGAGCCAAAGGCAGCTGCTTAACCAACTGAGTCGCCCAGGTACGCCTAAACTCTACTTCTTGAGACTGTTTCTGTAGATTTAAAATGGGAGTAATGATGCCAGTCTGACAGAATTTGGGGGAGTATCCAACATGGAAAAGTGTATGGAAGGTCTCTGAAAACTGTATAATGCTATACAAAAGCAGGCTAAGAAATCCAAGTGGGAGGGGTAACGTAATCCTCTGCAGGGCCCAATAGGAGAAAAGCTAGAATGAGAAAGAATGTTCTGTTTTTTACCTGGCCCCCGAGATGTCTTTTAGTAATGAGTACATGGAAAGGTAAAGAGCAGTAGAAAGTGGTTTGCAAACATAAAATGAGAAATGACAATTAACAGTTACATTTTCAAATAAAAATCACTGTTTGCATATGCTTTTATATGTATAGACAAGAGATGCTAACTCGGGAGCAAGTTACAATGATGATTTTCTTAGTGTTCCGTAACTGAACAGTTAGAACAGAATTCCAGATGTCATGGAGCTCCTTCCTGCTCCAGGCCAAACCTCAGCCAAATCATTCTCATCAAATAGGTCTCTAATCTTTTTTTATTAAAAAAACTTTCCAGGAAAGGGAGATTGTCAAGTTTTTTTTACAAAATAGCCCAATATTTCTGTTTCTCTCCTACTCCGGGACAATAGCTCATCTACTTGCAACATGCCCTCAAAAAACATTTATCACCACAAAAAGCCGTTTGCAAACATTTAACAGCGGAAAGTATAATCATCTATTATTTGGAGGGAAAAGCGTTACCTAATTTCTAGTGATGAACACTGGGAACAGGGGGAAACAGGCTCTACACATGATCAGAGTAACAGTGCCCTTTGATTTGTCAATGTTCCCCTGCGTTATTAGTAACAGGTTAACATGACAAAGGGGATGGATGTCATTCCAAAATATGCAGAGCTGTCTTCCTGTGACTGCCATAGCAAACAGGGGCTGTGACAATCGGGTCAACAGCTGAAAATGTGTCCTAGAACAACAGCTCTCAATCAGGAAGGATTTTAGTCCCTAAGGGACATTTGGCAACATTCAGAGATAATTTTGGTTGGCATGACTTGGGGAATAATGCTACTTGCCAGGAGTGATCAGGGTTACTGCCAAACATCCCCAATGCACATGACAGCCCCACAACAAAGAATTATCCATCCCTAAATGTCACTAGTGCTAAGGTTGAGAATCCCCATCCTAGGAAGAGATCTGGAGCACAGAGCAAAGGAGGGACTTGTAAGAATGTGGCTTCAGTGTGAACTCCAGTGACCTGTGTTTGTCCCAGGCTCTGAGTGACACAAATCACTCTAAAGCTCTGATAATGATATTGTGTTTGCAATATTTTATGAATGAGGTCCACCCATTAAATGCAACCATTATCAGCTATATTAGTTTCTAATTAGTTCTTTACAATGTATGGTTGATACAGTGGAATGGGAAAAGCCAGAAATCCTCAAATGTCAGCATTTCAAGAATATGGTCCTACTGGTGAGCTTCCTCTACACTGGGTTCTTAATCTGGGCTTCTCACCACCCAAAGGGTCTGTGAGTAGAATTCAGAGGCTATGTGGATCTGGGTGGGAGAAATATTACATAGTTTTTTCACTAATCTCTAACTGAAATAGAGCATTTCACTGTATTATGCATGTAGTGAACAGACCACAGCAGTATGAACAACTCCTGACATTTTGTCAGCAATAAAAATCACAGGAATCTTGGGGCACCCTGGTGGCTCGGTCAGTTATACCTTTGACTCGTGATTTTGGCTCAGGTCATCATCTCAGGGTCATGAGAATGAGCCCCACCTCAGGCTCCATCCACACCGCAGAGCCTGCTTTAAAGTCTCTCTCTCCTCCTCCTCCTCTCCTTCATACTCACCCCTTCCTCTGCTCATACGCACATGCTCTCTCTCAGGGTTCGGGGGAGGGGAATCACAGAAATTTTCATGTCAATGTATATCTTATTATTTATGTTCATCATTTCTTTGACATTTTAATTGTTACTAGACCTGCTGCTGGTTCTTATCTTAGTAATTAGTGTGTTAGTAACAAAGCATGTGCCTTTCTACATTGCAAATTTGTTTTTCATAATCTGATAACCTATGTGCATTAAATTGGTTGCCTCTGTAATCCTGGGTGTCTCATTTGATACATTTTAAAATAGTCATCTGAAAAGGGGTCCATTAGCGACTGTCAAGAGCTACAAGATCAAGGAGCTTAAGAACACAGGATTAAAAATCCTGTTGTGTAGGGATGGAGTATAACTCAGAATAAGCCCATTTCACAGCTTCTTGCTGTGGCTAAGGGAGAACTGATGGTCCTGTGGAAAGTGTGTTCATTGGTCTAGTTCATATGGAAGGCCTAACTTGGTACCCTTGGACGAAAGCTGGTAGGGAGCCCTTGGCCTGCACTGAGGCCCATGCAATCTTATACAAGTCCACACTTGGCCTTAGGCACTTTCTCCTACTGCAACATCACCTGGAATCTTCCACCTGTAACATCCTGCATCCCATTCTGACCACAAGCTTCGAGAGACAGTACAGTATGGAAATACTGAGTTTTGATGCCAGACTCCTTGGGTTCAAATCCCAGCTCTACCACAATGGTAAATGGTAAACTGGGAAATGATGGACAAATTACTTGATCTTTCCATGCTTGTAAAATGTGAGTAATAATAGTTCTATCCCATAGAGTTACTAAAAGATTCAAATGAGTTTGTGTGCAAAACATCCATAATAGTGCCTGGCACAAAAACAGAACTACTGAAACACTGGCCTCCATTTTTGTACTTTCAGATTTCTCATGCCCTCACTTCCTCGGTTGATCCTCAAACCTTGCTAGGCTTCTAATCTCCCAGTCCTCCATTTCTTCAATAGTATCCTTTTACTCCTATCTTTACCTCCTTCCCTAGCCAGCCATACTGTCTCAAATGGTTGCTTAAGAAATATTTGTCTAATGAATATTAGACAAATATGGATGAATGAATCAATGATCTTTGGCTTCCAACTACATTCCTATCCATATCTTTAGCTCTCCTTGGTCCTTTCTATTGGACACCCTCGACAATACACCAGCCCTAGATCTAACAAAAAAACACCTATCTTCTCTCTTCTTACTCCTTTTGACTGCATTCAACACAACTTCAGCTCTGCCCGTCATTCCTTTGTGTGTCTAGCCAACTCTCTTTCCTGGTCCTGACAACACTGATGTCTTGGCAGATAACTTTGCTTCCCACTTTACAGAGAAATAAAGGCTGACACATACACAAACACATACAGAAGTAAATGCCCCTCAACTTTCTTCCCCATTCTCTAAATGTATCTCCATCCTCTAATCTTCCCATTCTAGTAGAAAAAATAGCCTCTTTTTGAGTAAGGTCAGTTTCTACTCCAGTGCTCAACCTCTGTCTAACCCATTGGATCTGTAGCTTTTTCTTTTAGTCTTTTTATGCTTTTTTATTAATTCCAGTATGGCTAACCTACAATGCTATGTTAGTTTCAGATGTACAATATAGTGATTCAACAATTGTGTACATTACTCAGTGCTCATCATAAGAGCACTCTGAATCCTCTGCACCTTCACCCATTCCCCTCACGCAGGTCTCATCTGATAATCAGTTTGTTCTCTAAAATTAAGAGTCTACTTTTGGTTCATCTCTTTTTCCTTTGCTCTTTTGTTTCTTAAATTCCACATATGAGTGAAATCATATGGTATTTGTCTTTCTCTGACTCACTTATTTCACTTGGCATTATATATTCCATCCATGTCATTGCAAATGGCAAGATTTCATTCTTTTTTCATAGCTGAATAATATTCTTTATCCATTCATCTATCAAACACTCAGGCTACTTCCATAATTTCATTATCATAAATAATGCCACAATAAAAGTGGGGATGTATTTATCCCTTTGGATTAGCATTTTAGTAAAATAAATTTACTAAATTACTAAACTGTAGGGTAGTTCCATTTTTAGCTTTTTCAGGAACCTCCATATTATTTTACACAGTGGCCGCACCAGTTTGCATTCCCACCAACAGAGCAAGAGGGTTCCCCTCTCTCTAGAGGCTTGCCAACACCGGTTTCTTGTGTAGTTGATTTTAGCCATTCTGACAGGTGTGAGGTGATATCTCATTGTAGTTTTGATTTGCATTTCCCTGATGATGAGTGATACTGAGCATCTTTCCATTTGTCTGTTGGTCATCTATGTCTTCTTTGGAGAAATGTCTGCTCACAGGATGTCATGTCATCCCATTTTTAATAGGATTATTTGCTTTTTAGGTGTTGAGTTTTATAAGATCTATTTTTGATACTAACCCTTATTGGATATGTCATCTGTAAATATATTCTTCCATTCAGTGGACTGTTTTTAGTTTTGTTGATTGTTCCCTTTGCTTTGCAGAAACGTTTTGGTGTAGTCCCAATAGTTTATTTTTGTTTTGTTTCTCTTGAGACCTGTAGCTTTTAAGCTCTGTGAGAAGGAAGCTTCATATTTTATAACTAAGATTATTAGTAGGTAATAAATGGCAAGAGTGGATTAATTCTGTCCTGACATCAGCTGGCCTCTAAGAATAAATTAATAAATTAGAATAAATTGTGAAGGTCCATCTCACACATGGAAGCCATATAAAAAAAAAAGTATTGCATGACTTCACAGCAATTCTGACCAAATCATAATGATGAAAAGAGTGACAAACTCAAGGCTGGTCAATCGCATTAAGACTTACAAAAAACAGTTCTTCTTACAGAGAATGACTTAATAAAAATATTAACTAATTGGCTAATCCTAAGAATTTCCGGAACATTAAAATTGTTTGGTACCAGCACAACTCACCAAAGGAGGTTGGAGGCCTTTAAGAGTAGCATAGACCTGTCCAGGATGGATTAAAGGCCTGTCTTAGGACCCTCACCATTTCTAATTTTTCTTCCGCATGAATACACCAGACTGAAATGTCTGGAAATACGCAGATTTTTCTGAAAAGCACAGGACCCTGCTAGCAGATGTTTTACACAGAAAAGAAAACAGCTCAAAATAACCAGACTATTTCAGTTACAGAAGCAACAACGCAAAAAAGAAAAGTAAGGCATCTGGGAAAAGAGTCATTGAAATAGTTTTTTCCCTAAGCCACAGCCCTGTTCCCTGTTTCTCCCGGGAGTGAGACTATACCACTAGGACACGTGACATGGACAGAGCGGCTGCCTTTCAGGTATATGGCTGGCACACAGGAGACTGCAATGACAGGTTCTGCAGGACCTTCCCACCACATGACCCTCGAGGGCTTCAAGTCTGCAGAAGTATCCTGAGTTGCACAGCCCTAGGGGGAAAGTGTAGCAGAAATAATCCAGGGTGTGCAGTCAGACACATCCGAGTTTAAATCCTGCCTAGCCACTAACTAGTTGCCTGACAACCACTCACTTAATCTCTCAGATCCTTATCTGACCATATAAGCACATTTCCTCCCTACATTGGTGGTGAGGATTAAGCTAATGACATAAGTCAAGTGTACACAGAAGGTAGATAATTGACCCTCTCCTTTGTCTCCTGACTTGAAAGCCTGTAGCCTGACTTGTGGTGTTACTCCTACTTCTGAAGAAAGAAATGATCAACAACAGGGAATGGCCTTGGGAAAGTCTGGAAGTCACCGCATAATTGGACATACAGCTGCCCAGAATAAAGCCCACATATCTCCACCAGCCTTGAGCCAAATGTGGCCATGTATATAAGTTCTAGCATGGGATGTTAGTGGGAGGACTGTACACAACTACTGGGAAGTGCTTCATAAAGAGAAAAAGCATGTGTGTACCCTTTTCTCTTTCCCTTTGGCTGGAAAGCAGACATGATGGCTGGAGCTGGAGTGGACACCTTGGACCATGAGGTAAACTCCATAGTAGAGGCTATGCATAGTGCAGCAACTAGATGGAAGGCCTTGACCCCATGGAGTACTGTTCCAGTACGGGACTGTCTAATGACTGTTGCATGAGAGAGGAACAAACTTCTCTCTCAGCCTCCTGAGTTTTCTGGTCCTTGAGTTGAACCTACTCCTATAGAATACAGGCCAATTGACCCAATGTGACATGACTGGCTCGCTTGCTGTGAGAGAAGTTACAACAGGCTCACTATTCTAAGTCAACGGAAGTAATAGCCTGGCCTGGCTCTTTGAGGTCAGGGTAAATTCTTAGACAAAAGACTATTCAATGAATACCGCTATGCCTAGGTTTTCTGACCAGACAAGTATAACCATGGACTGCTCTGAAAGCAGATCACAATCAGTGCAGAGACTGTCGAGAAAGGAAACACTCACACCAGGTTGAGGTTATGATGTTTAGTAATTGTGTAGGCCCAGAGACTTATGCATCAAAAAGATGGCAAGAATGCACTGGGGATCGCACTATAGGTCTGAACATGTTTCATGTGCTCATCTGACTTCTCTCCTAACGCACCAGCACTTCCTATGTCCCTTGGCTCTCTCCTCCTTAGAACCTTTTGACTTCCCCTTCCTGCATCTATTTTCTTCAAGAAAGATCCAGCCCCATCACCTCCTGAAAGCAGGTCCTTTTCTCATCCATCCTTCCAGAAGCTCTCATCTGTGCACTGACCAATCCAAGGGCTCCCTCTGACAAGCTAAAGCTCGACAAATACTTATCAAAACCAACTAAATATGATCAATAGGAATTCAGACCTGAGAAGTTCAAGCTAACAGAAAAGTCTATTCAAAGCATCCCCCAGAAGCCTGCAAGTGTGTATATCGGAGAGAGAAAATCAATCCAAGGAGTCACCAAGCTGGTCTGCCTAAGGGATTGTTTTAATTGAAAATAAAGGACACTGCAGAAATGCTAAGCAAGAGCCCAAAGGAAGGAATCCATCCATCATCCTATCAGATTCTAGCAATTGCCACTGAGATTAGTCCAGGAGCAAACAGCAGAACGAGGTGAAGTATTCTCTATTAAAACCACATGAAATCCTTGGATATGTCAGGGTTGGTGATCCCCAGAAAAATGCATATTTATCATTTTCCCCCTCTTATCCTAGATTTTCTGGGTAAATCTTCTGAACACCTTTAGAATAGAGGAGACAAACATTTCTAAATTTCCCTCCTCCTCACCCATATCAGAAACCCTTAAAAGAGTCCATGTACTCCAACCAGAGCCAAACACACAAGCTCAGACCTGCAGTCTTCTCTGGGGAAAAGTGTTCTGTCAGGATAATTTATTTACTCAGACCTAACAGTGAGGCCCTCTCTAAGGAACAGAGTGTGGCGAGGCCACTACTTTCCCACCACATCTGAGTCTGTTTAATGCCCAAAGTCATTACCATAGAGCAGCCTGGCTTACCCCACTAGGGGCAGAGTCTGCAACAGGGCAAGGAGGGGCTGGGTTTCCTCCGGTAACACAAAGACTCAATGATCTATAGCTCAGTTTGTATACAGTTGCTTGGGTTCTAAAAGGCCAAGTAGAAGCTGAAACAATTCGTCAACAGCTACTTAGTGAGAACCGAGAGAAATAAAGCTTAAAACCCCATGTCAGCCAACAACGAACGTTCAATTTCATGCAGTGTTTCTTAGCTTGGAGGCAGTGACCCAGTCGCGATGGGTTGTGAAATCAATTTGGCAGGTCCCTGCCAACATTTGTAAGTAAAGCAGGATCAGACAGGAAGTCTCAGGGCATCACTTGCATGATTTTGTGAAACTTCTTTCTTGGATCTAAAATGTTGTTCTTCGAGCCACAGCCAGAAAATGTTCGGAAGCCACAGACTGAGCAAATAATGGATCAGCCCATGTTCTCCTGGGAACTTTTCCTTTTATGTTTCATGTGTGTTCACCTGCCACGGCATTCAGCCCTGACCTGTAGAATGACAGATACCATCCTTCTGGTTTTTGCACCAAAACAGTCATGAGGATACCCTTTTGACCGAAAAGGGATAAAAGTACAAAACAGAAAATGACTTCCTGTGGCGACACAGAGAAGAGAACCAAAATGGTTGAGCCAACACAGATAAAACCAAACAACAGGTTCGTGTGGTTCTCCCCAAACCTTCTAGGTGGTCAAACAATGAAGGACCACAGACAGCCCATGGGCACCAGCTGAAACATAAGCTCCACAAGGGAAAAGTTTGTTCAGATCACTGCTCTATCCCTTGTTCCTACCATAGTCCCTGGCACAAAGCTGACCTCAGTAATTGTCACTTGAATGAATAATGAATAAAGAAATTAGGACAATCCCCAAACCCCAAAATAATTACTTACTTATACAAACATTTACCTAAACCTACAAAGACATCATGTTTCACAGCGGTGTAACAAATATACTCAGCTAGATTTAGAAAACTAGTTAGGAACAGAATGAGGATTATCTGCCTCTAGCTTAAAATGTTTGGTTGGCATCTTTTAGACTCAACACTAAAGTGGCCCATGACACCTCTTCCTACCTTCCTAGTTCCCATCTACCTTTCTAGCGGCACCTTTATCCTCCCTCTTGTTCCATCTTAAAACTTCTTCTTTAGCAATAATGAACTATTTTGAATTCTCCAAACACATGGGGTCTTTCTAAGACTTAGTGCCATTGCACATTCGGTATCCTTTGCCTGAAACTGTTGCCCTTTCTATCCTGCAGTCCATTCTATCCTGCAGTCCCAGGCCAGGTATGACTCTTCAAAGCCTTTCCTGACCACATGCCCTTTAACTCCAGCCTCGACAGAATAAACCAAGTTCTCGTCCATGCTATCTCTGCACTGTGCTCATATCCATTTTATTTCGTATATCCTGTTGCACTTTATTTGGTAATGGTTTTATTCCCCTATGGGATTTTGAGTTTCCTGAGGGTCACATTGGCTCTTCTTCAATAAGCTTTTGCAAGAGGCTTGAATAGATGAATGATCCAGTCAGTCCTCTTGGAGCCCTCTCTGCCCACTCTTAAGTAGCCTTCCTCAGCATATCCCTGTAAGTTATACATGTGGGGGAATACTGAGGAAATTAAATGATTAAAATATACACATGCAAATAAAATACTCATATGCCCGGAGGCAAAAGGAAAATAGGAAGTAAATGATTATTCATGTTTTCACAGGAATACCATGGAGATGTTATTCATCTGCTATTTGGGCATCAACTATTTAAATGTGGACAGGGAAAATTCTTCCCCCGAGTCTCCCTCTTCATTTGCTGAGGAACAGTGAGCTAAAAGGAGGGCTCACTCAGGTTTTAACCCTGTGTGGTTGTAATTTGGGAGGAGCCCCAGGAGCTCATGGGCACTCAGCCCAAGGGAATGCTCAGACAGGTTGGCCCCAAGAGAAAGGAGCTTCCTTCTCCTATGTGGGAAGAAGAGAACAACAGAAGTCATTAAAAGACTCTAGTGAAGAAATAGGCACACTTTTTCTGTAAAGGGCAAGTTAGTGTTTTCAGCTTTGAAGGCCATGTGGCCTGTGACCATTATTTACTTTGGCCATTGTAACATAGAAGCAGCCATATACAAGATGTATGGAAACAATTGACCAAAGCTGTGAACCAAAAAAATTTTATTTAAACACACTGAATTTTGAATTTCATTCAGTTCCCATGTATCATAAAATATTTTTTTACATTAAAAATTGTGAAAACCATACTTAGCTGGGCGTCATACAGAAATAGGCAGTGGACTGGATGTAACCAGTGCACCACGTATGGCCTGTGGACTGAAGTTTGCCAATCTCTGGTCTAGTGTGAAGTCCTGATACATAATAATATCTGAAAACCCTCAGTCAGGAAACAAATACTGTAGTAGTTTACCCAAAATGCCCATTATCTGATCTATTCTAAATTATCGGCATTTCCAGAACTTGGATATTTTAAATCCAAACAAACATGATATTCATGAAAGACTTCATGCAATCCAAACATTTATTTTGAATGGTCTTATGTGTCCTTCAATGATATAGATTATTGGATAGGATATATAAAATATATTTGCCCAGTTATAATCTAACACTCCAAAATGACTGTTATTTGGAAAAACTTAAGGGACCTATACAGTCACGATGCATTTGTCACCTGTGAGACTGCCATGAGAGCCCTGCCAACATCCATTACCATCTGCCTCTCCATTTTTAGCCTGTTGACTAGCCCACCTAGACATCACCAGTTGTCACTCACCAGCCCAGTACTTCGCGCGATCACTACACACCACCCACGACAGCAGACTGTTTTTCAAATTTGGGGGGATGAATTGTCACTGATTTTTTAAAATGTTTGGAATAATTCTATTATTGTTCAGATGTGTCTGGCCTTTAGACTTTTTGATATACCAAACAGAGTTATGATTCACCAAAATTGTTTACTTCTATTTCCATAAAGAGTCACTATGAGATCCCTTTAAATACTAAATTCTCCTAATTCAAAATCTAACTTTTCAAGGACATATTTTTTAGGCAACCTGTAGTCTTTTGCTTAAGAAAATCTTCCTACTTGTTCTCCAATAAGGATTCTACTTCTCATGCCTATCCAGAGTTATTACAGGGCAGGGTGCTGGGAGTGAAGAGGGGGTCAGTTCAAAGTGAGGCCTGTGGATCATTTGTTTTGCGACTAAGACCCAGATTCAGTAGCTTCATCCTTCTTTCAGTGACTTGTGGCTACTACCTTGCTGTTCTGCCAAACCACCATCCCTGTGTCAAAAAGAAGAAAACATTCTTACCCCATCATTCTATGCCTTTCAAGATATATTGGGCTGTCCCTGAGGAAGCAAAACAAATTAGGCTCTTTAGACCATTCTTCCTCCCTCTAGAATTTTTGTGGAACAGGAATGTGGTTAAGGGACAGTAATAGGCCTTCTGCCCATCACAGCTGGGGAACTGGCATAGAGACCCACTGGGAGACCCAAAGCTGACACTCATCCCCTTCTTCCAGCCCATGGAACTCAGATTTTGTTCACCAGCTCAGAAAAACAGTCTTTTCCAGCTCCAGGAGAGAATCCCGAGCAGTCTAAGTTTAGACTCTATGCTAATAACAGAAATCACCTCCCTTTTGCCACAATATAAGCCTGGAGCTTCTTAGGGCTTCATCTATTATGGACTGGTAATTTAATTCTAGCCAAGGAAGTGGCAAAGACCTCTCCTTGAGCAAGCTTTTGGTCATGCACCTTGGAGCCCTGCCCAACCAGGCCTCCATCTTATGCTCAAAAAACAGCAACTTCAGGCACAAAGGACTTGGTCCACTCTACCACACCAGAAAACTCAAGCAAACTCTAACATGGCTTCTAGCTGCCTTCCATCATGTCCCTTGCTTGAACCGTCTCCCTTGAGTTTCTGTCTGGGGAAAAAAAAAAACACACACACACACACACAAAAACTCAAGGATCTCAGAAGAATTTCCCATTTTTTCCATCCAACAACCTCAAAGGCCTCTGATCTTGCTTTTTATAATGTATTTAAAAACTTAGAATTGTGATTCTTTCCACTGTCCATTTGAGATACGTATGTATCTCCTACAACCCTGGCATATCTTTCTCAACAACCTGAAAGACTTATTCCTTTAAAACATTATTATCAGGGACGCCTGGGTGGCTCAGTTGGTTGGACGACTGCCTTCGGCTCAGGTCATGATCCTGGAGTCCCGGGATCGAGTCCCGCATCGGACTCCCAGCTCCATGGGGAGTCTGCTTCTCTCTCTGACCTTCTCCTCATTCATGCTCTCTCTCACTGTCTCTCTCTCAAGTAAATAAATAAAAAATCTTTAAAAAAAAAAAAAAAAAAAAAAAAAAACATTATTATCAGGAAGGATAGGACCCCGTAACCTAGTCTCTATGGGACAGTAGGTGGTTAACTTCGATAAGCACGCATTAGCAAGTCCAGATGTCCTATCACACTGACCAAGGCCCTTGGTATCCGTTTTTTTTTGGACTTTCTACTTGTCTGTCTCTGTTCAATCCTCACTTCATCCCCCTCATTCTCCCTTTAAAATACCCAGTTCACCTCTACACAGATCAGATGTGCACTTGCATCTCTTTCCCCTATTGCAAAGGCAATGAATGAAATCCGCCTTTACCATCCTTAACTAGTGTTGGGGTTTGCTTTTCTTTAACAGAAATATAAAGGTAAGTCTGCTAAAGGGCTGTGAGAATTTCTTCCCTCTGATCTTAACAAAAATGGAACCAAAAAAGTAAACAAACCCAATAAAACAACAACTCAAAACAGTGAAGGAATTTGGGAAGGAATTTCCATTTAAAATAAAGCAGCCATGTGAGGAGGCAATTTCTAGAGTTGCAACCTTGCACCATGAGGGGGACAACCTTAAGGGCCAAGCCAGAGAGGCAGAAGACAACCTAAGCATCTGATGACCCTAAATACCAATCCTGGACCCATGCAGCCTGGGGCTCCTTGTTGTAGAAGACTGATAAATACCCTGCCTGTTTAAGCTACTGTGGTATAGTCTTGAAGTCAATAGATCTTGATTGAACCCACTTGGTAAAAAGCTACCCAGAGGACATGACAGAAAGACAATAGTGCCTGAAGAGTTATACTGAATAAGACTCAACTGTAGGTGACAGACAATCCAAAATTTGAACATGGGAAAACAGAATATATTGGCCAATATAACTGACAAGTCCAGGCCCCACTTTACATTCTCACATAGCTGGACTCAAGTGAGCTGGGCTCAAGAGCTGATGATGCCTTCAAAAGCCCCCTCTTCTCCTCTCCTCTTTCCCCCAGTGTCAACCTCACTCTCAGTAAGTCCATCCCATTTCAAGGTAAAGGTGACCACCAACAGCATCAGGGGTTCATTCCTCTTGCCTGGCAACCCCAGTGGGAACAGAGACCCTCTGTCCCTGCAGTTCCAGCAAATCTCATGGCTTGGGTTTCTGAAGAAATGGCTTAGGTTTCTGCCCATTTCTTAATGATTGAACATGGCCAGGGAATATGGGCTCTAAATTGGCCAGACCTAGATCAGAGATGTGATCAACCCAGTGAAAAGGGACAACCAAGGAAAGGCAGGGTGCCATTACCCAAAACAAGGCAGACAGAAGCAGAAGCTGTCCACAAGTGGGGAATAAAGAATTCAATCCTAGGTTCTAATGATACTACAACTGCCCTAATTTATCATCAACTAGAGCAGGCCACCACTCCCATTCCATTCATCCTCATATATTTTATAAGCTACGAAGAATAGGACTATGCTTTATTATTCCTCAGCAAATACTAATTACCCAAGTGTTCTATATATACTAGGGTGAGGTTGAGCCAAAGATCAGCCCATGGGAAGTAATCTTTATGGACACAGTATCGCCTCCACTCAAACAACAGAATGTCAGAGCTGAAAGACACCTCAAAAATCATCTAGTGCAAACCCCTTGTTTAAAAAAAAAAAAAAACATACAAATACCAGAGCCCGAGAAGGTAAGTGCTATGGCCTTATTCTCAAGGCTAGTCAGGGCAAAAGTCAGGGCTGGGGCCTCTTCCAGCCCAATGCTTACCATGATGTCACATGGTGCCCAGAACACATTCATGTGAGACTCAAGGAAAAGTAGAATTTCCTTTGCTTTCTTAAAAAAGTTTTCTCAGTATAACCGTACTGTCCTTGGAGCGAAAGCAATAAAAAGAACAGACATAAGGCTTCTGAATAACTGTTGTGTTTTTATCCTTTAGCTCTACAGACTTTGGCATTGTTGTATTGTTTCTTCCTGTTTCTGTGTGTTTGGGAAGAGGTCGGGAGAAAAGCCAGAATAGAGGAAGGTTGGGCAAGATAGATCACGAGGAGCCAAACCACACGTCTGAGTCCTGGTGCCTCAGAACATGGAAATCCCCCCCATCCCTTGGTTCAAGGCTTATCTGTTTATTGACTCAGGGCAGGCAGCTGCCAGGCACAAGAGATTTATAGGTCATTCCAACCCTGACCTATGTGGAACAAATGGAAGTCTGCAACACTCAGTATGTGTCCAGAGCTTTTGTACAAGGCTCAAGAGCTTTCCACCAAAATGACAAAATATACAGAATCAAAATAGAAGGTGGGGAAGGGGAACACAGCAGTGGGGGTGGGAGAGGCAAAAAATTGTGGGAAGTGGCTAGGAAGCCCCAGAAGGGGTCAAGTTTGCACAACCCTGCCCTAGGGTCTGGAAAAGTCAATACTGATCCCAAGTACCACTGCTGCCCAAACTCCAACCACCATATCACAAGGTTGGGATATCTGCCCTGACTCCCAGAATGAGCCCTACTGACCCAACCAAGCAGGACAGTAAAAGGAAAAGCATTCTATAGGATAAACAGTGTTCTGCACAAATACAAGGGAGTTTTGCTAACAATTAGATTTTCTTATCCTTCACAATTTGAGTCGGTATTCTTAGACTATAGTATCTCAGTAGGAGAAAAGTAGGTAGGAGGGGGAACAGAAGTGCATAACAGCAGGGGTGGAGCCTAGAAATACACCGTCCACTTAACAACATGGATATTCTTTAAGATGTTGGCAGAGAGCACTGCCACCAGGAAATAGCTCTAGGTCATGCTGTGAATGAGCATGGGCTTAGAATCCCACAGACCCAATCCCCAGGCAAGATTCTGCCCCCACTAGCTCAGTGGCTTCAACAAGTGGCTTAGCCCTATCATGCCTCTGTTTTTACATCTACAGTATGAGGCTAACAACAGTATACACATCACAGGGCTGTTGTGAAAACGTAGCATCACTAGAGCCCTACAAGTGACCGTTACCCACACTATGTGCCGTTCCCAAGAACATATCAGGACAGAATAGAGCAGATGGGTCAACTCGTTTCTTAAGACTAGTATTTCCTTTAAAGCCAAAAAATAATAAAATAAAATAAAATAAGAATAAACCCAAATAGCATGTAGGGGAAGGGGAAAATCTTTTATCTGTCTTAAATCATTCTAGCTACAGGTGTCCACCTGACAGTAGAATGTGTCATGTCAAATTATCCTAGCTACAGTCTTTGTAGCAAAACTATTAATACAAAAGGTCACTATGAGCCTTTGCAAAGATGTTGGCATACATAATTTCAGGTGTTTTTCCTGTTGCTTCTTCCCAAAGACTCTGGGACCATGGCATACATGTATCCTAGCTCCCATCCATGTTTGCTCTTAAGCCTACAGCAACTTAGTACAGCTGGCGAAGTCCATTAGATTGATTTCCAAAGGAGGGCTTTGCATCAGGAAGTTAATGGATTTTATGCTCACAGAACAGTGGACACACAAAGCCTCTCCCACCCCCAAGTACGCAGCTTGAAATCAGTACAGTTCCCATTTCACCCCTCTCCTGGTGTTGGAGGTTTGCTCTAACTACCCTCTAACAAAGCTTCCAAATAGCTGGCTGCCGTCTCAATTTCAAAGAGACTATTCCAGAAACAGAGAAACATCCCCGATCCCTTTTTGAAGCGTATAAGTAGGAAGAAACGTGAGCCTCTGATAAAGGATGATTATTTGGATTCGTAGATGCTAAGTGCCAAACCAGATATAGTGGCAAACATCAGATTTCCTACCATTGATTATAAATAATGGGGCATTACTTTCCGATAAGATTCAAAGTAAAAAAGCATGAAAATAGAAACTGCAGTTTTCACACCAGAGTAAGACCTCCAAGATTTCTCCCTGGCTTCTTTGGCCTTCCTGAAGTAGAAGGATTTGACATGATACATTCTACTTTCCTTTAAAGTCATTTGCTTTGCATTTAAGAAAAACACATAATAGGGTGCCTGGGTGGCTCAGTGGGTTAAGCCGCTGTCTTCGGCTCAGGTCATGATCTCAGGGTCCTGGGATCGAGTCCCACATTGGGCTCTCTGCTCGGCAGGGAGCCTGCTTCCTCCTCTCTCTCTGTCTGCCTCTCTGCCTGCTTGTGATCTCTCTCTGTCAAGTAAATAAATAAAATCTTTTAAAAAAAAAAAAGAAAGAAAAACACATAATAGAAAAACACTCAAACATCTCTTCAAGGCTGTGAGAATAAAACTCACTCAATGCATTGGTGTGAAATGGGTTTTTACGTTTAGAACTGCTGCTTCCGGTCTTCTAAAGAAATAGTTTTACAGTTGTCACCTGTCACACTTAAAAACGCCATATCCAGTAGCCACAACAAAAACCTAAGACCCAAATGGCATCAAATGCCAGCAGATACAACAGGGACCCTCTTTAAGTCACACAGCATGAAAATGAACTCTAAAATTCAGAATACAGAGGCGATTTCTCAACGAATGCATCAAATGTGGACCAGAAAGATTATTTTTAGTTACAGCTAAAAAGTTTCAAGAGCCAATTTTTTTTTTTTCTTTTCCTTTTTCTTGGCTAAGACAGCTATAGTCTTTACATGGCTCCTTTCAGTGTGTGTGTGTGTACATCTCATAAAAAGGTATTTAAATTTACACGTGTAGACATCTAACACACGATTTTTTACCTCCGTTCTCCCCTCACCCTCCATGAAAAGCAATAAAGTCTGAAGTTTTTATTTGGCTAAAAAGCCTCTGTCTGTCTTAAAGACTTCTGCTGTTAAATACCATTTTCAACCAGTGAAAGAAAATAGCTGTGGGAAAGAGACTAGTAGGACTGGAACTCATCAACACTTTGGGCAATAGCATTTTTCCTTTATTTAGAAGGCCGTGCTAACTCCTCCTGATGGAAAGAGGTTGACCAAATATGCTCACCCGGCCTCCTCTTCGCCTCCAAGTATCAACTAGATTTCCTCTTGTTTACCTTGAACGCCCACCTCTTTTATCTCTAATAAAACACCACCACTCATAATGTTATTTTTCACTGGTGAGCCACTCAGTATCCAACATGTAAACTCATTACAATAGGCCCACACAGGTAAAGCACTTCCCATTTCCCAAGCAGTGTTTGAAGAGTTTTGTATGTGTTCACACATTACGCTGTACGTTATGCCACATAGTCTTCACAACAATCCACTGGGTTTATTTTATTGGTTGGTTCAATCTTTTCCCCACCCTAATTAACCCTAATGTTACAGTTCCACCCTTTTTCTCTTGGCCATTACTTCTGGAGGGGCTCTCCCAGGAGGTAGGTCTTTTGTTCCAAGCTAATTAAGGAGACCCCACTAGGTACAGGTATGGGACACCGTTATGGCCAATGACACGAGAGAAAGCCTGCTGGTTGTGGGGAAGGGAGGCTGTTTGTGAGAATAATTTTTGTTTTTAATAAAAGCCACATAGAATGAGAGAAGGTCTCCCTCTTTTGGATCCTGTTAGATCTGGAGTTGATGCTTAGAACTGCTGTAGTCTTCTTGCAATGAAGAGGGAAGCTAGTCTGAGGACAAGGGCACCAGAGACAGCATACCAAACCAAGAGAGTCGCCTGGGAGGAGCCAGAGCCCTGATTATACTGTGTTTGGAGCTGCCATAGCTTTTGTTCTTGCCTCATGTGATAATACATTTCCTCATTGTTTTTCCATGAAGTGATTTCTCTTTTACATGCAGCCAAAGGTATCCTTTATGACATAGTTAACTCTACACACAAAGAAAGAAAAACTAAGAGGGCGAGTGACTACTGAAAATTGCACTACTAGTAAATGTGCCAAGAACACATGGGCTTTCAGGACTAAAGTATATATAAAATTATTCTAAAAGGTGATAAGAGAAGGACTCTCAAATAACAACATTTTACAAATTGTATACATGCATGTATGTATAATTTTTCAACCACACAAATATACACACTAATCTTGAAATTATGGTTAGCAAGTTCATCACCTAGGGTTCAATAAATATTTGATTCCTACTTCTAAAGATTGTTAGATATTGGTTGTATGTATGTGTGTGTTTGAGTGTGATAGAGAAAATAGATATAAGCCACTAAAGGTCTCATAAGGCACATGGAAAGCAAATATATTGTCATTTGTTATTAAACTCTAATGCTTTTGACTCTAACAGTTCATCTTAACAAGTGATTAACCATGATAGGCAAAGTATATACACAGGCAGTAATTTTCTGTTAATCAAGGCTTCTTTTCTCCTGAAATCATGAGTCATTAACTTCTGGATACTCATCTTTAAAGAAAAGACTTCATTACTATATACTAACTATAAAAATAACATGTGGAAAAAGGAAATCCGACTCAAGTGGGCAGCAAATGGGATTCAGAATACCATTTGCTTTGGATCATCAATCACTGAATTTTATGAAAATGAATAAAGAGTTCATATCATTAAGAGTCTCCAGCACAGAAAGTGCATCTCCCATCCAGGCATTTTTCATATAGGTCTTCTTTGCAAGCCTTTTCCCAGATGTTCCTACAGTCATGTCTCAATATACCTGTCATGGTCTATAGACAAGAAGCATCTGGAAGTGATTTAAATCGGCTGCACTGAATTCAGAGCCCATAGCATCTATTCTTGGGCAATCAATTACTTCTAAATGGTGCTATATATAGGAGGAATCTCCTCTCCCCTGATGTCTAGTTTCTCTGTAGAGGGTCTTTCATCAGATATAGTTCCTGGTCTCCACTGGGACACTCACTCACACTGCTCTAGGGACAGGGAGTGGATTCTCACTGGTGTGTTCAGGAACAGGAAGTGAGCATGCATCATTCTACCCTACCCTCACCCCTTATCCTCTTGAAAGCTGGATGATCACAGGGAGCTGCCAGTCCAGTCTTCTCATCAAAGCTGAAACTGTTACAGCATCTGAGCCCACAGACATGGGCCATGGTTTTCCAGGGCTGCCTGCGCTCACCTAGGTGGGCCAATCCATAGAATCGCGAGTTTGGGAATCAGACCACTCACCTACAAAGAGGAATGCCATTTTCCAATGGCATCTTGATCATTTAAAAAAGAACTTTTTTAAACCAATCTTCTACACATTTAAGTCAGAACTTGGATGAAGAAGCCAAGGATGACTTACTGAGTTCATCCAAATCTCAACATTTTCCAAAAATAGAGAGGCTTCACTGCACCATGCTTTTGTATAGTGCTTGATGGCAGTCAAAGCAATCTCTGGTATTTTATCTCTTTGGACCATCTCAACAAACCTGGGAGGAAGACAGGTTTTATTATCCCAATTGGACACCCATGTGGAAATGGAGACCCAGAAATTTTAAATGATCTGTCCAGGGTAGAGTTCCACACAACGTTCCAGATCTCAATGTTCCATGCTTCTTGGTTGTTTTTCTTTTTCTCTTTTCTTTTCTTTTTTTTTTTTTTTTCCTGGAATAGCTTTCCCTCCCAGCTTCCTCTAGCACCATAAGAGTCTAATGAGCTGAGTGACTTATGCAAGATGTGGACACAGGCTCTTTTTAACTCCCCAAAATAGAAGTTCTGCTTTTTAAAGGCTACCTCAATACATAACATAATGCATTGACTTTAGTGCCACTTCATAAATAGCCTAATTTACCAGAATCCCCAAGTTTTGCAAGCTTCAGAGTTTTGCAAGCTTCAGAGGCTTCCACCAGGCAAAAAAGATAATTAAATTACTTTTTGTGTCACTTTAAGTGACCTATTTTTCATTCTTAATCAGTATGTCTCTACACAAATTAGAGACTCTTACAAAGTTCTTTAAAAGTCACTCTATAAATTGACTAATAAACTAAGTAATTATAAAGCACTTTGAAAAGCCTGGTAAATCATTAAATCCTAACTTCTCAACTTCTTGGTGTCATAATTTAAATTGAGAATCTATCTACTTACAGGTGTAGTGTCAAGGCTCATCTCTCAAATACAGAAATCGACTAAGTTAGCATATTTTAAAGGGAAGTCCTTGACAGCCATTACATGGCATCAGACACTAAGTTATCTACTGCCTCCCTGCCATCCCTGGGTAAAGCCTCGTAGACTCTATTTACACCATGGAGTAAAACTACCTTGCTAAATAAATGGGAAAGGGGCCATTGTGATTAGCCGCACCAATGCCTAGGCAGAAGACACAAGTGGCTAGTATCCTTTCTAAAATGAACTAGGACATTTTGTCCTAACAGGTCCTGCACAGTGAACAGAAATCTCTCTTTGAGGACCTCAGACCACTCTCAGAGCACAACTTCTCATCATAACCACTGTAGGTAGAGCTTTCAAAAACTGGGAAATTGTCCCCTCGGGTCTTAAATGACTTTCTTCTTGCCAAATCCAATGTCCTATCCATGCCTTGAATTTCAGTTCTTGACACTACTGCCCTCTTCCTCCTGATTGTCTCCGTATGTGGATGCCACCACACTATGGTCTTCTGCTCATCCACCCATGGTTCTCATGGGTCGCCAACTGTCTGCTGAGTCTTATCCCTGTTTTCAGCCCCAGCTGCAGCCATGCCCCAAGGCTGGGTTCTTCCCTGTCTTCTCTGAGATGGACTCACTCTTCCTCATGGCTCCAACCATCTCTCTCCCAGGCTGGGAATGTATCTTCTCACCTCTCATCCCCACTGCCTATAAGCAATCCTCATTGTCAAACCGTCACCTTAAACCATCCACAACCTGGACCAAGCTCATTATTTCCACCCCAAGGCTTCCAAGGCAGCCCCCCTCCCCAACTTCATTTGTGGTATTTTTTGTCATTATATTCACAGCCACACAGGCTTACACTCCAAGAAAGCACAGAATACTCAGGATTCATTCACACCTTACCCTCACTTTCCAAACCAAACTCTGAATGCCCTCCAGTTTCCGCCATAGGGCTGGGCCATTTATTTGAGCTTCTCCCTTATTCTCCAGCCTGGCATTCTAGATGCCCTGCTGGACCTCACTACCTACCCTGAGCTACATCCTTTTTATTGTTGGAGCCCTGTCTTAGTTCTTGCCAAGTCCCTACCCACCAAGGTAAAAAACCTATCCCATAGTCACTTAGAACCCTCAGATTCCTTTAAAATATGGAACCCCAAAAATCAGCTCAGTCTGGGGTGAACAGTACAGCAGAAGGAAATGGAGTGGCACAGAAGAACGCCAGCTTCGGATCTGGACTGACCTGGGTTTGAATCCCACTGATGCAACTCACTTACGAATTTGACTGGGCAGACCTCTCCAAGCCTGGTTCTTCATCTGTGAAATGGGACAACACCAACCTTACTTTCAGAATTGTGAGGAGTAAAGGAAATCCTAAGAACAATGATAGCAACTATTATTTATGGAGCCCTTAATTGTGCACACCTAGGGACCCAGAGTAGACAAAGCAAAGCTTACGGCTTGTTTCATTTCTTGAAGACCTGAGATCTCTTGTGCTAATAAACAGTCTGCTGGATCACAGTGGGAATAAGAGATTAGCTGAGACTTGTCCTTAAGTGTGTAAGAAGCACAATACCATAGCACAACACAAACACCTAACCCAGCATGGATCCTGGTACAGGGTCCACTGCAGCAGCCCAACCCACAAGGTGAGTTACAAGGCTGAACAGAGGCGGCTCAACAAAGAGTCCAATCAAGGTGGGAGACCAAAGCAATGGAAAAGAGCAGGACAACAAGCAACACATTTTGACCTCTTCCCTAAGGAGATACTTTGGGGAAGGCCGCTGGTCCTTGTCTGTCTGTCTGGACTGGCACTGTCTGTTCAAGGAAGGTAGGGAAGCAAGCATATTCTTCCAATATGGAAGTTTCCTCCAAAAGGTCAGAGGCAGTGATTATCTTACGGGCTCCCAGTGCCACCTGAAAACTTGCTGTTTCCATGTCAATGAGGAGGTAGCCTCTCAATCATGGCACGAAGTTTCCCAACTTGTACTGGACTTTGAATTTCCAGATTAACATGATCCAGGTCTCATATGCCCAAGACCTCTTATAAATGATACCTTAGCTCTTTTCCAAGCAGCATGATGTTGAAAAAAGGAAAGGAAAAAGCACCAAATAAAACATTAGAGAATCTGAATTTCTTTTCCTACCTGTTACCAAGCTGTATGACCTGGAGTATGTAGGTCACTTACTTCCAGGTTCTCACCTATAATGTCATCTGTGGTTGTGAAGTTCCAAAGAGAAGTAAAAACACCCAAGAAATAAGCAGACAGCCACAAAGGTCCAAGATGGTCAAAGAACACATCCAGCAGCCCTTCTAATGGTAGAGAAGAAGGAGCAATGGCCAGAGCATCCCAAATCTGAAATAACTTCAGCCACTACAATGAAATTTTTTGGACAGGAAAGGCCTGTTGGGTACACTGAAAAAAGTAATAATTGTATCCACGCAGAAATCCATGCAGGGCCAGATTCTCAAACTTCCTGTCTGGAGTTTCCATTTATTAGAAGGGCTGCTTTATGAAGCAGAAAGCCAGTTGGCCAAGCCAGTTGGCATGCTTCATGAAAAGCGTCATCAACAGAATATAAGAAGAGGACAGTTCAGGGCAGGCCACAGGTTTCCACTACCACCAAAATGGCTATCCTGCTAGCAGGAACTGGCCACATTCCTCTCCTCCCATTGTTCTGTAAAATTGTTTTTACAGTTGTTATCTCTACCAGCAGAGGGGATGGAGCTGACTGATAGTAGATTGATATATTTAAGTGATAGCAATCATATGGAATATGGAAAAAAATACATGTGGCCTTGTATCCACTGAAAGTTGGCCTCATAACTTTCTTGAAAAGATAGAGGGGTGTGGAGGGCAGGGAAGGAAGAAAGGAATAGTGACCCAGCCACAACAGGAGGTAATGGCAAGTGAAGGGCATGGGGCAAAGACTGAGCTCTGGTTGTGAGTCAACAAAGAGCACTGAGACCTAGCTCAGAGTTAGGAAGCCCCAAACTGAACTGTGTTCCCAAGCCAACAGGATATCCCCAGCTTTTGAGGAGAAAGGAAGGTAGGCCAAAGGGTCATTAAAGAGAACTAGTTTTTGATAGTAATAGGATCTCCCCCCTTGAATCCCAAAAAAGAAACCGGTGTATTGTTTTAAGAGAGTTGTTCCCACAGCCCAGAAAAGCCCCATGTGTATCCGAGCCTATGGTCTGCTTGCTTCCTTCTTGCCCTAGAGGCCTATCCCTCAAGGTCTCATAAGGACACATTCCTACCAGCTCCTATAATGGTAGCAAACTACCTTATGGAGAGCAAGATCTGATTTCTCCCAGGCACATGGGAAGAAAACTGGGCTGACTCAATGCAACAGAGATGGGTGGGGGAGAGAAGAGGGGCAGGATAAATACAGCATCCACAAGGCAACTGGTCCAAACAATCCACACCCCTTCCTGGAAACTTCTTGAAACCCAAACTGAAAGTAGAGTAATGGAAGGAGAAAATGAAAGTATGGGGGAGAAGATAAAAGATAATCACAGTAATAAAAATAGAGCCATTATTCACTGAACCCTTACTGTAAGTACATTAAGTATATGCAGGAGTTAATATAAAGTAGGTTATATCATCCCACCTTTCCACATTAGTAGACTGATCCCAGAGCTCATACTGACATTCACATTCATGGTTCACATTCACAGGTCTTTAAAAAAAAAAAAAAAATACCCCTGAGACTTCAAGACGTGATTAACTGTCACTATGAGTAACCAAATAGAAAATGGTAATGTGTCTTGAAATGCCATTCTGTGTCACAAAATGGGAGCATGGCATGCTGCTGTTGAAAGCTTCTGTAAGGCTGTAGGTGAGAGAAATAGATGCAGCCCTGAGCAGCCCTGGCGCACCCTCTGGTTCTGAGCCACCAGCAGAAGCACGTCCCCTTCTGAGCACCTGGGTCCTTGCTGCCCACTACATGGGTGGGGTCCCATCATTTTAAAGCTTTTTTTTTTTTTAATATTTTATTTATTTATTTGACAGAGATCACTGCCCAACTTTGGGCTTTCTATGGGCTTTTGGGTCTTGATATCTTGGATTCCTAATTGAGTCTCAGTAGAGCACAAAGCACAGCCATATTCTTGAATCCTATCCAGGGGCAATGACTGATGACCAGATATGGATCTTCCTGAGATTTCATTAGAGTTAGAGCATAGTCTCCTCTGTAACACATCTAACAGTCCTCCCCCAGTTTAAGAGTTGACAGGAAGTGTTTGAAAATGGTAATTTTATCAGAGACTTGTGGTATTTAGTGTTTTACATACACTAGCTCATGATATCATAACCCTATCAAGGTAGGTATTATTGTACCTTCCTTGCAGGTCTCTTGACAAATGAAGAATCTCAGACTCTCATGGTTAAGAGATTCTCCCTTCAAAAAGCTAGCAAGGTCAGGAGTCAGCTCTATCCTAAATGATTATCATTATATGGGCTTCTCTGATCTCTCCCACCCATAGGTTTAAATTGTTTAGTGCTGGGATACCCGGATTACACCATTAAGTGTCCAACTCCTGGTTTCAGTTCAGGTCATGATCTCAGGGTCATGAGATCAAGACCCACATTGGGCTCCACCCTCAGCAGGGAGTCTGCTTGAGTTTCCCTCCCTCTCCCTCTCCCCCTGCTCACATGCTCTCCAAAATAAATTTAAAAATTTTTAATTGTCTAGTGCTGTAGGCTTTAACCCCCTGTTCACATCTTCTTCTCAAGCCCCTAACTTGGCAGACAGCAGGGACTGGTCCCCACCCCACATAAATATCTTCTACCCAAGTCTTTCTGTCCTTGGCCCATCTCAGAGAGGCTAGTGAGGAAGGTCCTCACTAACTCTCCCACTAACCCCTTACACACACATGCACATCCCAGGCCTCTGTAAACCCTCCAATAGAAACAAACCAAGGATTTGGGGGGGCTGAGCCACCAGCCCAAGTTCTGAACATACAAGAACCTTCCCATATTCTGCTCAGCTCCCACTCCCCCTGCTATGTGGGCATTAGTTCAGCCTTATAAAGGAATAGGAAACAATGGGCTTCAGGAGGCTTTGAAGAAAAAGGATTAAAGAGAAAGCAAATCCACCAAACCAATCTACCCTTTATTGCTTTTCAGTTAGAGAAAGGATGGGCATAACAATACTGAACCACTGCTCCCCTGGTCTTGGGACTCAAAATCTTCCTTTGTGTAGAGGACCAAACCTGCAGCAGGAAGCTCTGAAGGCAGGTGCCCACTGCCAGGCCTCAGGTGGGCAAGTCCTGCTAACAGTAGTTCTTTTGTTGCCAACACCCTCTGCCACTCAAAGGGGTGCCCCTAGCAGTTGACGGAAAAAATGGACACATGTTAGTGTACCTTCAACCTACAACTTTCACAGAACTACCTTAAGGCATTTCACTCTTATTAACCTTTAACTATGTTACTGAGGGTCATAGAGTTAACCCAGTCCCAGTTTGCATATGCAAAATTTAACTTCCCCAGGTTTCAATGAGGTAGGCTAGAAATTCGGGATAGGGTGCAGTCATGGGAACTTAATCCCTAAAACATACACTCCCATACTGCTTCCTAGTGACTTAAAGACAAATGAGAATGCCCAAAAGGCTAAGATTGCTATTATTTGCAGCTAAGTCCCTATATCTCCCCAGAAGAGGTCCAGACAATGGACCAATGCCATCCCAACCAACTCACACCCTTGCTTTCACTCAAAGCCATGTGCCTTGGTTTGCTGAGAAGAAACCTTGTTCATGTCTCTGGAAACTCGGGCCTCTGCCCTGTTTCCCTTAGATGAAATGGTAGAAAAATGAGCAAGGGCAGCAGCTTAAGTAAGGGAAGGGCAGACTATGGTCAGCAGATTATGGAGAAGCTTCAATGAAAGCAAGTGACAATTTAGGAGCTGGTAGGTGAACATTCACTCACTCGCTTACTGAGCATTTGCTGAGCAAATGCTGTGTGTTAAGCTCCAGGAGACAAAGATGAGGAAGACATGGTCCCTAACAATTGACTATGTACTATAATGGAGAAGTGAAAGTTGAGGAGTGGCAGAGATTGGAAACAGCAGTAACTATGAATTCTAAAAATTCTACCACATTAAGTTTAATTATCAAGATAAGAATCCACAGCCACAAAGAAACAGGTTATAAAATTTATTTTTCTTCATCTGATCCATGAACCTACTTTTATTCATAATCTCACAATGCAAATAGATAAAAAAGATACATAGATCTCTAAATATGCCCTGTCCAATATGCAAAATCATTTAATTCTTGCTAAGAAATCCAGTAAGACTGAGGGGGAGAGAGGAATGAATTGACAGAGCATAGGGGAATCTTAGGACATTGAAACTACTCAGTTTGATACTATAATGATAGACACATGTCATTGCACATTGGTCCAGACCTATGGAATGTACAACACCAAAACTGAACCCTAATGTAAACTATGGACTTTAGGTGATGATGATGCGTCAATATAGGTTCATCAACTGCAACATATACACAACTCTGATAGAGATGTTAATAATGGAGGAGGCTGTGCCTATTTTGGGGCAGAAGTTATATGGGAAATATCTGTTCCTTCTATTTGATTTTATAGTGAACCTGAAACTGATCTAAAAAATTGAGCATTTTCCCCTTCTTTTGGGGAAGTCTCTTATACTGTTGGTGGGAATGCAAACGGGTACAGCCACTCTGGAAAACAGTATGGATGTTCCTCAAGAAGTTAAAAATAGAGCTATCCCACAACCCAATAATTGGGCTACTGGGTATTACACCAAAGAAGGGGCATCTACACCACAATGTTCATAGTAGCAATATCCACAACAGCCCAACTGTGGAAGAGCCAAGATGTTCTTAACAGATGAATAGATAAAAATAATGTGGTTCATATATACAATGGAATATTACTCAGCCAGCCATCAGAAAGAATGAATAACTACCATTTACATCAACATGGACAGAACTGGAAAGTATTAGGCTAAGTGAAATAAGTCAATCAGACAAAGACAATTATCATATGGTTTTACTCATATGTGAAATAGAAGAAACTGCACAGATAATCAGGGGAAGAGAGGGAAAACTGGGAAGAAGTCAGAGGGGGACACAAACCATGAGACCCTTGACTCTGGGAAATAAACAGGGTTGTGGGAAGGGAGATGGGGGGGATGGGTAACTGGGTGATGGAAATTAAGGGGGTACATGAAATGATGAGCAGTTAATATTCTATGCAACTAATGAATCACTAAACACTACATCAAAAATTAATGATGTACTGTATGTCAGCTAATTAAAATATTTTTTTAAAAATCCAATAAGACCATTGGACCATAATATTGATATGTGGCTTAGTCTATTTAGCCTACTTTAAAAATTACTAAATAGGGAATATTATCAATAATTACTTTGAATATAAATGGACTAAACAATCAAAAGACAGAGGATGCCAGTACCATGCTGTCTTGGTGATCACAGCTTTGTAATAAAGCTTGAAATCAGGTAACATGATGCCCCCAGCTTTATTTTTGTTTTTCAACATTTCCTTAGCGATTCGGGGTCTCTTCTGATTCCATACACATTTTTGGATTATTTGCTCTAGCTCTTTGAAGAATACCGGTGGAATTTTGATCGGAATGGCATTAAAAGTATAGATTGCTCTAGGCAGTATAGACATTTTAACAATGTTTATTCTTCCGATCCAAGAGCATGGAATGGTCTTCCATCTTTTTGTGTCTTCTTCAATTTCTTTCATGAGTGTTCTGTAGTTCCTCGAGTACAGATCCTTTACCTCTTTGGTTAGGTTTATTCCCAGGTATCTTATGGTTCTTGGTGCTATAGTAAATGGAATCGATTCTCTAATTTCCCTTTCTGTATTTTCATTGTTAGTGTATAAGAAAGCCACTGATTTCTGCACATTGACTTTGTATCCTGCCACGTTGCTGAATTGCTGTATGAGTTTTAGTAGTTTGGGGGTGGAGTCTTTTGGGTTTTCCATATAAAGAATCATGTCATCTGCGAAGAGAGAGAGTTTGGCTTCTTCATTACCAATTTGGATACCTTTTATTTCTCTTATGCTGAGTGAAATAAGTCAAGCAGAGAGAGTCAATTATCATATGGTTTCACTTATTTGTGGAGCATAACAAATATCATGGAGGACAAGGGGTGTTAGAGAGAAGGGAGTTGGGGTAAATTGGAAGGGGAGATGAATCATGAGAGACTATGAACTTTGAAAAACAATCTGATGGGTCTGAAGTGGCGGGGGGGGGAGGTTGGGTACCATTTGGTGGGTATTATAGAGGGCATAGATTGCATGGAGCCCTGGGTGTGGTGAAAAAATAATACTGTTTTTCTGAAAATAAATAAATTGAAAAAATTAAAAAAAAAGACAGAGGATGATAGAATGGATAAAAAAAATAAGACCTACCCACAAGTTGCCTACAGGAGATTCATTTTAGACCTAAAGACACCCACAGATTGAAAATGGGGGATGAAGAAATATCTATCATGTAAATGGATGTCCAAAGAAAGCTGGAGTATCAATACTTATATCAGACAATTAAAGCAAAGACTGTAACAAGAGACAAAGAAGGGCACTATAAAATAATAAAGGGTAAGATCCAACAAGAAAATAGAACAATTGTAAATATTTATGCATCCAACATAAGAGGACCCAAATACATAAAAAAGTTAACAAACATAAAAGAACTAATCAATAATGATACAATAATAGCTGGGGATTTTAATACCCCACTTACACCAGTGAGCAGATCATCTAAACAGAAAATCAACAAGGCAACAATGGCTTTGAATGACACACTGGAATAGATGGATTTAACAAATATATGCAGAACATTCCATTCTAAAACAGAATAGACATTCCTTTCAAGTGCACAGAATATTCTATAGACTAGATCACTTATTAGCCCACAAAACCAGCCTGAACAAATTCAAGAAGATCAAAGTCACACCAAGCATCTTTTATGAACACAGTGCAATGAAACTACAAACCAACCACAAGAAATCATCTAGAAAAACCACAAATAGCATAGAGGTTAAATAACATGCTACTAAACAATGAAGGGCCAATCAGGAAATGAAAGGAAGAAATAAAAATGCACCTGAAAAAAAAATGAAAAGGAAAATGTAATAGTCCCAAACCTTTGGGATACAGCAAAAGCAGTGTGAAGAGGAAAGTTTATAGCACTACAGGCCTACCTCAAGAAGCAAGAGCAATCACAAATAAATAATCTAACCTTATACCTAAAGTATCTAGAAAAAGAACAAACAAAACCTAAAACCAGCAAAGGAAGAAAATAATAAATATTGGAGCATAAACAAATGATACAGAATCTTAAACAATACAATAGAACCGATCAATGAAACCCAAAGCTGGTTCTTTGAAAAATAATTTTGATAAAACCTCTAGTCAGACTCATCAAGGAAAAAAGATAAAGGACCCAAATAAATAAGATCACAAATCAGAGAAGAGAAATAACAATTACCACCACAGAAACACAGTCATATTATGGAAAACCATATGCCAACAAATTGGGTGACCTAAAGGAAATGGTAAATTCCTAGAAACATGAACTACCCAAACTGAAAAAGGAATAGAAAATTTTAACAGACTGATAACCAGCAAAGAAATCAAATCAATAATCAAAAAAATTTCAACGAACTGAAGTCCAGAACCACTTGACTTCACAGGCAAATTCTAGAAAACATTTGAAAAATAGTTAATAGTTATTCTTCTCAAATTATTCCAAAAAAAAATAGAAAAGGAAAGCAAACTTCCAGATTTCTTCTATGAGGCCAGTATCATCCTGATACCAAATTAGATAAAGATACCACTCAAGAAGAGAACTGTAGGCCAATATCCCCCATGATCATAGATGCAAAAGTTCTCAACATAATATCAATAAACTGAATTTAATAATACATTAAAAAATATTCACCACAATCAAGTGGGAGTTGCAAGGGTGATCTGATATTCACAAAAGTCAATGTGATACGTCACAATAAATAAGGATCAGAACCATACAATCATTTCAACAGATGCAGAAAAAGCATTTGACAAACTACAACATACATTCAAGATAAAAAACCCTCAACAAAGTAGGTTTAGACAGAACATACCTCAACATAATAAAGGCCATATGTGAAAAATCCACAGCTAACACCATCCTTAATGGGGGAAAACAGAGCTTTCCCCCTGAGGTCAGGAACAAGACAGGGATGTCTACTCTCACCACTTTCATTCAACATAATGACTGGATCTCCTAGGCACAGCAATCAGACAATAAAGAAGACATCAAAGGCATCCAAATCAATTAGAAAGAAGTAAAATTTTCACTATTTGCAGATGACAGGATACGACATATAGAAAACCCAAAAGACTCCATTAAAACAACAACAACAACAAACTGCTAGAACTGATGCATGAATTCACTAAAGTTGTAGGATACATGATTAATATACATAAATCTGTTGCACTTTTATACACCAATAATGAAGCAGCAGAAAATTAGGAAAACCATCCCATTTACAATTGCACCAAAAATAAGATACCTAGGAATAAGCCTAACCAAAGAGGTGAAAAACTTGTACTCTGAAAACTACAAACACTGATAGACAAAATTGAAGAGGATGCAAAGAAACGGATGAACATTCCATGCTCATGGATTTGAAGAATATCATTAAAATGTCTGAACTAGCCAAAGCAATCTATGCATTTACTACAATCCATACCAAAATACTAACCTCATTTTCTACAGAACTAAAACAATTTTCAAATGTGCATGGAAGCACAAAAGACCTGACGAGCCAAAACAGTCTTTAAAAAGAAAAGGCAAAGCTGGAGACATCACAATTCCAGACTTCAAGTTATATTACAAAGCTGTAGTAATCAAAACAGTATGGTACTGGCACAAAAACAGACACATAGATCAATGGAACAGAATAGAAAACCCAGAAATAAACCCACAACTAAATGGTCAACTAATCTTGAACAAAGTAGGAAAAAGTATCCAATGGGAAAAAGACTCTCTCCAGTAAATGGTGCTGGGAAAACGGGACAGCAACATGCAGAAGAATGAAACTGGACCACCATCTTTCACCATACTCAAAAATAAATTCAAAATGGGTGAATGATCTAAATGGAAGACCCGAAACCATAAAAATCCTGGAAGGGAACACTAGCAGTAACCTCTTTGACATCAGCAATAGCAACTGCTTTCTTATCTTGTCTCCTGAGGCAAGGGAAACAAAGGAAAAATAAACTCTTTGGACTACATCAAACTGAAAAGCTTCTATATGGCAAAGGAAGCAAAACTATGGAATGGGAGAAGATATTTGCAAATGATATATCTGATCAAGGATTAGTATCCAAAATATAGAGAAAACCTTTAAAAACTCAACACCCAAAAAACAAATAGTCCAATTTTAAAATAGGCAGAATACATGAATAGGCATGAAAAGCTGTTCATCATCACTAATCATCAGGGAAATGCAAATCAAACTACAATGAGATCTTACCTCGTACCTGTCAGGATGGTTAAAATCAACACAAGAAACAACAAGTGTTGATGAGGATATGGAGTAAAAAGAACACTCTCACACTGTTGGTGGAAATAAAAACTGGAGCAGGCACTCTGGCCAACAGTATGGCAGTTCCTCAAAAAGTTAAAAATAGAACTACCAGCAATTACCCTACAGGGTATTTACCCAAAGAATACAGGAACACTACTTCAAAGGGATACTTGCATTCCTAAGCTTACAGCAGTAGTATTTACAATAGCCAAGGTAAGGAAGTAGCCCAAGTGTCCATCGACTGACGAATGGATAAATCTATACAATAGAATATTATTCAGCCATAAAAAAGAATGAAATCTTGCCATTTGCAACAACATGGATGGAGGTGGAGTATAACGCTAAGCAAAATTAGCCCAAGACAAATACCATGTGATTTCACTCATACATATAATTTAAGAAACAAAACAAATGAACAAATTAGGAAAAGACAAATCAAGAAATAGCTTCTTAATTATAGAGAACTGATGATTAGAGGGAAGTGGGGGTGGGGAATGGGTTAAATCAGTGATGGGATTAAAGAGTACACTTGCCATGAGCTCCAGGTGATGAATGGACTTTTTTAATCCCTATATTGTATACCTGAAACCAATATAACACTATGTTAACTAACAAATTACAATAAACTTTTTAAAAAATGACTACACAGGTGGCTTATAAATAAAAATTTACTTCTCACAGTCGTAGAGTTAAAGAATTCCAAGTGAAAGTTGCCAGCACAATTGCTGGCTACATAGGACCACTTACCTTGCCTACCATCTGGGGGGGGGGGGGTCTAAGATTTAAAGAGATGAGATGTTCCCTTGGAAGTCCCAAGTTTCTTGATCTGCAAGGTCTACACACACACACACACACACACACACACACCACATTCTAAAATGGTGACTAAATGACCCAAAATGCATGCCATTTGGGGATTTACCAAATTATAGATCTCCCATTCACCAGCTAGACACTTCTAACTCTGCACCACGTGTTGCATATATATCTCATTTAAATCTCAAAATAATCCTGTGAAAAGAGATCGTGATCCCAGTTTTGTGAATAAAGCAGCTGAGGCTCAGAGAAGCTGGATGACCTGCCTACCGTCACACAATTAGTTTGGACCAGTACTAAGATTCAGCCACTGGGTCTGCCTTAGTCCATCACTCAAGATGGTACACATCACTTGAAATGTACACAAAAAAGCCCAAGCTGCACCTTCTGTATTATTCCTCAATCATCCTAGTGCCTGGTGAGATCAACACTGATGAGGAGAGCAAACCCACTGCCCCACTAAGTAGCCGATCAAAATGCTGCAAAACGATCTAAAGCTAATTTCCTCAGGTCTCCAGAAAGCAGAACATTCTAGCCGTGAAGGAAACCTATCAGCAACATGAATTGACTAGAGGGGGGAAAAATGACCTTCACTAGAGCATTTCAATGAATTAATGTTTCTTCTAACATAAAATCCAAGCCTTCATGGGGTCTTTCCAATCAGGCTTTATACACAGTTTGCAAACACAAGGAAAGACTCCTTCGGTCATATTACTAGTTCATCATTGGTAGATACATACTAAGTTCCTACTGTCTATGAGAAGAATCACATTTAAAAGATAGGATTCCTGCTCTTTAGTAGCTTATAACCTAATTATACAGATTCTTATAAAAGACACACCTAGCATAAATGTGGCTGAATATTCCTGGGGAATAACCTTTTTCCTAGAGAAAAAGACTCGGGCCTGGGCTGTGCATCACTAGATCAGCCACATGGCTTGAGTGACCCATTGTAGCATCAAGAAAAGCTATTTTTCCCCTCTTGCTTGAAAGACCTGCTCTACTTACCTTAATTCTTTAAAAAAAAAAAAAAGTATCAAAAGCTTTCAAATCTACAAGCTTACAGAAAGCAAATAAATAACGTCCCTCCTACCGTTTTATCACTTAACCTTGACCAAGGATGAGTTCAAGTGTCTAGCAAAGCCTAGGGGTTACACAACATGGATCAGCCAAGTGCAGGGTTGGGGGGCGGGGGATGCTGGACAATGGTACGCTGAGAAAGAGACAGGGCAGGAAGCCGTGGGCATCCAGCAGGCAGCCAACCTGGGTCTTCGGGGAGATTCCAGAGAGGAAAACCAGACAGATAGCACAGAGCCCAACTTTGTCTCCAAGAAAATACAACCATCGCTCAGAAAACAGAGACATCAACCCTTCTCTCCAGCCAGAGAACAAGTGGAAAAGGACCCTCTCCTCAGAGGAAATAAAGAGACATAACTCAGAAAGCACATACAGAGTTACCATCTGATACTGTGCAAAAAATGTCCCTCCTTTACTTTTTGTGTGCATGTGGGTGGCTGTGTGCACATGTGTGGTTTTGTATGTGTGTACGTGTGCATGTGTGTGTTCACCTCCCCCTTTGCTATGACTGTTTGGCTTTACTACAAAGCTGTGAAAAGGCTTGCACATTTTTGGAACCCTGTATTAGTTTCTAATTGGTTAATATTTGTATCACTCAGTTTTGATCATTGTATTTAAAATCAAAATAACATCAGTAGGGCACATGCTAAGAGTTATAGCTGTGGGTGGGTCTTTGTTTTCCTAGGAAATTCTTTGGTGATGTTGCATTAAGAGATCAGATTAGGTGGCTTCTCAGCTCCTTCTAGCCCCTGACATTCTTCATCCTGTATCTGTGCAGAAAAAAAAAAAAAAATGGACTGACCCTGAGTGCACCCCAGGGACAGTGACCCTCGGAACATTTTGGCAGCATCTAGGTCTGCCCAAGCCCCAGGAGGGAAAGCATGGCTCTGTCCTGTGTCACAGCTGATTTAACTGAAAGAGGAGAACCAGCCAGGGGAACCGAAGCTTGACAGTGTCCCTGAGGGTCTGTCCAGTGACAGCCAGAGCAGTATGGGGGACACAGGGGAGACTTCCTATGGCCCAAGATTCACAAGCAGCCTTTGTTCTAACCACTGAGATCAACCCCCAGAAATGTCCCCTCCCCTGCAAAACCACAGTGTGTGTGAGAAAAACGAGAGCTGAAGCTGATGTGTTGTAAGGTAGGAAAATGCAGAAGCAAAGGGTTTACAGAGAGGAGGAGAGGGTGTGGGGATTAAGGCAAAGAGATTTTTCCGCCTTTGCAGGAAACCTTGCATGAGCTAAGACATCCACAGGGAGAGCTCAGATGGTGGCAGATTTTCCACTTCTAAGACAGAAGGGGGAAAAATGATCACCATTTTTTACTGAAAACCACATCCCGATGGCCAGAGATGTTACAAAACTCTTGTGCCTCTTTGCAAAGCCCCTGCACAGACAGTCAACACATTCAGCCTCCTTGTCCACAGGGGGACAATGAAACATTAAGAAAGTATTTAAGAAACAAAGAAACTGCAGGAGACTTTGGGAATAGAAATCACAACTTCTATTTCCCAGCCTGGAAGACTCTAGGAATGCTTTATTTCCTTCACCTCCCGTCCTGGAGCACATTTCCATAGTAACTCTCCATGACCATGGTGCCTCCTATGGCCAAGCAGAGGCTGGCTAGAAGATTCTCCACCAAAAGGGCGCAGCAATCCCTTCAAGAAACACACTCCCATGATTCCCTCTCTTTCCATATCAGTATACAGAGATGGAGGTACTCTAGAAAGGTTTTGGGATTGAAGTGTGAACTTCGTTATGGAAGAAATGAAGAATTAAGGAAGAAATGAAGCCACTCAGTGAAGCTTCTTAACAAACTAGGATGAGCATTTGTCTGTCTGACTTCCAACTTTCTGGAATGGGTGTTATAACTGATGGCATCTGGGAGGCAGTCCACAGGACCAGAGCACAAATTATGTACAAAGCTCTGAGCTTAATTACTTCTACGTTCCATGCCATAATGACCTACCATGGCCCATTCTGCTGATGGAGGAACAGAGTCATGTTGAGATCGTGTGTTTATCAGTGAATTAAACATGAGAATTGACCTAGCGTGGTTCAAAATCCGCAGCTATAGTAACAGGCTACAACATGGATAAAGTTTGGGGACAACATGTTAAGTAAAATAAGCCAATTACAGAAGGACAAATACAGAATGACTCCACTTATATGAGGTATCTAAAGTAGTCAAACTCCTAGAAGCTACAAAAATGGTGGTACCAAGGGTTACGGGTGAGGCAGGGATGGGGAGCTGCTATTCAGTGGGCCTAGAGTTTCAGTCATGCAAAATGAAAAGTTTCAGAGATCTGGTATAAGGCGATATGCATATAGTTAACAAATCAGGGTGTACAGTACAGTTTTAACAGGATAGACTTCATGGTATATATTTTGTACCACCATAAAAAATTTATAGCTGTGAGTGGCTTCACAGCTATGTCTCTGATCCACTTAAAGTGTTATTTCAAGAAGTTTGAGGATGGATTCCTGTCTCATGTTGAGGTCTTTTATCCTTTGAGTTTATCTTTGTGTACAGTGGAAGAGAATGGTCAAGTTTCATTCTTCTACATATAGCTGTCCAGTTTTCCCAGCACCATTTATTGAAGAGACTGTCTTTTTTCCACCGTATATTTTTTCCTGTTTTATTGAAGATTATTTGACCACAGAGTTGAGGGTCCATATCTGGGCTCTCTACTCTGCTCCACTGGTCTATGTGTCTGTTTTTATGCCAGTACTATGCTGTCTTGGTGAGCACAGCTTTGTAGTAAAGCTTGAAATCAGGTAACGTGATGCCCCCAGCTTTATTTTTGTTTTTCAACATTTCCTTAGCGATTCGGGGTCTCTTCTGATTCCATACAAATTTTTGGATTATTTGCCCCAGCTCTTTGAAAAATACTGGTGGAATTTTGATCGGAGTGGCATTAAAAGTATAGATTGCTCTAGGTAGTATAGACATTTTAACAATGTTTATTCTTCTGATCCAAGAGCATGGAATGGTCTTCCATCTTTTTGTGTCTTCTTCAATTTCTTTCATGAGTGTTCTGTAGCTCCTCAAGTACAGATCATTTACCTCTTTGGTCAACATGAGACAGGAATCCATCAGAATCCTAAAGGAGACCATAGGCAGTAACCTCTTCGATATCAGCCACAGCAACTTCTTTCAAGATATGTCTCCAAGGGCAAAGGAAAAAAAAGCAAAGATGAACTTTTGGGACTTCATCAAGAGCAAAAGCTTCTGCACAGCAAAGGAAACAGTCAACAAAACAAAGAAGCAACCCACAGAATGGGAGAAGATATTTGCAAAGGACAGTACAGACAGAAGGTTGATATCCAGGATCTATAAAGAACTCCTCAAACTCAAAACACACAAAACATACAATCATATTAAAAAATGGGCAGAAGATATGAACAGGCACTTCTCCAATGAAGACATACAAATAGCTATCAGACACATGAAAAAATGTTCATCATCACTAGCCATCAGGGAGATTTAAATTAAAACCACATTGAGATACCCCCTTATACCAGTGGGAATGGCCAAAATTAGCAAGACAGGAAACAACATGTGTTGGAGAGGATGTAAAGAAAGGGGAACCCTCTTACACTGTTGGTGGGAATGCAAATTGGTGCAGCCACTTTGGAGAACAGTGTGGAGATTCCTCAAGAAATTAAACATAGAGCTTCCCTATGACCCTGCAATTGCACTCCTGGGTATTTACCCCAAAGATACAGATGTCGTGAAAAGAAGGGCCATCTCTACCCCAATGTTTATAGCAGCAATGGCCACGGTTGCCAAACTGTGGAAAGAACCAAGATGCCCTTCAATGGACGAATGGATAAGGAAGATGTGGTCCATATACACTATGGAGTATTATGCTTCCATCAGAAAGGGTGAATACCCAACTTTTGTAGCAACATGGACGGGACTGGAAGAGATTATGCTGAGTGAAATGAGTCAAGCAGAGAGAGTCAATTATCGTATGGTTTCACTTATTTGTGGAGCATAACAAATAGCATGGAGGACAAGGGGAGATGGAGAGGAGAAGGGAGTTGAGGGAAATTAGAAGGGGAGGTGCATCATGAGAGACTATGGACTCTGAAAAACAATCTGAGGGTTTGAAGTGGTGGGGGGGTAGGAGGTTGGGGGAACCAAGTGGTGGGTATTAGAGAAGGCACGGATTGCATGGAGCACTGGGTGTGGTGCAAAAACAACAAATACTGTTATGCTGAAAAGAAATTTAAAAAAAAAGAAGAAGAAGAAGAAGTTTGAGGATGTTTAATTTATAAAGGGAAAGGTCTACAGCCATAGGTATAGTAGGAAGAAAGGACAAACATAGATAAAAATACCTGAATAGATATGGCTTCTTGGGTGAAATATGGATGAAAAGTTGCTCAACATCATTAGTCATTAAGGAAATACAAGTTAAGGTCACAGTGAAAAGACAGCCCTCAGACTGAGAGAAAATGTGTGTAAATCATATGTCTGGTAAGAGTCTACACAGTGGAAATTCTTGACATTAAGTTTTTCAATATCATGAAAGTTTCTGACATTTAACTTTTGGTTGGCAAGGCATCCATTTCAAAGACCTCCATCTTGAATAAATACACTGCCAACTAGCTAAACAACTAGCTGAACAACTAGATAAGAAACCAGGCTGCTCTCCCACCATTAAGTTCTCCTTCTATAAAGCCCTGGGTAATCTAGATAAACAGCCATGTGAGTGACCCCACTTTCCCCTTCCCATGCCTAATTCCTGTTCTTATGTTTTCAATTGCCCAATGAAAAATAAACCTTTAAAACCCGAGCCACTTTGCCCTCAGACCCTAATAAATGTAGAGACCTGGATCCATGCTCCCCTCTCTCTCCCTCTATCCCTGTGACCTTGCTGTGTAGCTCTCAGTGTGCTGTGTCCTCCAGAAACTGCAATAAACCCCAGGGCTCCCTCTTCCCCCACCCAGAGTTGCCTCATGGTTGCTGCTGAGGTCCATTTTGAATCATAATAAAGCCACAGGGTTCAGTCCAGCCACAACATGGGCTCCAGTAGGTAACATGTCTGTGGGGGCTTTAGCCCCAAGAGTACAGGGCTGGGCAAACACCTCAGACTTTCCTAGCCAGAAGCATTAGTATCAATAGGCTGTGATCTGATGCATTAGTCTAGTATTTGGTACACTTTAGGAACTATTACAATCCAATGACAAAAAGACAACCCAATTAAAAACTGGGCAAAAGACTTGAATAGGTATTTCTCCAAAGCAGCTACATACAAGTGGCCAATAAACACAGAAGATGCTCAACCTTAGTTATTAGGAAAATACAAATCAAAACCATGAGATATCACTTCATTCCCAGCAGGATGGCTAGAATTAGTAAGAAATACTAACAAGTGTTGGTGAAGATATGGATAAAATGAATCCTTCATACACTGGTGTGGATGTAAAATGGTATAGCTGCTGTAGGGCAACAATTTGGTGGTTCCTCAAAAGGCTAACTATAGAGTTACCATATAACCCAGCAATTCCAGTCCTAGATATAGACCCAAGAGAAATGAAAATGTGTATCTATACAAAAAACTTCTACATGTTCACAGCAGCATTATTTCTAAACAGGAAAAGTGGAAACCATTCAAATGTCCATCCTCTGATGAATGAACAAAATGTGGTCTAACCACAGAGTGGAATATTAATCAGCCTTATAAAGGAATGAAGTACGGATTCATATTATAACATGGATCTCTGTGAAAACATTGTGCTAAATTAAAGTAGCAAGACAAAAAAGGCCACATACCATAAGACTCTGCTTACATGAAGTATCCAAAATAGGCAAAACCACAGACCTGGAAGATTAGTAGTTGCCAGAGGCTAGGAAGAAGACAGAATTCCAAGGGACTGGTAGTGGGTACTGGGTCTCTTTTTGGATGGATGGAAATGTTTTGGAAACGGATGATGGTGATGGTTGCACACATGTGTGAATGTATTAAGAAGCCACTGAGTTGTACACTTTAAAAAGGGGAGTTTTTGGCCTGTGAATTAGAGCTCAATAAATAAAAAGGAAGTTGAAACTGCTATGTGATAGCACCTACACACCTATCTGAATGGCTAAAAGCAAAAACAGTGGCCAAAACCAAACACTATGAGAATACCAAAAGCTGGCAACAATGCAAAAAACTGGACCACTCACACTCATTGTGTGGGAACATAAATGATTCAGCCACTTTGGTAAACAGTTTATGTGTTTCTTTCAAAATGAAAAATGACCTTCCACATGACTTTCCACATGACTTTCTACATGACCCAAGAATTTATTGCAGAAAAATGAAAACTTAGGTCCACATCAAAACCTTGTCTGAATATTCAGGATAGCTTTATTTATAATAGCTAATCACTGGAAACTACCTAAATGTCCTTTAGTGAGTGAATGCTTTAACAAGGATGGTATATCCATAATACAGAATATTACTCAGCAATAAAAATCAATATAACTCAGATTAAGCCCAGAGAAAAGATGCAGAGTCAAAAAAAAAAAAAATCTCAAAATGTTACATACTGTGTGGCACACTTCTAGAACCCCTGAAACAAAATTCTAGACAAAGAGGAAGCAGATTAGTACTTGCCTGTGCACAGGAATGGTCAAGAGAGAAGGTATAGTTATAAAGAGGTAGCACAAGAGAACCTTGGGGAGATAAGATAGTCCTGTATTTTAATTGTGGTGATAAGGACAGAAAACCACGCATGTGACAAAATTTCACAGAGTTTTGTGTGTGCTCGTGCGTTAACTGGTAACATCTGAATCAGCAGGTTTTATCAGTCATTACCTGGTTTTACTACTGCATGTAGTTACCCAAGTTGTTTGCAATACAGGAGAACAGGTGATGGGTACCAATCACCTCTCTCACTTTCTTTGCAAACACCTGTCAAACTAGTTTTTCTAAATTAGTTTTAGAAAAAATTAGGTTTTTTTAAAGTAACTATACAGTGATAGCATTAGTCAACGTTGAAGAGTAATGGCTGTGTTTCAGTAACTCGTATTTGAATGCAAAGGAAATGATGCCTGCATGGTACAGCCACGAGCTATCACCTCTGCATGTCAGAGGGAATCCTCCTCTTAGTGTGAACTGCTCATACTCAAAAATGAGTGAAGAACTTCCAGTGTGGACCCGTCCTATATGTATCCTCATTTGCCCCGGTTGCCCCTGCATGCAGCTCTATTGTGCTCTAACACACGTTCAGTCTGAACTCTAGGCCTTCATTCACACCCCTCTTCCCCACCTATCCAAACCCATCCCATCACATAAGGCCCAGCAGCAGTATCCAGCCTTCCATGTGGGTTAACAGTATCTCTAACTGGATACCGGAATTCATATATGTGCTGCCGAAGAGAGCACTGGATACCAGAGTTCGAACTCCAGGTTTTCTTCTATATTTTCCACAATACATGACACAGTGCCAAGAATCCAGGGGGTACTCAAAAATCATCATCATTGATAGAGAATCAAGGTCTATCACCCTCAAGATTCTTATGCTTATTCTTATTCTTATGCTTGTGCTTTATGTGATGAAGGAGACCAGGCATATACATAGAGGCACGAAAGCCATGCTAGAATGTTTCACACATACTTGGTACTTTGCATATGTTTAAATAAGTTCTTTCATTTATTACAGTGCCATGGATGGAGCCTAATAGGTATTATCAGACCCATTTTGAAGACAAGCAAAAAGAGTTCAGAGTGGTTAAGTGATATGCAATGTCACACTTGGTACTGACTTGAGTTAGAATTCAAGACTCACTTGAAATCCTTATCAAGATGCAAATTGCCACTGTAAAACTTTTTTTTAATTAATATACAGTGTGATATTGGTTAAGTATCGATATGATTCAACAATTCTACACATTTCTCAGTGCTCATGATGTTAAGTGTACTTTTAATCCCCCATTTCTTCCATCCCCCCCCCCCCAGCAAGCACCAGTTTGTTCTTTGTATTTAAGAGTCTGCTTTGTTAGTTAGAATGGCCAAAATTAACAAGACAGTAAACATGTGTAAACCTGGTGATTCACAGACCTGTACCCCTGGGGATAAAAATATATGTTTATAAAAAATAAAAAATTAAAAAAAAACACAAGACAGTAAACAACAAGTGTTGGAGAGAATATGGAGAAAGGGGAACCATCTTCCACTGTTGGTGGGAATGCAAGTTGGTGCAGCCACTTTGGAAAACGGTGTGGAGATTTCTTAAGAAATTAAAAATAGAGCAATTGCACTACTGGTTATTTACCCCAAAGATACAGATGTAGTGAAAAGAAGGACCATCTGTACCCCAATGTTCATAGCAGCAATGGCCACAGGGACCAAACTGTGGAAACAGCCAAGATGACCTCCAACAGACGAATGGATAAGGAAGATATGGTCCATATATACAATGGAGTATGATGCCTCCATCAGAAAGGATGAATACCCAACTTTTGTATCAACATGGACGGGACTGGAAGAGATTATGCTGAGTGAAATGAGTCAAGCAGAGAGAGTCAATTATCATATGGTTTCACTTACTTGCAGAGCATAAGGAATAACATGGAGGACATTGGGAGATGGAGAGAGGTGAGTTGGGGGAAATTGGAGGGGGGAGATGAGAAACTGTGGACTCAGAAAAAAACTGAGGGTTTTGGAGGGGAGGGGCCTCGGGGGATGGGTGAGTGGTGGTAGGTATTATGGAGGGCACTTACTGCACGGAACACTGGGTGTTATACATAAACAACGAATCTTGGAACACTGAAAAAATTAAATTTTTTTAAAAAGAGTCTGGTTTGTTGCTGTCTTGTTTCTTTGTTCTGTTCCTTAAATTCCACATATAAGTGGAATTTTTAAGGAGGCAAATTATTAGTTGGTAGATGCAGATCTTAAAGCAAGTGTAACATTTTGCTGCACAAAATAGTATATTTAGCCAACACCTTAATGATGGCCGAGGCACACAGCAGAGGTCTTAAAAAGTAGGGACAGAGGATTGCACCAATCAAGAGCAGATTGGAAGAACACGCTCTACTTCCAAAGTATATTCTGAATCCAGCCATTTCTCTCCAGTGCCAATGCTGCCCCCTAATCAAGCTATTATTACTCAGATCAGATTGCTCCATTCAATGGCTCCCCAGAGCACAAAGGGTTACCCTTCTTACCCTTGCTTGGGCAACTCTCAACAGTCTGGCTCCTGCTTACCTCTCCTAATTAACTTTGTTCCATTCTTTCCCCAGCAATGCTCCCTTCTCATTTTCCCATCCCTCATGTATGTCAAGCAGTTTCAGCCTTGGCTAATGACATTGGTTTTTTCTTTACCTGAGATGCTCTTCTGCCTGATCTTTGTATGGCTGGCCCTGTGGGATTCAGATTTCAGTTTGTTATCTCCTCAATCTTAAGTACCTACCTGTTCTTGTCCATCATACCATCCTCTTAATTCTTCGTCAAACACCTATGATTATCTGACATTTTTCTTGTTGACCCAGGTATCAATAAATGTACTGACTGCCCCTCCCTTGCTGGCTCCAGTGTAATGTAAGCCTCAAAAGAGCAGGGAGCTCTTTTCCTCTTGTCTTTTTTGTTGTTGTTATTGTTTGTTTTTTATTATGTTCAGTTAGCCACTGTTTAGTACATAATTCATTTTTGATATAGTGTTCAATGATTCATTAATTATGTATAACATCCAGTGCTCACCACAGCATGTGCCCTACTCAATACCCATCACCCTGTTACCCCCTCCTCCCAAGACTGCCAGGATGTTTCTCATGTTCCATAGTCTCCATGGTTCATCTCCCTCTCTGATTTCTCCTCCTTCAGATTTCTGTCCCTTCCTATGGTCTTCCGTGCTATCGCTTATGTTCCACATATGAATGAAACCATATGATAATTGTCTTTCTCTGCTTGGCTAACTTCACTTAATAGAATCCCTTCCAGTTCCGTCCATGTCGATTCAAATAATGAGTATTCATCATTTCTGATGGTTGAGTAACATCCCATTGTGTATATGGACCACATCTTTATCCATTCATCTGTTGAAGGGCATCTCAACTCCTTCTACAGTTTGGTTGTTATGGGCATTGCTGCTATGAACTTTAGGGTACACATGTCCCTTCTTTTCACGTAAATACCTAGTAGTGCAGTTGCTGGGTCCTAGGGTAGCTCTATTTTTTTTCCAATTTATTTATTTTCAGAAAAACAGTATTCATTATTTTTCCACCACACCCAGTGCTCCATGCAATCCGTGCCCTCTATAATACTCTTAACATCTTGAGGAACTTCCATACTGTTTTCCAAGAGTGACTGCACCAGCTTGCACTTCCACCAACAGTGGAGAGGGTTACTTTTCTCCACATCCTCTCCAACATTTGTTGTTTCCTGTGTTGTTAATCTTTGCCATTCTAACTGGTGTAAGGTGGTATCTCAATGTGGTTTTTATTTGTATTTCCCTGCTGGCTAATGATGATGAACATTTTTTCATGTGTCTGTTAGCCATATGTTTATCTTTTTTAGAGAAGTTTCTGTTCATGTCTCCTGCCCATTTTTTGACTGGGTTATTGTTTTTTTGAGTGTTGAGTCTGAGAAGTTCTTTATAGATCTTGGATATCAGGCCTTTATCTCTTGTGTTTTTTTTTTTTTTAAATCCTCAGTGCCTCACATATGATATGTATTTAATAAGTATGCATCAAATAAAGGTATGAATGAATGAAAGAGACTACCACCCTATGTACTTCAGTTTTGGCTCTTTCTGGCCAAAGAAATGGTCTATTAATGATAGTCTGAGAATAAGTTAAGAGTTTTCACCTAAAAGGTAAGTGAATATTTATCCTTTCTGATAGCTGAGTAATATTCCATTGTATATATGGACCACATCTTCTTTATCCATTCATCTGTTGAAGGGCATCTTGGCTCTTTCCACAGTTTGGCTATTGTGGACATTGCTGCGGTGAACATTGGGGTACAGATGGCCCTTCTTTTCACTACATCTGTATCTACATCTGGTAGTATGTACTACCCAGTAGTGCAATTGCCAGGTCATAGGGTAGCTCTATTTTTAATTTTTCAAGGAATCTCCACACTGTTTTCCAAAGTGGCTGCACCAACTTGCATTTCCACCAACAGTGTAAGAGGGTTCCCCTTTCTCTACATCCTCTCCAACATTTGGTTTTTTTGCCTTGTTAACTTTTGCCATTCTAACTGGTATATGGGACTGGAGGAGATTATGCTGAGCAAAACAAGTCAAGCAGAAAAGTCAATTATCATATGGTTTCACTTACTTGTAGAACATAAGGAATAACATGGTGGTTATTATGAGAAGGAAAGAAGGGATTGGGAATCGGAGGGGAAGATGAACCATGAGAGACTGTGGACTCTGAGAAACAGGGTTTTGGGAGATGCAGATGGGTGAGCCTGGTGGTGGGTATTAAGAAGGGCACGTACTGCATGGAACACTAGGTATTACAAATAAACAATGAATCTTGGAACACTGCATCGAAAACTAATGATGTACTTTATGGCGACTAACAGAACACAATAAAAAATTTTTAAAAAGAGATACGTAAAAAAAAAAGGTAAGTGAGTAACATGACACTACATACCTCAAAAACACTTTGAACACAGTTTATTACAGGTCATCTTACAACATCCAGATCAAGGCCCCTCTCCTCTCTGAACTCTTCCTAGACCCCAAGACCTTACTGATCCCTTCTTTCTCTGACTTTCTAAAGCTTTTATTGTCTTCATCATCAGTCATGTAAATTTGGAGATTAAGTAGCACAACAGTAGGAGGGCCTACCATGTGAGGGAACTGGGCTAGGTCCTGGAAATACAATGAATTAGTAGTTTATGTAGAATTTATACTGTGGATGGGAGACATAGGTATTAAAACAGTATTTGCACTAATGATTACTTAATCATATTTGCAATAAGTACCACAAAGAAAATTGAAGTTGTGCCAATGGCATAATTGGAGGACAAACCCAGACCAGCTGGATAAAGGAAGGAAAGAGAGTACAAAGTGGGTCAGAGATATAACAGTTACTTTACAGGCAGATTTGGGAGTCAAGAGACCACTGAGCAGGAGGGATGAAGATCATAAATAACATTGACTTGAAGTAAGGAGATCATGGTCTCACTTCCAGTTCTGTCACTTGACTTGTCCAGGTTCATGTGATTCAATGGCGTTATTAAGAACAGAAGTAATGTTTAGTGTTTGTAGAACCCTCTAAAGAATAAAACCCCTTCATTTTCTAGAGATGAAATAATTCCAAAGAATATTAAGCATATATTATTATGTCCTAAGCACAAAGATCCATAAAGGTGAATGGCTTTGCCCAAGATTAACATTAGTTAGTAGGTAGTGTCTCAATTAGAAACCTTAACTCCCGAATCCCAGCCCTAGATTCTTTCCAAAGGCATCCAAGGTCATCCACAATGTGATCCAACCATAACTATGCACTTTTCCACTATTCTCAATCCTGGATGCCCAGCTGCTGAAATCACCCCCAGCTCAATGCTTACTCCAGGTCTTCTGAAATTTTGGCCCCCAACGTGAGGTCACATAGTTTTACAGTTCAGACTGAAATGTCCCCCACCCTTGAGCGCTCAACTATCACTTCCTCTTGTACTACTCTCCCATCACTAAGTTGGTCTATAGCAGTGGTTCTCAAAGAGTGAGGATTCTTGGGGAAATCTCAAGATCCTTTCAGTGCATCCAAGAGATCAAACTATTTTCAGTATAATACTGAGAGGTCTTTATCACTGTACTGAGATTTGCACTATTGACACGGAAGCAAAGTTAAGTAAAACTACTGGCACCTGGTACAAATCAAGGCACTAGCGACAAGTTATACTAATAGTTAATTGTATTCTTCAGTGCTATGTTGGCAGAAAAGAAAAGTCACGCTTAATGTTTTTGATGAAGCAGTAAAAATCATTAATTAAATCCTGACCCTTGAACACACATTGTTTAATACTGTGTGTGAAGAAATCAGAAGTATACATAAAGCACCACTGCTGCTTATCAAAGCACAATGGCGATCTCAAGGAAAATGATTACTTTTGCCATTCTAACTGGTATATGGGACTGGGTTCTGAGCTAATCTAGTGGCTTTCTTCCTGAAACACTATTTTCACTTAAAAAATTGCAAACTACACTTACTCAAATTTGAGTATCCAATAGACATTCTCTTTAAAAAGGATAAAGTGTGGGGCGCCTGGGTGGCTCAGTAGGTTAAAGCCTCTGCTTTCGGCTCGGGTCATGATCCCAGGGTCCTGGGATCGAGCCCCACATCAGGCTCTCTGCTCAGCAGGGAGCCTGCTTCCTCCTCGCTCTCTGCCTGCCTCTCTGCCTACTTGTGATCTCTGTCTGTCAAATAAATAAATAAAATATTAAAAAAAAAAAAAAGGATAAAGTGGGACACCTGGATGGCTCAGTGGGTTAAGCCTCTGCTTTCAGCTCAGGTCATGATCTCAGGGTCCTGGGATAAAGCTCTCTGCTCAGCGGGGAGCCTATTTCCCCCTCTCTCTGTCTGCTTGTGATCTCTTTCTTTCTCTGTGTCAAATAAATAAATAAATGAATAAAAATAAAATGGATAAAGTAAGCCTGTCACTTCAAAGAAAAACACTCACAGTATTTGTTGCCAATGACAAAATTCAAGATTTCAAGCAAAATCTGGAATTTTAAGAAACCTGCCTCTGTGTGCTTATTTTCCCAATGCTCTAAGACTTGATGAGATTGATGATGATATTCATAGGATTTTTTAATATTGTGTAACTAAAAGTCTCAACATTTGCAAGATCTGTGTAACTCTGTGAACTAATTTTCCATATAGTCAATTCATTGTGTTACAAAAATCACGCATGGGTCAAAAAAATTCCATTTAAAGTATGAAACAGACTGAAGATGGATTTTCCTGTAGGAATACAAAAAGTTCATTGATAAGGTTTCAGTTTCAGCACTGAAGCTAGCTTTTAGGAGACCCACTTTTTGAGTTCTGATGTGGCATTTTCTTGATTTTATTATTTTCTTGATTAACTGTGGACTCAAACCTTTAAAAACTTTAAAAACTACCGATCCTCTTTCCCATTTCTATTTGCTTTTGATCATGAAGATGGGAGGGGGAAATCAAGTAAATGCTGTTCTTTCCCTTCCTGCAATGTTCTACTCAAGCTTGACCAGATGTTCTTAATGGACCAAATCAAAGATGGACTTCCAGTGCCATTCAAAACAAAATAAGCTGAACACAGCCTATGGCTCCTCCTGATTACCATTAAAATCTCTGCACCAAATACAAAAGGCAACCACCTGAGGACTCTGAAAACTACACAGTTAGAGACAATGAAACCTGAACCAACAGAGGCTGAATCACTTATTCAGAGGCTGAATAAATAACACTTACGCCAGGACAAATCCCTCACTCCTATCCAGAAGACCTAGAAAAGGGGTCCCAGTGTACAAAACAGTACAGACTAAGTCTCTGTATTTCTTCTCTTTTTCTCATGTTTCTTCTAACTCAGCCTCAGGTCTGCATGCTCATCATGATAAAGGGAAGTAGAAATGGGTAACCTGAACAGACTCATTAAAGAAATTTAATGAGTGGTTAAAAACCTTCCAACAACTCCAGGATCAAATAACACACTGGAAAATTCTATCAAACTTATTACGGACCTAATTGTGTCCCTCCAAAATTTGTAACTTGAAGCCCTGATCCCCCAATACCTCGGAATGTGACTCTTTGGAGACAAGGCCTTTAAAGAAGTGAAGGCCATTCAGGTGTGCCCCAATCTCACATGAATGGTATCTTTCTAAGTAGAGGAGATGAGGCTGCCTGAAGAGACACTATGGATGATCACATACAAATAAGATGTGAAGAGGCAGCAAGAGGGCAGCCATCTGCAAATTAAGAAGTGAAGCCTCAAAGAAACCCAACCCTACTGGCACCTTGATCTTGACTTCTTGCCTCCAGAACGGAGAAAAAAAATTATTGTTTAAACCAACAATTGTATGGTATTTTGTCATGGTATCTCTAGCAAACTAGTACACAAATATTTAATAACAACAACAACAATAAACATCAATTCTACACATCTACACAATCTCATCCAAAAAAATCTTAAATCTAAAACCTCATCCAAGAAGAAGGAACAAAACTCATTTTGTGAAGTTAATATTACCCTAATACCCTTTTTTGAGTATAAGAAAACTACAAATATTTCTCATGAACAGAGGTGTAAAAAAAATCCTCAACAAAGTATTAGTTTGTTAATAAAGGAAAACTACATTGATATTCAAGTACAGAAACACATTTATATTCTTAGGATAAGCCCTGCTATTCATATGTTGATGGACTTACTTTCAACTTCAACTCATGGTTAAAGTTCTTATCTAACTAGAAAGAAAAGTGAGCATCCTTAACCTGATAAAAATTATCTACAGAAAAAAACTACAGCTAACATAGGCAGTCCATTCTCACCAACACTATGCAGATCATATGGTAAGTCCTAGCCAATGCAAGAACAAAGTCACACAGACCTGAAAGGAAGAAATAAACTATTTATTGACAAAATGATCATTTACATAGAAAATGCAATCTATAAAAAGCTTTTAGACTAATAAGCGAGATTACCAAGACTGTGAGTGACAAGGTTACTATGAATATATCAATTGTATTTCCATAGACAAGCAACAGACTACAAAAAATGAACCCTAAAAGGAGTACCATTGATTATAACAACAATAAATAATGAATAAATAATGAGGTATAGAGCTAATAAAGTATGTACAGGATCTGTATGCTGCAATTTTAAATATGTAAAAGTACTAAAGAGGAATCATAGGGCTAAAGAATACAATAACTGAACTGAAAATTTCAATAAAGTAGCTCAATACCAGACAAGTACCAGAAAGGTACTTTCTGACAAGTGCCAGAAAGGACTGGTAAGCTTGAATACAGATCAGTGGAAATCATCTAAACAAAGGAACAAAAAGAAAAAAATTAAAAAGAGCAAAGAAAGCTTAAGAGACCATTAAGAAGACTAACTGGAAAAAAAAAAAAAAAAAAAAAGACTAACTGATATGCATTATGGGAGTCCCAAAAGGAGGAGATAAAGGGGCAGAAAGCTTACTCAAAGAAATAATGGCTGAGAATTTCCCATACGTGAAGAAATAGATATCCAGATCCAGGACACCTAACAAATACCAATAAGATAAACCTCAAGAAGCCCCTACCACAACGCATTATTATCAAACTGTCAAAATTTAAAGATAAAGGTAGAATTTTGAAAGCAAGAAGAGAAAGGTGACTTGTGACACTCCCTCGCCAAAAAGACTATCAGGGGATTTTTCAGCAGAAAACTTGCAGGCTAAAAACAAGTGGGTAATATATTCAAAGGACTGAAAAAAAAATGCCAACTAAGAATAACTTTCAAAAATGAGAGGGAGATAAAGGCTTCCTGAGTCAAACAAATGCTTAGAGAATTCACCACATGCCTTACAAAAAAAAATGCTAAACAGAATTTAAGTTGAAATAAAAGACCCTTAACAGAAACCTAAGGGATTAAGTATAAAACACATTAGTTAAGGTATATATATAGACAAAAATAGAATACTACAGTAATATAAAAATGGTAGACAAATTACTCCTACTTCTATAAAAGCTAAAAAGCAGAAGTATTAGAAACAAAAACTAAATTTTGTTAACGACTTTATCAAAGTAATCGTGACATTATGAACACAGCATGTGGGATTAGGATCAAGATGGCAGAAGAGGGGAATCCTGAGCTTACCTCATTCAACAACACACCAAGTCTGCAATTACATATAGGCAAATCTCTCAAAGAATAACCTAAAGACTACCAGAACAACTCTTCCATGCCAAAGATATAAAGATGGCAATGAAAAGGGTAGGAATGGCAGACATAGTCTAGTCAGGACCATACCCCTACCATGGGATCACACAAGCAGAAGGGATTATCACGGGATTGAAGTCCTCCATGAGAAGGGAGGGGCTCAAACTCCATATAGGGCATCCTAGGGACCCACACCAAGATAAGCCACCACAATGTCTGGCTTTCAAAAAAAAAAAAAAGGCGAGGGGGGGGTGGGACTCTTGGGTGGCTGAGTCAATTAAGTATCTGCCTTCAGCTCATGTCATGATCCTAGAGTCCTGGGATGGAGGCTTGCATTGAACTCACTGCTCAGCAGGGAGTCTGCTTCTCCCTCTACCATTCCCCCCTGCTCATAATCAATCTCTCTCTCTCTCTCAAATAAACAAAATATTTACAAAAAAAAAAAAAAATCAGTGGAGCTTAACTCTAGGAGAGAAGGGCTATATTGAACACCATGACTCCACTATTAAAGGGCCCATATATAAACTCACTTGTTCCAAGACCCAGCTGTGAGAAAACAGTTTGATAACCACCTGGACCACACATGAAGGACATTTGTTGACCAATTTTAGGGCATGTGCCAGAAGGGCACGAATCTAAAGGAATTTTATCCAAGAATGTAATTGTTGGCAGGTGCCATTTTTCTTGCTCTCCTTCTGTCTAGCTAGATGGAAATGAGTTCTGACACTTCTCATCTTCCTTGCTAGTGCCATTGGCCCTAGCCCTGCATTCCACTGCAAATATGTCCTACCCAACCCACCCACTCCAGCAGGTACCCATCCAATGCGGCTCCAGCCACACCACACCTGGAAGGTGGCCTTGACAGAATGCCCCTCCCCACACTGAAACCACCTCCTACCAAGCACACATCCCCAGCCAAAATCAGTACCCCCCCCATCAGCTCCTACTGTGTCAGACGTGCCCCCCACTTCAGTTCCTATCCGGCCGGCCACACCCAGCAGGTGGTCTCAGCTGGGACCAGCACCTCTACAAAGTGGCTCCTGTCCCCCCATACCTAGCCAAATGGCCTCAGAACCAGTGCTCCTCCAAAGCAGCTCCTGCCCAGGGAGAGGGAATAAAGCCTTATGGAACAGTGCACACTACAAGTGCAGATAGGACTTTTGGCTAGCTACTCTACTTGTCAACTCTACCTGCAATCATAGCCCACATGTCTCAGCTCAGCCACAAGAGGAGGGTGCATGTACCTACTCAGGGGACACCCCTGGAACACGTGATTCTGGGGACCAGCTGAACTGTACTTCTGGGCTCCATGGGACTCCTTCAAGAAATGTCTTTCATTTCAAGAAATGTCTCCTGTCTCCTTCAGGAAATGTCTTCCTGATCTACCTAATATGCAGAGACAACATATCTACCTGTCTAGCTAACACACAGAGAGCTAGGCACAATGGAGAGAGAGAATTTTCCAAATGAAAGAACAAGAAAAAAAAACCCAGAAAAAGAACTAAATGAAATGGAGATAAACAATGTACCTCTTGGGAATTCAAAGTAATTATCATAAAGATGCTCAACAAACTTAAGAGAAGAATGGATGAACACAAACAGAACTTCAAAAAGAAAATATTTAAAAGCAGTCAGAGCTGAAGAAAACAAATGGAGGGTATTATGCTAAATGAAATAAGTCAATCAGAGAAAAATAGTTATCATAGGATTTTACTCATATGTGGCACATAAGGAATGGTGCAGAGGACAAAAGGGGAAAGGAGGGAAAACTAAATGGGAAGAAATCTGAGAGGGAGAAAAACTATTGGACACTCTTGACTCTAGGAAACAAACTCTAGGTTCTAGAAAGGGAGGTGGGTGGGGGAATGGGGTAACTGGGTGATAGGCATTAAGGACGGCACATGATGTGATGAGCACTGGATGTTATACACAACTAATGAATCATTGAACTTTATATCAAAAATTAGTGACGTACTTTATGTTGGCTAATTGAATTTCAGTCAAAGAGAGGGTACCAGGTGGTGGATATTATAGAGGGCACGGATTGCATGGAGCACTGGGTGTGGTGAAAAAATGATACTGTTATGCTGAAAATAAATAAATGGAAAAAAAAGAGAGAGGATATGACAACAAATGAAAAATCTACTAGAAGGAATAAACAGCATATTCAAGGATACAGAAGAAATGAACAGTGATCTGGAAGAGAAGGTAGTGGAAAAGTTACAAGATGAACATCAAAAAGTAAAACAAATTTTTAAAAATGAGGCTAGTTTAAGGAACCTCTGGGACAACATCAAGGAGATTATCTTTCTCATTATATGGTTCCAGAAAGAGAAGAGGAAGGGGCAGAAAGCTTGTTTAAAGAAATAATAGCTGAGATCTTCCCTAACCTGGTGAAGGAAACAGACATCCAGGTCTGAGAATTGGAGAGCCCCAAACAAGATGAACCTGAAGATGTTCACACCAGGACACATAAAAGTTATAATGTCAAGAGTGAAAGATAAAGGAGAATCTTAAAGGCAGCAACAACAACAATAAAAGCAACTAGTTATGTACAAAGGAACACCCCTAAGACCATGAGCAGATTTTTCAGCTGAAACTTTATATGCCAGAAGGGAGTACAGGGAAGTATAATCTACATGCTAAAAGGGAAGAAAAAAAAAACTATAACCAAGAAGACTCTACCTTGTAAAATATATCATTCAGAAGTGAAAGAAAGGAATTTCCCAGAGAAGCTGAAGCTAAAGGAGTTCATCATCACTGAAGTGGCCTTATAAGAAATGTTAAAGTACTTCTTGAAGCAGAAAAGAGGTCATAAACAAGCTTAAAACTGTGAAAGGAAAAATCTCATTGATAAAAGCAAACATAAAGGTAGGGTATTGACTATTTATAAAACTATTATGAAAATTTAAGGACAAATAGCAAAATCAACTAGATCTATAGTAATTATTTAAGGCATACACAAATTAAAAACTTAATATATGGCATAAATTACATAAAATGTGGGGGATATTAATGTAGTACTCTTAGAATGTGTTAGACCCTATACAACTGACAACTTAAAATAGACTGTTTTGCACAGGATATTTTATATAAACTTCGTGGTGACCACAAACCAAAAACTTTTAATAGATACATAAATAACAAAGAGAAAGAAATCCAAGCATAACAATAAAGTCATCAAAGCACAAGGGAAGAAAGCAACAGAAGAACTATTAAAAACACCATATACGAAAAATAAACTCAAAACGGATTACAGACCTAAATGTGAAATCTGAAACCATAAAATTTCTAGAAGAAAATACAGGCAATAATTTCTCTGACATTGACCACAGAAACATTTTTCTAGATATGTCTCCTCTGGCAAAGGGAAAAAAGCAAAACTAAACCATTGCGACTATATAAACATAAGAAGTTTTTACACAGCAATGGAAACAACAAAACAATATGGCAAGTGAAAGTAGATATTCACAAATGATACATCTCATAAGGGGTTCGTATCCAAAATATATAAAAGAACAACTCAACACCAAAAAAACAAATAGTCCAATTTAAAAATGGGCAAAAGATCTAAATGGACTTTTTTCCAAAGAAGACATACAAATGGCCAACAGACACATGAAAAGATGTTCTACAACACTCATCATCAGCATAATGCAAATTAAAACCACAATGAGGTATCACTTTATACCTGTCAGAATGGCTAAAAATCAAAAAGACAAGAAATGACCAGCATTGGCAAGGATGTGGACAAAAAAGAACCCTGGTACACTGTTAGCAGGACTGCAAATTGATGTAGTCACTGTAGAAAACAGTATGAACAGTTCTCCAAAAATAGAAAATACAGTTACCACATGACCCAGTAATTCAACTACCAGGTATTTACCCAAAGAATACAGAAATGCTAACTCAAAAAGATATATGCACCCCTATGTTACTCCAGCACTATTTATAACAAGATATGGAAACAACCCAAGTGTCCATTCACAGGTTAACAGAAAATGACGGGTATATAGACACAATGGAATATTACTCAGCCATAACAAGGAGATCTTGCCATTAACAACAACATGGATGGATTTAGAAGATATGATTAGTGAAATCAATTAGTCAGAAAAATACCATATGATTTCATTCATATGTGAAATTTAAGAAAACAAGCAAACAAAAATTAAAAAACAAAATGTCTGTTTTTTTAATTTTATTTATTTGAGAGAGAGTGAAAGCAAGCACATGAAAGAGAGCGAGAAAGACAGAACAAGCAGGGAGAGATGCAAAGGGAGAGGGAGAAGCAGACACCCACCCCAACCCATACCCCCACTGAGCAGGGAACCTGAGGTGGAGCTCGATTCCAGGACTCTGGGATCACAACCTGAACCGAAGGCAGATGCTTAACCAACTGAGTCATTCTATGTACCCCAAAACAGACTCTTAAATACATAGAACAAACTGGTTGTTGCCAAAGAGGAGAGTGAGGGACTAGGTGAAATAGATAAAGAGAATTAAAGGTGCACCTATCATGACAAGCACTGAGAAGTATAGAGAATTACTGACCAAATATAACATCATATGTTAGTTCTATTTTTTAAAAAACTAAAGTACTACCAAAAAAAATCCCATAAATCAACAAAATAAAAGTACATAGCTACCAATGATTACTTTAAATATAAATTGTCTAAATGCCCCAATCAAAAAACATATGGTAACAATAGATTTAAAAAAATAAAAGACTCTATATGCTGCCTCCAAGAGACTCACTTCAAACCTAAAGATACATATAGACTGAAACTGAAGGGATGGAAAAAGATATTCCATGCAAATGAAAAGTTAAAAAAACAACCTGGGGTAACAATACTTACTAGATGAAATAGACTTGAAACAAAGACGGTCACAAGAGACAAAGAAATGCATTGCATAACAAAATCAATCCAACAAAAGGACATAACAATAATAAATACCTATGCACCTAACATAGAAGCATTTGAATAGATCAAGTAAATAGTAACAGACATAAAAGAAATTGACAGTAATACATTAAGAGTGCAACTTTAACACTCCACTTATGGCATTGGTACATTATCTAGACAAGAAATCAATAAGGAAATGGTGGATTTAAATGACACATTAGACCAGATGGGCTGAACAGACATATATGGAACAATTCATTGAACTGCAAAATACACCTTCTCTTCAAGTGCACATGGAACATTCTCCAGGATACATTACAAGTTGGGCTACAAAACAAGTATCAATAAATTTAAAAGGACTAAATTTATATCAAACATCTTTTCTTATTTTTATTTTTTCAGCGTAGCAGTATTCATTATTTTTGCATCACACCCAGTGCTCCATGCAATCCGTGCCCTCTCCAATGGGTATTGAACCCACCACCTGGTTCCCCCAACCTCCCCGCCCCTTCAAAACCCTTAGATTGTTTTTCAGAGTCCATAGTCTCTCATGGTGCACCTCCCCTTCCAATTTCCCTCAACTCCCTTCTCCTCTCCATCTCCCCTTGTCCTCCATGCTATTTGTTATGTTCTACAAATAAGTGAAACCATATGAAAATTGACTCTCTCTGCTTGACTTATTTCACTCAGCATAATCTCTTCGAGTCCCATCCATGCTGATACAAAAGTTGGGTATTCGTCCTTTCTGATGGAGGCATAATACTCCATAGTGTGTATGGACCACATCTTCCTTATCCATTGTCCGTTGAAGGGCATCTTGATTCTTTCCACAGTTTGGTGACCGTGGCCATTGCTGCTATAAACATTGGGGTACAGATGGCCCTTCTTTTCACTACATCTGTATCTTTGGGGTAAATACTCACTAGTGCAATGGCAGGGTCATAGGGAAGTTCTATTTTTAATTTCTTGAGGAATCTCCACACTGTTCTCCAAAGAAGGTGCACCAACTTGCATTCCCACCAACAGTATAAGAGGGTTCCCCTTTCTCCACATCCCCTCCAACACATGTTGTTTCCTATCCTGCTAATTTTGGCCATTCTAACTGGTGTAAGGTGGTATCTCAATGTGGTTTTAATTTAAATCTCCCTGATGGCTAGTGATGATGAACATTTTTTTGTGTGTCTGATAGCCATTTGTACGTCTTCAAATATCTTTTCTGACCACAAAAGATATAAAACTAGAAATTACAAGGAAAAAAACTCAAAAAATTACAAACACATAGAGGCTAAACAACATGCTACGAATCCAATAGGGAAATCAAAAAATACCTTGAGACAAATGAAAATAGAAACGCTGTGTTCAAAAATCTGAGACATAGCAAAGGCAGTTCTAAGGGGATGTTTATAGTGATGCAGGCCTATGTCAAAACATAACAAAAACCTCAAACAATCTAAATTTACACCTACAGCAACTAGACAAAGAAGAACAAAGCCCAAATTTAGAAGATGGGAGAAAATAAAGATCAGAGGAGCAATAAATAATATAGAGATTAAAATTACTATAGAAAAGATCAATCTAAGAATGGGTTTCTGAAAAGATAAAACTGATAAACCTTTAACCAAGACATCAAGGAAAAAAAAAAAAGAACTCACACTGATAAATGAAAAAGAAGTTACAATTAACATCATAGAAGTACAAGGGATAAGACAGGACTACCAACAATTATATACCAACAAATTGTAAAACCTAGGAGAAACAGATGAATTCCTAAAAACATATAAACTTCCAGGACTGAATCAGGAAGAAATGTAAATTCTGAATGCACTATTAGCAACAAAACTGAATCAATAATCAAAAATTCCCAAAATTCCAGGAGCAGACAATTTCACAGGTGAATTTTAGTGAACATTTAAAGTAAAGTTAATACCTATCCTTCTCAAACTATTCACACAAATTAGAGCAACGTTTCCAAATTCATTCCACAAAGCCAGCATTACTCTGTTATCAAAGCCAAAAACACTACAAAAAAAAATTATAGGTTAATATTCCTGATGAGCAGCAATGTAAAAATCTTCAACCAAATATTAACAAAACCCAGTTCAAAACTTTATTAGAAGAACCATTCACCACAAACAATTGGCATTTATTCCAGGAATGATCCAACATCCACAGAAACCAGCATGATAATTTATGATAAAGAATCTCAACAAAGTGAGTACAGAAGGAACATACCTCAACATAATAAAAACCATATATGAAAACATCAGGTAAGCTGAAAACTCATCCTTACAATCAGGAACAAGACAAGATTATGTCCATTCCCATCACTTTAATTCAACATAGTACTGGAAGTCCTCACCAGAGAAATTAGACAAGAAAGAAAAGGCATCCAGATTGGAAAGGAAGAAGTAAAATGGTCTCTATGTGCAAATGATAGGACAATATATATAGGAAATGCTAATATACAAAATTTATATATATAGACATCTGTTCCATTTCTATACACTGATAATGAATTATCAGAAAGAGAAATTAAGAAAACAATCCCACTGACAATTGCATCAAAAATAATAAAACATTGGGACACCTGGGTGGCTCAGTAGGTTAAAGCCTCTGCCTTCGGCTCAGGTCATGATCCCAGGGTTCTGGGATTAAGCCCTGCATCGCACTCTCTGCTCAGCGGTGAGCCTGCTTCTCCCCATCTCTCTCTGCCTGCCTCTCTGACTACTTGTGATCTCTGTCAAATAAATAAATAAAATCTTTTTTAAAAAAGTAATAATAATAAAATACCTAAGAATAAATTTAACCAAGAAGATGAAACATCTGTACTATGAAAATTATAAAGCACTAATGAAATAAGTTGAAGACACAAATGTTAAGATATACCATGCTCATGGATTGGAAGAATTAGTATTGTTAAAATATCCATACTACCCAAAGCAATTTACACGTTCAGTGTAATCCCTATCAAAATGCCAACAGCAAGAATATGCTATAGGGAAAAAACAGTCTCTTCAATAGTGTTGGAAAAAGTGAACGGATACATGAAGAATGAAACTGGACCACTTCCTTACACCACATAAAAACATAAACTCTAAATGGATTAAAAACTCTAAGTGCAAGACCTGAAACTAAAAAACCCCTAAAAGAAAACATAAGCAGTAAACTCTTAAACGTCGGTCTGAGCAGAATTTTTGTGTAAGTCTCCTCGGGCAAAAACAAAAAAAGCAGAAATAAAAAATTGAGATTGCATCAAACTAAAGCCTTTTGCACAGTGAAGGAAACCATTAACAAATAAAGAGGCAACCTACTGAATGAAAGCAGATATTTGCAAAGGATATATTCAATAATAGGTTAATAGCCAAAACATACAAAGAACTCGCAGAACACCAAAAACCAATTGGATTTTAAAATGGGCAGAGGACAGCAAAGGAAACAATCAACAAAACTAAAATAAAGCCTGTAGAATGGGAGAACATATTCACAAATGACAGGTAAAGGGCTAGTATCCAAAAATATATAAAGAACTTATCAAACTCAATACCCAAAAAACTAAGAAAATCCAGTGAAGAAATAGGCAGAAGACATAAACAGACACTTCCCCAAGGAAGACATACAAATTGCTGACACATGAAAAAACACTCAAATCACTCAGCATCAGGGAAATCCAAATCAGAACTACAAGGAGATACCACTTCCTACCAGTCAGAAGGGCTAAAATTCACCACTCAGGAAACAACAAATGTTGGCAAGGATGTGGAGAAAGGGAAATCCTCTTACACTTCTGGGGGGAATGCAAGGTGGTACAGCCACTCTGGAAAACAGTATGGAGGTTCCTTAAGATGTTAAAAATAGAGCTACCCTACCACCCAGCAATTACACTACTAGAGATTTATCCAAAGGATACAAAAACAGTGATCCAAAGGGGCACACGCATCCCAGTGTTTATAGCAGCAAAGTCCACAATAGCCAAAAAACAGAAATAGCCCAAATGTCCACTGACCAATGAACGAATAAAGATGTGGTGTATATATGTATGCAATGGAATTTTACTCAGCCATCAAAAATAACGAAATCTTGCCATTTGCAACGTTGTGGATGGAACAAGAGGGTATTATGCTAAGCAAAAGAGTCAGAAAGACTGACCATGAAAAGGCTGAAAGACGGACCAGACAAAGGCATACCATGTGATTTCACTCATGAGGAATTTAAAAGACAAAGCAAATGAACAAAGAGCAAGGGAAGGAAAAATAAAATAAGACAAAAACAGAGGGAGGCAAATCCCAAGAGACTGCGAACTACAGGAAACAAACTGAGGGTTGCTGGAAGGGAGGTCGGTGGGAGAATGGAGTAATTGGGAAGATGGGCATTAAGGAGGGCACTTGACATAATGAACCCTGAGTGTTAAATGCAACTGATCGATCACCACATTCTACCCCTGAAACCAATAATATGCTATATGTTAACTAAATTGAATTTAAATTTTTTAAAAAATGGGCAGAGGACCTGACTAGACACTTTTCCAGGGGCACAGAGAGGGCCAACACACACACTAAAAGATGCTCAACATCACTAATCATCAAGGACATGTAATCCAAAAGCATGATGAATTATCACCTCACACATGTTAGGACAGCTATAATCCAAAACCTAGAAGATACCACGTGTTGGCAAGGATGTGGAGAAGAGGTAGGTCCCTCAAACAGTGTTGGTGCAAATGTAAACTGATACAGCTGCTATGGAAAAACAGTATATGGACCTTCCTTAAAAAACTAAAAATAGAACTACCAAATGACCCAGCAATCCCACTTCTGGGTAGAAACCCAAACTGGATGATATCAGTACCTTGAAGGTTTAGTTGCATTCCCATGTTCAGTGAAGCATTTTTCACAAGAGCCAAGATAGGGAAACAACCTACATGTTCACTGACAGATGAAGGGATAAAGAAACTGCGGTATATATATATGCACAAAGATTACTTAGCCTTCGTAAAGGAGATCCTGCCATTTCCAACAATGGATGAAGGATGGACCTTGAGTGCATTATATAACGTGAAATAAGTTAGAGTAAGATAATTGCCATATGAGTTTTTTTAAGATTTTATTTATTTGACAGAGTGAGAGATCACAAGTAGGCAGAGAGGCAGGCAGAGAGAGAGGGGGAAGCAGGCTCCCTACTGAGCAGAGAGCCCCATGCAGGGCTCCATCCCAGGACCCTGGGATCATGACTTGAGCCGAAGGCAGAGGCTTAACCCAATGAGCCACCCAGGTGCCCCATGAGCTCATTTTTTAAATTTTCTTATTTTTTTATTATGTTACATTAATCACCATACAGTACATCATTAGTTTCTGATGTAATATTCCGTGATTCATTGTTAGTGTATAACACCCAGCACTCCGTGCAACACATGCCCTCCTTAATATCCACCCAAAGATACAGATGTAGTGAAAAGAAGGGCCACATGCGTCCAATGTTCACAGCAGAAATGTCCACAATAGCCAAACTGTGGAAAGAGTGGAGATGCCCTTCAATAGACAAATGCATAAAGAAGACGTGGTCCATATACACAATGAAATATGACTCAGCCATCAGAAGGGATGAATACCCAACTTTTGTATATGAGCTCATTTATATGTAGAATCTAAGAACAAACCAAGTACACACACACACACACGGAAATACTACCACACACCTATTAGAAAGTCTATTTTTTCTGACCATAACAAGTGCTGATGAGGATGCAGAACTGGAGCTTACATACATTGCTAATGCAAATGCAAAACATTACTTCAATTCCCAGAACAGTTGTACAGGTTCTTAGGAGTTAGACATACACTATTATATGACCCAGCAAACCCGTCCTAGGTATTTACAGAAGACACACTCAAATTTATGTGCATACAAAAACCTGTACATGTGTCTTTAGGGAAGGTCTAGTAGCCTAAATTCATAAACTTAAATCTCTCTCAGCTGGTGACTGGGTAAATCAAACCAAGGTACATCCCTACAATGGAATATCCCACAAATAAAAATAAAGTGAACTACCAATAAACACAAATAAATTTCAAATGTATTATCCTAAGTAAAAGCATCCAAACTAAAAAAAAAAAAAAGCAACATACTATATGATTCCATTCATTAGACACTCTGGAAAATGCACTACTAGTGTTGGAGAACATATCAGTGGTCCCCCTGAGAAGGCAAAAAGGGGAGAAGGGAGGTTCTTACAGTGATGGTACTTTTCCACACTGTGGTTGTAGTTGTGATTATACAACAATGTGCATTCATCAAAACTCTTAACAGCATATGTAAGAGAGTGATTTTTACTGTATATGGATTTTTATTATTAATGTAGAAAATGAGACAGAAAGAAGAGGCTTCTTCTGCTTCCTTAGACATCAGCTATCTCTGGATTGGAGACAGGATTCATTTAACAACCATTTAAGACCCATTTTAAAAAATGCACCAAATATAAACAGTCAGCAAAATAGACATCCCTGTCCTTGGGTGGTTCAGTCAACTTGACAGTATCTGAAGAGTAGGAAAACAGAGACCAAGTGGTGTGAATACCATGGCTGCCATCCTTAAATACAACAGAACCCTGCCCCTCCACTGTTCTACTCCCTTCACCTGAAGCTTTTTATGTATTAAACCGTCCACAGCAAACTTCATCAAAGAGTTGTCTACCCTCATTCATGCCCACCACCCAACTCCCTCAATATTATGGAAACTGTCCTCATTTAAGTCACCAAAGAGAGGTTACTCCTCAGTCATCATTTTACTTGACTTCTCAACAGCTTTTGACTCTGATAATCACTCATCCTTCTAGAAACACTGTGTACCCTAGACTCTCCTACTATTTTCCTTCTCAAGCAGTATTAGCATTCCACAAGGCTCAGTCCTACCCTGGGGCCTACGCTCTGCTCTCCCTATGTGCTCTCTCTTGAAAATCTCATTCACTTCCAGTCTCAACTGACATCCAATTATTGTTAAGTCCCAAAGGTCTATCTTCCACTTAGAGCTCTTCTCAAAGCTCCAAACTTAGAGATGCAACCACTATTCAAGATCTCACTTGGCACCAAATGGCTCAGATGACTCAAAAACACCTCAACTCCATGTTCAGCATCTGACATACAAATTCCTCTCGCAAACCTTTCCTATTCACATTTCTCAGTGTCGGTCCTGTCATGAAGTTCACATGACAGAAAGCTAGAAGTTATCGTTGACCATCCTCCACCTCCTTTGCAACCAAATCATCAAGAATACCTACTTATTTCCTAAATAACTTCCAAATTTTTCCACTTTATCCTTACTGCCTCTACCTAGTCCATCAACTATCTTGTAGCTTTGTAACTACTACCTGTTCATGTCACTTTGATTCCTTCCAACCCAGTTGGTTTTTCAAAATGCAAATTTGACCCCCATCACCACTGCCTTTCACAACATAAAAGGTTTCCCATTAAAGTTAGAACAAAATGCAAATCCTCACTAGGTCTGGCACCACTTCCAGTTCTTGTCCCATCCTTCTCACTCACTCCCTTTTCTCCATCCAAGTAGCTTTCTTTCATTCCCTCAAAGGCACCATGCACTCTGCCACCACAGGGACTTTGCACAGACTGTCTTTCTTTGGACTGCACTCATCTCTCCTTGATCCCAGGGGTAGCTAGGACACCTCTTCACCCATCAGCTCTTAAATCAGTATCAGTTCAACAGAGAAGGCTTTCTTTACTCTGAAGTCCAGGTCAGATTCCCCAATTTCTTTTTCTTGGAGCATAGGTTTCCATTTAAAATTAACCAATAATTAGCAGGATGTTCTGATTCTGTCCATCAACACTAGGACTATAAGTTTCAGGAGACCAGGGACTTTGTATTTTTGCCATTGCTACTGCTCCCCTATCTGCCAAGAGTTGAATTTCCTCAATTAGTTAAGCTTCACTATTCCAGTCCATAAAAAGAAGAGAATAACACCTTCTTGCTGGTGGTGGAAGGTTTTCAACATTGAAAAAACTAGCATCCAGTACAGTAGCTGCTGTATAGTGGACACACAATATAGGCTAAAGATTAGACACTTGCAGTCCTACCAAATGAGGTATGTATAATATCCTACATGTCCATACTCTTTGGAATAACATACTGGAAACCTATTAACAGAGGACTTGATTAAATATATTGCGACATATGCACACAACAGAACATACTACACACTACACAGCCTGTAAGGCAACTTTATCTGTATTGATGTAGAAAAATCTTCAAGATCTACTTGTGAATAAAAGCAACATATAGCCAAGTGTGCATAGTGGGCTGCCATTTGTGTCAAAGACTACAGTAAATAATACAAGTTTGAATTATCTTTTGGGTGAAAATGCTCTAACATTTATAAGAAACAAGTAACAGTAGCTACTGGTTGGAAGAGGAGGAGGGAGAGAAACCTCACTACCATTTTTTTTTGTATTTATAGTAAGATTTTATTTAATAAATTATTTTAGGCAAGGTGAAAGTGACTGTGACTATTTAGACTTTTAATAGGTAAATGAGCTAGTAATTTTTAAATTAATTTTTTATCAAAGTAAGCCATGCATTTAGTATGTTTATGAAGCTTAATAATAATAATGTTGTAAGACTTATAATGAAAACTAGCAGACCTTTACTTTGACCTCTTATTCTTTACTTTAAGTCCTGCTTCCAAGGGCAATGACTTTCCGTTCTTTTAGATATTTCTCTTGGTATTGCCACCATATTTCTAAGTAACACAATTATAATTTTAGTTCCTGATTCTTCAGTTTTAGAAATTATAAATTGAGTTTCTCTTATGAAGGGGAGTATTTAGCCCTCTTAAACCCTTTTGCCCCCAGCACACATTCTCCTCCTCTTTGTCACGGGTTTTGGTGAAAAAAATCAGATGATTTTCAATGGGGGCAGGAATAGTCATTCTTAAACACTATTTATTGAAAGATTATAATAACCTACGTTAAGGAGCATGAAGGCCTAATACTACCGTTGAGACCGAATGATACACAGAACATAAAGAAACAAGCTGCTTCCTAGACTTCAAAGGAATGTAGCAATAGCATAAAGACATGTGCCCACAGAAGGAAAGCAGACCTAGACACTCTCCTGGAGAGGGAACTGGCAGGTCTTATAGTCCCTTACCTAGGTGACCCCACCACTTTTTTAAAATTTTTTATTTTTTATAAACATATTTTTATCCCCAGGGGTACAGGTCTGTGAATCACCAGGTTTACACACTTCACAGCACTACCATTTTAACACTTCTAGATCTGGGGACCCATGTGAGCCTCTTAACATGTGCAAACTAGTTCATCAATCCATCAAGATAGTCCTTGTCCTGGGACGCCTGGGTGGCTCAGTTGGTTGGGCGGCTGCCTTCAGCTCAGGTCATGATCCCAGCGTCCTGGGATCGAGTCCCACATCGGGCTCCTTGCTCGGCGGGGAGCCTGCTTCTCCCTCTGCCTCTGCCTGCCACTCTGTCTGCCTGTGCTTGCTCTCGCTTCTCTATGACAAATGAATAAATAAAATCTTAAAAAAAAAAAAAAAAAGATAGTCCTTGTCCTATTAGATACTTAAAACCGCACATCAGAATGCTCCCAACCATCTGTCACACTGCCCTAAAAACATCTCAGATGGGAGACTGGGTCTGGCTACTTCCTCTACAGTCCCAGTCCTACGATCATCCCAGCTCAAGTATAGCAAGGCCGTTTGGGAAAGGGACAGTCTTTAAAATCTCCCAGCTTTGGCATCGGTCTCAGATGGGCAGATCCCTTTTATATTTTCAGATTATCTTAACTCTTACATTCCAGCCCGCTTTGGCCACCCTGTACCTCTGAAGTCTTCATAACTAGAGTTAACGATCGTGGACGTGTTAGCTAAGACAACCATTTCCTTGAGGACTTTCTCTTCAGCCTTAGAAGAGTCCCTAGATTATGCCATCAATAAGAGTAATGATATAATAGTCATAACGGCTCTCAGGTACTGAGTACTTTGTCAGTCACTAGGTTAAAGGCTTTAACATTTTCATTTTTTTACTTTTTTTCTTTAAACAAAGTTAAGTCATATTGCATCAACTCTATGATGTAGATTGTTTCCATTTTACAGGAGAGGAAACTGAGGCTGTGTGCCAAATTTCATTCCATCTGTTCTCTCACTTTATGAGGAATCCCAAACAACTAGTCAAGCCTCAGGAATCCAGTTTATGAACAGTGTTCTTTTTCTTTTTTTTTTTTTTTTTAAAGATTTTATTTTTATTTGTCAGAGAGAGAAACGGAGAGCGAGCATAGGCAGACAGAGTGGTAGGCAGAGACAGAGGGAGAAGCAGGCTCCCTGCCTAGCAAGGAGCCCGATGTGGGACTCGATCCCAGGATGCTGGGATCATGACCTGAGCCGAAGGCAGCTGCTTAACCAACTGAGCCACCCAGGTGCCCCAACAGTGTTCTTTTTTTTAACTTTTTTTTTTTTTTTTTTTTTTTAACCGCAGGGTAACAGGAGGGATAATACTCTTTGGTCTGGGCTTCTGGACGAGTACACTTGACTCCTTTGGTCATAATATTCAGACAACATGTAGCTAGTCTGTTACTTTGCTGTGACACAGGGAACAGCCAATTCTTACCCTATTGTCTTCCTGGATCTCCCAGTCGCTAGAAAAAGCTGCCAGTTGCTGCCCCTGAGAACAGTTCGAAAACTGGAAAAGACTGGAAAACATCCTTCGGTTCTCTTGAGTGTCCGGAAAGATAGCATCTTGGAAATTGACTCCGTGAGGCAAGAGATTATAATTCTCATCCATCCTAATGGGGAAAAAAAGAAAAATCTCAACTCTAGACTGGACAGCCATAGGGCATACCAGCTTTCATCAAGAGTTGTAAAGACTGGCAATCTCGCCATTACACTAGTTCTCACGTGGCTCTCATTTGAGGACTTACCATTTCTAAATGTTTCTCTGCCTCACATTACAGGAGGTAAAATCCTTAAGGTCTTCCCAAAGGGGAGTTTGGGTGAAGGGTTGTGGGGGTGGGGGAGTGCATATAGATTTGTCTACTTGTAGATCTCCCAAGTGGCGTTCTTTCTCACCGAGTGTTCCTCGTTTTTTGACCAAAGGAAAGCCAGTTCTAATGACCCAGGTTCGAATCCTGCCATTGCTACTGCTCTTCTGTCAAGAGTTGAATTTCCTCGATTAGCTAAGCTTCACTATTCCAGTCTGTAAAAAGAGAATAACACCTTCTTGCTGGTGGTGGAAGGACTGCACTAGATCAAGTAGCTGGTATAGAGTGAGTACAGTAGAGAGCTTAACATTTTTATAGAGCTTAGAGTAAACTGTGTGTTGGAAAGAGAAAGAAATCCCATAGAGGAAGAGGAGGTCGAAGTTACCCTTCAGTACTAAGAAGGGATGGAGGCCTCGCCAAGGAGCCTCCACTGCTACTTTCCCCTGTGACACTGCCCAGAATCTGTTCTCATCTCACTGGGTCCCAGAATAACAGGGGAGGAATGATTTGTATGCGGCTGTTAACGCACTTCAGGGCAACACAGCCCTGTGAAATGGAAATCTGTCAGACTACCAGTTGACTCTATTTCTGCCCCTAACTTTTTGTAAATATGTCAGAGGGAAAGATGAAAGAGCTGGCTGACCACCACACAGCCACCGGACAAAGCTCTTTCATGATAAAAATCAGGGAAAAAATCATGTCTGCTCAAGTTCTCCAGCTCTTTTTTTTCTTTGGAAAAGAAAGTTTCAGTGATTAATAGTTTTATAGCTGAGGTCTCAGTGTCCTTCCTAAAGAAACACATGAAAAAGCGGAGTTAAGTTTCTTTGCATCAAGGATACTATCTCACTCCTTGCTGACTTTATTTAGAAACTATACTTCCTCAGCAATTAAAGAAAAAAAAAAAAACTTAATCTCACTAAACCACTCAAGCCAACACGAAGCACGCCACGTATTCTAAACTTAGAGGTTCTGGCTTCAATACGGGAAACATGTGTTGCCATGAGCTTATGAACACCCCCCGGGTGCATCTTACTTTTTTTTTTTCTTTCTCAGCAGGATATGAAGTCTCAAGAACTAAAAATTGAGTCTGCAGACTGGGGTCACAGTCATTCCAACTGTCCTTGCTGCCACTTCACAGACTGGGAAAACTGGAACCATTACCAGTCTCAACTGTGGATTAATTCCCTCACTAGTTTAATACGGAGTTTACATACTAGTTCAAGGCTTCGCTCAGCTGTCCTATATCACCCTGATTCAACTGGAGACAGCCAATGCATTCAGGGTTCCACCTGTTCTCCATTTCAAACTGCAAACCCATTGACTGAATTCTTATACACGTGAATTCCGTCTTGACTGCAGGCCAACTTTCATGGAACTTAACAAGATTCCAGGAGCCTCCGGTCAGAGCACCGCCTGCCTGTTTCACCTATACTCTTCAAAGCACTCTGAACCAGACACCCCTCCAGAAGGCCCCCACAGAAACCTTTGCTATTGTGCAAAGCCCAGAGCTGAGGTCAGATGGTGGTGGATAGTCAAACAAAGGAACAGCTGGGCTGCATTCCACACCATGCCCATCTTGGCATTTCAGCAGGTGGGGGAAAGAGGGACTATTCCTTCCACATCTAACCTGCACCAGGTGTTCTGCGTAACTGTGCGCTAGTCTCAACTGAGATGGTTCCTCACATTATGGAAGTGAGGATAGGGAGGTTCTTCAAAAGACAATTTTCTCAAAAAAAAAAAAAAAAAAAAAATCGCAAGAGGAGCAGAGCCAGAATTCCAACGAGTCTGATTTCAAAGTTTGGGGTTTTTTTGCCCCCTCCTCACCATCCCAAGCTACTCCCAGGGAATCCAATTAAAAGTATACATTTAAAGGAGAAGAGTCAAATGGATTTTTGGAAACCACCTTGGGCTTTTGCCTGAAACAATCTTCTACGCTTTAAGCACAGAAATCAAACCTCGTTTTGTTTGTTTTTAACAGCCTTAGCCAAATGCACCCAGGACCTTTGTCAGACGTCCCGCGGAGCAGGAGAGAAAAAAGAGGAGGGAAAAGGAGCCCATGGCGTATTCCCGAGCCCAAGGCACGGACGGGATTCCCTGTTGTTCCGGCTCCAGATAACGGTGCCCTCGGGAGGTCATGAAATAGCTGGAAGAGGAGGTGTGGGCGGGAGGTGCCGCGCTCACCTGAGGAAGAAGAAATAGGAGTAGTCCTGGACCACGGTGTGGGAGTGACATGAGAAGTAGCCCAGGCCGGTGAGGTTGAGTCTGGAGCCTGCGGGCACCTCGAGCATGCTGCCCCACGCCTGGTCGCAAAGCATCTCAATCTCGGCCGAGTAGAAGAGCCCCGCGTCGCTGGCCTCGTACTGCCACGGCAGGTAGTTGTACAGGCCGTGCACCTCCTGGTGCAGCGCCAGCACCTTGGCGTACACGATGATCTCGGCCAGCTCCGCGCGGCAGCCCTCGCTCAGGGGTCTCCACTCGGAGGGCAGCTGGCAGCCGCGGGCGGCCCCGAGCCGGCCGGCCAGGCAGAGCGCCGCGAGCAGCAGCAGGCGCAGCATGCCGGCGGCGGGAGCTGGCGGCTGGCGCTGCCGGGTTCGGCGCTGCGCCCTAGGCGCACTAGCCTGGGCGCATGGCAGGGACGCCGGGGACTGGCAGGACAGAGCGGGGTGGCGCGGCCGCGGCGAACAGGAGGCGTCGGGGAGCCCGGAGCGCCCGCCCCGGCCGACAGCGCCGCCCCGCCGGCGGGCGAAGGGCAGCCCTGAGCGCTGCGCTCGGAGCCGCTCTCTCCGCAGCCGAGCTTACCGCGCCCGGCCCTCGCCCGCGACGCTTTAAAGGGTCTCGGGGCCGGCGAGATGCCCGCCTCCTGCCCAGCCCCCCGCGACGGGGCGTGGGAGGCGGCGGGAGAGGGCGGGGAGGCGGCCGGGGCGGGCGTGGGCCGCGGGCCAGGGACGCTCGGGAGTCGCGGAGTGCGGTGTCCATACCCCCAGGCCCAGCGCGGAGTCGGGGGAGTGCGGAGCCTGCGCGGGAAGGTCACTTGCTGCCCAGAGCGGCGGCCCAGCCCTCCTCCCTGGCCCCACGGATGCGCTGGGTCAAAGCTTTCCAAGCGGAAAGCCTGCTCCAAAGTGGCCTGCAGACGACAATCGTTGTGGCTTTGCATGAGTGTTCGGCAGACGCGTTTACATTTTCTGTGTCATTCTTTTAGAGTCAAAATGCGTAGAAATCAACTTCTGTTTCACGGAGGTTCATTCGGAAACTCAGCGTGGGCTAATAAACTTTTTTGGAGATCTCTCTTTTGCTCTCCTTCAAGTCGCTTATTTCATGATAATCTTAGAAAAGCCTTAATAAAAGATCTGAAAAGCCATTTTGTCCTGATTTTGCTAAAGCGACATGATTTATATAATTCCTACTTCCAGATTCTGAACACCCTACACCCGAGGAATAAATTACGAAGTAAATTTCAACCAGCTTTTCACAAGTCAGTGTGTGAGTCTGATGAGACTCAGGCTCAGCAGTCTCTCTCTCTCTCTCAACTCAGTGGCTCCGTTTATGTCCAAATGGCCCTAAGTGTTCCTGATATAGTAAGAAAAAAGAAAAAAGAGGACATTTATTTATAACTATATAATATTTTATATATGCATTACATCATGCATATAATCATGCACGTAATATGCATTCCATGGTACTTGTCCTACATATTGTATGTAATATATATTTATAATAAATATGTAAGCAGAACTGCCTTAACATGGAAGACTCCTTGTGCCCTAATCATCTTATTTACTTGGGTTTCTGCAAGTGTGAGTCTCGGAGCCCAGCTAAATTTTTCCATGTCTTGAAGGGAAAGTTCTTAGGGAATTCTGTAAGGAAAGGTGAGGAGAAAAGAGGATAAAGCAGCAGGAGAGGAAGTTTCAAGGCTGGGCTTCACCTCCCTAAGGCCCCCATCTTCTTCCTCTGATCCTTAAATCTTTAGTGCAGTTTAACTCCTGAATGCTTGTTATGACTGTAGTCTTTCAAAGGCAACTCTGTCGTCCAGCCCTATAGGACTGAAACTGGAGGAAGAAACCGTGAGAAGGGCAGGCTCGGGCAAAAGGGGACAAACAAGGGAGGGCTTCAGGCACCCCCAGAACTGGAATGATCAGGACTTCACCCAGCACTGCCCAGCTGGTAAGGGAATGGGAGGCTCCAGTTGCCCCACAATCACATTAGCCCAGAATCTGATCAGTGACTCAGTCAACCAAGTTATTCCTACAGAGTCCTCTATGATGAGCCTAAAAGCAGACAGAAGTAACAGTGAAGCTTCTCACAGATAATAACTAGTACTTACATATCTAGTAGTCAGCCTAGGGCTTTGATGAATTTTTCAGGGAAAAAAACAAACAAACAATTATCGTTAGAGGGAATCCAGTGAACAGTAGTCCTGATGGTGTATATGACCCCCCCAACACACCCCATGGTAGATACCAGACTTTCACACGATGGGTAAATTGTGTTCAAGGATGATCTTGGACACCATATATCAGCACTGCTCATTTGTCTCACTGAGCATGTAAGTTAGGAAACTTCATCATGTCTTGCTCTTAGACCACTCGGGCCACCATGACAAAATACACAGACTAGACAGCTTAATCAGCAGACATTTCTCTTGTTGCAGTTCTAGAGGCCAGAAGTCCAAGATTAAGACATCATCAGGGTTGGTTTCTGGGGAGGGCTCTCTTCCTGGCTTATAGACAGCTGCCTCACACTCTGTGTCTTCATGTGGCCTCTTCTTCCCTGCATGGAGAGAGAGAGAGAGAGATGTGATGTCTCTTCCTCCTTGTATAAGGACACCAATCCTATCAGATTAGAGGCCCACCCATGTGACCTAAAGAAGTAATTACCTCCCTAAAGTCTTCATGTCCAAATGCAATCTCTTTGGGGGTTAGGATTCCACATGTGAAACTGGGGGGAGAGGGAAGGAGACACAATTTGGTCTGTTACAGATACTTAGCAGGCATTCTGAAGGTTTGCCAGAGAAAGAGAGATAGAGGATATAAAATGGTCTGTATTCCTGGCAAGCAGACATTGAGCAAGCATGGCTAAATGATTATATTACTTGCTAAAGTGTATTCATTGCTTACTGTGGGCCAAGCAATACTGTAAGGACTTTGAATGTGTTATCTTAATTAATTCTCCAAACAACACTCCGAAGTACATACCACCATCATCCTTGTTCTGTAAATAAGGAAACTTGGGCACAGAGAGGTTACTTGACATACACGAGATCACAGAGTTGGAAAGTGACTGAGCCAGGATTCAAACCCCAGTATCAGACACCAGAATAGGTGCATTTAACTACAACATGAGAATACAGATGAAAGAGGCACTGTTGTAAAGGTGCAAAGAGGGACATCTGGGTGGCTAACTTGGTTGAGCATCCAGCTGGTGATTTCGGCTCCGGACACCATCTTGGAATCATGGGATCGAGTCCCACACCCGGCTCCATGCTCCACAGGGAGTCTGCTCGAAGATTCTCTCCCTCCTCACCCCACTCTTTAAAATAAATGGGGCACCTTGGTGGCTCAATCGTCAAGCCTCTGCCTTTGGCTCAGGTCCTGACCAGGGTCCTAGGATGGAGCCCAGCATCAGGCTCCCTGCTCAGCTAGAAGCCTGCTTCTCCCTCTCTCACCCCCCCTGTTTGTGTTCCATCTATGGCTGTCAAATAAATAAACAAAAATCTTTAAAAAAATATGGGCGCCTGGGTGGCTCAGTGGGTTAAGCCGCTGCCTTCGGCTCAGGTCATGATCTCAAGGTCCTGGGATCGAGTCCCGCATCGGGCTCTCTGCTCAGCAGGGAGCCTGCTTCCCTCTCTCTCTCTGCCTGCCTCTCCATCTACTTGTGATTTCTCTCCGTCAAATAAATAAATAAAATCTTTAAAAAAAAAAAATAAAAAAATAAAGGTGCAAGTGGGCCATTCATCTAGAATGTTTGCATAGTAATAACATTAGCATAAACACCAGGGATGGCTAAAGCAGTATGTCACCAGACTAACATTAATTTTGTGTTAACCAGCAACCCAGCTCCGTGTTAGTCTTATGCCATAACTTACAGATAGGATGGTATGCAAGCTTTTCAACGGCATCTTCAAAAGTCTCAGAAGCCTGGGCAAGATTTGTCCACTTCAACAGTTCTTGAAACCCTGACTTTTCTTTCCATTTAGACAAGCAAGTAAAAAAATCTGTATGCATGGCTGATTTCTCTCTTCTTGTATAAACTTGACAGAATCCAAACTCTTCCAATACTACCCAGAATGTATTATCCAGAAATGAGCACCTTTGAGAGATTGTCTTTCTCCTGGACTCTTCACAGAAATGTCAGTGATGCTTCTCTTCTCCTCAGTCAGGTCTGGCAGAGCACCACAGTGACTGGGGTGATTCACCTGGGGCCATAGGGAGTCCTCTGGAGAGCATCTTCTCTTTGCAGACTAAGAATTCCATACAAGTAGAACACAAGGCAGCCAGGGTAGGAAGCAAAAATTCTACCAGTGAATGATTAGGCTTACAAGTCAATGAGCCACTTCCACTCCTTGATTCCAAGACCCATATGTTCTGATTGGGGGGAAACACCACCTTGGATTATTCTCTGTTTCAAAGCATATCCGGTATTCTTTTTCTTTTTCTTTTAAGATTTTGTCTAGTTATTTGAGAGAGAACGAGAGCCACAGAGGGAGAGTGAGAAGGAGAAGCAGACTCCCTGCTGAGTGGGAAACCTGATGTGGGACTCTATCCCAGGCCCCTGAGATCATAACCTGAACCAAAGGCAGATGTTTAACTGACTGAGCCACTCAGGCAGCCCTTGGTATTCTTTAATATAGCACCCATTTCTTTTAAGGCATGCCTCTCAACTGACACAAATGAGTCTTCAGTGAGCCATTCTATTACATTAGTAAGCTTTCAAAATTTGCCTAATTGCTTCTAATTGATGGAGTATGGAGAAGACCAGTTAATTTCATGGCCAAGAGCCCATTGCTGCATTCCTTTTGCTATAAAAGAAGCAGTGCTATGGAAATCACCGATCAGAAACAGTTTTACGGGAAATACCACGATGGGGGTAAGGGGTTCTGTGAGTCCATAGACAGTGCTACTGGCGGAGGCATTGTCGGGCAGGAAAGGTGTATTCAGGTCCGGAACATGTCTATTCCACTGAGGACAAATCTCTGCCCTCTCCAGGATGGAATAGGTCCAATGTAATCAGCCTGCCATGAGGTGACTGGTTGGTTCCCCCAGTGAAGGGGACCATAGTAGGGAATCACTATTGGTCTCTTGCTAACACAGTAGGCTCTCAGCAGTGGTGTTTGCCAGGTCAGCCTTGGTAAGAGCAAATCCATGCTGTCAAACCAATGCATAGCCTCTATCCCTATCACCATGGCTACTCTTTTCATGCACCCATTGAGCAAGCACTGGAGTGGCTGGGAAAAGAGAATGACACCCACAGAATATATGATTTGTCCACCTAATTACTGAGAGCTTCTCTTCAGTGAATGTCTTTGGTCGTCATTTACTTGGGACACAAACATCTTTATAATCTGATCTTCTAAGAGGTCCATCCACAGACCTCCTCCCCAGACATCCTTGTCACCCATTTTCCAAATCTATTCTTTTTTCAAGTACCTAGCAATCTGTGATGGTTAATTTTATGTATCAGTTTAAATGGTCCACAGAGCACCCAGATTAACCATTTCTGAGTGTGTGTGTGAGGATGTTTCCAGATGAGATTAGCATTTAAATTAGTGGATTCAACGAAGTAAGCAGCCCTCCTTAGTACAGGTCAGACCCTATCCAATCCACTGAGGGACTAAATAGAACAGAAAGTGGAAGGAGGAATTTGCAACCCTGTCTTTTTTCTCCCTGCATCATTCCTTTAGCTGGGACATCTCATCTCATCTTCTCCTACCCTCAGAATTTACACCATTAGTTCCCATGGTTCTCAGTGCCTGGGACTCAGACTGATATACATACCACTATTTTTTAAAAAGAAAGTGGTCATATCCAGCACAAGGCATAGATATGCTCCAAAATCCTAGAGCTTGGTGTTGTGACTATATGGTCAGTGCTTGCCCACAGGCTCCTTATAGCATAACCATTTGCCACAGACACTTTAAGTATCATTGGACCTAATGGGTAAAATGTCCCAAGGGATAAAGTGGCTTATACTACAGCCTGAACTTGTGGCAGTGGCAGAGCATTCTTTTGCTCATCTCTACTTAGAACTGGTAGCCTTATCGTTGATTCTGTAGATGATCCAAATAGCACATGCAAATGCTGTGTATAATGTATATATTGCTCCCCAAATACAAAAAGGCTCACCAAGAATTTTGCCTTTTTTTTCATTGTAGGTGGTTCAAAGAACAGCAACTCAACCATCCCTCGGGAAAAGTGACATTTAAACTTCCAGAAACTTCGCCGAGGTCACAGGCCCGTGAATTTTTCTAAGATCTATCTCTTACCTTCTAATTCCCATTAGGAAGGCCCCTCAAGTATCTGCTACTTTGTGAACATCAGAGCCAATCATCATAATGTCACCAGCAAGGTAGAGTTTGATGTTTTGTAACATGTCAGGACAATCAGGGTCTTGGCAGAATAAATGCAACAAAGAGCAGAATTGGCCTAGCCTGGGGCAGAACTGGGAAAGTATACTGTTAGCCCGGACAAGAAAAGGCAAACTATTTCTGGTAGTCTTCACAAATTGGTATAGAGAAAAAGACATATGCCAGGTCAACAGTGGCAAAGCAAATGTCAAGGAACATGTCATTTTGCCCCAGGAAAGATACTATACCTGGGTTAGCATGTGAAATTTTAGTTACCACCTCAATAGTTTGCAGTATAAGTTGCTCCTTTTTCAAGATGCATGTGATTTTTGCCCAGGCCAAACTGATGAGTTCAATGGAGATGTGATAAGTATCGTGTTTTGTGTCAGTCTCAGCTGGAAACCAGGGTCTGGACCAACCCCATGTGGTTCTCCTATTGATTGCAAGATGCCCTCAGCAGTAACCATCAGGACACTTTGAAAAACAAGTTTGTTACTTACAAGTCCTGCAAATTACATAGCACACATGAGGCTACACAGCAAGGTCACGGGTAGAAAAAGAGCAGGGACCTGGAGTTCTGCTTTTATTGGAGTTAAGAATAGGTTGCCTAGTGTTTAGCAGGCTCCTTCTTCATCAGTGAATTTAAAACACAAGAGCAGAAATTTATAGCCTGTGACTAGAAAAACCAACAGCTTCAATGCTCAGTTATCAAAATCAACTGAGATCTCTAAAAAGAATGGAGCCTGGGGGCAGCTTGATTCTTCATCTAGCCCTGTGGCTGGCACTGTATTTATTCAAGATCCCTGTCTTTGAAGTGCAGGCCTCTATGAAGTGCATGCTTCAGCCATCAGAAAAAAGGAAAAAAGAAAAAAATAACTGTCATGTCTTCCACGACTTGCATTTTTTTCATGCCTTCAGCAGCATTATTTTTATGATCCCTGCCCCCCGCATCACCCTGGGGTGCAGTATTACTTCTGACTTCCTTTCTTGTTATGACTGGAAATCCTAGGAGCTTCCACGTAACCCTTCCTACCCTAATAGCCATCGCCCAAGGGTCAGAGAGCACATGTGGGGATTCTGCCAGTTGTCAACTCTGTCTATTCCATGTGTACCTCCAGAAACTGGGAAAATAAGCACTAGCTGAGTCTCTGAACCAAGTGGCCCAATATGGGTCTGATTTGAGCTACACATCATCTATAATCTGAACATCATAAAATTTCACTTTGGCTGTGGGGACCTCTGGGATTAAGATCATTTCAGAACTGGTTTCTAAAAATCCCCAAAACATCTTGGTATTTCCTTTTTCCAATGGACAGTCATTCTAGTAAATTGCCTCCAGTCCTTTTAAAGAAATCTTAGAAGATAATTACAATGTATGTTTGTGGCAGTGGTGTGGAGTCCTTCCTCAAGGGTACCTGGTCTATCTTTCAATCAAAGGTCTCTGTCTCTGTGACTTTACCTATATCTGGAAACTGGGTAAGAGACCTCAAGCCTCCTTGGTAGCAACTTAAGTCTGGCTTTCTACTGTGAGGCTTACAGTTTTTCCTGTTCTGTAGATCAAGCAATATTCTAGTAGACTCCTTGTAATTACTACTGAGGGACACCATGATCAACTAGCCACTGCCAAAGATCTCCAACATTCAAAACATTCTGATTAGTAGTATGTACCTCCTGTCCTTTATAATATAGGTGCTAACCTTACCTTAGGCAGTTAAATGTGCTGCTTGTCCCCTGCTACTTCAAAATCCCATCACCCCCTTTAAAATCAGGGAACCCAGTGGTGCCTGGGTGGTTCAGTGGGTTAAAGCCTTTGCCTTCGGCTCAGGTCATGATCTCAGGGTCCTGGGATCGAGCCCCACATCGGGCTCTCTGCTCAGCAGGGAGCCTGTCCCCCCCCACCTCTCTCTGCCTGCCTCTCTGCCTACTTGTGATCTCTGTCTGTCAAATAAGTAACTAAAATCTTTTTTAAAAAACAACTGAGGGATTTGAAGTGGCGGGGGGGTGGGAGGTTGGGGTAACAGGTGGTGGGTATTATAGAGGGCACAGATTGCATGGAGCACTGGGTGTGGTGAAAAAATAATGAATATTGTATTTCTGAAAATAAATAAATTAATTTAATTTAAAAAAATGAAATATTAAAAAAAATCAGGGAACCCACATAAATGGTGGCATCCCCTAAAGTCAGACCTTTCCTAGAAAGGAGAACAGGCACAGAGATTTTTAGGGAGGCAATGGCTTCCCTCATTTATATTTCATTGCTTTTGTGAAGGGAGTGTCTTTGGGCCATCTTGTGAAATATAGTTGGGAGCTGGATGTGCAGGTCACATAAACATTCAGTTCAATATTCCCAACTTCTTAAGCCTTTGGAGTATCTCCTCCACATTAAGCTATGGAAGCTCTGACATCTCAACCTCATTAAATATATGCTATCATTGAATCTAAATTTTCATCAACCAATCAAGAAAACTCTTAGAGCCACCTCTAGCAGTACACTGAATCTATACTCTCTAATAAATACATCAATATCAATAAATTTGGCCAGAAATAGTGTTACACCCCTCCCACCTTAGTTCTGTCCAGATTCTGTTGATACATATTGGCAAAGTCTTGCAATTCTTTTAGTGCGTAGGCTATTTCCTTCTGGGTCATAGTCATACCTGTCCACTGAAGTATACTGAGGTTTGACCTAATTACAGCTCTAGCTGACTTTAACTGTGGCTACAGCTGCCTTATGGGAGACTCTTCTGCACTAATTGAGCAGGACCATCCAAAGATGGAGAGACCCAGTACTGCCAATATGTCATTTCCTTCTAAAATAAGTTTAACAAAATCCCAATCAAAAGCACAATGGAAATTTTTTAAGTTTGAATTTAAAAAATTATTCTAAATTAATCACAATAAGTAAATGAGTGAGTTCTTCCATTCTTTCTCCTCTTCATATCATTTCCTGAAAAACTCAGTCCTAAACCCCATGGGACCAAACCACATTATATGTCCAAGTTGGGGTGGGAAATGGGATATAGAAGGCCAAACAAAATAAGTAGAATTCTGAATACAGCTGCCCATCACAGGAATAAGCCACAAAGGGTAAGGACAGCTCCATGCAAAGGAGAACCCAGCACAGGATATCAGAGCTCCAGCAAGGTCCCATGTATGTCATGGGACTCTGGAGCCCAAGAAGCTGAGGAAGATAACCATGGGGGAAAGCAGCCTTTGCAAAGATGCATGTCTAAGTAGGGCAAAGAAGAAGCTCTATAGGGGTATAGCCCAACATGAGTTTCAGAAGCCAACGGGGTGAGGACATTCACATAATTGTCTGGTACAAGATGTCAGTGCATAAACCAGTGGGGGAGGGCTTTCATGTAGAAGGTGATAACAAGTGCAGAATGTCAAAGCAAGGTCAGAGTAAGGTGGTGACCATACAGAAGAGCAGCTTAGGGCATGGAGTCAGAGGCTTAGCAAGGTAAAGAGAGTGTCCATATCAGGGAAGGCACCAGCAGTCCAGTGAGTGTCAGAGCCCAAGCACATCTGCAAGAGGTATGGGATGGTACAGTGGTGGGAGAATGGATAGACACAGGAAGTTGACCAAATAAGCAAATATCTTAAGGATAATGGAAGCTGGGTTTCTACTGTCAGAGAAAGGAGTTACAAATATGAAAACAGAGAAAAACAGAATAAAGCATGTGGTTCATGGTCCTCAATATAATACAAATTGTTTTTAAATAATGTAAAAATATAATGGTGTATAACTGTGCATGTATGGATATACATCTTTGTCTCAAAGTCTTAGTGCAATCTTGAGTTTTAATAAACTCAGAAATATACATGTTACATGCTTACAAAAGAGAGAGAGAGAGAATTCTTGATTAAAGACTCTCAATAGGCGCTCCTGGGGTGGTTCTCAGTTAAGCGTCCAATTCCTGGTTTCAGCCCAGGTCATGATCTTACAGTTGTAGGATGAAACCCCACACTGGGTTTTGTATTCAGGGCAGAGTGGGCTTCAGATTCCCTCTTACTCTCCCTCCTCCTCCTCCTCCTCTCGCTCTCAAATAAATAAACTCTTAAAAAAAAAAAAAAACTCTCAGTAAACTAGCAGTAGAAGGGAATTTCCTAAATCCAAGGCACAGCATCTGTGAAAAATGTATTGCTAACATTAATGCGAGAGATTGAATATTTCTACCTAAGACTTCTCTTACCTCTTCTATTCAACACATTACTAGAGGCTCTAGATAGTGGTAAGCAATAAAAAGAAATAAAAAGCATTGTGAAAAGGAATACTTAAAATTCCATTTTTTAAAAAAATATTTTATTTATTTATTTGACAGAGAGAGTGATCACAAGTAGGCAAAGAGGCAGGCAGAGAGAGAGGGGGGAGGCAGGCTCCCCGCTGAGCAGAGAGCCCGATGCGGGGCTCAATCCCAGGACCCTGGAATCAGACCTGAGCCGAAGGCAGAGGCTTAAACCCACTGAGCCACCCAGGTGCCCCTAAAATTCCATTTATTTACAGCTGACATAATCATCTATGTAGACATGAATCTAGAAAAAAGCTACTAGGACTAATAAGCAAATTTAACAAGATGCAGAATGTGTGACCGATATACAAAAATCAGTCTATACTCTAACAATGAACAATTGGAAATTGAAATTTAAAAAATAATACAGTAGCATCAAATACATAAAATATCCAGAAATAAATCTGGGGAAAAAAAAGTGAAAGCCTGTACACTGAAAACTACAAAATATTTAGTGAGAGAAAACATTGAAAAATGATGATACATGCTTTGCTAATAGGTTAGGAAATTCAGTATTGTTACAGTGCCAATTTTAATCAAATTGATCTGCAAATTCAATGCAATCCCCATCAAAATCCGGTGGACTCTTTAATATAAATTAACAAGCAGATTCCAAAGTTGATACAGAATGCAAAGAACTTAGGGGTGCCTGAATGGCTCAACTGGTTAAGCATCTGCCTTTGGGTTGGGTCATGATCTCAGGGTTCTAGAACTGAGACCCACATCAGGCCCTCTGTTCAGTGGGGAGCCAGCTTTCCCCTCTCTCTGTGTCTGCCTCTCCACCTGCTTGTGCTCTCTCTGTGTCAAATAAATTTTAAAAATCGTTTTAAAAAAATAATGCAAAGATCTTAGAATAGCCAAAATTACTAAAAAAATAAAGAGCCAAATTAGAAGGCTAACATTATCTGGTTTTAGGACATAATAAAGTTAGCAAAATCAATCATGTGTGCTTTGTTGTGAACACAGACACACAGTCAATGAAACAAAATAAGTGCAGAAAAAAACTCATATATATGATTTTCTATAACTGATGTTCTGCAAAGATACAGAGGCAGTCATTGAAAAAATGGTAGTGTTTTGAACAAATGGTGCTAGAATAATTGGATATATGTATGCAAAAAAGAAAAAAAAACACAACAAATCAAAACAAAATAGAAAAAGAAGTCTTCAACCCATACCTTGCATCATATACAAAAATTACCTCTAAAGCTTTTAAGAGAATGCCTCTGCTAACTTGGGTTAAACAAATATTGGGTTTTGTCAAAATTTAAAACTTCTACTTCTCTAAAGACACCACTAAAAGAATGAAACATCAAGCTATAGACTGGAAGAAAATATTTGCAAAGCATATATCTTATAAAGGATGCATATATTCATATGATGAATAGGCTAGTTATTTTCATTGTGGTTATATTCTCATGCGTATATTCACATGACAAAATTTACCAAGTTGTGCATTTTAATATGTGCAGTTTAGTTTATGTCAGTGGCAATGAAGAAAACTGTGTTTTATTTTTTTTAATTTATTTATTTTTTATTTATTTTCAGCACAACAGTATTCATTATTTTTGCACCACACCCAGTGCTCCATGCAATCCGTGCCCTCTATAATACCCACCACCTGGTTCCCCCAACCTCCCACCCCCCACCACTTCAAACCCCTCAGATTGTTTTTCAGAATCCATAGTCTCTCATGATTCACCTCCCCTTCCAATTTCCCTCAACTACCTTCTCCTCTCTAACTCCCCATGTCCTCCATGCTATTTGTTATACTCCACAAACAAGTGAAACCATATGATAATTGACTCTCTCTGCTTGACTTATTTCACTCAGCATAATCTCTTCCAGTCCCGTCCATGTTGCTACAAAAGTTGGGTATTCATCTTTTCTGATGGAGGGATAATACTCCATAGTGTATATGGACCACATTGAAAACTGTGTTTTTTTTTTTTTTAATTTTTTATTTTTTATAAACATATATTTTTTATATACATATATTTTTATCCCCAGGTCTGTGAATCACCAGGTTTACACACTTCACAGCACTCACCTGTGTTTTAAATTCACATAATTACTATATTGTGCTATACACAATTCTAGTCAATTTTCAAATTGTATAAAACTTTCATCAGCTATTCCTCAATAACATAAAAGATTTCCTTTTAATTCTAGCTTTCAGACCATACAAAAAAATAAGGGCTTTGGACTCATTGGTTTTGCTTTATTTTATTGAGACATAATTGACATTCCATAAAATTCATCCCCTTAAAGTATAGGATTCAATGGTTTTTAGTATATTCACAAGGTTACATAACCATTGCTATGTAATTTCCAAATATTTTCAGCACCCCAAAATGAGACCCCAAACCCATTACCAGTCACTGCCAATTTCCTCTTCCTTCAATTTTTGGCAATTAATAATCTACATTCTATATCTATCATTTTCTTATTCTGGACTAAATAGACTAAACAGTTTGTGGCCTTTTGTATTAGGCTATTTTGATTTTGCATAATACTTTCAAGGTTTATGCATGTTTAATATGAATTAGTGATTCATTCCTTTTTATGGCTGAATAATATTCTGTTGTATGGATATACCATATTTTGTTTATCCATTCATTAATTACTGAACATTTAGGTTATTTCCACTTTTTGTCTCTTATGAGCAATGCTTCTGTCAACATTCATTTACAAGTTTTTGTATGAATATATGTCTTTAATTCTTTCAGGTAAAACGTAAGCATGGAATTGCTGGGTCATAAGACAAATATATGTTAACATTTGGGGAATTGCCAAACTGTTTTCCCAAGAAATGACACCATTTTACAATCCCACCATCAATCTATGACGGTTCATATTTCTCTACATCCTCAGCAACATTGGTCTTTGTGTTTTATTCTAGCAATTGTGTGTTAAATCAATCTTGCATTCCTAGGATGAATCTGTAGATCCCTTTGGGGATTATTATCATCTTTATTCAATGTACATGGGATACCCCTCCATTTATTTAGGCCTTTAATTTCTTTTAATTTTTAAAAAATTTTTAAAATTTATAGATGTTTTGTAGTTTTCAGTGTGCAAGTCATGCAGTTGTTTGATCCAATCTATTCTTATGCCTTTTATTCTTTTTGATATGATTTGTAAATGGAATTGTTTTTCTAAGTTCATGATTTGCTTCTTCGTTGCTCTGTGTAGAGATACAACTGGTTTTTGTATATTGATTTTGCATCCTACAACCTGGATGATCTCCTATATCTGCTCTAATATTTTTTGTCAATTTTTTAGGATTTTTCTATAAAATACCATGTCATTAGCATATAAAGGTAGTTGCACTTCTTCTTTACCAATCTTAATGCCTTTTTATTTCTTTTTCTTACTGAATTAGCCTGGCTAGAATTTCCAATACAATGTTGAATATAAGGGGCAAAGACAAAATCCTGGTCTCTTCGTGATTGTAGACAGAAAGTTCCTAGTCTTTTAACATTAAATATAATGTTAGCTGTGAGCTTTTCACAGATGCCCTTTATCACATTAAGGATGTCCCCTCCAATTTGTAATTTCTAATTGTTGTATTTTTTCTTTAAGGTGTTGTGTTTTGCCAAATGTATTTGTCTATTGATTTGATTATGTATTCTTTTACTTCTATTAATATGGTGTATTGATTTTCATGGGTTGAACCAACCTTACATTCCCAGGACAAATCTACTTGGTCAAGGTGTACAATTCTTTTTATTTGTTGCTGGATTCAGTTTGCTAGTTTTTTTTTTTTTTGAAGATTTTTGCATCTATACTCACAAAAGATATCAGTCTGTATTTTTCATTTCTTGGGGGTGATGGGGGTTTTTCATTGTTTTGTTTTGTTTTGGTGTCAAGGTATGACTGGTCTCATAGAATGAGTGAGCAAGTCTCCCAACTTTTTTTTTTTTTTTTGGAAGATTTTGTGATTTATTGGTATTAGTTCTTCTTTAAATGTTTGATAGGATATACCAGAAAAATCATGTCTACCTGAACTTTTCTTTGTGGAAGGAGTTTTGATCACTGACTCAATCTCTTTACCTGACATATACCCATTCAGATTTTCTAATTCTTTTTGAGTCAGTTTTGGCAATTTGTGCCTTTTTAGGAATTTTTCCCTTTCACCTAGATTATCTAGTTTGTTGGAAGAATGTTGTTTTGATGAATTCATGACAGTTTTGATGTGATCCCACAAGAAAAAGTTTAATGGAGATAGATAGGTGACAGGGTGGCCAAACAAGGGAACCCCCACTACTGAGAACCAATTCACTGGTCTTAGAAATTCTCATCCATAAAACTATCACAAATAAAACATTTAAATAAAAATTTTTTATTCAAAATTCAAAAAACTAAATTTAAAGAAGTATAAGAAACTAACCTTCCCAGTGATTTTTGTTTATTTGTAGCTCTTGCACTTCTGAAGTTATTAAAACCTAAGACTACACTAAGATGTAAGGACACCGTGATACACACAGACACACACACACACACACACACACACTCCCCAGCTCTGTCCACTGAGAGAGCCAGGAGCACCTAGTGACAGATCTAGGCTTCTAACTATCATCCTCCAATAAAGGAACCAGGGCTTTTTGGAGAAATGACTGATTCCATAGAGTGGTTTTGAGAACATGCCAGGAATATTGCTGTGCCAAAAAAATAAAAAAGTAAGAGAGTATTCAGTGAATAACAGGGACATGTCAACACACATACCCATGCACACACATACAATCTAGACTGAAGGAACTCGCAGTCATCAATTAAAATTAATAATGATAATAATGGATTACAACCTATAATTTACTATTTATGATAATTGTAATTATAAATAGCTTACTATTTACAATAGTAAATGCATGAATGAATAAACAGAACATTCTAGGGACATTTACCTAGTTACAAATAGCTCCCAACAACATATTTATGTATTACAAAGAAAAAAAAAGAATAACTTTATGATTCAAAAAGCGTGGCAGATACCACCTTCATCAAAATAAACATCCTGAGTAATGAGACACATTAAAATCACATGCTACCTGATAAAACGCAATGACAACATCACTTCTATGATGTTCCTAATGAAGGTATGTAACACAAATATGATAGTGAAGAAATATCAAAAAAACTGATGAATACCCTACTGAATAACTGGTCTCTAGTCTTTGAAATTGTCAAGTTCACAAAAAATCAGCAAAAGATCCAGTAGCTGTTCCAGATTGAAGGAAATGAAAAAGACATGCAAAAACATAAATGCAAACATGATTCTGAACTGGGTCCTTTTGGTATAAAGGACATTATTGGGAGAAGTGAGAAAACTTGAGTAGAATCTGACATTTCAAAGATAATAATGCATCAAAGCTAATTTTCAATTTCTACAGCCTTGATTGTAGGAAGCGCACACTAATACATTTGCAGGTAATGGGACATTATGAACCAAATTTTTCTCAAATTGTTCCAGAAAAAAATTTGTTAGTACTGAATCTGCAACTTTTCTGTTGATTTGAAGATGTTTCAAACTAAAAAAGGGAAGGAAAATTAATAAGGGGAATAGCTAAGATATGTTTAAAAGAGGACTGGCAGAAGGGGCGCCTGGGTGACACTGTCGGTTGAGCATCTGACTCTTGACTTCGGTTCAGGTCATCATCTCATGATCTGGATTTGAGCCCTGCACTGGGGCTCTGCACTCACACAGAACCTGTTTCTCTCTCTCTCTCTCTCTCTCTCTCTCTCTCCCCTTTCCTCTGGCCCTCCCCCAACTTGCACATACACACACTCTCTCTCTCTTAAATAAATAAATAAATAAATAAATAAATAAGGACTGGCAGGGATAATTTGCCCTTCTAGATATTCAAGTATATTGCACAGCTGCAATGCTTGAAAGGGTGGTAACTATGCAAGGAAGCAACAGGCATATTAGGAGAAAAAAAGAGATCTGTGTTTATAAGAACTTAATACAATATGTGGGAATGACCCAAATTGCCAACAATCAGGGACTGCTTTATAAAATGTCACACGTTTATAGATTTATCACAATTAAATATAATTTAACAAATTCCAAATGACAAGCACACGATGTAATGTTAAGTGAGGGAAGAGTAGAAATGATCTATGTGCACGTGATGGGTTCTTCAGGTACTGGTAACGTTCCGTGTCTTGACTATAGTGGTAGCCATATATGGTCATTAATTTTGTTTCATAACCCTGTCCTACGATTTGTCCTGATGTATGTTACAACAAAAGATCTTTAAAGGACATTAGGACCCTTTATCATACTGGACTAGATTTCAAATATGCTAAGCAGATCAAATTTCCATACTTTCTTACACAGATGAGGAACCACGTTCCAAAAAAGTTAAACCATTTCTCTCCTGGAGCTGTTAGATACCAAGGCCAGGATATAGACTCCTCTGAGCTTTGGCTACAGCACAATCCTGTGTCCCCAACGTTAGTGGTAAGAAAGACAACAGTTCCTGGGTTACATCACAACAGTTTCTGTGATTATATGCCCCTAAAAGTGTCAGAGAGTGAGCTGAGCACTTTGCAGGTATCACTCACCTAGCCCTCACAGTAGCCTGAAAAGAGGGTATATTACTTCCAATTTACAGTTAAGGAAAAGGGGCACAATATTGGTAAATGAAGCTGCAATTCAGATCCTAGTGCACTCATTAGAGAAACACTAATTTGCAGGTCTGTGTAAAGTTCTGGAAAGATACCGGAGACATAAAGATGTTAAGACACAATTCCTACCCTCCAGGAGCTTACCATCTTGATGAACTCCAAATTTAGGCCATTCCATCTATGCCTACTGCTGTTCTCCAACAGGAGTGCCTCTCTGTTGTACCTAAATACAGTCCAGAGTCAAATACTTCTCCCAACAGCAATCCAGTTACCTAACCCCAAAGTTAACAAATGAACAACCGTCCCCCCCAGCAACTATGATTCAGAATTATCCTACCTGAATTAGGTTCAGAAGTTTCTTTTATGTTTGCCTCTTCTTTTACTACTATACATGGGGAATCAACCCTGAAAGACTAACCATAGATCAACTTAAAAATAGAAGATGTTCTTCCTATTATATCATATTTCCTACTCATGCAGTGCCTTTCTTGGAGGCTCCCAATGCAGCTATGTAAATGTTAACTCATTCTTCCTTCTGGTATCCTTGGGAGGCAGGAAGCCAATGTTATTTCATAGATAAAGAAGCTGGAATCCCAAGAGGTGAAATGCCTTACCCGGGGTCACATAACTATAGGCTGTCAGGGGTGCTGGGAATGGGGCAAGGGGTTAGGAATCCCTGCCTGGGGCCCCCTGGCTCCCAAATGGGGCCTCTTCCTCATGAGATAACTTTGTATGTTAAAACTCTGTTGGAATCTTGCTCTATTGCAGGAAAGTTATGGGACTGCTGAGAAAAAACATTAATGCGTGGTACATTTTCAGGAGATGGGTTTAAAACATGTAGCCACTGTCTACTTAGTTGAAAATACATTCAATTTAGAGATAGATATTTAGCCCAAATGACCCTTCCAGTGACCATGAGTCTATGACTTGAGTCCATGAGTCTTGTCAGGAAAAGACAGAAACAGGAAACTAAACTCTCAATAGACATCTTAATCTGTGTCATTTTGGCATCTGCATTTCAGGGGGGAAAATCGAGCTAAGTTTGGGGTCAACAAGCACCCCATAACAATGCGCTATGCTTCCCTCCTCACTCTACTGCCTTGATGAAGACACTCCCAGCAGCCCTTTTCACAGTTGGCAAAACAGAAACAGTTGATTTTTCAAGTAATCAAGATGAGGCTCCAAGATTCCTGTGATATTTTTAAGTCCATCAAATCAAGTTCCCAACATTCTCTTGTATAAATTTTTAGACACTAAATGGAAATATGACGTATGGGTTGAGCATTTTATACTCTATACTCTACAATCATCACTCCGTATTTATTTCAACAAATAGCTTTCAACCTTTGCCTTTCAACTACTATGTGTCAGGTGCTATTCAAGTCCCTGAGGGAATAGAAATGAATAAAACAAAGACCCTGTGCTCAAAGTTAAACTGGTACCATTTATAAATTGAGGAGAGAAAAAATCACCTTTGAAGGCATAGCCTTTATCTAAAAAAGAACACCTTGAAAATCTAGTTCCACATCCTCTGAAACATCTTCATTTTAATGTCAGTGTATGGGGCACCTGGGTAGTTCAGTGGTTAAGCCTCTGCCTTCAGCTTGGGTCATGATCTCCAGGTTCTGGGATTGAGTTTTGCATCAGGCTCTCTGCTCAGCGGAGAGCCTGCTTCCCCCTCTATCTCTCTGCCTGCCTCTCTGCCTCTGCCTACTTATGATCTCTGTCAAATAAATAAATAAAATCTTTAAAAAAAAAAAAAAGAATTTTAAATGTCTGTGTAACTGACAAGGTAGGGTTAAGAATGCCAGATGTCAGGTGAGTCTCTAAGAACACAAACTTTCCTTTTTTACTTTTGAGTATAACTAACCCTCAGACCTAAACAAGCTGGTTTTCACTGATCTTCTTTTCACATCAATGTCCTTGGAATGAAATGGGGGAAAAAATAAGCCAGAGTTAAGTAAGGGTGGAGAGAGAGTATATGTGTGATTATCATAAAGCTGCCCTGAGTTTCCCTGAGATACTGTCAACAAGTGGCTCTTTCCCATAGGAAGTGAAGTCTCCTGGGGAGGTGGTAGAAGCCATGGAGGCTGGAGTGGAACAAAGTTCTTAAAAGGGACGAGCCCTCCTGCTGAAGGGAAGGCCCACAGCTGGGCCCACTCAATAGAATGTAAATCCACAAACATACTAGACCAATTTTCACCTCCGAGCACTTGCATGATATCTCAGCTCATCAGTATCTGCTCTGGGAATATGCAAAGCCAATGGAAGAGCATGCATGGGAAAGTTTACAAAGACTCCAAACATACATAGCACTGTGTGTTTTCAGTCTGCTGGGTCAATGTTTTTGCCAGTTGACAGAAGAGTTAAAATCCTGTTGAAAATCTTGTTGGAGAAATGGTCTCTCATTCTGAAGGAAGGATCTCACAGGATTTTTGGTTTGGTAGGACATTGTGACAACTATTAAGCAATGAATAGAAAGTGTGGAAGAAATTGGGGTATTACGTTTACTATGAAAGCACTGTATTAAAGGGCTTAACAAATATTGCTCTGAAACATAAATGAAAGTACATGCCCTTCTTTGGGGCATCAAATTGATTCATTTATAACAAAACCCTGAAAACATCACAGTTAGTGTTTTTTCCTTAAGTGATTTTTCACTTGCCCTCTGTGTTTACTTGTGATCTCATTGCAAAGGCATAATTGTGGTATTTCAGCAATTTCTATGCCTAAGGTAAAGTACTTTGTAGAAGAATATCTGTTTTTCTGTTTTTTTCCAAATTTTCCATTACTGACTTTGTTCCATTTACAAATATTATGACTTAATGCCAGTGACCCCTCCCATGTTATACATTACAGCTGTTAAAAAAATAAGTTTTCTGAATCTGCTTTAATAATATGAACACTAGGTATAGTGATTGGCACTCATCAGGTGCTCAATATTTGTTGAATGAATTAATGGATTCAACCTCAGCTTTCCAAAAGTTTGTTCCACACTAAAACTGTTTATTTATTCAGTTTCAATGTTCTCTTGTGTATTGAATTTGTATATTTAAACTCAGGAGGGTGGGCTTTGAGGGGTAGATTATAGTTAATTTATGAAAGAAACATAGATGTTCTCCTACTTATTTACAAAAATGAGTTTTGTGGGAATAACTAAGTTTAATATTTACTAATAGAAAATAGATCTAACTCTCCTGGAACAACCGTTTAAAGGAAACCAACTCAAAGTATACCTGTTCCTTCCTATCTCTGTACTATTCTCAATCATAGCTTGATCCTGTCCCCATCTCCAGATCCTCACTCAAGACTTGTTCCCTCCATTTCAAGCCTCCCTTGGAGTCAATGCCCTCCTAGCCGCAGTGCCATACTTTAGGAAAATTTGGCTTTAAAAAACATTGCATGGATGTAACGCAGTTTTTGGACATTCGGCTACTGAAGGACATCTTGATTTTTTCCAAGTGTTGGCAATTATGAATAAAGCTGCTATAAGTTTTTTAAAAATTTCAGCTTTTTAAAAGGTATTTTTTATTAATTTTTATTAGCATATAATGTATTATTAGCCCCAGGGGTACAGGTCTGTGAATCGCCAGGTTTACACTCTTCACAGCACTCACCATAGCACATACCTTCCCCAATGTCCATAAACATTGCAGCTTTTTTCCGCAATAAGTTAAGAGAACTTCGGTTCAGAGAAGCTCGGGTCCTATGACCGCCTTCTTTAGTCTGTTGCTAAAGTGGTTCTGCCCAGAGAAGCAATTCCTTTGCTTAGTTCTCTCTCCACCGTTCCATGGGGGCAAACGGGGAGAAAAATACAGAGTGATATGCCCTCACAGTATAAGGCCTCCCTTATTCCTCAACTGGTGATTTGATGAGATGTGGGGACATCTCAACAAAATGGGTAGATTCTCCCCTAGTAAGATGGATATTGCAGAGGGATGGGATTCATCAGTCTTCTCTGTCTACTCTTCTATTTCTCTACCCCCCTACCTCCACCCTCCCACAAGAGATGAAGATTTACTAATTTTATTGATGAGAGTCCAAGACATTCACTAGGTCCCATCTACTAGGTTCTTGGTGCCTTTAAAGGCTACACAGGTTAACAGACCTCTTTCTCTTTAGCCCCTCCCTGTGCAGACTGAAAAAACTGAATTCTCAGAGCATTCATCTGTCTTTTTCCCACCTCTTCCATACCTATAATGGCATGCTAAAATGGGCTTGGGAATCTAGACATCTCTCTAGTTCTCTCCCTCCTCAAAGTTTAACCTGACTGGGTCGTGCCATGATCTAAATTCATGGTAAAAAAATATGAAACTCCTGGTCACCTGGGTGGCTCAGTTGGTTAAGCAACTGCCTTTGGCTCAGGTCACGGTCCCGGAGTCCCAGGATTGAGTCCTGCATCAGGCTCCCAGCTCCATGGGGAGTCTGCTTCTCCCTCTGACCTTCTCGACTCTCATGCTCTCACTGTCTCTCTCTCAAATAAATAAATAAATAAATAAAATCTTTAAAAAATATATTAAACTCCTCTTAGATCATGAGCTTAACACACATGCTTCAAACTCAGCTTTTAACAGAGAGCCCAGCATTGTCTGGTACCAGAGTCTGCTCAGCTATAAATATAATAGTACAGGGAACCTCTCATTATATGAACATACATTATCTGATCTGTTGAAGAAAAGCAAAGGATCATAAAGTAAAATATGTATTAATAAACCAACTTCTTATAAAATTAATCTCTAACCAAAGTCCCTTCAAGACATCAATATCTACCTCACCATTATAACAAATAATAAGTCAAATATGGTAGAGGTCTACTGTGAAAAGAAATTATAAATAATGCAAAAGATGCAGAATTTCATGAATTTGACAGAAGAAATATTGCAGAACTATTTAAAATATAGTTAAAGAGAATCCAGTTAAAGAGAAAATAAACAAGAATGATAACATAAGGGATACCTTAAAATAAAGATATCCAACTATCAAAGGATTAACAAGGCACTTGGGGAAAATTAAATACAATTTTTGAATATTTTTACAAAAATAGTCCTTTTGTGATTATATGATAAAAGTCAAATATGAAGCAAAAGATATTTTCTCCTATTGTTATACAATTTTATCTAAAAATTATTAACTTCCTGCTTGGTTTATTTATGGTTGTGTAACAAACCAGTCATACATTTAATAATTTAAAAGAATGACAATGTAATATTTCTCACAGTTTTTTTTTAAAGATTTTATTTATTTATTTGACAGAGAGAAATCACAAGTAGATGGAGAGGCAGGCAGAGAGAGAGGAAGGGAAGCAGGCTCCCTACTGAGCAGAGAGCCTGATGCGGGACTCGATCCCAAGACCCTGAGATCATGACCTGACCCGAAGGCAGCGGCTTAACCCACTGAGCCACCCAGGTGCCCCAATTTCTCACAGTTTTATTAGGTAATCTGGTAGTTCTTCCACTTCACAAGTTATTGACTTGATTGATAAGAAAGTCCAACATGATATCATTCACCTGGCTGCAAGCTGGTACTAGCCATTGGCTGGGAGTTTAGCTTTGAGTTTTTTCTGAGGTCTCAGTTCTCCTCCACATGGTTGCTTGGGCTTTTTCATAACTTAGTGTCTAGGTTTCAAGAAGTACTGTCCCAAAAGAGTAACACCCAATGTACAAGTGCTTATCAAGTCTCCTATTGCATCAAACTACACCAAATTTCCATTTTCCAAAGCTAGTCACATAGCCAAGCCCAGAGTCAATGAGGAAGGAATACCAGGAGATAAAATTCACTGAGGGCTACCAAAGTACAGTCTACCACAAAAATCCCTCTGGCCCCTAGTGGGTCATGTCCATTCCACATCCAAAATACATATACCCTCTCCAAAGCTCATCTCATTATGGCATAAAGTACAAACACTCAGCATCCAAGTCAGGTCTAGAAGCAACCAAATTCTCCCGAGCGAAGTTTTATGATTTGAGGTTTTTTGTTTTGGTTTGGTTTGGTTTGGTTTGGTTTTTTGTCTGAAGAAGTATTAACTAAAGAGACAAGTTTTCTGGCCCTTACATGATCAACATGCAATGAAGAGTCAAGGCAAAGAAAGCTGTAATAGGTACTTCTACTCAAAAATGTGGAAAAAGGGAAAAACATAGTAGTTACTGGTCCCTAGCAATTCTGAAATCCAACCAGGCACATGTAGCCAGTTTCTTGATAATGACCCAATTCTATTCCCTGAGAGTGACTTTTTGTGGCTCTTACTTCCACCCTCTGTGCTCTAGACTCTTTTCTGAGCTATCATTTTGCCAAGAGAAATGACCCAAGTGTACAGCTGAATTTTCTTCTCAGCTTGCTTCCTCCTACCTATAGGAGTCTGGGGATCTTAAGGCATCTTCTCATTTTGAATTATCTCTGTCCTTTTAATCTAGGCTTGTATAATTTCATTACATCTTTGTATTTTTTCCATATCAAGTTATATGTACCTTATTAAACAAAATAACACACAGGAATCTCTTTAAGACAATCTTCTGTTTGGGGCTGCAAATCAGAATCCTATGGGAAAATACCCTTTAGAATCTTAGAAGTCTTCCTGTCTAGCTGAGGAAATCTTTGAGATACTCCTCACATCTTTCAGATGCCTTAACACAGACCTTGACCCTGAGGGAATATTTCACTACCAGCACCCTGGATTTCATCTTCAAACCAAAGCCATTTCTTACTTTGAGAAAATTTTTCTTGCAGAGACTGGGGATGAAAAAATTTTTATTATCAAACTCATACATTCTAGCTCCTCTTGAGCTCAAATTCTGCTTGAAATCTGAACAATTCATTCTTTTGCTCAGCATGTTCCTTCTATGCTTCAGCATAGGCAGCTAAAAGAAGCCAGATGGCACTTTCCACATCCTTCTCAGAAATATCCTTAGCCAGATTCACAGTTTCATTAGGTACCCTATTTCCCATAATACCACAAGCAATTTTGATCATTATTCTGCCAATACATAACTCAGGTTCCCTGCTCTTCAACCTCCAGTGGGAATTTCCTCACTAACTTCCAGCCCCTACTAACAATCCCCTTGTAATTCCTCTAAACTTCTCTCTTCCTTCTACCAGACTCAAAATCAGTATCTCAAGTTTTGGCAAGACCTCACTTTCAGGTAGTAGTTTCTGTTTTAGTTATCTATTGATGTATAACAAACCACCCCAAAATTTAACCAGTCATTACAATTTACTACTTCTTACAACGTTCTGAATTGACCTAGAGGTTATTATGCCACATGTTTTTGGCTTGGAGTCAGGATGTCTAAAAGATAAAAAATGGGCTCACATTTGTGGTTGGAAATTGGTACTGGCTACTGGCTGGGAACTCGGCTGGAATTGGCTAGAAGGCCTCATTTCTTCTCCATGTGGGCTTCTTCGCATGGTTGCTTTTGCTTTCTGATAGCATGGTAGATGGGTTCTGAGAAGCTTTCCAAGACAATAAGGCCCATTGTGCAAGGATTTACCAGCCGTTCATTTGCATCACTCTTGCTAATGTTCCGTTGGTCAAGTCCAAAATCAATATGTAAAAGGACTCAAAAGAATACAAATACAAAGAAAAATGGCTCATTGAGGGCTACCAGAGTTAACAGAGTATCACACTCCTCAAACCAATACTTGACTTATTTTTGGTTGAGCAAATGTTTAGTGCCTAATTGTCATTTTAGAATTATTTTGTCAATTATAAGACAAAATAAACTTGTTTTTACAAATTTTCATTTTATTTTTCAAAAATTATACCTATCAAACCTCTTTTACATTGTCTACTATGACATTCTGGTCCCCACTTTATGTGGATTCCATTTGAGTGAATTTTTTCTGGTTATTCTATTTGCCCATTTAGTTTGTGTGCCTTAGATTCACTCTTCAGTCAAGAACCCTTTGTTTTGCAGAGGAGGAATGAGTCACAAAACAGAAGTTAGGTATCCGTGGTTCTTAGAAATAATATCATCATAATAGCACCCACATATCAGCCCTCATCCTGACATAGTTTCCTAACTTCACTTATGAAAAATTAAATGGTCACTCTCCTAGCAGCTGACTAGGCACTGATAACCAGATGTGGCTTGAAATTATATACAATAGTACCTACTGCATCAAGCCTCAATAACCTACAGCTTTTACAAACTGCTTCTGTATGAGAGTTCTACACAAATTTGTTTTGAAAGGCCTATAGTCTATATGAAGAAAATTTGAACAAAGATATACTTTTTGAATAGAGGTTTAATTTTGTTCTCCACTACAAATGTAAGTTTTCAATGCAACTTTAAAGAATAAGAGTATTTTGTGTTTTATAAGACTGTGCAGTCTATACTTGGCATTAGATAGGTAGGCTATGTCTTCTTTACATAATAGAAAAAATCTGAAGTGTTTGAATTCACTGAGACTTAGGAAACACTCTCTATTCTTATTTAATCCTTGATGAAATTACAGGAATTTGTTAAAAAAAAAAAAAAAAAAAAGGCTTTAAAGTCCAACCAGAAAGTAAATTTGTTGACCATTTCTTCTTCTCCCATGAGATTCTCAGTTTAATCATACACTAGTCAATGTAACATAAGCTGTCTTTTTTTAACCCTAGCATAAATCTGACAGGTAGCATAACTGAAACTAATCAAAATGCTCCCACAGAGCCAATGATTCCAACAGTGCTGTTTTGGGCCTTCCCAGGGGTGTTGTTACCTATGTTTTCATTTCCTTTTCTTGAACAGATCTATCATTTTACCAGACCCAAACTTTCCATTCCTTTCACATATCTTCATAAGCAATTAACAAAGGATTCCCCCACCCTGGTGTTTTGTCATTTTGACTTCAGTTTCCTGGTAATCTCAGTCATTTTTAAAGGACCTATAAATGCTGCTTCAATATGATCTCTGTTTCTGTCACACTTGAAAACAAAACTGCCAAAGGCAAACCAGCTAGACTGTCGCCAAGTGAGAAGGAAAGACCTTTATTAGGGATGAGTTTATGAGAAGCATCAGTGTCTAGGTTCACAGATGATTTCAATAGCAATTCTTCTGTTAATAGCATTTCCCAGAACCCAAAGTGCACCTGCGGAGGTAATCCACTCTACAGCAAACTCTCAACAAATGGATGCTGTCATATTAAAGAATCTAATGAGAAAGAGATTCAGTAGCTTCCTTCAGAAATAGTTTCCATTAGTCATGATTTATCAGGAATTTCTTCACATCCCTTAATATTGTGAAGTCTTCCCCTTTGTCATCTTTCTCTCTGAATTCTCACTGCAATAAACTCTAATCATTCATTCATTCACAGACACAATTCATTGAGCAGCTACTATATGCCCATATTATACATCAACACTCTACCGGGTGTTGTATCATTTCATCACTGTGACCTTACAAGGTAAATATTATTAGCCCCATTTCACTGGTAATGAATTAAAGCGATAGCTCAAAAAAGGTTATATTAATTTGCCCGAGTTCTCACAGTCATACAGTGAATAAATTTTGAAGCCAGAATTTAAACCTCATATTCTATCTTCTCAATTAGTGATGGAAGCCAAGGTCAACACTCCTCTTAGGAAGATATCATTATTCTGCAGTAGAATGTTTACCACATGTTTAACTAGGCTTACACGGCTAAGTTGAGGCAATAGGCAGCATCACAATGCCAATAAGTCAGGGGAATAGCTCAGGACAGAATTTAGAACACATGTGACCCGGACCACCCAGACACTTGAATGACCTTACTGGGATTTCAAGTTTATTTTTTTCTAATGTGAGAACTCAATTCTCAGTTTATAGAGCACCCACAGATGACAGAGAAGAATCAAATCTTAAGGAATTTAAATGGGTTGTCCTATTTCACATACACGCACGCGCACACACACACACACACACAAAAGGTAGTAGAGTGAATTTACAGACTATTACTAGTTCCTAGGCCTCATCTGCTAAATAACTTGTTTCGATGAAAGTCCTATGAAGATGAATTGATGACATACAAATATGCACAAACAGAAATTACGACAGTAAAATCTAAAGGCACTGTCTAATAGTTAAATCTACCAAAACCAAGTTCTACTCTTTTAAAAAGAAGTTATTTTCCCATCCAGACAAAGACTATAAATGACCTAAGGACAGGAAGCACAGTGTTTTTATCCCTACCACACCATAGCACCCTACAAAATGACAGCTTATTGTCAACTCTCAACAGATATTGACTGCAATTTCCCTTTAATTTAGAGTAACCTGTTCTACAACTAAACCAAATGTGTGGGTATGTGATCAAAGATGAAAGTGGACTCAGATGAGTTATCACCCTCTCTCCTTATACTGCTGTGGTATATTCTGATACTACATCCTTCATCACAGATTTCACCTCCAACTCCCAAACTTCTGGAAATTTCCATGGCATAAGAAAAGCTGTTTTGACATTGCCTCAAAAATCAGTTTTGTTTTGTTCATTTGAATTCAAAACACAAATGACTGAAAGAAATACTACTAAACCCAGTCTTAGCATCATTTTAGGGTGCCCAAATAGAAAGCACCATTGCTCTTTCCATTTCTGAAAGCAGTCTTATAGATGGAACTTTACAGATGGGCTTGCATGGCTTCAGTGTATTTTGCTCCTGTTTCTGCTTTAGTGTGTCTTACATTATTTTTTTCTGCTAACATCCTGGAAGCTAGACCAAAAAAAACCCCAAAACCAAAAACCAAACAAACAAAAAAAAACCACTTTTTGGCATGACTGTTATCATGGTCTGGTAACTTGGTTCTGGAAAGAATGGCCATATTCTTCAAAAACACTTTGCCAGGATAGGCCCCCTACTGTATGGGACCCTTTCAAAAAGTTTCAATTTTCCTGTGGTTCCACATTTATCATTTTGGCTAGACCTGTGAGCTTCTCAACGGCAAGAAACATACCGTGTTTGTATATGTTCTGCTGAACCAAGATTACTCTGTTTGAGTCATACTAAGAAAGGTATTTGTTAAAATATCAAGAAAACCAAGGATCTCCTAAATATGTAAGGCAAATATTAACAGATGTAAAGGGAGAAGTAGACAGCAATATAATAATAGTAGAGGACTTCAATACCCCACTTCCATCAACATATATAAGATAAGAAATAAGTATTACTTTGAAGACAGAAAAATGAAGCCCATATGTACTGTGGATGGGAATGCAAACTGGTGCAGCCACTGTGGAAAACAATATGGAGGTTTCTCAAAAAATTAAAATAGTACTACCATGTGATCCAGCAATTTCAAAATATCCATTTCTGGATATTTATCCAAAGGAAATGGAATTCCTATCTCAAAATCATACATGCACCCCCATGTTCATTTTAGCATTATTTATAAAAGCCAAAACATGGAAATCACCTGAGGGTCCACTGATGGATGAATAAAGACAATGTGACATATACATGTAGACAATGTGATATATATATTTCTAAAATATTTTATATATGAGTATATAGAATACATGAAATATTCCATATATTATTCATGTAATAGTCCATATAATAAATGGGATAACGGAATATTATGAAGCCATAAAAAAGAAGGACATCTTGCCATTTGGGACAACATGGATGGCCTTTCAGGATATTACATTAACTGAAATAAGTCAGAGAAGGATAATGTTGTTATGATCTTACTTATATACCAAATCAGAAAACAAAAACCAAACTCACACACCCAGAGAACCAATTACAATTGCAGGGAGTGAAGGGGATGGTGAAATGGGTGAAGGTCATCAAAAACTATAAGTTGCCAATTCTAAGGTAAATAAATCGTGGGGATATAATGAGAGCATGGTGATTCCAGATCACGATACTGTATCACCTATTTGAAAGTTGCTGAGAGTGTAGATCTTAAAAATTCTCATCACAAGAAAAATCTTTTGGGACTATATGTGGTGATGGGTGTTAACCCAACTTCCTGCAGTGATCACGGTCAGATCATTATGTGGCACAGCTAAAATGAACACAATGTTATGGCCATTTACATCTCAATACAATAGATATTATTTTTTTTTAAAAAGAAAAGAACAAGGTCCTACAGTCACCAATCACATATATGATTCATGGTTCCTTGACTTCAGGCAACGTGGTGTTGGAACCACTTGGGAAGACACTTCAGAAAATTGACTTGAATGGAAATGTTTGGACAAACAAAACACACAGCCTAGGATCTGCAGATTCGAAATCATCAGGATGCTGTTTGTACAGCACCTTGTTCCAGGTGGTTTGGAGCACTTGGCAGGCAGCACCTTGCTCAAGATGCAAGAACTCCCAGGTGGGAGGGATTTATGGGCTGGCGAGGAGACTCCTCCATGCACCCCACCCAGCAGCCCCAAAGGCTTATTTGGCCACCTCCTGCACACCTGCTTTCCAGGTGACTCCTTTAGTTCCCACTCAATCTGGACTTCTTTTCAGGGTCAAGTTTCCTTACCACAATCCAAGCAAGCCCCAACCTGGGCCCCTGGAGTAATTAGAAATGAAACTCCAAAGAGATGCCTTTTGATAAACTGGAAGAACAGCTCAAATGCAAACATGCCTTTGCCTCAGATCCAATGAACAAACATTGGCCCACTGGCAGCTTCAGGCCAGGCTTCCCGCTTAGCACTGGGGTGTAAAGAGTATATTCCAGACCTGTCCTCGCGCAGCTGTCATTCTGGGCACAGCTGTGTTCTTCTACCCATCTCTGATCTGTTTCTAAAAAGTACTTCCCTAAAGGATTACATGTAAATTTTTATCCTCTGATGTATATGCTTGTTCATAGTGCCTTGTGCTATACATAGATTAAAAACATAATTTGGGGTAGTTATTTAGTGTCTTTTGCCTAGGACTTTAAAGCATTTCACAAACACCGCCAGTAAATAGTAAATTAACTAGTATGTTACCTCTTTGTTTACAGATGGATAGTAGTGGTAGGGTGATTAATGTCCCAGATGTCAGAGTAAAAAATCTGACTCCACTGCTAATTTGCATCATGACCTCAGGCAAACCACTCCCTGTCCCTGAACCCTGGTGTCCTACCCGTACACAGCACTGTCACCTGAAAATCTTCCGACCCTCTCCTCCTAATCTTTGGAAATGCTGTCACGGGAACTGCAGCAGATGCATTATTAAGATGTAGGGATAGAGGCAGAGTGCTGTTCTCCTGCACGAGAATATTTTGCAGAAAAAGATTTTCTTGCCCCAAATGCCAATAGCCCCAAACGACCCTGGGTGGTCAAACCCAGGTCAATGACCTCTAACGTCCTTCCCAATGTGACAGACTATGTACATCTGTCTTGGGAAGTTCAGCCACAAAGGGATTCAGTTCTACGTTCCAGTAGTCTGTCCCGTGCTCAGTGACATTACAGAGGGCAGATCAGAACCAGAGGTGAGCAAAGAGAACCAGCAAGGTGACGACCAGCTCCAAGTTTTTCAGGTCACCCAGATTTTGCTCCAGGAAAGACCCTACCCACTGTTTCACCCAGATTTGCTTTTAATCCATATAATAATTTAGTATTTGTAACCCTGTCAACTTGTGCTAACATGTTCACCAGCCCTAGATCAATTCTAACAAAAGCAAGCAGGTCCCACCTACCAAAGGAGCCTGAGTAACTGTCACGTGAAACTGTACTCAGAAGTAAACAGCTGGAGCCAACTAGTGAGACGGGTTTAATACATTCCAGGTGGCTAGCCTCCTACTTAGCTGCACCCTTGAACTTCCAGGTGGTCTTTGAGGCTGATCCCCGACTGTTTACAATGCTGCAGTCCTTTCGTTAGTAAATTATTTCTGTGTGTGCTAAGAGGCCGTTAATTATTTACTATATATCTTCACACATTTACTCCTTTATGACCTAGAGAATCCATCACTTTCAGAAATCCCAGTTATAATGTTCTTGAAGGGTCAGCTTCAAGAAACATCTCACACTGAGGAACCAAAAATCAAGACCCCAAAATGGAGTAATTATTTTTCTAATATATATATGTCTAGCAGCCTGAGTGCATTTAAAAAAAAGAAAAAGTTTTCCTCCAAAGTTTGCAAAAGAACATGTAAAACATAGAGAAAGTCAGCTTCTTCAGCCAAAAATACCTATTAATGTGGGCTTTTTGAGGTTAAATTGAAACAGATTTAGCCCTGCTCTTGGTTTTTGAAAGTCTTTGTCTTCAATTAAAACTAAAAACTGAAGCTAGATGATTGGTATTTTGACATCCAACCAAGTGTTATTTCTGGTACAACTATACAGACTAAAACACCACTCGCGGCAGATCTTGTGCATTTTTATGTGAATGTTTGTTTATACTCATCTCATCTTGGCTCCGCACCATCATATCTTGTTCCACATCAAGCATGCATATGTGTTGATTTCCCTGTCGCCATCTGCATGTCTATTCCAAGTTTCTGGCAAAGAACCTTGATGGAGACCCGAAGGAGGGCCCGGCAGACTAGGACACTGTGCTAACACCCCCCACCATCTCCAGCAGGTGGGCCACTCCAGCTTCGGGGAGATCCCAGTTGGTTTGCTTTGAACTTGGGCTGAAAAAGTCTCCCTAGCAGCAGTAAGACATGGATAAAGCAAGGATTTCAAAGACGGATGACCCGGACTCAAATGTTAACTCCCTCACTTCTTGCAAATCACTTAAATCCTCTGAGCCCCAACTTCTTCATTGAATGCAGCAGGTTGTGGTAAAGAATAAATGAGAGAATATAAAGAGGGAAGAATCTTGAAGACTGCGAACCTACTCATTAAGCTAAGTGTCGAGATGGTGATGGGTGGACTGGGGCTCAGGGGCCAGGATCAGCTGTGGGATTCTGAGGATATACGGGATGGGGGCAAGAATGAGGTGGGAAGTGTGAGGTAGTAGACTAGGCTAAGTTGACATGGTCGGTTGTCAAGTCTAAAGGGAAAGAGTGCTGGGTCCAGGAGGAGGAGGAACGGGGGGAGGAAGTCAAGGGTACGGTGGGACATTAGGTTGGGAGGTAAAGGACCCAGACCAGGTGGATGGTTGTGGGTGCCAGACCAGAATGAGGACTCCATAGAGGAAGGAAGAGTAAAGTAGGCATGAGGCAGGAGGGACAACCCGAAGCCGATTCAGGCGAAACATTGCCATCTCTAGACCCATACCTTCTCCTTCTCCTTATGTGCTATTGGACACAGAGCCTTCAACTTCCCGCTCACTTACCCCTGAAACTAATTTTTGAAAACAACACATCTTCTCACACCCTTTGAGGTTAACATCTAAAATATATCTTTATCAGTTTAAATAGTTACAAAGGGTATAATTGCTGGTGAATGGATATAATTGACACTAAAAAATAAAACTCATATGCCCTTCAAAAATGTTTCCAGTGCAATAGCAATTTGATATCATAATTCATTTTAAATATACACAAGGAAAAAATTACTTCATTTACTCCTAAAATTATATTTGCATTCTACTTTCTCCACATACATGTATGATGTGATATTTTCTGCCTGAAATCCTTTTATTGATCACCCAGAATCATGTGCAGCAAAAATCTGTATATAATTTGAAATTAATCTTGTACATTTTAATTAATTTAAAATTAAAGTTTAAAATTTCCTGTGACTCCATAGGTCTAGGTAAAGAAAATATTGCTGGACTGAATTGTCCTTATAGGTATTATTAACACACAACTTATGAAAATTAAAAAATGCTATTTTTATAAGTAATTATTCAACATAAGTCACAAAATTTCATTGGAAAAACTACTCTTCATCAGACTTTTTAGTAAAGTTGATGGGGTTTCTTATTAACATTATTCCTATCTTGCCATTACAGTTGTTATATTTTAAGCATCAGGAGACCATTTTCATAAAAATAAGTTTAGAATGGAACGGTTTTATCATAGCTATGTCAATTACCAAGCCCCTTCTGGTATGGGGATCTATCATCAAAATTATTATTAATGATCTAATTCTCTGACAACTCAATTAGGTCTTCCCTCAATTTGCATGAAAGCAGAGAAATAGAAATCATCTGAATTGCAAAAAGATTACTCCTTCAATAAGCACAATGACTTTCTCAAAAAAGCAACATTTGTCGGCCCCCAGGGATTTGTCTGCCCTGGGGCAATGAAGCATTACAAGAAGCTTTGCCAGTGTACAAGAAGATCAGAAAGGGGGCGTAGATCCTCCCTGCCGTTTAGGTCTCTGCAGAGCAGGTGGAGGGAAGTGTGCCCATGGAAGTGGAAGACCTAGAATGTTTTTTTAATCCACATATATTTATATACTCTTAACAAACCTTTGTGTGCCCCCACAATGCAGGTACCCAGATGTGAAACCCATTGGGCTAGGACCTGAGTGTCAGTGAAGTTGGTGACCCTGGGCAGCTAGGGCTTCCCTGACTTCTCCAAATGGCATTCTCCAAACTGGGTTTTGCAGAATTTTAGTGCTCTTCAGAATGTCAAAGATTCCCAGGGAAGAGGAATTCCCAGATCAAAAGAGTTTGGGAAAAGCATCCTGTTATTCCCCCCCTTAAGATATTTACAGTAAAATCTGAATATTAAAGGCTGAGGAAACCTGTTTCACTTTATTTAATGCAGAATTTCCTAAACGAACTTGACCCAGTCCCCTTTTTCCCCCAAAGAATACCTAGTTATATTTAAAGGCACCTTTGTAGTCTGCGCTGGTCCTGATGGCTCCAAGCTGAATCCCCTCTGTCTTGCCTACATGGCCTGACTTATCCATGACAACTACAGATTCCCTAAAACATTCCAGAGGGAACAAGACCTCCGATTGCTTTGTTCCATGGACTCCAGTATCTAGAAAGGAAATATTACCTTTTGCTGTAGCTTTCCTATTGAGTTCATCCATTTTTTTAAAAGATTTTTAAGATTTATTTATTTATTTTAGAGAGAGAGTGTGATCACAGGTGAAAGGCAGAGGGAGAGAGAGAATCCTCAATCAGGCTCCCCCCAAGCACAAAGCCTGACACAGGGCCGGATCCCGCGATCCTGAGATCATGACCCCAGCCAAAACCAAGAGTTGGACGCTTAGCCAGCTGAGCCACCAGGTGCCCTGAGTTCACCCATTTTTAGGTAGAGGCCCTGATATACTAGGAAGACTTCTGTGCTGTTGATTTTGGCTAGCATCCATTGGGTCCATGAACTTGAAAGTGTTTCCCTAAGAGCCACACATGGATGGTCAGCTTGGTGCTTTCCCAGCTGTCCTTCTGGGTCCCCCGGACATTGGCAGTATGGAACAACCCCAAAGAGGATTATAATTAGATGCAAAGTAAAAACCCAAACATATATAAATGGGACGTGTGTGTGTGTGAGTGAGACACTGTGTCTCCGTAAAAGACTGTTTTTCATTACATCCATAGCCACGTGGGTTTTAACCATCTAATTTGAATTTTCCATCTTTTCATTGCAAAACATGAAGAGTCAGCTATATCATAATGATGATTAGGAGTATACTGAATTCACATACTCCTAATCATCACTCTCTCCTAGTCACAGCTGGAGAGAGCAGCCTGGGAATGAGGTCTGGGTCACCTGACCTGGCTCCTGCTTTGGGTCATTTTGGGCATCTGACCCCTGTAAGACATCACCAATGAAGATAAACAAAACTAGGTCCCTGCCACCCTTTCCCTTTATTCACCAGAAAGACTACAAGATGAGAAGTTAGAAATTACTCAGTAATCTGTACATAAGCCCTGAATACATTGGTTAGCATGGATATCCACTTAGATTCTCCATTCCCGACTGGAGCTCAAAACTCAAACAAATCAGTCAGTACCTGTGGAAACGAAGGTTGGAGAGTGGGCCTCCAGAGCTCCCTCCAGAGCTCTTGGAATAGAGGAACCACAAAGCATTTCTGTGTCTCCATTCCCGCTACGCACCTCCTCAGAGCAAGCAAGGTGGACAGAGCCAAAGGCCAACAAAGCTGGTTACCGACCCAGCCTCAGCCAGAACCCACCTGGCTCTTTAAAAACCTCTGCTCTCAGTTGTGAAGCTGGAAACTAATGCATTTTTATAAGCCTCTACAAACCAAGGAGAGAAAAACTCAAAATAGCTGCAAGAAAAGAGAAGAAGAATCAAAACTAGTGTCTGATTGAAACCGCTTGAGATTTCTTGGAGAATTCTCCCCCAAAATCCCTTTGGTGGGAAGACAAAGGCAGCAGAAACCAAATGACTGGCCTGCCATCGAAGAGGGCGTTGGCAATGGAAATAGGATGGAAATAAGAGCTTCCACTTACCCCAGGTCTCCATTCTAGGAGCCAAGGTTCAGAGAAAGCCTCCCCTGAAGGACCTGGAAGTAAACACCAGCAGCAGGACCATCAGCTAGATTCTCACTTGAAGGAAAGAATGTTTTCTAAAACCCTCAATCACCTAGCCATCCTCATCTGTGTGGAGGAAATGTACAAGCAGCCGGGGTTGTTACCTTTCCTTTGGCAAGGAAGGGATGCCCACCCTGTTTCAGGACATTTGATGCATCAGGTCCTCATTAGATGAATCCCAGGTGTGGAGAGCAGCTGTAGCAGGTTTTCAGGATGCTTCTGACTATTTCCCAGGAACGATGTTCTCCTCTCCACCAGCTCCATTCTTCAGGTAGTAGCTAAGGGTGGGGGAAGCATAGAAGAAACGTGTTGCTCAAGGACACTGTCTGGTCTAAACCCACAGCGTCAAGTAAATCTGTGGTTTGGATCCCACGGGAGGGACAATGGCAAACCTGAAAGGTGGAAAGTGAAATCCGTCCAGGTATCAACTGGGGTGTGAGGCAGAGTAGAGGGAAACATTGTGATGTGACCCCAGAGGCCCATGGCTGGGGAGGGTCTGTTTTCAGCCCGTGGCCATGGCCGTGGCTGTGGGTGTGGCTGAGCTGAGCTGCAGGCAGTGGCAGCCTGGCTGGGCTGGGCTGCTGCACCCGCTGTCTGGATGTAGAGGAACCCATCAATCCTGTGGACTACCCAAAGCTCTCGACTTCAGAATTCCTTTGGAATATTATTCTGAGTCCACCCCAGATGAACATCAAGTATCTCCAACCAATCTAATTTATTTATTTGGATCACAGCCTGCAAATTAGATCGTGTGCTTAGAGAGGAAGGGGATATTTCTCTTGGAGTCCTGATTTGACATAACTAATCCCCACTACGCTGCGTACTGGTGAGAAAAGGGATGGGGTGTGGCAGAAAGATCCAGACTTTGGTAGTAGACAGGTCATTTGTGTACAAATCCCAGCTCAGATATTCAGGCTTACAGTCTCAGCCTCAACTGTGGCATCCCAGAGGTGGGAATGACAGACCTCCCCTCAAAGAGCTGTTGTCAGTGTTGGAGATTATCGTAAAGCACAGGTCACTAGCAGCACACAGATGGCAGCTGTCACTACGGTTATTATTGTATAATTACTATTCCTTCAAAATCGGGGAAATGCTCACTAGGAGAGGCACCACTCCCTAAGGACAGAATGTAGATACTTTTGAGACAGGGCTGGGGTAGAAGCCAGCAGCCGGCTGCTGGAGATTGTGGGCAGGAGGAGGTCAGGAGGTGGTGTGTCTGAGACCAGTAAGGATCGGTGCCCCTCCTCAGGCAGAAGCGAGGGCTGGGGAGGATAGAAGAAAGGTAACGATGAAGTCACCAGTACTCGACTGGGCAGGAGCAGACTTCAGGACCAAAAGTTCTGCCAGAACAAGATAAGCAGGCATGGACTAGAGCCAAGGAATGGGCTGCAGGGGAGGAGACAGGAGAGGCTCACTTCCCTAGGTTCCTCCTTCAGAAGGTGTGCAGCTGCTCACCTGAGGATAAGGAGAGGACGCCCGTCCTGTGGGACTTTAGGAAGAACCTGGAACATGCAGACGACGAGGGTATATGTTCTCCAAACTTTGTTGATTGCTCACCTGATAAAATCAGGTACCTTCCATACACATATTTTTATTTACACATTTTTCATTTGCATTATTATATATTAAGTATGGTTTAGATTAAACACACACACACACACACACACAAATGGGGCACTGAGATGGCTCGGTCAGTTGAATGACCACCTCCTGATTTCAGCTGGGGTCATGACCTCAGGGTCCTGGGACAGAGCCCTGAGTCAGGCTCCATGCTCAGCAGGAAGTCTGCTCCAGAATTCTCTCTCTCCCTCTTCCTCTGTTCCCCACCTCCCGCTCACTCATGTGTGCTCTCTTAATAAATAGATCTTTAAAAAAACACACATAAAGAGATGTCCTGTACAACACTCTACCCATAGGTAACAATACTGTATTGTGCACTTCAAAATTTGTAAAGAGGGGAGATCTCACGGTAAGTGTTCTCACATAATTTTTTTTAAAGGGAAGTTTCAGTGTTTTCTTTGTCCTGCCCCTCAGTGGATTCACTTGCACACCCAATTTTGGATACTCCTCACCCCTAAAATAAGGAGTGGCCTCAGAAGGAAGGGCACTCACCTCCATTCTCAGAAAGATCACAACTCACTTTTCTTTCTCCAACACCAGTAGTCTGAAAGGGAGTTACCTGTTGGCATTTTTGTTTCTGTTTCTGTAGGCCAGAGGGTTAAAATCAGACAGAGAAAAACATTTGACTTGGGTAATAAAGGCACATGGAACCCACATTAATGCTCTTTAGAAAAACACAAAGTGATAGAAACAGAAGGATGACCATTTGCTACAAGTAAAGGATGTTGACTCATTGTTCTTGTGTCGCTCACAAACCCAAGCCCGATACTTCATCTGTACACCACTCAGACCAAAACAGGAGCTGCCTCATTTGCTCCTAGTAAGGTGTGTAGGCAGGTTCTTGTCACACAACTCACTGTGTCATCTGGCACAGTGTGGCGCCCGGCACAGCCAGGTAGCCATGTTAAGAACAAGGAGACTCAGCAAAGGTGAGCCTCACCTGGTTTGCAGGCTCTCGGCCCAGCTTTAGCAGAGTACTTGCATTCCTCCTGTTTACAGCCCTGATTCACCTCTCTTTGTCTATGTGCCTACCCATCCCCTGTCTGGAATGCTTAGGTTCCTCCCCTGCAATTCCCTCCAGCTACTCATTAAATCTCCTCAGCTTATAAACCCAGTTTAAGCTTTTAAAAATGGATTGCCTCCCTTGTGTTGCCCCCCACTCAATATCAATTCCAATAACTAGTTGTTTGTGAGAATTTCTGTCTCCTTCTGCTCTGCCACGAGCTCCAGGAGGGCAGGGAGTGGGTCCTCCTCGCCCAACAGACTCAACTGTAGGGGACTTCAGTAATTCATACTCATGTAACACCCCAGTGTGCGTCCAAATCAGGAAGGGTCCTCAGCTCCATGAAATCATTCAGGGACCCAGGTAAGTACCAACTCTGCCATCTTCATCTTGTGATTTCCAAGGTCATCTTGGGCATTGATATCCAGCTAGAGGATGGGGCGGGGGACAGGGGGGAGGAAGTCCAGGAGACTTTCATTGGCCAAGGCTGGAAGTGGGGAAGATCTCTTTCTCCCACACAACCCTGGCCACAGCTCCGTCACTACAACAGAACCAAGAGATATAGTCCAGTCATGTGCCCAGGAGGAGAGGCAACAAGCTCAGTGATGAACCAGCAGCCTCTGCCACACCATTCTGGACCAGCTCACCCTCTCTTTGAGCCCTGGAACCCCAGAAGAGGTGGGTGAGCCTGCCCGTGCCATCGAGGCAGGGTTTTGCGGGGAGCTTGAGTGCGTTTGGTCTCAGTATCTTCCCAGACTTGCTCACAGCGCCATCTGCTGGTCAGAATTAGAAGCAGGAAGGAAGGTGGCCCTAGGTTTGGGGGATCTGAGGAACCCGGTTAAGAGGAGGCAGAATTTAGTGCTCTGGAATCTTCACTGGCGTGTACCCAGAAGAGGAGACTAGAGTACATTCATAAGGCTGTCATTTTCATCTAACAGACAACAACCAACAACTATGAGGACAAGGAAGAGGAGTTGCCTAGATGGTTTTGCCGACTTCGTTTTTCTGTGACATTACTAGGAGGTAAACAGGATGAGAATCAAGAGGAATATATGGACGTTCTTAGATGGGAGGCGCTAAGTCCAGTGGAGCACTTGACTCGAGTCAAAAGACCTAGATTTGAGTGCCAGCTTTGTCAAGAGCAGGCTGCGGTTGTGGTTTCCTTGGTTTTTTGTTTGTTTGTTTTGTCTGAAGAAATCATTTATTTCTTCAGCTGTCAAAGAAGTTGACAAAAATTAAAAACAAAAAACTAGAACATTTAAGTATCAAAAAATATTCAGTGTATAAAAATATAAACAAATAGGACCTTAAAGGTATAACTCAAATTTCAGTCTTGGCTACTGTATTAAAGGACCTTCTGATGATTTTGTGTGTGTGTGTGTGTGTGTGTGCCATTTCTTTTTTCTTTTCTTTTTTTTTTTTTAATTTATTTTCAGCGTAACAGTATTCATTGTTTTTGCACCACACCCAGTGCTCTATGCAATCCGTGCCCTCTCCAATACCCACCACCTGGTTCCCCCAACCTCCCACCCCCCCACCCCCGCCCCTTCAAAACCCTGATTGTTTTTCAGAGTCCATAGGGAACAGGGGTGCCTGGGTGGCTCAGTGGGTTAAGCCTCTGCCTTCGGCTCAGGTCAAGCCCCGTATCTGGCTCTCTGCTCAGCAGGGAGCCTGCTTCCTCTCTCTCTGACTCTGACTACTTGTGATCTCTCTCTCTCTCAAATAAATAAATAAAGTTCTTTAAAATGAGGGAACAAGGAGACTTTTGTGGATCCCTGCTGGCTGGGAGTTTGAATCCAGTCATACAAGACCCTTTTTTTTAAAAATTGTGTTTAAATTCCGGTTTGTTAACATACAATGTAATGTTAGTTTCAGATGGAGAACATAGTGATTAACACTTCCATACAGCACCTGGTGCTCATCACAACAAGCACGCTCCTTAATCCCCATCACCTGTTTCACCCATCCCCCCACCCCCAACCTCCCATCTGGTAACTATCCATTTATTCTTTATAGTTAAGAGTCTGGTTTTGTTTTCTCTCTTTTCCCCTCCCCATTTTTGCTCATTGGTTTTGTTTCTTAAATTCCACATATGAGTGAAATTATATGGTATTTATCTTTCTCTGACTTATTCCACTTAGCATTATACATTTTCCAGCTCTATCCATCCATGTTGTTGCAAATGGCAAGATTTCATTTTTTGGGAGGGGGTTGAATAAATATTCCATTGTGTATACATACCACTTCTTTACCCATTCATCAATGGATGGACACTTGGGCTGTTTCCATAATTTGGCTGCTGTAAATAATACTGCTATAAACATGGGATACATCTGTCCCTTTGAATTTGTGTATTCTTTGGCTAAATACCTGGTAGAGTGGTTGACAGGTCATAGGGTAGTTCTATTTTTAACTTTTTGAGGAACTGCCATATTGTTTTCCACAGTGGCTGCACCAGTTTGCATTCCCACCAATAGTGCACGTGGGTTCCCCTTTTTCCACATCCTTGCCAACACTTGTTTTTTCTTGTTATTAATTTTAGCCATTCTGACAGGTGATATCTCATTGCAGTTTTTGATTTGTATTTCCCTGATGATAAGTGATGCTGAACATTTTTTCATGTGTCTGTTGGCCATTTGGATGTTTTCTTTAGGAAAATATCTATTCGTGTCTTCTGCCCATTTTTAACTGGATTATTTGTTTTTTGGGTGTTGAGTTTCATAAGTTCTTTGCAGATTTTGGATACTAACCCTTTATCAGATATGCCATTTGCAAATATCTTCTCCCATTCTGTAGGTGGTCTTTAAGTTTTGTTGTTTCCTTTGCTGTGCAGTTTTTTTTAATCTCTATGAAGTCCCAGAAGTTTATTTTTGTTTTTGTTTCCCTTGTCTCAGGAGACATATCTAGAAAAAAAAATGCTATGGTCAATGAAGTGCTCTTTCTGCATCTATTGAAATAATCTTATGGTTCTTATCCTTTCTTTTATTAATGTGATGCATCTCATTGATTGATTTGCAAATATTGAACCACACTTGCAACCCAGGAATGAATCCCACTTGATTGGGGTAAATGATTTTTTAATACATTGTTGGGTTCAGTTTGCTAGTGTTTTGTTGAGAATTTATGCATCTATGCTCATCAGAGATATTGGCCTGTAGTTCTTTTTTTAAGTGGTGTCTTTATCTGCTTTTGGTATCAGGGTAATGCTGGCCTCATAGAATGAATTTGGAAGTTTTTCTTCATTTTCTGTTTTTTGGAATAGTTTTAGAAGAATAGATATTAACTTGTCTTTAAATGTTTGGCAGAATTTGCCTGTAAAAGCTTGTGGTCCTGGACTTCTGTTTATTGGGAGTTTTTCAATGACTGACTCAATTTCTTTGCTGGTTATCCGTCTGTTTAAATTTTCTATCCTGTTTCACTTCTGGTACTTTATATGTTTCTAGGGATTTACCTATTTCTTCTTTTCATAATATCCTCTTGTAACTGTATTTTTCATAATATTCTTTCAAATTTTTTATAATATTTTCCTATTTTCTTTTTTCATAATATTCTCATATAACTATATTTTGTGATATTAGTTGTTATTTCTCATCTCTTATTTGTAATTTTATTTCTTTGGGTCCTTTCTCTTTTCTTTTTGATAAGCCTGGCTAGAGGTTTATCGATTTTATTGATTTTTTTCAAAGAACCAACTCCTGGCTTCATTGATCTGTTCTGTTTTTTTAGTTTCTATATCATTTATTTCTGCTCTAATCTTTATTATTTCCTTCCTTCTGCTGGCTTTAGGCCTTGTTTGTTGTTCTTTTAGCTCCTTTAGGTATAAGGTTAGGTTGTTATTTGTTATTTTTCTTGCTTTTTGAGGTAGACCTGTATTGCTATAAAATTCCCTCTTTCCACCACTTTAGCTGTATCACTAAGGTTTTGGATTGCTGTGTTTTTGTTTTCCTTTGTTTCCGTGTATTTTTTTAATTTCTTCTTTTATTTCCTGGTTGACTCAATAGCATGTTATACAACCTCCATGTATTTGTGCTCTCTCCAGATTGTTTAATTTTTTTTAAGATTTTATTTATTTATTTGACAGAGAGAGGGTGCACAAGCAGGAGAACAAGAAAGGGAGAAGCATCAGCAGGGAGCACAATGTGGGACCTGATCCCAGGTCCCTGGGATCATGACCTGAACAGAAGGAAGACGCTCAACCTACCGAGCCACCCAGGCACCCGCTCTCTCCAGATTTTTACTTCAAGTTTTATAACACTGTGGTTCAAAGAGACGCATGGCAAGGCTTCAATCTTCTTGAATTTGCTGAGTCTTGTTTTGTGGCCTAATGTGTGATCTATTCTGGAGAATGTTCCATGTACACCTGAAAAGAATGCATATTCCACTTTTTTTTTTTAATAAAGGTTTTATTTATTTTTTGACAGAGAGAGAGGGGTCACAAGTAGGCAGAGAGACAGAGAGAGAGAGGAAGGGAAGCAAGCTCCTCAGTGAGCAGAGAGCCTGATGTGGGGCTCAATCTCAGGACCCTGGGATCATGACCTGAGCTGAAGATAGAGGCTTTAACCCACTGAGCCACCCAGGCGCCCTGTATTTCACTTTTTTAAGATGAAATGTTCTGAATATATCTGTTAAGTCCATCTGGCATACAGGACCCATTTTAAAGATGGCAGTTGAAGCCATATAAATGCATTAGATCCCCCAGGGAGGGTGGCTTTTGTTCCCTTTTTAAAAAAAAATATCCAGATCCATATGTTCTGATTTTCATATCAAAAACAACTATTTCTTGCATTTAAAGACACATAGAGATCTATGTATTTTTTTAACCAGGTAAGTAGGACTCACTGGCTGATTGGCAGTTGGTGATGAGGTCAAGAGAGTTTCTAGGTTGGTATAACAGGGCAGGTGATAAAGTCCTGCAACTAACTAATAGCAAGAATAGTTAACCCACTCGGAGGCATCAGTGGTAAGTCAGGCATATTCTAATTGCTTTATACAAGTTTTCTCACTTTTCACAGCAACCCCTGGGAAGAGCACAATTGTTGGCCCTTTTAACAAAAGAGAAAACTGAGACTCAGAAAATAGTGGTGGAAGAACAAATTAGGAATGGGAAGGGAAGAGAACGACAGATGATGACCTCTCCACGGAAAGGTGATGCTATGCTCCCTCTCGTGGTGCAGACTTGGTGCTGGTTGGGAACTCTTCCCCTGGCATCCAGGTGGTCTGGTGGAGTGGGAGTAGAAGTGGTGTGATACTAACACACAGACGTGCCCTTGCCATGCTCTCTTCCACCCCCTTTCCTGACTGCGTGTTGATCCCAAAGCAACCTTGGAAGCTACCTGTGGAAGATGGCAGAACTTTCTTGAGTCCGGATGTCTGAATGACATAGAGAGTGGGCCTCCTAGGGCACAATGCACCCTCCACCTCCTGGCCTACCTTGCAATGGGACACAGATGAGAAATAGACTTTTCTTTTTTAAGCCACTGAAATTGGGAATATCTTTATAATGGCAATAATAGAGAGTGGATATCTTGTTCTAGCCAAGTAAAACTGAGGGGGAAGTAAAGATGAGAAATAGTGGGCATGTTAAGTTTGAAATCTTGTGGGAAAGCCAACGGAAAATGTCCAGGGGACAGACAATGGAGACGCGTGGAGTCATCGCAAATGCCTGCAAAAGCACCTGTGTGCTTGGTCTTAAATAAATAACAGAGAGAGGAAGAATTTTCTCTTTGCCATTTTACCCCATAGCAGTAGGCTCTAAGCAGGCAGTGAAGTGGGAAGTATGGACCTGCTCCTCCTTCAGACGGTCTCATTTCCCTCATATGTCCTCACTCTATGACCGCCTCACCGTTCCAAGTAGAATTCCAGTCTGTAACAAAACAGTTTTTTCTACATAATAGCTCCCAATATGAGCCAACTATTTTATCTTATTCAACTGAAAACAAAAACAAAAACAATGAACAAGACTCATGTTGAAGAAATGTTGTTTTTCCTCAAACTCTGATCTTAGAACTCAAGCTCATACAGGATGTGACTCTGCTCTGTACTTTAGGGGATTACCGTTTTCAGGACAGCAGCTGATTCATGCGAGAGGACGGGCTCTCTTGGAGAGTATGAAGAGAGGACCAAAGATGGAACCCTGGGGACCCCAACGTGTAGGAGGCAGGTAAAGGAGGTGCTTGTAAGGGCTAATGAGCAGAAGTGATAGGGAAAGGAGGAGGAAGACCAGGAGAATTTAGTACTCCCCAAACCAAAGAACAGAATGCCACGGAGTGAATCACTGATTGTTACAAATTTAAAAAAAAAAAAAAAAAAAAAGGCAAGCTGAGATAAAGGTCACTGGATTTGAAAATAAAATAGCATTTGTGGCTTTTGCCAGAGCAGCTTCAGTGGAGCTGTAGGCATAAAAGTCAGATGTTGGTGGATAAATGAGTGACTGAGCAGTGAGGCGGAGGGCTCAGAGACATCCGGAACTGGGTCAGAGCTGAGGGTCCAGATGAGCTCCGGAGCCAGCTCCTCCATTCTCTCCCACCATTCGCTAGCTGTCCAAGTACTCTCAGACTCAGTGTCTTTATCTGTAAAATGGGTTTGATGATCCCTCTCTCAGAGATTTCTAAGGATTAAATGAGAGAACAGTTGCAATTGGCTTTTAAGAAACCGAACAACTTGGGAGGGGAGAGAAGTTTTGGGCATTCCAGGCATCTTCCTCTCAATGACTCAAGATGGTGAGGCAGCCAAGCACCTGTCCACACAGGCCACACAATCCATCTCGTCCTGGAACTGCGTTGCTGTGTGCCCCGTGGGGATGACTCAAGGACCCCATTATCAGAGCAACCTCATGAAACCCTGGAGTTCCACAGCTGAGAAGATGCTGAAGACGTTGTATATTGCATCACTAATTCTCAGCCTAAACTGATCTGGTGGGTGTCCCCTTGGGTCACAACGGTGCAAGTAATTGTATAAGTAATTGTGTCTTTTTGGTGTCTTTTTATCTTGTAACTGACCCTGTTCCCCTTTTTTGCAGTGATGACCAGAAAGTTCAGAGGCAAATGTGTGGTCCACTCATTGCATGTACATAAGACACCACAAACATGTTTTTGTACTAGACTTCTCCTCTCCAGTACTTTTACATCCCTATTCTTGTTATTCTCATATTTAGAACATGTGTTATGTGATTTTATATCATGCATTCTTATGGTCTAAATGTTTATCTGTTACAAGAGAAGATATAATTTTCTGGGGCGGTTGAATAATTTTTAGCCCCATACTATAGCTAATTTTCAGCTATAATTATATGTTATACACATAATATATAATTTTATATTTATATATTTATTTATATGTATATATAATTATATATTAATACCTCTCCAGTCTACCTATATATCCTATGAAACTTGTCCTTGTGTATCTTCCTTAACATCAGCATTCATGACTTTAGCTGACAATGAGCCCTTGCTATGGGCTGTTCGAAGTGCTTTTATATGTATGGATTCATTAATCATGGTAAGAATCCTATTTATGTCTGCTTTACAGATAAGGAAACTGAGGCCTCTAAAAGTTAAGTAAGTTCACCAAAGCTATACATATATAGATAGATACACACATATATAAATAGAAAGTAATCGATCTAAGGTTAAAAATCCAATTGTTGGGGCACCTGAGTGGCTCATTCAGTTAAGTGTCTGCCTTCACTCAGGGAGCCCTGGGATCGAGCCCTGCATCAGGCTCCCTGCTCGACAGGGAGTCTGCTTCTCCCTCTGCCTGCTGCTCCCCCTGCTGCTCCCCTGTGCGCGCACTTTCTCACTCTCATTCTATCTCAAATAAAAATAAATAAAATCTTTTAAAAAAAAATTGTCTGGCTTCAGAGTGTCCTTTATCAGAAAGTATGGCGGTAGAAAAATGCCACTTCTCTACACACTCAGTGACTTAAAACTTTATTTGGTTTTGATGCTTTGTAGGAAACTGGCAATCAGGGCTGGGGCAGGGGAGAAAGGGAGCTGGATTAAAATTTCTTTCACATAATGAAACAGGCAAAAGACAGCTAAGAAAAATACATGTCTAAACAGGGGTGTGAGGAATACAGATCTCTTTGTTAAGTAAGTGATGTTTGATTTAATTGATCTCCCTCGCCTGTCTCGGAACAGTCCTAATCTTCTTCTTCAGTACTAATTGTCCCTACCTGTCATGTGTCTTATCATGATTTTAACTTTTTGAAGGCAGCTGGATGAAACAGATACCGATCTATGAGGAAAACAGGTTATGCGTCATAAACAAGTCATGTCAAGCATATCTACTCTTTATCAATTTAGCAAAGGAAGGAATATTCCGGGGGGATCAGAATATTGAAAAAACAAGGGGACAATGTTGCTGATTCAGGAACTTCTGGCTTCGCCATCTTTTATTTCTCCTCTGACAGCAGCTCATGAGATTATACTTTTAATCCCTGGCCATGCTTTGCCACTCTGCTATCTTTAGTATAAACTTATGGATGATAAGCAGCAACGCTGTTCCTGCATCTCAGGTATCCTGCTCATTCTCATCATTCAGGCCCCAGGCAATGTCCCAGCCCTTTCACAGATGGGTGCCAGCCAGCTCACATGAACAAGACTTCTTCTCGACCCCTGAGGTACTCTTTGACACCCACATCATTTCTACAAATGCAGTACTTAAACCTGACATTGTCATTTGTATAGATATGGATATCTGTATCAGGCATTAAACAGAAGTGCCTTCAAGCAGGAACAGAGTCTCCTTGTATTAACTACGTCCCACAGTAACAAGTCCAAAGGTAGGGAACCAGAAATGTTCAGTGCGTTAGGTATTCAGAAGAAACGGAGGGAGTGAGAGAATGAATGGAAGTAAGTTTGAGGGTTTCTCTGATTGACTAATCCTGCCTTGCTCCTAAGTAATATTTTTCTAAGGAGGGTCTTTCCATCTTTTGTTCTGAACTACTTGAAAAAAAGAAACTAACTCTAAAATGCAAATCCCTGAGGCCCACCCCCAATCTCTGTAATCAGAATGTCTGGATCTGGGGTAGGAATTTGCTTAACAACCAAACCCCAGGTGATTTCTTTTCTTCTCCTTCCTTCCTTCCTTCCTTCCTTCCTTCCCTCCTCCTCCTCCCCCTCTTCTTCTTCTTCTTAGAACTACTTCATAGTTATTGAAATTCAAGTCACCTACTAGGATTCCAAGGAGTAGAGGAATAGGACCCTTTCTTCTGGGCTTTCCATAGTAATACTTTTAGAACTAAGTTTCCTACTATGCTCACTGGAGCATAGTGTGACCTGTGGAACAAAACCCCTTCTTCTTCTTCTTCTCTTCAGTAGGCTCCTTGCCCTAGAACTCAATGTGGAGCTTGAACTCAGGACCCTGAGATCAAGAGTTGAGATCAAGAGTAGGATGCTTAACCGAATGAGCCACCCAGGTGCCCCCGCACTCCCTGCAGGTGACTCTTTCGCATACCACTGTTGAGAGCTACTGGCTTATCCGAATACATTCACAAGATATTTTTTGAATGATGAATTGGAATAATCTGGATTAAACACTGTTCCTCTCCATAAATTTTATGATTAAGCTCAAATTTGTAACAACCCAGGCATCATACTCTTTTTGTAGGAAATCAACTCTCATAAAAGAAAGGGATTTTTAACTTTTTCTTCAAGTAATGTTGTAAATCCATTGGAAGTGAGGTAAATTGCAAAGCCCGTAATTATATATTATTATGCTTCAGTGACACTTCTGCCTGTAGCATCATTTTACTTAAGACTTTTTTAACTTGCACAATTCTCAAAAAGCCACATTGTGTGTAATAGCGTCTGTAGTAGAGTCTTAGTCTGGTCTTCAGCGACCGTCCGTGTACAGTCATTGGAATATCTCACTGATCCTCTTCTTGTGTCTTCCCTTTTGAAATATCTCCAGGTAGGGGCCCCAGGACACAGACAGAGAAGCTTTTTCCAGACTAGGGCAGTGGTCCTGCTCTGGAAGCAGCTTCTAACTTGAGCAACAGTTGCCCGAACAGTAGGAAGAAACCCCTTCTTCATAGCCTCTGCCTTATCCAATGCAGACTTTTTATTTCAATGGGAGAGTTTTCTTTTTTTTTTTTTTTAATTTCTTTTAAGACTTTATTTATTTATTTTAGAGAGAGCAAATACAGGGGAAGAAGCAGAGGGAGAGGGAAAAACAGAGTCTGCACTGAGCACAGAGCCCAACATGGGGCTCAATCCCAGAACCCCCAGATCATGACCTGAGCCGAAATCAAGAGTCAAATGCCCAACCAAACTGAGCCACCCAGGGTTCCCTTCAATGGGAGATTATTAAGGCCTAAAGAGAAAGTGAACTCAATAGGTCTACCATGACCATCAACTCTGCTTTTTGCTTTTCTCCTTTACTGCAGCAGAGAATGTCCTCTTTCAGAACCTGAAGCTTGGACTTCCCCTTCCCTAACTGGCATTATGTGTGGTTTGGGTCCTTCCTAGTCTGTGAGAGTGCAGTCAATGAGTTTCATTGAATTAGTTCTAGACAATTTGGTGTCTTTTTTCCTAATTCTCTACTTACTTCATAGTTATTGAAATTCAAGTCACCTACTAGGATTCTAAGGAGTAGAGGAATAGGACCCTTTCTTCTGGACTTTCCATAGTAATACTTTTAGAACTAAGTTTCCTACTATGCTCACTGGAGCACATTCTTTCATCTTCTCCAACTCTTTTATTCTCTTTATAGTTTTTTTTCAAATACTTTCTCATTACCTTTTTTTTTTTTTTTTTTTTTAGATCTTTCTCACCAGAAGTACACACACACGCACATATGCACACACATGTCCACTCCATATTTGGATGTCACTTTACTAGATTATCTCTTATGTTTCACCTACATTTCCACTATTCCCCAACATTACCACATTCCAGGACACGCAGCAATTTTTTTGTCCTCTTCTTATTTTGTTCCGCAGGTCACACTAAAAGAGAGCAAAAGAAGGGGTCTCAAGGGATACCTGGCAGGCCCAGTCAGGAGAGAAAACGACTCTTGATCTCCGGGTTGTAAGTGTGAGCCCCATGTTGGGTGTGTAGAGATTACTTTAAAAATAATAATTTTTTTGAAAGGAAATGAAAGGGTCTGAGACAATTTGAGAGCCCTAAGATGCCAACTTTATAGAAATACTGTTTAATGTTTTCTGGAGGAGCCTGCGCACCCCACCTATAACCGGTCGTTTGGCGCCATCTGCTGGACACAAACAGTCGCTGGTTGGGGAACATCCGATCCGGCTTGATGTGCATCAATGTGCATCCTTGATGTGCCTAGGGTTTACCTGGAGTTGTTCCTCCTGGAACGATGCTCTCCTGCCCTTTATGACAGATCTCTCCAACTTTTAATATCTCAAAAGCTAAGGATCTTTTCTACTACCTCCTATTTCCTCTGCTGTTTCATAAAGCACCTTTTATTGATTTAGTTGAACATGTTATGAGGACTTAAGGAGCCCCATGACAACCAACAACATTGAGACAGTGGAAGTCGGGTTTCCTGGCACATGGTAGTAGCTCTGACCTTGATTTTGTGCTGCTTTTGTGGCTTTCTGAATGCAACAGTAAGCAAGTATTACCTGAGGTGGGGATATAGGACACGTGGATGTCTTTAATTGAAGAAAGAGTTTTCTAGACTTTTCTGCCTGGGTGAGTCCTAAAAAGCTTCTAACCAGGAACCCACTCCCCACCTCTCATATAGTGAATCTTTATTAAGGGATGAAACACCATAAAGTTACAAAAAAGTCAGTAACAAACTCCTGGGTGGGGAGGCAGGAGGGACTAGGACCAGGATTTTGCATTCTAATTACTCCATGAAAACTAGCCTAAAACTGGAGAAATATTAAATGCTCAATACGTTTTTTAAAATTGATAATTAAAATTATGCTTATTATGAGTTACTTTTGTATCAGAATCGTGTTCGCCCAGTTCTACGGGAGCATGCAGCATGCAGCACTCCAGTAGGGCTGGGGACAAACCAGCGTGGGACTCAAAGAAGAGGTCTGACAGGGAGATATAAACTTGGGAGTCATCACAGAGAGATGGGATTTGAGGACATGGCAATGATGGGGTCCCCTGGAGCGAGAGTGGAGCCCAGGAGCAAGACCTGACCATTCCAGCCATCAGACACCAACAGTAGGAGTACCTGCTGAGGAGAGAGACCTCCAAATAGGCAGCAGAAGAACCAGGAGAGAGGAGCGTCACAGAATACCAGCCAGTGCACGACAGGGACCAGAATTCAGATCTGAGGTCTTGCTCCGCTCGCCGCCTTCGCCTGGTGCATTTGGAACGTGTAGCATTGCGTGCGTGCGTCACGCCCTGACAGTCACGATGGCGTATATGAGCGCACCTGATCCTTCAGCTTGAGAAGACAAGCGAGGCAGGTGTTACGGTTTTGCACACGAGGACACTGATGCTCGGAGAGGTAACCATTGAATCGTGGAGCTGGGCTCTAGCCCGAGTCTTCAGACGGCTGGCAGAGCATGTTTCCTGCTTAATTCACATCCTCGAAGATCATTTTTATGGCTTCTTTATCATTAAAGGCTTGCATTTTGGGGCGCCTGGGTGGTTAAGCTTCTGCCTTCAACTCGGGTCATGATCCCAGGGTCCTGGGAGCAAGCCCCCTTTCAGGCTCCCTGCTGTGCAGGAAATCTGCTTCTCCCTCTCTCACTCCCCCTGCTTATGTTCCTTCTCTAGCTGTGTCTCTCTGTCAAATAAATAAATAAAATCTTAAAAAAAAAACTTTCCTTTTTAAGACATTCTCTATTGCACAAAATAGGGTGTAAAAAGCCTTCCACTATTGTGAATTGCTGGTGAAGAGGTTATCTGTGATAAATGGAGGGAATGGGAAACTATCCATTCCAGTGGCAGAGATCAGGACCTAGAGGGATGACAGGGAAGGAAAACATGAATTGCAGGTTTTAAAAATAAAAACTCACCTTTTTTTTTTCTTTTTTTCTTTTCTTTTTTTTTTTTTTTTTGGATCTACGATCCACCAATCAAAGCTCCCAGGGCTTTCTCTTGATAACTTGGCTTACAATGTCACCATTTTAGTTACTTTAAGGAGACAAATGGTCAGATGCTGAAAGACCCAGGAAAGGTTTCAGCCTCAGGAACTGAAGGAAAAACATGGAGCTTCTGACCTAAAACTTAGTCCGTCATCACTGAAAGCGGGAAAAGCATATCTCAAAGCCATCTTGTAGTGTTGGGGGACCACAACCTCCAAACATGGGAATAGACAGATGACAGTCATCGTGGCAGGACAGGTGGGGGTGGGAGCAGTGCACAGAGGAAGTCCACTTGCAGTGATACAGAAGGAGTCCAGCCACTGAGGTAGCTGTGTGTGGGGACAGAGTCCTGAGGAGTCCAGACCGTTTGAGTATTCCCAGACGTGGAGGTAAAGAAGTCTTTGAGACGGCTCCCACTCCAGCTCCCATCTGACTGCAGCTGGGAGTCTTAAGAACTCAGCTCCCATCTGACTGCAGCTGTTTCTGCAGAAGAAACTAGGGCAGGGCTGCCTAGCTGACCCCACTAAACCCCAGGTTCATGAACAGAACAACCGCTATTGTTCTAAGCCACAACTGCGGGAGAAGTTATTACACAGCGACAGGTCAAACCCCCCACCTCATCCCCAGTACACACACACACTCACACACACACACACACACACACACACACACCTGCAGAACTTTGATAATCTTCCGTTAGTAATTAAGAAGTATTTATCCATCGATTTTAGGGATAACTGGGCGGCTCAGTTGGTTCGGCATCTGCTTTCGACTCAGGTCGTGATCCCAGGGTCCTAGGATCCAACGGAACCCAAAGTTGCTCAGCAGGAAGCCTGCTTCACCCTCACCCTCTCGGACCTCGGGCTTGTGCTCTCTTGTGTGCACGCGCTCTCTCTCTCTCTCTCTCACACGTATATAAACTAAATCTTTTCAAAAAGGAAAGAAAATATCCTTATTTTTAAAAAAAACTCTGTATTGATTAATTTCAATGAGAAATCCACTGTTCCATATATACAAAGCAAGGTGAAGAAAACAAACACATGATTTCTCCCTTGAGAAGTTTACAGACTCGTAAGAAAGACCAAAAACAAAACCCCATAAATACAAGATTATAAGCACAGTAATCAAAACTTACTGAGATGGGGCAGCTGACTCAGCCTGAAAAATGGTGGAGGGGGGTTTCAGTTGAGCCGAGCCTCAAAGGAAAAAAAGATAGGAGCCAAGAAATGATACTGGAGAGGTAGGCAGGGCTTTGTCTTAAGAGCTCAGCGCACTGTTAAGGGGTCAGTGCACAGTGCACTGATAAGGTGGAGTGAATCACCCAGCAAGCCATCAGCAGCGTTTCTGAAGGGGGGTGGCATGGTCAGAACTGAGTGTAGCAGCTGACTGCAGAATGGCTTAAGGGGAGAGAGGAGTTTGAAGAAGGATGGCCTGAGAAGTACCGAGGAGGGATGGGGCTGGTGCGTGCTGGAGTGGCTTGTGCCATCTTGCAAAAGCAAATGCAGTTTCTAGAAATTTTCAATACACTATTAAACCTTGGATGGGAAATCAACCATGGTGGGAGTACTTAAGTATAGACATCAGGCAAATGTGCCAAATCAAGGCTTCCCCCCAGAGTTGTTTATTAGTCACTTACCAACACAACACTGATGGAAGCAGAGATGCTACTAGATTCCAGAAACTCTTAAGAAGTTTTTTTTTAAGGGTCAGATCTTTTTTTTTTTTTTTAAAGTTTTTTTTTTTTTTAAAGATTTTATTTATTTATTTGACAGCGAGAAATCACAAGTAGATGGAGAGGCAGGCAGAGAGAGAGAGAGAGAGGGAAGCAGGCTCCCCGCCAAGCAGAGAGCCCGATGCGGGACTCGATCCCAGGACCCCGAGATCATGACCTGAGCCGAAGGCAGCGGCTTAATCCACTGAGCCACCCAGGCGTCCCTAAGGGTCAGATCTTGATGACTAACTCAATGTGGGGGGCAGGGGGCAGGTCTTGATGACTCACTCATACAACTGCCTGAACATCACGACATGAATCGAGGTGGAGAAAGTGAGAGAAAGCCAGTTTGGCCAAGATGATGAATTCGGGGTTGTAATGTGTTGATTTTGAGGTGCTTTGAGGGTTGCAGTGGGTAATTGGTTATGAAGGTCTGATGATGGGAGAAGAGCAAGCACAGGACCAGAAGAGGGAGAGAGACTTTTCAGGGCAAGGAAGAGCACTGAGCATTAACCTTTGAAGTATGTCGATGAGGAATATCAGGAAAACAAATTTCAGCTGTGAGGGAGGCTAGGCGGAGCACTCAGGGCAGCGTGAAGAGAACCCAGGAGCTATGTGTATGATCACAGGTGTGAAATGCTGCAGAGGCATCAAGAAAATAACACAAGGGAAGGAGCTAGAAGTCATGCCTCCATCACTCTTGAGGTACAAAAAGCAGCATTTCTTTAGTATTCAAACCACAGGATGGTGAGCTCCCAGCTGTAAGGGCCAACAGCCCATTGAAAGATATCCATCCCAAGAAGTGTCACTTTACAGAGAAGGGACAGGAGAGGTGGCCCATGGTATCGCTGCTAAAAGCCACCAGTTTTGTGTCAGAGTCTTGAAACCAGGGATCTGAGGTTGCTGCCAGCCCAACGATCTTGCCTCTGGACATGGGAGGCAAGATCACCTGTGTCTTCAGTATTACCTTGAGCCCACGTACCACTCCATGGAACACACCATACCATGCAGTCCTTTTCCCCCAAGAACCCCTATGATTCTGGTGTGTTTGGAAACAGAAGCGATGACAGCATCACTTACCCGCCATGCATGGAAAGCACCCCCCCATCAGGAACCCCAGGGTACCCCAGGTACTCTCCCACCAGTTGGCCTTGTTTTAGTTCTCCCTCTTCCATTAGTCATGCTAATACATGTCAAGGAGACATGTCTTCCTTATTCCAGGTGTTTCCTCCAGGAAGGAAGGCAGGAAGGAGCTCACTGGGGTCACCCTTCTGGATCTTTCTGTCCATTTATTTACTCCAACCAAGGGGAGGCAGGGTGACTTACCTGAGTGGTAGATTTTGGAGGAATCAAGAGCACACTTATTCCCTCCCTTCTGTTTTTCCTCTTCAGAGGGAGTTGCCCTCAAGAGCATGAGTTCTTCTTTGCTTCTCTAGGGCCCCCAGCGTGTGGTAGCCAGGACAGGCCTGGGTGGACAGGTCTGTCAAAACTTAGCAAGCCCAGTAGATAAGTCATGTCCTCCAGCCAGGCCTTAATCAGTCAGAAAGGAAAATGTTAATTGTTCCATCTGCTCTTCTCTCTTATGTCTCAATTTGTTCAGAAACCAGGCAGAGAGGGAGATCTAAGATACCCCAAAAGGGTTCTCGTCAAAAGCATTCAGGAGGGGCACATGCAACCCCATGTTCAAAGCAGCAAAGTCCACAATAGCCAAATCCTGGAAGGAACCGAGAAGGCCTTCGACAGATGAATGGATAAAGAAGATGTGGTCCATATATACAATGGAATATTACTCAGCCATCAGAAAGGATGAATACCCAACTTTTGCATCAACATGGATGGGACTGGAGGAGATCATGCTGAGTGAAATAAGTCAAACAGAGAAAGTCAATTATTATATGGTTACACTTATTTGTGGAGCATAAGGAATAGCCTGGAGAACGTTAGGGAAAGGAAGGGAAAACTGAAGGGGGATGGAATCAGAGGGTGAGGTGAACCACGAGAGAATCTGGACTCCAGGAAATGATCTTCGGGTTTCATAGGGGAGGGAGGTAGGAGGATAGGGTAGCCCAGCGATGGGTTTTAAAGAGGGCGTGTGTTGTGTTGAGCACTGGTTGTTATACGCAAACAATGAATCATGGAACACTACATCAAAAACTAATGATGTACTGTATGGTGACTAACATAACATAATTTTTTTTAAAAAGCATTAGGGAACAACTGAATTCTGTGTGAATAATGCATGTCAGCCTATGAAAGGCCACGGAAAGGAGAGGTCTTATTTTCAGAGCTCCCACCAAGACTCTGCCGAAACAAAAAAGAGAAAAGTTTCTAGTGTCAGCATCCTTCAGCCCTGAAAGCTCTTTCCCCCTGAAATCTTCAGCTATGGTCAAGGCATGGGGTCTCCCTCAAGCCAGGAACCCAGCCACTGCCCAAGGAAAAATTAAGTAAACATGCTAGGGCACACTCCCCTCAGAAACACTGCAGCTCGGGAACTAAAAAGGGCAACTCCCATGACCCTTTCCAGAACAAAGAAGGTCCGCTCCAAGACGACCCAGGTGTTCCAAGCCACATAGAGAAATGGCTAACCATTTTGAAATGTCAGCTTCTTCTGCTAAAAACAATTCTTCATCCCGTTACACATCCACTGAGCTTAGCGACTGGAGGTCCTCAGTGCTCTTGGATGGAGCAAAAAGGTTCTTAGTCAGGAGCATTCAGGAAATACTGGATTCTGTGTGAATAATGCATGCCACCATGTTAAAGGCCATGGAAAGAAAAATTTCCTCAGCTTTGCTTAACAAAGGCTTTTTGACCCACAATCACCCCTTCCAGGCCAAAAACCTTGTGAATACACCCCCAAAAAACAATGGAAATTCAGGGAGTCCCATATCACTTAAGGCATCTGGGTATAAAAAACTAATTAGAAAGGATAAAGAAAAAAGGCCTTACTTACTTAGTGATGGAATTATTTGGGGAATGGGAGGGTCCACCATATGCTGCTAGGGAGGAAGGCCCAAGAAAGGGAACAGTAGCAAATAGTATAAACAGAATAATCTCAATTCCTCAAGGAGTTTATATGGTAAATATGTCCCAATGATGCCAATGATAAATGAAAGGAAGACCCAAACTTATAAGTTGTAAATGCAAAATACACGGGTTATTATCCTTTTCAGGTATGTCCAAATATCTTGGCCCCACAGTTTCAAGTCACTCTTTTTTTTTTTTTTAATTGAATCAGCCACCATATATATACCATTAGTTTCAGAGACAGAATTCAGTGATTCATTAGTTGTGTGTAACACCCAGTGCTCATCACATCCCATGCCCTCCTTAATACCCATCACCCAGTTACCCCATCACCCCCCACCTCCCCTCCAGCAACCCTCAGTTTGCTTCCTAGAATTAAGAATCTCTCATGGTTTGTCTCCCTCTCTGATTTCTTCCTTTCCCTATAATCCTCTACACTGTTTCTTATATTCCAAATATGAGAGAAACTATATGATAATTGACTGTCTCTGACTGACTTATTTCACTTAGCATAACACCCTCTAGTTCCATTCATGTGGTTGCAAATGGCAAGATTTTATTTTTTGGTGGCTGCATAGTATTCCTGTGTGTGTGTGTACACCACATCTTCTTTATACATTCATCTTTTGAAGGACATCTGGGCTCTTTCCATAGTTTGGCTATTATGGTCATTGGTGCTATAAATATTAGGGTGAATGTGCCCCTTCCGATCCTTACATTTGTATCTTTGGGGTAAATACCTGGTAGTGGAATTGCTGTGGTATAAGGCAGCTCTGTTTTTAACTCCTTGAGGAAGCTGTTGTCCAGAGTGGCTGCACCGTTTGCATTCCCACGAACAGTGTAAGACAGTTTCTCGTTCTCCGCATCCTCGCTGACATCTGTCATTTCCTGACGTGTTAATTTTAGCCATTCTGACTGGTGTGAGGTGGTATCTCATTGTGGTTTTGATTTGTATTTCCCTGATGCTGAGTGATGTGGAGCATTTTTTCATGTGCCTGTTGGCCATCTGGATATCTTCTTTGGAGAAATGTCTGCTCATGTCTTCTGCCCATTTTTTTATTGGATTATTTGTTTTTTGGTGTTGAGCTTGATAAGTTCTTCATAGATCTTGGATAGCAGCCCTTTATCTGATATATCATTTGCAAAGTCACTCTCACTGATATTTAAAATGTAAAGCAGTTGTTCTCAATATTTGGGGAGTTATGGGTAAAACTCTAATTCCCTACAAAGGCTCCTACAATGAGCATCAAGGATTCACCCCTAATTTCCAGGTTTGACCCCAGAGCTGTGGCCCAGAGGTTGCAACTGCCACCCAGAAGTCAGAAAAATATAGAAAACCATTGTCAGTGGTCACAGATGTCCACAACCTGGGAGCTGAGAACCATCAAAGGAATGTGAAAGGGAACACAAATCCATCTGTTGAAGCCCCCACACTTGGTGCACTCACAGTGTCCTAGCCTGGAACAGACTCACCTTCTAAGCCCTGTCCCGAAGCCTCGTGAAAAGGCAGTCTCAGAAATAGAGTTCCCAGACCTCTCTGACACAGGGGAGAGCACGAGAGACAACTTGGACACTGCTGCCCCTGTCCCTTCTCTATGCTCACCTCTGCTCCTCTCCCCATGAAGAATCAATATGAGAGCATGCAGCCGTGAGACCAGATGGATTCCCTGCAGACCAGCATGACAGGAGTCAGAACCCTGGAAGCGGGGTGGGTGAGAGAAAAGCACAGAAGTGTTATGGGTGACAGAGGGAAAAATAGGAGGTCTGACAGGGAAGGGTCTTCCCTCCTGACCATAAGATGTTAGCTGTGTTGGGGCCAGTATGGTCCAGCACCAGGGGAGAATGGGAGCAGGGAGTTAGCTGCATAGCAGAGCCTGCGGCCGCACACCCCTCGTGACTCCATAATGGCTGGTATGTAGAGCTGGAAGCTGAAGGCAAGACTGATAGGTTCTTCTAGACTTTCTGTGTGTGCTCAAGTGAAGACAAGATCTCTATAGTAACGTAGCCTGAAGAGCTATAGAAAATGATCAAATCCAGGACTCTGCTGATCCATGCAGGTCCTTCGTGTAAATTAGAAAAAGAAATTGCTTCCCCAAGGAGAAGCATGGCTTGGTGCTTACAGTACTAGCTGTGTGGCTGCCTGCACTCATCCCTGCCACCAAGCACCACTGGGCCAGGAGCAGCCTGCACAACCACGCAGAGCAGCCTCAAGCAAATCCTAGCAAGACTAAACCACAGTAAATTCATGTTAGCAAATTTATGTACAGAAAGTGTGGGCAGACTTACTCACCGTTTAGTCTTTTATTTAAAGATTTATTTATTTATTTCAGAAAGAGCGAGTGAGCTGTGGGGGAGGAGAAGAGGGAGAAAGAAACTCAAGCAGACTCCACGCTGAGTGCAGAGCCCAGTGTGGGGCTGGCTCTCAAGACCCATGAGATCACGACCTGAGCTGAAACCAAATGACAGAGCCACCTAGGTGCCCCACAGTTTAGTCATTTTTTATCATTTTTTAAAATTGGTTCTTAGTGATCATGAAAAGATTCAACAGTTTAAAAATAGTTTTGGGAAGGACCAAAAGGATTTACATGCTATTCCAAAGAGAGAAGGATTCTAATTCCATAACAGAGATATAAATCTTGGAATAAAGGAGGGGGAAATATGAAATGAGCAAACCAGTGTTTACAAATACAATAAAGGAAAATGATAAGAAGACATCCCCTAAATGCAGTGGAGTTGAGATCGACTGTAATTAGTACAAGCCACTAAGTAGGATGAATCATGTTGAATAGGGGGTTTTTTATATTGAAAGGTAACATGAGCACCAGGAAGGTGCATATCTCCCATGGATAACATTATAAAAATAATCAAAGCCACCGAGTAAATATAACGAGACAGGTTGTCTCTCATTTGCCTGCTCTTATCTCCAAAAAATTAAGCAAAAGAAGTAAATAAGGCATTAAGCAGCATCAAGGAGACAGGATGAGAAGGAGAAAAACATTTTTTTATTAACTAAATATTGAGATACATGTGGAATTAGCTTTAGAATAAATTTTCTCCCCAAATTCTCTAGGGTTTGACTAAGATTCAAGAAATACATAGCCAACCATATAAACTATATCCTGCAGCTTACATATAATGATCAAATCTGTAGAGTCATTTTTATATAATGAGTTTATTATTTAGCATGTGTAAGTATATTTAATCAAATAAAGAACACAACCAAACATTTTAGTATTATTGCTTTATTCTTTTGAACTTTTGCATTTAAGATCATTTCTAACATTGTAATAAAAACTTTGTCTATTAGAGGAGCTCCAGGGATCCGCCAGCAGGGGAGGAATTCTTTTTAGGTTTGGGCCCTTCACAGTAAACTTGAAATTGATTGACTAAAGTCCCCAAGTTTCAAACTTACTTCTCTGCACGCAGCCTTCTCATGGCACTATAGCTTTTGACATTAATCTCTCTCTTGAGGTTCATTTCCCCAGGTGGTTGTGGATATCACACAGTTATCCCACAGGTATTTTATTTACCTGTTCCACACATTCTTCAAATTCTTCAGACAGGACTAATCGCCTTCCCACTGATGCTGCTGCCCATCTATCTGGTCACCCAGGGCAGAAATTTCTAATTGTCTTCAACTGTTCTCTACTTCTCACCTGCCCCATCTCATCATCCTGAAATTCTGTCCACTCCACTTCTATAAAAACTCCCAAATGTATCCCCCTTTTTATGACAGAGTCAACTATGTGACATTTTTGTAGCTGAGATGGAGGTCCCCAGTAGGTCCAATTTCAAGCTTACTGTGAAGGGCCCAACCCTAAAAAGAATTCCTCCCTTGCTGGCAGATCCCTGGAGCTCCTCTACTAGACAAAGTTTTTATTACAATGTTAGAAATGATCTTAAATGCAAAAGGCCCTGGAAAGGTAACAATCTGCATTGAAAACACACCCAGGTGTCATGGCTATATCACACAGCCTTCCAGGGGGAAAGGGTGACAACACAAACAGAGAGTGAGGGTGTGAAATCAGAGGGTGGGAGATAGGAGCAGGAAGAAAGGGTGCCCGGGGCAGAGAGAAATTGCTGAGTGAGATTTCATGAACACGTAGACAAACAAGGTACACTTGGACCAACCAAGCCAGAATCAACAAAAATATACTTTTGCACTGACTCAACAAAAATATACTTTTGCACTGAAGGTGAATAAAGAATTCATGAGGATGTGAGCCAAGGTAGACAGGAAATTATTTTATAAAAAGATCCACAGAAACTCTTCCTTTCTTTCTAGAATAAACAGAATGAAGCAGTTTTCCAGAATTTCAATAAGACCCAATGAATGGGAAAGCTCTACATTTATGTAAGATCTCTGAAATCATGGCAGTGGGAAATAATGCCTCAGCACTTCCAAGTTCACAAATAGACCTTCCTCTTAGAGTTTTCACAGCCAGCTTTTCAAATCTTGGCCACCAGTGCCATAATATTCCATGAATATCCAATTGTCTCTGCAAAAAGTGTATTTTGGCTGGGACTTTTTCCCGCCTCCCTGGAATTGGATCACATTAACTTGGGGAGAACTGCTTTATGTGAATTGCTTGATGTGACTTCCACATTTGAACAACTCCTGTGTAATCAAAGTCATTTCTTCCCTTAATTTCCAGTGGAACTAGAAAGAGGAGTGGATGAGAGCAGGAATATCAATGGAGTCACTGGTTGCAAAATTTAAAGCCTATTTGCTGGAGAACTGACCCATGGAGCTTAGGAAAGAAATGTGCTCCTGGAGTCCAGTTGTGAAGATCTGAGGAGACCAACCCGAAAGAAAGCTGATTTCCTGCCCAGCAGGCTATCATGTCTATGAACTTAATAACCGTCTATTGGCCTATGACAGGGAAAAAGAACCTCTGTCCACAAAACCAGAAAAGGGCTAATGTAGTCTACTGAGGGGAACACTGAGGTTTTGTGGGTACAAAAGGTCATTGACAATCCAGCTAAGATTTTTTTTTTATTTTTTCAATTTATTTATTTTCAGAAAAACAGTATTCATTATTTTTTCACCACACCCAGTGCTCCATGCAATCCATGCCCTCTATAATACCCACCACCTGTACCCCAACCTCCCACCCCCCTGCCACTTCAAACCCCTCAGATTGTTTTTCAGAGTCCATAGTCTCTCATGATTCACCTCCCCTTCTAATTTACCCCAACTCCCTTCTCCTCTCTAACACCCCTTGTCCTCCATGATATTTGTTATGCTCCACAAATAAGTGAAACCATATGATAAGTGACTCTCTCTGCTTGACTTATTTCACTCAGCATACTCTCTTCCAGTCCTGTCCATGTTGCTACAAAAGTTGGGTATTCATCCTTTCTGATGGAGGCATAATACTCCATAGTGTATATGGACCACATCTTCCTTATCCATTTGTCTGTTGAAGGGCATCTCGGTTCTTTCCATAGTTTGGCGACTGTGGCCATTGCTGCTATAAACATTGGGGTACAGATGGCCCTTCTTTTCACGACATCTGTATCCTTGGGGTAAATACCCAGTAGTGCAATTGCAGGGTCATAGGGAAGCACTATTTTTAATTTCTTGAGGAATCTCCACACTGTTCTCCAAAGAGGCTGCACCAACTTGCATTCCCACCAACAGTATAAGAGGGTTCCCCTTTCTCCACATCCTCTCCAACACATGTTGCTTCCTGTTTTGTTAATTTTGGCCATTCTAACTGGTGTAAGGTGATATCTCAATGTGGTTTTAATTTGAATCTCCCTGAGGGTTAGTGATGAACATTTTTTCATGTGTCTGATAGCCATTTGTATGTCTTCATTGGAGAAGTGTCTGTTCATATCTTCTGCCCATTTTTTGATATGTTTGCCTGTTTTGTGTGTGTTGAGTTTGAGGAGTTCATTATAGATCCTGGATATCAACCTTTTGTCTGTACTGTCATTTGCAAATATCTTGTTTATATGGAAAACCCAAAAGACTCCACCCCCAAACTACTAGAATTCATACAGCAATTCAGCAACGTGGCAGGATACAAAGTCAATGTGCAGAAATCAGTGGCTTTCTTATACACTAACAATGAAAATACAGAAAGGGAAATTAGAGAATCGATTCCATTTACTATAGCACCAAGAACCATAAGATACCTGGGAATAAACCTAACCAAAGAGGTAAAGGATCTGTATTCGAGGAACTACAGAACACTCATGAAAGAAATTGAAGAAGACACAAATAGATGGAAGACCATTCTATGGTCTTGGATCAGAAGAATAAACATTGTTAAAATGTCTATACTGCCTAGAGCAATCTATACTTTTAATGCCATTCCGATCAAAATTCCACCGGTATTCTTCAAAGAGCTGGAGCAAATAATCCTAAAATTTGTATGGAATCAGAAGAGACCCCGAATCGCTAAGGAAATGTTGAAAAACAAAAATAAAGCTGGGGGCATCACGTTACCTGATTTCAAGCTTTATTACAAAGCTGTGCTCACCAAGACAGCATGGTACTGGCATAAAAACAGACACATAGACCAGTGGAACAGAGTAGAGAGCCCAGATATGGACCCTCAACTCTATGGTCAATTAATCTTCGACAAAACAGGAAAAAATATACGGTGGAAAAAAGACAGTCTCTTCAATAAAGGGTGCTGGGAAAACCGGAAAGCTATATGTAGAAGAATGAAACTCGACCATTCTCTTACACTGTACACAAAGATAAACTCAAAATGGATAAAAGACCTCAACGTGAGACAGGAATCCATCAGAATCCTAGAGGAGAACATAGGCAGTAATCTCTTTGATATCAGCCACAGCAACTTCTTTCAAGATATGTCTCCAAAGGCAAAAGAAACAAAAGTGAAAATAAACTTTTGGGACTTCATCAAGATCAAAAGCTTCTGCACAGCAAAGGAAACAGTCAAAAAAACAAAGAGGCAACCCACGGAATGGGAGAAGATATTTGCAGCTAAGATTTTTTTTTTAAAAGATTTTATTTATTTATTTGACAGAGAGAGATTACAAGTAGGCAGAGAGAGAGAGGAGGAAGCAGGCTCCCTGCTGAGCAGAGAGCCCGATGCGGGACTCGATCCCAGGACCCTGAGATCATGACCTGAGCCGAAGGCAGCGGCTTAACCCACTGAGCCACCCAGGCGCCCTGCAGCTAAGATTTTTTGTCCAGGTTTATTATAGTCTCTTTGAAAGCCATGTATGAATACATTTTCTCAGGGGACTTGTGACTTTTCAAATTGCAACATCATTTGTGATCATTTAACTAGCCAAGCATTAAGCCAGCCTCTATAGAAATATGACAGTTAATTTTGTGTCAACATGACTGGGCTGTGGGGTACCCAGATATTTGGAAAAACACTATTCTGGATATTTCCATAAGGGAATTTGGGAATGAGTTTAACATTTAAATGGCTAAGATGGAATAAAGCAGATTGTTCTCCCTAGTGTGGGTGGGTCTCATCCAATCAGTTGAAGGCTTGAATAGAATTGGATGCTGACCCTCCCCCCAAATAAGAAGAAACTCTTCCTGCTTGACTGCCTTGAGCTGACACATAATTTTTTCCTGCCGTCAGGCTCCAGCTGAAACAGAAACTTCATGGGTCTCAAACCTGCCATCTTTTGGATTAGAATTACACCAGCAGCTCTCCTGGGGCTCAGTTTGCCAACTGCAGATCTAGAAACCTGTCAGCTTTTATTGGCATGAGCCAATTCCTTATAATAAATATATTATATACATAAAGTTCAAATTGCAAAATCAAAATAAAATTATATGGACACACACACATATATCCTATCAGTTGTTTCTCTAGAGAACCGCAATTAACATAAGAAAAAAGAAGTCTAAACTGAAGTTAAGTTCATTTGACATCTGCTAAGACAGGATGCCAAATATAATGAACCAAAAGGAATGCCGCTTTCTCAGAGCTGGAGGTAAGCAAAGAGATCACTGATCCAGCCTCTCTACCTCATGATACAGAGGCCAAGAGCCGAGGAACTCTACTCCTTCATGTGTTCTCAGGCCAGACCCGGGTAGCCTGAAACCCAGGACTGGGTCCCCGATACCACCCTGCCCTTCTAAGAAAGGAGAAATTTCATTCTGGGAAAGAATAAGTGAGATGGAATAAAGACAAATCACATGGGCTTCAACAGTGACAGATGAATTATTTAACCAGAAGCAAGGAACTATGTAGAAAACCACCCAGGCCATTTCCCACTGGCCAGGCATCTGACAAAGACAATGGCAGTGTTTTTCAGACCATGACCAAGAGCTGTGGTGTTTTGGAGGGATTATGCTCCAAGATCACTGGTCTGACTCAGAAGTACCTCAACAGAAAATTTTAATCCAGGAATTTTTAACAGTTCTATAGCAAAACAAGGAAACAAGAATTTAATGTGTAATCTACGCTCTGCTTTGCCTTGAGAGAAAACATGGGGGAAGTCTAGGATAACTTCTGGGTGTACATAATGGACAGGAGCAGGAAGTAACTGATGCTTATCAGTTTTACTTCGTATTACTATGGTTTTGTTTTTTTTTTAATGTTCACAGAGGACCAATGATCACCTAAAAGATTAACAGAGTCCTCCCCAACGAGATTACTGTTTCAAGATTTATAGACATGAGGCAAAGGAGAGGAATTATACACAGACTACACACACTGTGCTCTGGCTTTTCATAAAGCAAGGTCATTGTTCCTGGCACTCAAGATACTTGGCTTGCAAACTGATGGCAGGTTAGACTCTATTCGCAGAGCCTCATTCTGATGGAAGTTTCAACTATACACCTCACTCCTCTTACAGGCAGATGCTACAGTGCCAGATAACTGTAAAAGGAAATACACACACTTGTTTGAGTCCTTGTTTTCAATCCTTTGGGAGACTGTGCCTAGGAGAAGAATTACAGGGTCATGTGGTAATGCCATTGAACTTTTTCGAGGAACCCATTCTCAGAAGAAGGGACAGACGTACCCTTCGTCAGAACTCATGATTAATTAATTATAACTTAAGTTTCCAGGGTGCTTCTTGGTGTTGGTTTTGCAACTCTATTGAGGTATCATTAAACCCTATAAATTTCACCCATTGTAAGCTCAATGATTCTAATTATGCCGATAGAGTTGTACAATGATCATGACAACCCCGTTTTAGAATATTTTCATCAACCCCCATAATTCCCTTGAGCTCACTTGCAGTCAAGGCCACTCCCAGCCCCAGGGAACCACAGGTCTGCTTCCTGTTTCTCTCGGTTTCCCTTTTCCAGACATCTCATATCTATGGAATCATGGTACAGACAGATCTATAGTATAATTGTTTTTTTTTTCCCATAGACCTTTCTTTATTGTTAAGCTGCAACACACATGGTTTAATACAACCAAAAAAGCATTTAATCAAGAGAAAAATAATAAACTGAACAATAAACAAATAAACATTCAAAACCAAATATTTTCCACTGGAAATGTGTTAAGATGGTACAGGCTTTGTGACCACCTTACTGCAATTTTCTTATGGGTTACCAGCCTACATACTCCTTGTTTTCCACAATCATTCAGATGTGAATGGAAGTGTGAATGATTAAATAAATAATAAGTTTGTTTACTGCAGAGAATCATTTCACAAGGAAGCCAAAGTGGGTTTAGAGAACAGAATTACTTAAGAACAGAATTATTTAAGAAATTCTTTGTGTAGTTATGTTCACTTTAGAATCCATTAACCTAAAGCTGTTCCTCCTTGTCAATACCAACCTCCAATACCAAACTGACAAATGTTTTTTCTTTGGTCACCATGAGGTTCAATCACAGTATCATTATAGGCAAAGGCACTGAGTCAAGCCTCTTTGGTGCTCATTAGACCACCAAGCTCTATCCCTCTCCCACTTTGCGGGAGTCACGCTTCCTTCCCTCCAACTGCTGAAAAGCCCTCCACCTAATAAAGAAAATTTCAATTTTTAATGCTGTGGGCTCTACTCCAGGGATCTCAGGGAAGCTGTATTTTTAACTTTTACCAAGGTCAGAACAATTTGACCAAACTTTAGAGCATGGGCACTATTTCCGCTGAGAGCACACTTTTTGCATCTGCTTCATTAGCAAATCACCTAAAAGAAACATTTCTAGGGGCCCCTGGGTGGCTCAGTGGATTAAAGCCTTTGGCTCAGGTCATGGTCCAGGGGTCCTGGGATCGAGCCCTGCATGGAGCTCTCTGCTCAGCAGCGGGCCTGCTTCCCCCACCTCTATCCCTGCCCTCTCTGTGCCTGCCTCTCTGCCTACTTGTGATCTCGGTCTGTCAAATAAATAAATAAAATCTTTAAAAAAAAAAAAAAGAAAGAAAAGAAAGAAACATTTCTAGAGAGAAGAGTAAGACTCTCCCTACTCCCCTACCTCTGAAGGCTGCACCCTTGACCACACTTAAATCTAAGATAAAGTTTGTAATTTTCTGAAATGTCTTATGTCATGGTGAATTGTAACCCTGGATGTAAAAAAGACATATATAATCCTGAATCAAACCTTCTTTCTCGGGAGCACTCTCCCCTTTGTAAAGATTGTGGATCCAGGGAAGTTGTCCTCACTTGGGCTCCGATAAAACTTTCTTCTTTTTCTTCTTTATTTTTTTTTTTTTTTAAGAAACTAAAAGTCTTGCTCATTTTGCTTGGACACACATCACCTGGCCTCTCTCCACTTTCCTCCAGGATACCTGAGATAGATTGCATATAAAAGCTTGTTTGAGGCACCTGCGTGTCTGCCTTCAGCTCAGGTCATGATCCCGGTGTCATGGGATTGAGCCCCGCATCAGGTTCCCTGCTCTGCAGAAAGTCAGCTCTCCCTCTCCCACTCCCCCTGCTTGTATTCCCTCTCTCGCTGTGTCTCTCTGTCAAATTAATAAATAAAATATTTAATACATAAACTAATTAATAGAAATAAAAAGCATGTTTTTCCAAGAGTCCTGCAAATGCCCTTGAGGTAGCAGCCACGAAAGGATGGGCTGCCTTCTCCAAACAGCGGGGGAGGGGGAGGGGCAGGAGCACAGAAAGCATGAAATAAATGAATATCTCACTGACTATGCTGCCACACTGCTTTGCATTTGCCTACCACAAAACCACATCAGTGAACAGCTAAAAGCTCATAATAATTTCAGTTTTTTTAATCTACACTTAGATTCCAACTACTCCCGGAAGAGTGAGAGGAAGGAGGCACCACCCCGGACCAGTCAGGCTTAACACCAGCAACAACAATAATGACATTGTGCCCCCCTGTTACTTTCACTCGTCCTAGCCCCCCATCCTCCCAATGGCCATAGGCAGTAGGGGCTCTAGATCTAGATTCCTTATTTAAAGCAGTCTGAGCAAGCTCCAGTTTCAGAATTCAGAATTTTTTGGATTTTAGAAAGGTGAGACAGGAATGTATTACAAAGTATGTAATTTGTATAACGTAACTTCCCAAGAGTGTCCGAAGTAGATCTCAAACTAATTAATGTCTTCAATGAAATAAATAATCCCATGAAGTGGTGGTCTAAGGACTGTAAATAACTCTTCATCAATGGAGGTCATATTTTGCCGCAAAATGAACTAAGAAAGGCAAAGTTCTCAGAACTTCTTGTACTTTGCGGTTAAAGAGAATGCTGCACGTCAAGATCGGCAAGATCGGGTAACTGCCCAAGGTCACGGAGCTACTAAGTGGTAAGTCAGAGGCCCCCTTCCCCGACTGCTGAGAAAACTCCCTTGACCATTCCTTACCAGAAATTCAACTCCAACCTTACTTACTACTCCCCAGCTGAGTGCAGCCTGTGTACGACCTTCCTTCCCTGCCTCCCCGCCCCCACATCCTAGTTTTATCTTACCTTAATATGGTTTGAAATAGAAGGAAACCCAGTGGGAGTAGGACTCACCCCAGGCACCCAGACAGGCTCAGGAGGGACCCTCGGAAACTGGGTGTTGGGGGTGGGGCAGGGACTGACTTGCTACCCCTCCGCCCAATTTTAGAGATTATTAACTCAAGAGTGGTGTGAAAGACGAGGCTGGGGGAACCTGACTGAAGCAGGCGGTCTAAAAAGTGAAACTGAATCCTTCCCAGATGCCAGAAGAGGGCGCATCCGCCTTTTCCCATTTAGTTCGGATTTTCTTCCCCCTTGCCTTCCAAGCTTTGGGCAGTTTGGACGCACAACCTCAAGCTGCGTGTTACTGGCGAGCGGCGTCAGTTTCTTCATTACTAACTCAAGTTCTTACCGCATATGAAATCCACCCTCCCCCCTTTTTTTTCTTGGTTAGGGGTTCGAGTTAGCGTATTTTGCAGTTCAGAGACTCCAGAGAATAAAAGCCCAGATTACTGCTGGGTTGGGGTTAGGGGTTAAGGATAGGGTGTAAGTCTGGTATTTAAAGTCCTTTTTTATCTTTGGCCCAAACTTACTCTCAGACCCTCTCCTTTCACAACTCTCCCCTCTTCCCCCTCTCCGTCTCCCAGTTCTGTTTTCTTGTCTTGATGGGGTCCTGTTTCTGGGTCACAGGCTTCACCACCTTCGTCAAGACCCTGCCCAGACCTTTATCTCATTATCAGTTCCCTTCTGTGTCCTGTGTCTGCGTCCTTCCGCAACCCTTCTCGCTGTGCTTAGGACTCAAATTACTGTGCTGCTTCCTCCTTCCTCGTCTGGTTTCCTCCCTCTTAAATCTGTCTAATCCAGAGGCATCTTCCCCGCTCCCGGACAAGTAGATCAATACTTCTACTTCCCAAAACAATCCAGGTCAATCCAGTAATACCACCTGCCTGTGGCACTTGAACTATCCAGGCGTCCACAATTGGCCTCTTCTTGGGAACAAAGAGCCCAAGAAGCATCCTGCAGGCTTTGTGTTTTTAATTAAAGGTCTAATTTAAGGGCAAAGTCGGATGGAAAGCCATACATGCTCAGTTAACTATATTAGATGTAAGGCTTTTAAATGAGATCCAGGGTTCGGTCAAAAGATGTCTTGGGCTGTACCCCTTTTTCCGTGGGGCGCAGGGAGCCCCTGCGGCTCCGGCCTTGTAAAGGGATCCCAGCAGAGGAGACCGACTCCGCACATCCTTTAATTAATTATCTATTTAAGTGAGCGCCACGGGTCACGGCCGTTCACGGACCCGTTTAGCCCTCATTTCCCAGGCGGGGACCCCTACCCGCGCGAGCCACGGGGCTGGGACAGCGCACCCGGAGGAGGGGGCGGGGTCTGTGGGGGCGCGACTGCGGGGCGGGGCCTGGGAAATTCCCGGCGGGGGCAGGGAGGCCCGCGCGGCGGTCAGCTGAGCGGCGCTGGGCGGGGTCGCGAGGCCGCAAGTCAGCCCGAGGCTCAGCGAGCCCGGATCGCTGCCCCTGGCGGGTCCCCTGGTCCGCGTCTGCATCCGGGTCCGGAGCCCTCCCCCAGCGGGCACGATGCCGAGAGAGCAGTGACCCCGATAGAGGCCAGAGCGCGGGCGCGGGGTGAGCTGGGGCAGAGGGCGGGCAGGGGCTTGGAGAGGTGGCGGCTCCCTTTCCGCCTTGGAAGCTGTTCCCGCGGCCCCGTTCCCTGCGACGCCGGAGCCTGTCGGGTGGCGATGGCGAGGGATGGGACGTCCTCTCCCCCGGGAGGGTTTCCGGGCCTGGGCGAATTCTGACCTGGTGGGAAAGGGCAGTAGGGCGGCCGTCCCAAAGCTCCCTCCCCCCTTTTTTACCGGCCCGGTTGGCCGCCAGTGACTTCCTCTGTAGGTCACGGAGGTTGTTTGAGGGTGACATCCTACCGCTGGTTGGGAATGATTACAGCCAGTTCCTCATTATATAGGAAGTGGTTAAATGTATACCTTTGAGAAATGAAAAGTATTCTAGCTATTTGAGGTGACCCAGGGACACTAAGGAACAGGTGACCTCTCTCTCTAAGGTGCTGGGACTCCTGAACAGCTGAAAGGAATCTTCATAAACTGTTGTGTCCGGGAGAGCATGTGTGTGTGTGTGTGTGTGTGTGTGTGTACATACAGAGACCATGAATGCTCCATGAGGCTGAGAACCCCAGAGGAATTGTTTTTCCTGTGAGAAATGTGTAAGCTGGAGGCAGAGTCAGCATCGCTAAGAGAAAACGAAACCCAGATTCTGGTCTGGCCTCCTCCTCCAGGAAAACTGTTGTATGGAAATGTATGCCCCAGATCTATTGAAGGATGAAGTGGAAAACAGAACCGTGGTCCAGTAAGGTGGTGTTAGAACCTCAAAAGCCTCAGATCTGGTAAGCAAGAGCAGCGCTATTAACACAAGAACCAGCCCCTCCCCTTGCTCTTTGCCTAGGGAGAGAACTAGGGAACCCTGGCTACCTCCCAGGATGTGCCCAGTTTGTGCTGGGCTGGAGAGATCCTGGGGCAGAGGCAAAGGCCAGGAACTGCCCTAGGAATGGACAAGGCAAGTGAAGTTTAAATGTGGCCTGGAGAGAGAGGACAGGGACAGGAATCTTCCAAGTGACTGATCTGTTTTTCTACTGGGCCACTTCTAATGGTTCTTTGTATATTATGTACAACATTATAAAAATAATGTCTTTTTTTGGTAACTGATCTCAGGTTGCATATTATGCTGTGGAGTCCAACTAACCCCTCCAAAAAACAAAAAAAAAACCTTTATTCTTGAAAGAAATTGGTCATTGTATTACCTTCCTTCAGAACCCTCTCCCTTAAGTAAGGATACCTGGGTATTTTCCTCTCCAAGCCCTGCTTTTCCTGAATTTTATAGAGACCTGAACTATTTGATATGTTCCTTGGAATCAGTGGGATTAGTAAATCCAAAGGAAAAGGAAGAAATTAAACTCTGTTTTTGAGAAGTGAAGACTTTTCAGAGGAAAATATTATTTTAAAGGTTTTCATTTTGACATGTATAGGAGGATGGGATAATAAGATGTGTGTTATGAAATGACACTCAGATACCTTTGGGGATGATAAAAGAAACAGTACTAATTTTCAAAACAAGTTTTAAAAGTTGAGGTCAAGAATTAGGGAATGAGTGCCGTAGAGTTGGAGAAAAACTCATAATACTAGCATGCTGGGTTTGTCACTATGGAGCAGAAAGTGTCTTACTAGTGCTAGACCTTAAAATACCTCATTGCACTGTATTTTCATTTCATTTCAACGAACATTTACTGAGAGCCTGCTGTGCGCCGCTCACAAGGTAGAATAAAATAGAGACCTTCCCTGAAGTTTGACGAAGATCTCCTGAATGGGATGATCATAGAACTTTGCAGAAAGAGCCCATTGCTACTGGGTACTGAGAGGAAAGAACAGGCTGTTTTACACAGCCATCTATCTCAGCTGGACATGGAGCTGTCTGGTGCGTATTTGCCAGGGCAGACGTGGGGCCAGATATTTTGTGCAGAGAGGAGAGCAGAGATAAGAGCAAAGAAGCTGAAGAGAGCGGGAAACTGTGAGCTCTTTCATGCCTTGCGTGCCAGTGGCATGGTGACAAGAGATGATACCGGTGGGTAAGTAGGGGCCAGACTCTGAAAGGCCACGTTTTTCTCATTTAGGAGCTGGAAATCTGCCTTGCATGGGAAGGGTTTTCAGCAGGAGGGTGACCTCATGTTGGGAAAGAATCTGTAGTGATAGGGGGACTGTGGTAGAAAGAGGCCAGGCAGACAGCATAGGTAACTACTCAGCAAGGATTCTCGATGCCGGGGACACAGTGGTGCACAGAACAGACAAAAATCCTATACTCCGTGGAGTGCATCGCTACTGTAATTGAGACAAGACACGGAGGGCCTGACCTAAGCTGGCAAGGATGGGAAGGAGGAGGAAGTACCAGCCACTTACTGACCCATGAGACTCCAATGGAGAGAATCAGGATACTCCCAGGCTCATGCCTTACGTGAGAAGGGTAAATCAATTCCCATTTTCTGTAGGTTAGCAAATTTCAAAATCAGAATTCCATTTCTGGCATGAAAAGTGAAACTTCTTTTTCCCCCTTCATTGGATACAGGCTTTGAGTTTTTTTTCCAGGATGATGATGGTTTTAGTTGATATAATCTTGGGATCACACTCAGCCCCCCACCCTGGCATAAGTGTAGGACATGGAGTGTTATGCGAGTGTCTGAGGATGAGGGATATAAGGCCATGATTCTACAATCTCAGCCACCTAATGGTCTGATCAGGAAATAGGTTTTTACTGTTTAAAATTAATTTATTCATGCAGGGATTGAACCTGTGAATGCTTATTAAGCCAGTTTAGAACACATCAGGGTAAGGGCCTGGACGTATTCTGCATAATGCCCATTAGTCCAATGTCCAGAGGGTGGAAGTCAGTATAAGGCAGATTTCTGTTCAATACAGAATGACTTTCTAATGATGGGAATGGTCCTGGAACAGAATGGGCTGTGTTGCCTGCCAAAGTCATTGCTCATATATTCTGTCATTGAAGCCTTTCAGGCCCGGTCTGTATGACCCTCTTCCATGGAAACCAGATAAGAGATTCTTGCATCGAATAAGAAGTTGGACTGGATCATTTGTAAGGCCAACTCAGAAATGAGATTTAAGCTCATGCCCACGCCCACAGAGTCGAGTCATTGCTACTTGACCTCTGGAATTAAAAATGATAATATATTTAAGAATTCAAATAGGACTGGGAATAAAATCAAGGAAATTCTTCTAGGTAGTTTGCTGCTTCCTCACTGGTGAAATCTTGATAAATTGTGCTAAATTAACTCACCTTTCTGTAGTTAAATATCACCTTTGCTTAGAAATGACGTGTTTCAAGGATGCTTGGCTGATTCAGTAGAGTATGTGACTTTTGATCTCAGAGCCCCATGTTGGACATAGAACTTATATTAAAGAAACAAAAGAAAGGAAAAAAAGAGACATGTTTCAGATCCAGGTTAGTTGGATTTTTATGGGAAATTCTGTTATTAAAAAAAAAAAAAAGCAATTCGGTTAATGGGTAGAACCTTGGAATAAATGGCTTAGTTCCAATTTCTGTAACCTTTGGAAATGTGTGCAAGAATTTATAATTCATCTCTGTATTTGTTCAGTTGAATGTACTTAAGGCCGTGTTAAAGACTTAGAAAATTCAGCTTTCCCTAAAAGTTGCTCTACCAATAGACATTTCACATAGGCACTGAACTCATAACTCATAATGATGCCCCCCAAAATACCTCTTTGGTGACCCAAAGAGTCACCAAAAAACAATTAAGTTGCTTTTGGTAACAATTTGGTAATAAACATGCTTGTGTTTGGCATATACACTAACTTCTTATTTCCTATGACATTTGAATTACCAAATAATTTTCCCTAACAATGCTGGATAATGAAGTGTTTGCAGTGATTAGGACAGGCATATAATACATATGTGGCATGGCCATGATGGTGCTGGGTTGTATGTGTTGGATGGGGGGGGGGGGGGTTGGATCTTTCTAGAAATTCAAGAATACTTTTCATGGGGTTTTTGAGCTAAAAGCAAATGTAATGATCATCATTCGCTAGACAAGTCAGTAAATTATCATAGGAGGTCACAGATCTGGGTAAGGCAGCCAGTGTTTTTTCGACTGTCCCCTAGCATGACCCTGCTTTTTCCCCTCATGTCCTAAAATCTGAGCAACCTGAAAAAGCTAGAAGCCCTGATAAAACAGCTAGAACCAGTTTTTTTTTTTCCATTTTTTTTAAATTAATTTTCTATTTTTTATAAACATATATTTTTATCCCCAGGGGTACAGGTCTGTGAATCACCAGGTTTACACACTTCACAGCACTCACCAAAGCACATACCCTCCCCAATGTCCATAATCCCACCCCCTTCTCCCAACCCCCCTCCCCCCAGCAACCCTCAGTTTGTTTTGTGAGATTAAGAGTCACTTATGGTTTGTCTCCCAGTTTTAACTTTATTGTGGATGTCTAAAGGAAGTATAAAGGAAAGTTGAGGAGGAAAAATAACCTGGATAATTTTCAAAAGAAAATCTTTGTTTTCTCCCCTCCCATTTCTTCCTCTTCCCTGCTTCCCCTGCCCTTCCCTCTTCTCTCCCCTTTCCTCTCTCTTGGAAAAGCAATGAAAGAGAAATGTGTATATACTAAAATGAAATTAAGCACATCTCTAGAGAACTCCTTAGGAACTTAAAAAAAAATCTGTTGAATGTTTCCATTTGCTTTTGCGAAGTGTATTATAACCTTTGAGTACCTAAGCAAACTGGACAGTTGACAAGTAAATGATACATATTGTAAGGTTTTTAAATTTTTTAATTTAAATTCAATTTAACATATAGTGTACTGTTAGTTTCAGGGATAGAATTTAGTGATTCATCAGTTGCATAGAACATGCAGTCCTGGGGCACCTGGGTGACTCAGTTGGTTAAGTGTCTGCCTTTGGCTCAGGTCATGATCTCAGGGACCTGTGCTAGAGCACTGTGTCAGGCTCCCTGCCCAGCGTGGAGCCTGCTTCTTCTCCCTCTGCCCCTCCCCCTCCACTTGTGCTCTATCTTAGATAAATAAAGAACACCCTGTGTTCATTCTGTCAAGTGCCCTCCTTAATGCCCATCACCTAATTACCCCATCCCCCATCCCCCTCCCCTCCAGCAACTCTCTGTTTGCTCCCTAGATTTAAGATTTATGGTTTGCTTCCCTCTCTGTTTTAATCTTATTTTATTTTTCCTTCCCTTCCCCTATGTTCCTCTGTTTTGTTTCTTAAATTCCACACATGAATGAAATCATGTGGTATTTGTCTTTCTTTGACTGACTTATTTCGCTTAGCTTAATATTCTCTAGTTCTATCCACGTTGTTGCAAATGGCAAAATTTCTTTTTTCATGGCTGAGTAATATTCCATGTATATATATATATACCACATCTTCTTTATCTCTTCATCTGTCAGTAGACATCTGGGCTTTTTCATATTTTGGATATTGTGGACATTGCTGCTCTAAACATTGGGGCACATTGTGAGGATTTTATCTTTAGGTCTCTTTACTATTCCTATTATTTGGTAAAAACCCATGTTTATGAAAGCTTAGCTCCAACATCATACTGTGCATAAACAAATGTTACAGAAAGCCAGAAACTGGCTTTTTTTCTAAATTATTTTTTTCTTTTCTTTTAAATATTTTCTTTTTTTCTAAATTTCATCCAGATTATTTTATTGGGGAAACCAAAAGCAGTCTTTTCTAATCACTGAATACCAGGAACCCACCTCAGCACTAGACCACTTTACTAATACATTAGGATATGTAGAACATAGGCTACCTTCCAGAGGCCCACAGTGGAGTAGTATGCCTCGTCAATGCTTTTCACTTCAGAAACTGACATCCTCCTTAAAGCATTTCATGGGACTGCCTCTCCTTAAGGTGGCTGCTCAGGGGAGAAGCAGGAGCCTGCTGTCCTGTCATGGTACTGTCCCTCATGACCTGCAAGTTCCTTCAGACCAAAAGCAGATCACCAGGCTCTTGAGTCCAGGGGGCCTCCAGAGAACCCCAGGCATTGCTTCCATTGGGGGTGGGGGAAAAAGCACTGTACCACAACCTGTGTGTTTGGTTTAATACACAGTCACCGAAAGCTCTCCTAGCTGTTAATGATATGGTGCTGTGTCAGAAAGAATGCACTTATCCTTCTTCATCTTCCATGACAAGGCTTATCATGATTGTCATGAAGCACAGAAAAGAAAATGTTTGCCTGTAGCATGCCACCAGTTGTTAGAAGAGATTCGTATGTTTGCCCAGGTGGTAGGGCATACATAAACGGATCTTATTTTTGTCCATCTTGTCTGTCTTGTCTTGTCTATCTCATTGATGTCCACATTGACCGCTCTAAAAAATAAAGTGGTATGCTTAAAATATTCTCAGAATATGCAATAAGTGAGCAAGGTTTCTTAGTCTTTTTAGGATGCCTTGCAGAATTATTGAATATTGAAGCCTAAATATTCAGTAGCATCTTTATTGTATGACAGAGCTGGGTTTTGGTATTATTCATACTCCTATAGTTCATACCTCTTCTGAAGTGACCTCGGCCAAGCTCTAACACCCCTGGGAGCTCAGCTCGGTCTCCTGTCAAGTAGCCATCCAGTTGGGTTTTAGTGAGGATTAGAAACTGACGTGTTGGCTGCGGTGATTCAGCATGTAGTAAGCATCCAAAAAATGTTCCTTCTCCCTTTCCTCTTAGCCAAAAATTCAAGAGATAAAATATGGAGATTTTTTAACAGCTTTATGTGCAGTTCACCCAAAACAAAAAGATCTGAGCTTGAAAGATTTGCATAGGAAAACCAATTTAATGATACTTAACCCATATCCACAAATATACGTTTGGAAGCCTTGAATTCCTGTTAGGATCCCTGATTCTCATGCTCTTCTCTCCCTCCTCCGTCCCTCAGGCCCTCACCGCACCCACGCACACAGACACACGCACAGAGGCTAGAATACACCTCTTTGTTTAAAAGGGAAGAACCAAAAATGCCCAAAAAAGAATTGGAGAGGAAGGAGGCAACTTTTGGAATACACACTAGCAGTTCCCCATGGACTTATGGGACTCAGGGGGGCCCCTTGCAGTGGGAAGACAGCTCTCTCTTCAGTCTGTGACACTTCCCTAGGTCCTGCAGCCATGTCCCACCAACCGCTTAGCTGCCTGACTGAAAAGGGGGACAGCCCCAACGAAACCACAGGAAATGGGCCCCCCAACCTGGCTCACCCAAACCTGGACACGTTCACCCCGGAGGAGCTGCTGCGGCAGATGAAGGAGCTCCTGACTGAGAACCATCAGCTCAAAGGTGAGAAGCCCCTGGCCACCACATTTCTTCATTCACCCTGGCCCTTCATAAACAGCATCTCTCTGTCAAAAAGCTTGTTGGTGAATTCCCTTCTCTCTCTTTCACTAGCGGGAGAAAGAGCACAGAGTCTAGCTTTTGGTAAAGCTAAAATTGTTTCCATTGTTTACTTTTGGGATACAGGTAAGAATAAAAGATACTTACACACCCCAGGGAAATGGTGTAATGACATAGAGTCCCTTTAGAAAGAAAGGAAGAATTACAGAGTTCTAAATATGACCCTGTTCATAGAACGCATTCTGGGATCTCCGGCCATGGCTTCTGGCAGGACCTGTGTTCAAATCAGTGCTCTAGCGTGTGTGTCGTCATGGAGGAACCCAAACTAGTTTTATTTTCTGGAATCTTTGGAGCACTAGAAATGACATTAGGCCCCCGAGTCTTGTCTGGAAGCAAAAACCACTCAACTTTCTACATTTTCTGCCAACCCTGGGGTCCAGGCCAAGGAGGGCTTCTTTAGATTCACAGCTAAGTGATGAGGATGGTTGGAGGTTGGATTCATCAAATCGAGTCTGATGTGTGACACTCTCACTCTGAACCCCATACAGAAGCCATGAAGCTAAATAATCAGGCAATGAAAGGGCGATTTGAAGAGCTTTCAGCCTGGACAGAGAAACAGAAGGAAGAACGCCTCTTTTTTGAGATACAGAGCAAAGAAGCCAAAGAGCGTCTCATGGCTTTGAGTCACGAAAATGAAAAATTGAAGGAAAAACTTGAAAAACTAAAAGGGAAAATGGAAAAGTCCCTTGAGGTGAGCAGACTAGTCAGTTGCAATTTTATTTTATTTTATTAATATTTAGAGTGGAATCTTCCTTATCTAGACTTCTAGATCAAAACCTTTCATGGTTCAGGCTAGATGAGTATTTTGCATCATTTGAAAAAATGGTTCTTCCTGAGAAGGTGGCTACAGTTTCAAGGGTCGTTTGCAGTCTCTGTTGGGGGAGGGAAATCTGTACGGTTTTGACCATATTGATTATAGTCAAAAGAAGGTTGTGGTTATAAATCAGTATTTTGTATTCATTATAGACCTCGCAGGAGAACCTCTGCCTCGAACCATCCAAGTGTTAGCTTTTAGTTTATGTCTTTGATAGAAAATTACATTAAAAAAACTATTACTCCCAAGTTTTACTTACTATTTTAGTCTTTTCCTAAGTCTAAAATAGAGATTCCTCACTTTACATTTTACATCTACTTTTCTTTTTTACATCTACTTTTGAGAAATGGTGAGATACTTATCATGTTGTGATAGGAGGCTGTCAGTTTGCCACATTTTCATTGACCCAAAGACCCTAAGAAATGTGCTCATGGCCAAGAGTGGGTGCCAAAGATGTTAGTGAGAAAATATGTATCAGAACCCATTTGAAGCATCTGCCCATATTCTGAGGACTGGTTGTTCCTTAGGCTGGGCATCTGCTGTTCCTTGTCTTCCCAACCTGGAACTTAGCAGCCCCCTGAGGGATGGACCACTGGTTTGATTCAGAGAAGATAGAAACCCAGACTTCAGAGATGTTCCTTGAGATACCTTGAACTCTGTTGATCTCTGATTTCTTGGGTAAAGTATGCAAACAAAGAAAGATAAGAGGAAAAAAAGGGGGGACAATATGGAATAACCTGAAGAATGAAAAGTTGTTTAGGGAACTGTATTGTGCTTTTTGTCAGGGCTTTACTCATCGATATCGATCCCTGCTTATGGGACCGTGTGAACATTCTGCTTGAATAAAGTTACATTTGTGTAGGAAATGATTCATTGCTGATTAGATCTATCACATCTAATGCTTCAACTTGTCTTATAGTTCAAAAAACAGTAAGTTATTACTTTGGGGGAAATCTCTTGGTCTCTAAATATTTGCAAGGTAGAATATGCTGAAAAAATGATCAGCTAGGCTATGTGAATAATTTTCTACTCTCTGTAAGAAAATATCTTTTTTTTTAAGATTTTATTTACCTGAGAGAGAAAGAGTATACAAGCTGGGTGGAAGGGCAGACTCCCCACTGAGCTCAGAGTCCAAAGGGAGGCTCGATCCCAGGACCCCAAGATCATGACCGTAGCCGAAGTCAGATGCTTAACTGACTGGGCCAACCAGGTGCCCCAGAAAATATCTTATGCTGTTTTCCTCCTTTGGCTTTTGGGATGTGAGCTGACAGTTGACATCAGTCTGTTGGGGCCTATCACTTTGAAGCCCAGAAAGAAGCTTCCAGAAGCAGTTTGTCTGTTTGAAATCATCTGTGTGTGGGTTTTCCTAAGAAGTCCCAGTACTGGAAGAGATAGAGAAAAGAAGCTGGAGCTCCAGAGAGCTTCTTTCAATGCAGAAGATAGCTGAAACAAACTATAAGCAGGACTCAGAAGTGAGTCCTTGGGACAGATGACATGGGTACTTGGACAAAGAGACATTTATAGCTCTTTAATACCCTTGGTCATCAGCCTTCTGTCCCCAGAAATGTGCTTCCCAGGCCTGCCTATTGCCTCCCTGCCTCTTCTTTAATTTTTATTTCATGGACCAGTTGAGATGATTTGTACAATTTAGGCCGTCATCTTCCTGACTTAAAGCTCTCCCAGCCCCTGCCTTTTCTCACTCTTGCTAACCCATCCTTGCTGCATCTCTCCAGGGAATCCCCTCCAGCCACCAGGGACTCTCATGTGTTCTGTGCCACACAACTAAAGGGAATAGGGCATTTCTTTTGGAGATCTGTCTTCTGATCCTCAGGGTGATCTGAGGTTTTCATGGTTCTGTCCAGCTCACAGAATTATACATTATTATCATCTGTAGAGAGAACTTTTTAACTTTTAATGGTACAGATTGCTAGGCAGAGATCATTAGCTGGGTATTTCTTCTAGGATTATAAAATGCATGGTAGCCTGGGCAGATTTCCGGGACAGCAAGTTGGAGACATGATACAAGTACAAAAGGAGAGCCATGGTGTTGCTTGAAGGTCAAGGGCAAGCATTCAAAAGTGATGAAAGGTAACAAATCATGGAGTTGAGTTTGATCAGAGAGAATAAAACATGTGAGTTCTAGTCCAGGAAGGGATTGAAAGGAGTCTCAGTAGTGAAATTGAAATGAAGAGAGATTTAAAATGTTACCTTGTGAGGTATTTGATGGCCAAATAAGTAGATAGGAATTTCCCAAGGATAGTGAAAAGATCCTCACCCTTGTAAAAAAGAAGATTACCCTGACAAGTCTGAGATTCTAGAATCATGGCCTTATATCCCTTGTTATCAGACACTTGCTTAAAACTCTGTTTCCTACCCTTATGCCAAGGTGGTTTTAAAAATCCATTCTGAGGTGCCTCGGTGGTTCAGTCAGTTGGGTATCTGACTCTTGATTTCGGCTCAGGTCATGATCTCAGGGTCATGAGACCAAGACCTGAGTTGGGCTCCTCACTGGGTGTGCAACCTGTTTAGGATTCTCACTCCCTCCCTCTGTCCCTCCTCACCCCCACTAACACACTCACTCTCTCTTCAAAAAAAAATTTTTTTAATCCATTCTATAAAATGTCCTTAGAGGGGTCCAGCAGGAAAATGTGAAGATACCTAATAGAACCTGACTTTGCCCTTACCTGCTCGCTTCCTAGTCCAGGCTAAGTAGGGCCTCTCCTTTGACTTTCTACCACTTTCACGGTTTCATTTCTTTGGAATGAGTCATTACCAAGAGAGGATGCCCAGGCTGATAACCTTTCCCTGCACATCTAACTCTTCAGCTTCACAATGAGTTCTTTTCTCTCAGGCCTGTGGTCATTTCCTGGCAAGGGAACATTCCCAGTGAAGCAAGAACATGATCTCACTGGTGTGAGACATAGTCCTGTGCTGCGTATTAATATCTTTCTCTCCAGGTTTCAATATTTCAGGGACCAGCTGGTTTACGCGAATCCTTTTAATGCTTTTTGGTTGTCCTAACAACCTTTGGGGCTATTTCTGGTTCCTTAGGAAATCTGTCATGGAGATGGGTGGTGTGTGTGTGTGTGTGTGTGTGTGTGTGTGTGTGTGTGAAAGAGAGAGAGAGAGAAAGAGAGAGAGAATTGCTGTGTTGTAATGCTCTGATAACCTCAAGTGTGTATTTCTGGTGGCACCATGCCCATAAACACAATGAAGATTTCCTGAGGAGGGAATCAGAGAGGCCTCCTAGGTCATGGCTGGAAGGGACCACAGAGACCACAGAGACCACTTAGGACCATGTCTTCCTTTCTAACCCAGCACAACCAAGGCCAAGACTTTAAGTAAATCTGCTCAAGATGTCATACACAGCTATTAGCAGGCTGTGGACTGGAATCTGTTTTCTCTGCTCCCAGATGAAAACACTGCATCTAAACAGACCCTTCCTCTTAAGACTTTGTCTCAGGTAGTAAGTGTAATAAGAGGAACGCAACACATACTTGGTATTAGTAAATAGGAGTATTTGTTCTTTGTGTCGACATAGGCTGAAATTTAATTTTTTTACCTTTCATAGCAGCCTCCAAATTTTCAGTTTTCTTATTTCTCGCTGGGCTTCCTTTAAGCAGCCTAAAAAAACACCAACATAAGGTGTAGCAAACTTCCTGAGAGAATTTAGGACTTTGCATTGTCTTTACCATTCATGTTTCATGTAATGAGATGGCTTGATGCTTTGACTTCAAACTATACATGACAAGTATGGAGAGAGCGAGGGTGGGTCTCCCTTTGTGTGGGAAGAAAAAAGGCAAGGGGTTGATTTGGTAGCTTTTTGTCCTTATTTTCTGAGGTTTTGGACAACTTAACCGTTGTCGAAGTCTGATTGGTTTCTTTCATGTCATATTATCCTGTATGCTGAGAAAGTCTTTCTTTCTTGTCATGAGATTATTTTAACTTTGTATTGTTTGAATATAATAAAATAATGTAAAATCTTCCATTTGAAATGTTGTATCACAATATATATCCAGGACCCCACTGGGGACCCCAAAGTCCCCAAGGCAGAAGCAGACCAGGAACTCGAACAGCTGAAGACCCAGGTGGCCTATCTCCAAGCTGAAAAAGCAGATCTGCTGGGGATTGTGTCAGAACTACAGCTCAAGCTGAATTCGGGGGGCTCTTCTGAAGACTCCTTTGTTGAAATCAGGATAGCTGTAAGTGTCCTGGTTTTCATTTCATTTTCAGCAAATTACAAAAGCTCACCTAGACACCTAGATTACCATCATGTCTTTTCAACACACCAAAGCCAAAGAGGGCAGGAGTTTCAGCATCAATATCACCAAGATAAATTGGCTCTCCTTTTTAAGTATGACATAATCCTAGGGGCACCTGGGTGGCTCGGTGGGTTAAACGTCTGACTCTATTTTGGCTCAGGTCCCGATCTCAGGGTTATGAGATCCTGCTTGGATCATGGAGCCTGCTTGGGATTCTCTCTCTCCCTCTGTCCCTACCCTTGCTCTCCCATGCGTGCTCTCTCTGTTTCGCTCTCAAAAAAAAAGTCTTAATACTGATGAGGGCTATCATGGCTGAAATGGAAGAATACTGATTATCTTTTATGACAAAAGGGATTGGGTTAGTTTTTCTTTTCCTTCCCGTAGGTACTGACAAATCAGATATCTTGTGACTGATCTATAAAACAAAACAGAAAACATACACTTTTCCAGATCAGGTCCTTCACTGTGTCCCGCACTGCACTTGGGTGTACAGACTCATGAGAAGATGGGGCAAACTGATGGCTTTAAAATAGTTTTTAATAATAGAACCCTCTTTTCAGACAAGCCTTATGAGGAACCTTGGTTTATTAAAAACAAGAAGTGAAGAAAAGAAATTAGTGCCATTGGGGTTGTGGTGGAGGGTTGACCTTGTCTTTGCCCCCGCTTCTAACAGCAGGTGCCTGGGCACCTCCAGAGCTGAGGGTGAAGCCCTGGGTGTCTGACACATTTCTGTGGAACCGAAAATGAAGTGAGCTCAGTGAAGTGGCGTGTGCTGGCCCCTTCCTGAACATCTGACGAGTATCTGTGGTGTCCGTGTCTGTGAGCCCCAGAGCCGCTCTCCTTCACCGCCGCTAGAAAATATTAAATGTTGAGGGAGAAAAACCCACAAGGATAAGATCCTCTGTGATACCTGCTGGCATGTTAACTTTATCAGACCATACATCAGACAGGAAAAAAGAGAGTGTCTCTGAGAGAGAAATACGGACCTTGTAGGTAATGTGTGGGAAGCTTGTAAAAAGGTGAACTCCTGGGCGTGTCAGAATTATTAGTGTGTGACTGTCTTTGCTTTCCAGTTCCTTTGCTTCACTGAAGAGTAGTAGCATGGGGAGACAGCTCTTAGTAACTATGCCATCCATGCTCCCTAATAAATCTTCAGGAGTATTCATAGCAGCCGAAATCAGGAGAATTGAAATACCAAATGGAAAGCACGCTTTGCCAGAGTACCCTTTCTGCAGATGACCAAAGATAATGAAATGCAGGTTTGATCGAACAGCTTTCACCTTCTCCAAATACCTGGCAAAGTTCAGGAAGGCCAAGGAGCATATGAGAAGTTTCCAAATGAGGCTTCTTCCTTTGGGGCGCATGGTGAGCACAATACGCTCCTCCACTGGTCCCATGAGTGACAGTTAGTTTTAGTGTAAACATGCTTTTCTTGCCTTGCTTCTTGTGAACTGGAAAACACTGCCCAAGGTTTAGGAAAAATGTACACAATCAGAGTTGTTTCGAACCATCTTTGTTCATGCATTTTCGGAAGACTTTCCTGCTAGCTCATTGGAATATTAATGTCTTTCCTATCATGTGACTGGTCTTGGACTTCTTGTATGCTTAAGTGGCCCATGATGTATACAGATTTCGCTAGGAGCCAATGTTGTGCTTTGTGAGCTTTGCCCATAGAAAACAGCCTCTTTTTCAACATTGCTTCAGCAGGTTCTGACATTTTGCATTTTAAAGGCCTGTACAGGGAAGCTGGATGGAGGTATCGCTAGCTTCATGTGACCTTAACTTGGGAAAGAAGGGAATGAACTGCCAAGGAGAGGGAGGAGATAAGTTTTCATGTGTTCGGGGTCAGGTTGACTCTTCTGGATGAGACATGAACCTTCACACCTTGGCCTAGATATTTATAATCCTGACAGGGTGTGCAGAGTAAGGGAAGGCTAGATTCCCATTCCATTTCAGTGACCTGGTTGAAACATCTCACATTTAAATGTCGGTAGCTTCCTTGGGTTGCAGGCCATCAACATTCTTGATCTTACTGCCTTTTTCTCTTTTGATAAAAAATTTGTCTTGTGGACATTATCATGGTAAAGCCCTTTCAATTCTGCCTTTACAGGAAGGAGACGCAGATGTGGCAGTGAGAGAAATCAGGACAAGTCCTGGACCAACAAGAACTGATTCCATTGACACGTATGTAGACAAGGGCTAGGGCTAATGGACAACTCCTACCCCGCCCCCGCACCAGGCTGTCTTGTCACTTGCAGCTCGCCGCTAGGAGGTCAAGCATCTTGGGCTGTGAAAGTTGATTCTCATTAATTGATGCCAGGACCCTTTTTTTGTTGTTGTTAAGAATTTATTTATTTATTTGAGAGAGAGTGCAAGAAGGGGGAGAGGCAGAGTGAGAGGAACCAGACTCCCCACCAAGGAGGAAACCTGATGCAGGGATGGATCCCAGGGCCCTGGGATCTTAACCTGAGCAGATGGCAGCCGCTTAACTGACTCAGCCACCCAGGCGCCCCATGCCAGGACCTTTTAGGAATGTCCGGTTTGAATGTGATTTAGTGTTACAGCCAGGCTGGCAGAGAATAGAAACAATGTGTGGTCCCTCTGTGGGCCAACTCAACCCTCACCACTCCATTTAGAGGTGTTTCATCTCCCATAAGATGAGAAGAGAAGACAAACTTAATCTTAATCAAAAGACTCATGCTTGCTGATTTGTTTACTGGTGCACTTTGCCCTGGCCTGGGCTGTTCAACTCGATAAAGTGGGATGTTATCATTTTGTCTTCCCTGTTCATTCCCCAGAATGAGCCCAGACGACTGATCCTGAGTGATCTCCAGTAAGGACTGTAAGTGCTCTAAAACGCTGTCATACCCCGTGGCCAGATGTCTTACCTGTGGAGTCTCAAGCTGACCTGTTCCAAATAGACATCAGGAAGCAGACATCTAGTTGACCTGTTCCAAATAGACATTAAGAAGCAGACACCTAGGGGCACCTGGGTGGCTCAGTGGGTTAAGCCTCTGCCTTCGGCTCAGGTCATGATCCCAGGGTCCTGGGATTGAGCCCTGCATCAGGCTCCCCGCTCCACGGGAAGTCTGCTTTTCCCTCTCCCACTCCCCCTGTTTGTGTTCCCTCTGTCAAATAAATAAAATCTTTAAAAAAAAAAAAAAAGAAGAAGAAGAAGAAGATGCAGACATCTAGGTGACCTATTCCAAGTAGACATTAGGAAGCAGACATTTTAAATGGTGGTGGAGGTGGGGGGGGTGGGGTTTGGCAGAAGAGATGACAGAAGAGCTCGGCATTCACAGCTCTCACCTGGAATGGGCTGTTGGCTCATCCCCTGTATGCAAATTACTGCTGGGTTAGTCTCTTTGAAATAGACAGTTATTTGAAAATTCATCTAGGAATCTCTTCTCTCATGGGCTTTTAATACCTTTTTTCCCATAATGTGACAAATGTACTTAGAAAAACAGGCTGTTTCTTTTTTCCCAGTTTTGCTCCCAAGCCCTTGCATCAAGTATAAAATAAGTGATAGATAATCTTTCATTAAACAGGGCTGTCAGCATAAATGAAAGTTGCTTCCTCGCTTAGCAGTTCCTCAGCTTTCCCCCATCCTGCTGTTTTTAATATCGAAAGACTTTCCTGGAAGTGGTGGGAAGGAAGAAGGCCCTGACTGAAATTTCCAAGCCACTTCCTCTTCAGCTATAGCCACCTGCTAAAGCCATTTCCTCTTTTAAGCCATAGGTTGTTTTTGTTTTTTAAGATTTTATTTTTAAGTAATCTCTATATCCAACGTGGGGCTTGAACTCACGACCCTGAGATGAAGGGACACACGCTCCTCTGACTGAGCCGGCCAGACACTCCAAGGCACAGTTATGTTTTAGTAACTGTTTTCTTACCTCATTTTAAGGTATATTAAGGAGTCAGAGATTGATAACTGGGTGTGGAGTTCAAAGTCAGGAACTGGGATTTAATCCCGGCTGTGTATGAAATGTGTGAACTTGAATGTGAGCATCATTGCAGTCATCCGGGAAGTGTAGCTGTCATACCGGTGGTCCTGGTCTTGTTTGTCATCATCCTGCTTGTTGATATAATCAGATTTCGAAATCAAGGAAAATATTTCACATACCAGTGGTGCTTACATTTCTCTGCTATAGTTATTTTAAATCAAAAACAAAAAGTACCTTCTTCTCTTGACCTGAGAATATCAAGTTGGAGAAAGGTCAGCAATCTGGGTATTGCCAGGCAGCACACATGTTCATGTACTTTGTATGACTGTGATCCTCTCTGAGGCTAGTTCTCTAGGAAGGCCAGGCCCCGGAAACTGGGGCCACCTCTGCTCCACTATTCCTGGGGGTTCTGGGGTCTGATGTAGTGGGCACATGGGCTATTTGGAGGAAGCGAGCGTGTACAGTGCAAGGCGGGACTACCTGAGAGTCCCTACCCCTTTCCTGGACAGTGTGGAGGAGTGTGAACCTGGTGGTCGCAGGCCAGCTGCATTTGGTCTGTAGATGAAAATTATTTGGAGAGTATTCTAAAAAGTAGTTCCTTTACGTGGTTTCAGTTACTTTCTTAGACACTTTGACATTTGTGTTTTCTGATGAAAACCTTTTAATCTTTATTCTGTTCTTGGTACAGGAACAAATCTACAGAAAGTGCCAGGAATTATTTGGAATTTGAGAAATTAACTGTGAGCCAGCTCCTGCTTTGTCTAAGGGAGGAAAACCAGAAGGTGGAGAAGCTTGGAATTGCACTCAAGGAAGCCAAAGAAAGGTATGAAATAGGTAACTTGAAATATGCATACATTGCTTTTTTAAAACAGCTTTATGGAGATAAAATTAAGATACCAGATAATCCAGGCATTTAAGGTATACATTTCAGTATAGTTTAGAATATTCCCAGTTATGCTTTCTGCCCGTGGACGCCGCCGAGTAAGCATCGTTAAAGTCTCCCCTCCCACCGCTGTCATGTCTAAGTCAGAGTCTCCCAAAGAGCCTGAACAGCTGCGGAAGCTCTTCATCGGAGGTCTGAGCTTTGAAACAACTGATGAGAGTCTGAGGAGCCATTTTGAGCAATGGGGAACACTTACAGACTGTGTGGTAATGAGAGATCAGAACACCAAGCGCTCCAGAGGCTTTGGGTTTGTCACATATGCCACTGTGGAGGAGGTGGATGCAGCCATGAATGCAAGGCCACACAAGGTGGATGGAAGAGTTGTGGAACCAAAGAGGGCTGTCTCAAGAGAAGATTCTCAAAGACCTGGTGCCCACTTAAGTGTGAAAAAGATTTTTGTTGGTGAAAAAGAAGACACTGAAGAACATCATCTAAGAGATTATTTCGAACAGTATGGGAAAATCGAAGTGATTGAGATCATGACTGACCGAGGCAGTGGCAAAAAGAGGGGTTTTGCTTTTGTAACATTTGATGACCATGATTCTGTAGACAAGATTGTCATCCAAAAATACCATATTGTGAATGGCCACAACTGGGAAGTAAGGAAAGCGCTCTCTAAGCAAGAGATGGCTAGTGCATCATCCAGCCAAAGAGGTCGAAGTGGTTCTGGAAACTTTGGTGGTGGTTGTGGAGGTGGTTTTGGTGGGAATGACAACTTTGGTCGCGGAGGAAACTTCAGTGGTCGAGGTGGCTTTGGTGGCAGTCGAGGTGGTGGTGGATATGGTGGCAGTGGGGATGGCTATAACGGATTTGGTAATGATGGAAGCAACTTTGGAGGTGGCGGAAGCTCTAATGATTTTGGCAATTACAACAATCAATCCTCAAATTTTGGACCCATGAAAGGAGGCAATTTTGGAGCTAGAAGCTCTGGCCCTTATGGTGGTGGAGGCCAATACTTCGCCAAACCACGAAACCAAGGTGGCTATGGTGGTTCCAGCAGCAGCAGCAGCAGCTATGGCAGTGGCAGAAGGTTTTAATTACTGCCAGGAAACAAAGCTTAGCAGGAGAGGAGAGCCAGAGAAGTGACAGGGAAGCTACAGGTTACAAGAGATTTGTGAACTCAGCCAAGCACAGTGGTGGCAGGGCCTAGCTGCTACAAAGAAGGCATGTTTTAGACAATACTCATGTGTACGGGCAAAAAAACTCGAGGACTGTATTTGTGACTAATTGTATAACAGGTTATTTTTGTTTCTGTTCTGTGGAAAGTGTAAAGCATTCCAACAAAGGGTTTTAATGTAGATTTTTTTTTTTTGCACCCATGCTGTTGATTGCTAAATGTAATAGTCTGATCATGACACTGAATAAATGTGTCTTTAAAAAAAAAAAAAAAAACGAATATTCCCAGTTATGTAGCCATGACCACATTATAATTTTGCAACATTTTTTTCCCCAAGTAAGAAACCTAGTACCTGTTAACACTGATCCCTCATTACTCCCAGCAGTCTGTTCTCTGTCTCCACAGATTTGCCTATTCTGGACATTTCATCCAAATGGAACCATATGACATGTGGTCTTTTGTGGTTGACTGACTTTATTTAGAATCATGTTTTCAGAGGTCACCCACGTTGTAGCACAAATCAGTTCTTCATTTCCTTTTTGTTGCCAAATAATAGTCCATTGTGTGACTAGTCAGTATTTTGCTTATTCAACAGTTGGTGAACATTTTGGTTCCCACTTTTTATCTATTGTGAATAACGTTTGCTGTAAACATTCTTGCACTTTTTGCGTGGACGTATTTTTTTAACCCTCTGGGGGTATATACGCAGGAGTGGGATCGCTGAGCCGTTGGCATCTCTGTGTTGAATGGTTTGAGCAGCTACCGACCTGTTTCCTGCAGTAGCTGCGCCATTTTACGTTTGAGGGTCCTGCTTTTCTCCATGTCCTCCTTCACACGTGTAATCATCCGCCTTCTTGATGACAGCCATCCTCGTGGATGTAAAGTGGTGTCTCATTGTGATTTTGATGTCATTTTCCTAATGACTGATAATGTTGAGCATCTTTTCATGTTGATCATTTGTATATCATCTTTGAAAATATCTATTGAAATCCTTTGCCCATTTAAAAAAAATTGGATTGCCTTTTTATTGCTGAGTCCTAAGAGTTCATTATATATTTTAGATGCAAATCCTTTTTGAGGGTATATGATTTGCAAATATTTTCTCCCATTCTGTGAATTACCTCTTTACCTCCTGCAGCACAACTTTTTTTTTTTTTTTAATTTTGATGTAGTCCACTTTATCTCTTTTTCTTTTGTCATTTGTGCTTTTGATGTTGTGTCTAATGAACCACTGACTAACCCAGGGTCACAAAGATTCACTCCTATGTTTTCTTCTAAGAGCTTTATAGTTTTAGCTCTTACAGTCAGGTCTCTGATCTGTTTTGAGTTCATTTGGGTATATGATGTGAGATCAGGGTCCAACTTCTTTCTTTTGTGTGTGGATATCCAGTCACCCTAACACCGTTTGTTGAAAAGACCCTTCTCTCCGTCAGTGAACTGCCTTGGCACCCTTGGTATAAATCAGTTAGCCATGTATGTAAAGATTAATTTCTAAACCTTCAATTTTATTCCTTCGATCTATATGCTTATCCCTTGCATATGCTACACTGTCTTGATTACTACAGTTAATTTTTTTTTTCTTAAAGGTTTTATTTATTTATTTAACAGACAGAGATCACAAGTAGGCAGAGAGACTGGCAGAGAGAGAGAGAGAGAGGAGGAAGCAGGCTCCCCACTGAGCAGAGAGCCCGATGCAGGGCTCGATCCCAGGACCCTGGGATCATGACCTGAGCAGAAGGCAGAGGCTTTAACCCACTGAGCCATGAGGCGCCCCTACAGTTAAATTTTGAAATCAGGAAGTGTAGGTTCTTAAATTGAAAGATTATTTTGGCTGTCCTGGCTTCTTGCTTTTCTGTATAAATCTTAGGATAAATTGGTTAATTTCTGGTTAAAAAAAAAAAAAAAGAAAGTCAGCTGGGATTTTGTTAGGGATTGCATTGAATCTGGAGTTTGGTTTGGGGAGCATTGCCATCTCAACAATATTAAATCTTCTGATCCGTGAAAGATAACCTGTAATTTCATTAGGTCATCTGTAACGTATTTCAATTATGTTTTGTCATTTTTGGTATACAGGTCTTAAACTAGTTTTCAAAATTTGTTACTATGATTTCTAGTCTTTTTAATCCTTTTATACATGAAATTGTTTTTTAGATTTCTTTTTAAATTTTTTTTAAAGATTTTATTTATTTATTTGACAGACATAGATCACAAGTAGGCAGAGAGGCAGGCAGAGAGAGAGAGAGAGAGAGGGACCCTGAGATCATGACCCGAGCCGAAGGCAGCAGCCCAAACCACTGAGCCACCCAGGCGCCCCAGATTTCTTTTTAAATTTTTTAAAAATTTCTTTGTTAGTGTGTAGAAATACCACTGACTTTTTTGTATATTGTATATTGTACATTGATCTTGTATCCTGAAACCTTGCTAGAACTCATGTATTAGCACTAATAGTTTTTTAGTGGATTCCTTGGGATTTTCTTTATACAAAATCATGTCCTATGCAAAGGAATAGTGTTCTTTCTTTCTTACCAGAAAGGGTACCTTGTATTTCTTTTTCTTGTGTGACTTCCCTGGCTAGAATCTCTAGCACATGTTAAGTAAAGTGGAGAAAGCAGTCATGCTTGTTTTGGGGGGAAGGCCTTCAACCTTTCACCATCAAGTATGATGTTAGCTGCAAGTTTTCATAGATGCTTTTATCAGGTTGAGAAGCTCCCTTCTATTTCTAGCTTGTTGTACTTTTTATCATGAAGAGTTTTGAATTTTGTGAAATGCTGTTTCCATGTCCATGGGGACAACTAATGGTTTTTTTAAACTTCTGTTAATATGATATATTGTAGTGATTGATTTTCATGTGTTAAACCAACCTTTCATTCCTGGGTAAATCCACTTGGATGTATAATCCTTTCTATATGTTGCTAGTTTAGGTTATTAAAATTTTGTTAAGGATTTTTACATCTTTATTCATAAGTTGTATCAGTCCATAGTTTTCTTTCCTTGTAATGTCTTTGTCTGGTTTTGGTGTAAGGGAAATACTGGCCTCATAGAATATGGTATATATGAGAACACACACACACACCCACTTTGGGATAGAATTCATACACTGTAGAGTTGTGAAGTCAATGAATTTCTATGTGCAAATGCACTTTTAAGAAATGCAAAGTGCTAAACTATGTAGGATATGGGAGAGGTTATGCAATAGTTTTAAGGCTCCAGCAATTGCAACATTTAATTGTAAATATACTATGACATCATTGATTCTCTCAGACAGTATAAATGGCTTATTAATCTTAACATTATAGCATTGTGAGAAGTACTTTCTAACTGAAGTAGTTTACACCTTAAGATTTATTTATTTTAGAGAGGGAGGCAGGAGGGGCTGAGGGAGAGCCAGAGACAGAGTCTCCAGCAGACTCTGCCCTGAGTGTGGAGCCCAGGGCAGGGCTCAGTCTCACAATCCTGAGATCAGGACCTGAGCTGAAACCAAGAGTAGGATGCTTAACCAACTGCACCATCTAGGTGCTCCTGAAACCATTTTAATTTTCAACTATAGAAAGATCTTTTGTCAAATATGAAACATAAGTTCCTTATTCAGATGATGTTAACCTGGAAGACACATCGGCTTTGGTCCAATGACTGATTTCATGATCAGCGCATTTCAAAAGGTATGGAGGGCACGTTGGCTCTGAATCCTATATGTTTACACCATATCCTCTTGTTGTCCCTTAGAAAATTTCAAGGTTTGACTTCTAGGAGACTAGTAGCATGTATTCTAATGGAGCAAAATATTTGTCCTGTCTTTTCAGCAAATCCTAAAACATAGTAATAATGCATAGATAGATAAATAAAAGCACTCTTTTTACACCTTAGTTACCAAGCTATTTTTAAAGGGAAAAATGTTACCCTTTGAAGGAGACCTTTAGGAGCCATGAACAAGCAGCATGTTTTTATTTCGTAGACACTTTTACCCCTCCTGTGTTCTGCACACCATTCTCAGAAGTCAGGTTGAGCCAGTAATTCATCTGTACTTAGACAACATGATTAGCTTTCATGATGAAAGTGTCAACTTAGGAATTTACTAATTATACCTCCTCATCATTCATATGATATATATAATTCCTGCTTTCAGAATAATCACAGCCTTCTCCCTGTAGCAGTAGTTCTTCGGATGGCCCTAGGAAGTCAGGCATGCCTTTGAGATGGCTGTGTTTAGTCTCCCACCTTGAGCACCTAGAAAGGGTTGCTTTCTCAATAGCATTAAATCTCCATTCTCTGAGCCAGCCCTCTCTCAGTATTTAACAACTGGTAAGTCAAAAGACTCATGCTCTCTGGGTGGGTATCAGGATGATGATTTCCCCCTCACTATGGCAGAACTGAAAACCAAGAAATAAAATCCCTGATATCTGGATAGCCTTGCTTGTACGTGCTGTATAGGATATGATGAAAACACATCCCAAGACCTAACATGTCTCTTTCTCAAACAAGTGAGTCTTCAACTGTTTTCATTAATCACAACAAATAGGGATACAGACAGCATGAAATTTATTCTGAAAACTCTTAGGAGATTTGTGGGGCAATGGGACTGTAGATTTGTCTTTTTCTTTCCCTGATTGTTTTCCAGGATTCATATTTCATGTGATTTGTACTTTCTAAACAAATTTAACTGACAGCAAGTAAAAAAGGGGAAAGTGGGGGCGCCTGGGTCGCTCAGTGGGTTAAGCCTCTGCCTTCAGCTTGGGTCATGATCCCAGGGTCCTGGGATCGAGCCCCGCATCGGGCTCTCCGATCAGCAGGGAGCCTGCTTCCTCCTCTCTCTCTGCCTGCCTCTCTGCCTACTTGTGATCTCGGTCTATCAAATAAATAAAATCTTAAAAAAAAAAGTGGGAGGGAGTGTAGGAATTGTGGCCCAAGAGAGTCAAGAAGTTGCAGGGAAGGTCACTCCAAGATGAGAATTTGCCCTAGAAAAGTAAGATAAATGATTATTCAAAAGTAGAGCCCTGGGTCATACATGAGTGGTGTGAAAAAGGCCCATCCATCAACTCCACACCAGCTGGCTCTTACCCGATTTATCTGGCTTAGCCCAAAATAGTGTCTGTTCACTAGTTAGGTTTGGCAATTTGTGACGTTGTGACCATTTTGATATTTCCCTCCATGCACCAGGCTTAAATTGCTACTGAGTTGTCCCCCTATTGTGAACACAATCTACTGACCTCCCGTTGCACACACAGATGCTTGTGGACCTGACTTACCTGCCCCACCTCCGAAATTGGCTATACTGAAATTTAGTTAGGTAACTACTCGGCATTTTACGTTATTAGGCGCGCCCAGGGAGTACTCGGTTGAGCTCTGCTCTGTGCCTTGAACACCTTTCCTTTTTTTATACAACTTTTTTTTTCTTACTTCTGTGCATAATTACATCTTTAAAATTTGCTTAGTTTCCTCATACTCTTCTTCAGTGCAGAACTCTCTCAGATGCATTCAGACATGTTAGTAGTCTAGTCATATTCTCTCTGGAGAATACTTGCTTTCTAGATCCTGTCTCATGGCGTCTCCCTTTGCCTTCAGCCTGAGAAATTCCTTCAGCTCTCCTGTGTTCCATCACTTGCTTCCTGAATCCAACACCTTTTCTACTCTTTTTAAATGTTGTTATTGTTTTTCTCAAACAAAGCTTACCACATTTCCACTAACTGACTAAAAAAGAATATATGGGCAGTATATTTTCTCAGACCTGCATATCTAAAAATCTCTCCTTCTGCCTTTATACTTCATGGATAGTTGGGCTAGGTATAGAATTCTGTTATCGGATATAATTTCCCCTCCACATTTCAAAAGCTTTGCTTCATTGTGTCCTAGCTTCTGGTGTTAATGCTAAAAAGACCCTCTGCCATTCTGGCTCCTCATCTTTGGGGATGAGACTTCTCACATACTTTGGTGTGAGCCTGTTTTTCATCTGTCCTGGACACTCTTAGGATCTTTCATTCTGCAAACTCATGTCCTTCAGTTCTTGAGAGATGATCTTGAATTAATTTAGTGATGATCTCTTACCCTCAATTGTCTTTGTTCTCTCTTTATAGCATTACTATTTTTTTAATTGGATCTCCTCTCCTCTAATTTTCTTTTTCTTTTTTTTAAAAGATTTTATTTATTTATTTGACAGAGATCACAAGCAGAGAGAGAGGCAAGCGGAGCAGAGAGCCTGATGTGGGGCTCAATCCCAGGACTCTGGGATCATGACCCGAGCTGAAGACAGAGGCTTTAACCCACTGAGCCACACAGGCGCCCCTCCTCTAATTTTCTTAACTCCTTGTTCCTTTTCTCTGTCTCTCCCTTTTTCTCCTTTCTGATAAATTTGATCAACTTTCATTTTCCCTTTTTTTGTGGAGGAGAAGCTTTTTTTGGAGAACCTTTGAGTAGTAATTTTTTATTGTGTTCCATTTTTTTTGGTGGTTGTAATGTTTCCTCATCTCTCTAAAAATCTTAATGATATTTTTGACATTTATTTCCCTGCTGGGATATTCTGTTTTCAGTAAGTTACTTTTTTCTGTTTCTTATTAAGATTTTCCTTAAATGTCTAGTAATCTTGGCTGTTTGATTAGATTTATTACAGGGTATCAGAAGCTGATTGAAGCTCTCAGTGCACATCTAGAGAGATCCGGCTTGGAGGTTTCCTTGGGGAAGTGCTGTGTCAGAAACTTTCAATCTTTTCCCTTATCCTAGTTACATACTCCAGAGGATACTCTTCCAGCCTCCTGCCTGGAGGGCATTTCTCAAATGTGGAAGTTCTTGAGATGAGTAAATGAGGGGGCTGAGGGTCCTAATGTTCTGTGTGTAAGTTCTTCTTATAGAAGAACCCATGTCTCATTTCTGACTAATGTCTGAACCCAGAAAGCCCTTATTTTGTGATATTCTAGACCCTCTTTTTTTTTTTAAAGTAGACTCCACACCCAGGGTGGAGCCCAACATGGGGCAGAATTCATGACCCTGATGAGATCAAGACTTGATGCCCAACTGATGAGCCACCCAGACATCACTTCCAGTCCCTCTTAAACAGGCCCCACCTTTGTCCCCACATCCAGAGGTACCTGGTGTCACGGACTCCTGATCCTTCTACTTCCCACAGTGTAGATTAGGTTAAGTCTTGGCTTTCCCTAATGTTGACTTCAGACCCAGCCTTACTAGGCTTCCAAGTCAGTTCCCACTCATAGTCATACTCCCCAAATCTTCTTGCTGTTATTTCCTCTCCCTTTCTCTTTGTTCTTGTATGTAGATAGCTTTTTAAAAGTCATTTTGGTGGAGTACAGAGTGGCAAAAAAAATTATGTGCATATATTCAGTTCACTGTCGTTAACGAGAAATCTCTTTATTCAGTTCACTGTCCTTAACGAGAAATCTCTTGTTTCATTTGCCTTGGGCTGGCTTTTGTGTGGTTATGATTCACTGTAAGAATTTTGGTACATTTGTTTGTTTTTAAGGACTTGTGAACTTAGATGGGTCCAAAAAGGCTTCCTTTCTCTGCTGGATCTTTATAAATGGATGCATACTCATGTAACACACACACACATGTATGTACAACAAAGACACAGATTTTTAAGATATTTGTGTGTATTGCTGTACATGGAAAGAGACAGTTTTTGTAAGTATTTGGTGTGATTTATGCCCATCTTTTATCTCTACATGAATTCATCCCTTAAATCACATCTAGCCAATTTTAGAATGAGAGCTAAACCCCAAAAGGTTAATATATAATATAGCAAATACAGAGAGATTTTGAAATCCCTGATCTTCCATCCAGATTTCAGACAATGTTGGTTTTGGGGCTTCTGCAATTGCTGTTCCTGTTGAAGCCAAAGACAAAGTAACTTTTCCATTTTCTATATTTTTCAGAGTTTCATATTTTGAAAAGAAAGCCAGTGATCATTCTGACATTGAGACCCAGACAGAGAGAAGCACAGAAAAAGAGAAAGAAGAGGAGAAAGGCCCCGAAACTGTAGGTACTTGGGTTCTAAGGCTGCTGTCACACCCCTGATGTACCTAAGAGTCATATCTGAAGTCGCGTCTTGTGCTGTGTCATTAGATTTAGAAATAGAAATAATCATAAAGTTGGATATATTATATTCTATTTCTCTCATATTTCCTTGACCTGATTCGAATTTCATCCATAGTAAATTATAGTGAGATGTGCTCCTATCCCAGTGATTCTAGGGAATCACACCTCTGTATCTTCTTTTTTTTTTTTTTTTAAGGTAGATTTATTTATTTTAGAGAGCAAGAGTATACATGAGTGAGGGGAGAGGCAAAGAGAGAGGGAGAAAGAGAATCCAAAGCAGACTGCCAGTGGAGGGCAGAGCCCGACACAGGGTTCCCATCTCATGACCCTGGGAAGAGTCAAGAGTCAGATGTCCAATCTACTGAACCACCCAAGCTCTATCCCTTCTTGGCTGATTTTCACTCCTAACTTTGTGAGTGAACAGGCCCTCTAGTGGAGAAGGAATTTTGCCCACTTTATAGTGAGATTATTTGAGAATATGACCCAGAAACTTGGGATAAAATTGAAAGATCTCGGTTCTCCCCTACTACTGGTTTGAATGAAATAGTTTGAATGTAAAGGTTCATGTTTCTGTTGCCAGTGTTCTGTGGCACCAAGCTGTGCCCTAGAGCCTGTCACTCAGTCTTAAGCTTAGGGAGGGTGGATGAAGGCAGGAAGTTATAAGAGCTGTAGTCGTCCACATGAAAGACATTTCTGTAAGATGCTCACTGTAGCCAATTCACTTATTCAGCAAATACATGTTGAATGTCTACTGTATTCCATGCTCTGGGCTGAGTTTCCTACTTCAAGAGACTGGAGAACACTGAAAACACTGAGATGAAGAGACAACCCGGGAGTCATAGTGTGTTGTGGACTAAAGCCAATTTGACAACTGGTAGTAGAAGAGTACTGAGATTTCCATGGCACCACTGATAGCCATTCTGGAGCTGCCAGGAAAAACTCGGTTCATTGAAAAGAGTGGAGTAAACTAGAAACATAAATCAGCCAAGGACTATGAGCATAAGCTGCTCTCTGGGTAAATTAGATTTTGCTTTGACTCTGCTGTGCTCTCTGATCCCCTGAACCATGATCAGGATTAACTGAGGTCTGACAGAGGGTGAGCAGAAACTAGCAAAACCTAGAACCTTAACGTCTGGGAGTGTTTGTGTGAATTTTCACCCCTACAAGTCTTAAGAGGGGATGTTCTTGGGTTGCCAGAATCAAAAAGGAGACAATTCTTCTACCCTTTAAATAAACTCCACACATGTCTATAGGAAAAAAAAAAATTATGATGAAGTCATTATCACAATGCATACAAATTGATCAGTTATGTAAGAAAAACAGTTTTATATATGAATATTGCCATATGTTTGTAAATTACATATTATGAAACATAGAATGTATATGATTAGTAAATGTAGACATATAAGGAAACAGAGCTGTAGCTAAAACATTTCTTTTCATGGAAGATATTTACGACATTAATTGTCAAAATTGTAATCGATTTACCAGTCTTAGTTGGACAATGATAGTTCACACAGTTTTCTCACAAAAAGGTTCATTTAGTCTGGATCCGAATCACATGTGCGTGTTTGGGATTTCCTGAATGACAGGTTGGAAGTGAAGTGGAGACATTGAACCTTCAGGTGACGACTCTATTTAAGGAGCTTCAAGAGGCTCATATGAAACTCAGTGAGGCTGAGCTAATGAAGAAGAGACTTCAAGAGAAGTAAGAATGAGAGATGAATTCTATTTTCTTTAGAAAATGGACATTTTTACAAAATATATTGTTATGTAAAAACATAGTTTCATTACTGTGCTACTAAAAATAAAATAGAAACCTAATTAAAATATGAATTCAGAAAACACTAATGTCTAGATTAACATACAGGTTCATTTATAAATATGAAATACTTGTAATGTGGGGGAATGGGGTCCAGGGAAATCTGATTCCGCTGCTCCAGGATGTTGGTTACACATGCTATAGCCTATGGGATGACCTATTAAAAAAAAAACAGTAAGCCAGATTTCCTGTGACTTACCTGAGCTGACAATATTGATGTAAGCAAACATAAATGAAGCTGCAAAGAGAAAGAAGAACTTCAGGGAGATTTCTTGAGGAAAAAGAATTCATTTTTAATCAATTATGAAGGCTAATATTTAAATTCAGAACTTTGCGTTTATTTTTCTTAATGTAGCAAATTACCCCAAATCTTAAAAAGCTAAGTTGATGTTGTTCTTTTGGATTAGTTGGCAAACATAAATCCAGTTCAGTACATGAGCATGTGTTGCCTTAGAGTTATGCTTACCAAGGCTCTACCATCTTATGGTAAATCAGCAGAGCATAACAGCTAAAGCTAAGGACTTTGGACAAACAGGCTTAGTTGAAACATGGATCTAGAATTTATTTGTGGTATTACCTTGAGCAAGTTATTTATTTAACCTCTCTGAGCCCTAGTTTTATCATTTGTAAAATCTGTGTCATTATCCCTACCTTGTAACATATTGAGAGGTTTACCATGCTTGGTGTTAATGCCTTGCTATTAGGAAACTGTGGTTCATGTTTCCTATGATTATATCGAAATTCTCTTTCTGATCTTTAAGAGACCTTAAGACACTTCCTTTTCCCTTATTGAATCTTTGGACATATTCTTTGTGCATTTTGACAGAACCCACACTTCTCAAAATACTGAAGATATCCGTGTATCACTCTATGAAAAGCACCTTTAGCCAATTACTACTTTGGTCTGTGTTGAAGAACAAAAATATACTGGCATGTCTACTTAAGGCCATTATTCCATAGCTTCTTTGACCTTAGATCTGTACCTTTTTTTTAACGTTAGGCATAAGGGTTTAGGAATATGTAAATTTCTTTTCCAAAAAAAGGTCTGTATTTTTTAATGTTTAGTCATGTGGGTTTAGAAATATTATTTGCTTCTAGTAAAGAAGCAAGGAGTATAAAATATTTTTTTGCACCATTAAGTCCTTGAAAATGGCAATCCTAAATTTCTTTGTTTTGGTACATAATCTTGGGTTTGATTTAAAAGCCGCTGAGAAATGAAGGATCATTGTTTATCCTCATGATATTTCCTAGATGTCAGTCCCTTGAAAGGAAAAATTCTGCAATCCCTTCAGAGCTGAATGAAAAGCAAGAGCTTGTTTATAACAACAAAAAGTTGGAGCTACAAGTGGAAAGCATGAAATCAGAAATCAAAATGGAGCAAGCTAAAACTGAAGAGGAAAAGTGAGTATGCCCACTTGCTGGAAGAAGGTAGAAGAGCACTTCCATAAGATTGGAATTAGGATTTAGAATAAGTTTAAAATTTTTCTCTTTTATATATCTCTTTTATGTATTTGTATTTATGTATTTGTATTTATTCTCTTTTATGTATTTGAAGGGGTACCAGGAGACTTCTTTGAAGAGATAAACTTTGTTCTATTATAACAAAATTACTAAGTTACTTGTAATCTATGTTGATTTTTTTTATTTTTTATTTTTTTATTTTTTCCTTTGGATTTGTCCTTTATTAAGAGTTTTTTTTTTTATAAACATATATTTTTATCCCCAGGGGTACAGGTCTGTGAATCACCAGGTTTACACACTTCATGTTGATTTTTTTTTAAAAGATTTTATTTATTTATTTATTTATAGGCAGAGGTCACAAGTAAGCAGAGAGGCAGGCAGAGACAGAGAGGGAAGCAGGTTCCTGGCTGAGCAGAGAACCCCTTGCGGGGCTCGATCCCAGGACCCTGGGATCATGACCTGAGCCGAAGGCAGAGGCTTAACCCACTGAGCCACCCAGGTGCCCCAGTGTTGATTTTTTTTTGAAAGATTGTTTTCTTTGAGAGTAAAAAAAGGCTGGCAGGTAGTGGAATGGGAAAGGTAGGAGAGAAGGTTTTACTAGTCAAGTTTTCAGAAGAAGGTGGGAAAGTAAGACTAAGTTTTTATATTTTCTCCCCAAATTCTAATTCTTATTTTTTTTTAAACAGGTCCAAGTTAGCCACTCTTCAGTTGACCCATAACAAACTTCTTCAAGAATACAATAATTCATTGAAAACACTGGAGGAACTGAAAAGGAAAGAGGTACTCATAGAAAAAAATGACTTTCATAGTCGCATAAGGAACAGAAACTATAAACATTTTTATATGCAAAATGTTGTGCTAATCCTTAACTGACTCTGGTTTCAAAGGCGGTTCTTCGGTTTATAATTGATTTCTTATGTCTAAGTGTATATAGCTTCTGAGGTTGCCCCAGTGTTATAATGTGCTCTATAAAATGCTTTTAGCATTTCTTTTTTTAAAGATTTATTTATTTAGTTATTGAGAGAGGGGGAGAGAGTGTGGAGGGGTATGGTGGGGCGGGGCAGAGGGAGAGGGAGAGAGAATCTCAAGCAGACTCCTGATGAGCATGGAGCCTGACTCCGGGCTCTATCCCAGGACCCCGAGATCATGACCTGAGCCGAAACCAAGAGATGGACACTTAACCAACTGAGCCGCCCAGATGTTATAGCTTTTAGCATTTCTAAAGTGAGTGGGTTCATAGGAGAGCTACCAGCATGGGTTCCCACGTGACCAGAGCACAGTGAGACTATGGGTGGCCACTGGAGGGGTTGTCTCCATGGAGCTGTTACAGGGCTAGCTTGCTGCTGCCAGTGACCTTGAGACCCTGGACTCACTGGACTGCAACTTACATTAGTATACCACCAGCAAGGAGTGGCAGTTTAAAAATGGGAAGATGTGTGAGGTGATAGATGTGCCTGTTAACCTAGTGGGGGGAACTCTCTCACACTGTATATGCATATCAAATTATTACATTGTTCACTTTAAATATCTTATAATTTAATTTGTCAGTTTTACTTGGATAAAGCTGGGATAAATGAGTAAAGATCATGAATGCTTTGAATTAGAAGGGATCTTTGAGTTTATATGCTTGTAAATGGACTCTTTGTTTTCCTTTTTTTTTTTTAAGTTTTATTTATTTTTAGAGAGAGAGAATCTTTCAGGGGAGGGTCAGAGGGAGAGAATCTTTCAAACAGACTCCCTGCTGAGTACAAAGCCGAGGACACAGGGCTTGATCCCTCAACCATGAGATCAGGAACTGAGCCAAAACCAAGAGTCAGATGCTTAACTGACTGAGCCACCCAGACACTACATATTTTTTTTAATAAAATATTCTTCCTGGGGCGCCTGGGAGGCTCAGTGGGTTGGGGCCTCTGCCTTTGGCTCGGGTCGTGATTCCAGGGTCCTGGGATCGAGCCCCACATCGGGTTCTCTGCTCAGCAGGGAGCCTGCTTCCTCCTCTCTCTTTCTCTGCCTTCCTCTCTGTCTACTTGTGATCTGTATTTGTCAAATCAATAAATAAAATCTTTTAAAAAAATATTGTTCCTCTCTAGGACTAGTAAAATTTTTTCATTATTTATATACTTATCTATTTTTAATTGGAGTAGAGTTGACACACAATGTCATATTAGTTTTCAGTGTCCAACATAGTGATCTGAAATTTATATACCTTATGAAACATTCATAATTATAGCTACCATCTGTCACTGTACAGAGTTATTACAATAGTATTAACTGTACAGTTGACCTTTGAACGAAAGATTTGTACAGGTCTGCTTAATATGCAGATTTTTTAAAAATACAGAACTGTATACGTGTTTTTTCTTCCTTACGACTTTTTAAATAACATTTTCTTTTTTTTTTTTAGCTTACTTTATTGTAAGAACACAGTATATAATACATATAACATACAAAATATATGTTAGCCCACTAAATTATTGGTAAGTCTTCCAGTCAGCCATAGGCTGTCACTAGTTAAGTTTCTGGGGAGTCAAAAGTTACATGTGGATTTGTGACTCTGCAGGGGCTCAGTGCCTCTAACTCGTGCATTGTTTGAGGGTCAGCTGTGTTCCTGTGCTGTACTGTACATCCCTTGACTTATTTATTTTATAACTACAAACTACAAGTTTGCACTTCTTGATCTCCTTCATCCCCCTATGTCTCTCTCCTTAACAAAACAAATGTTTTTTTACATTCCACATAAGTGAAATCGTACAGTATTTGTCTATTTCTATGACTTACTTTACTTTACGTAATACCCTCTAGGTCCATCCATATTGTCACAGATGGCAAGATTTCAGTCTTTTTATGTCTGAGTAATATTCTCATGTGTGTGTGTGTGTGTGTGTGTGTGTGTGTGTGTGTGTATGTATGTATGTATATAGATCCCATCTTCTTTATCTATTCATCTGTTGAAGAGCAGTTAGATTGCTTCCATATCTTAGCTATTGTAAATAATGCTCTAGTAAACATAGGAATGGATATATCGTTTTGAATTAGTATTCTCATTTTCTCTGGATAAATACTGGAGAGTGGGATTACTGGATCATATGGTAGTTCTATTTTTAACTTTTTGAGGAACCTCCACAGTGTTTCCAGAGTGGCTGCACCAGTTTGCATTCCCACTAACAGTGCTCAGGGGTTCCCCTTTTTCTCCACATCCTTGCCAACACTTGTTGGGTTTTGTTTGGTTGGTTGGTTGGTTTTGATACTAGTCATTCTGGCAGGTGTGAGGTGATCAATTTTTAATTTGAACATGTTTCTGCTTTTCTACGGACTTCGCCATTTAAGAGTAACATCAGTGGGGAAAGTAACAGTATCAGCAAGTTACAGCCTCACTGAGATCAGGGTTTGTCATCGTTTCCCTTCTTTAAGTGTTTTTTCTAAGTTAAATGAGTACAACTTTCTGAGTAAGTTATCATTGCTAATTAACAGAACAGTTTAGAGCCAGGCATTTAAAAAAATAAAACTTCATTTAATGTTTTACCAAAATAGCTTGAATTAGAGGTGCCTGGGGGGCATCGTTGGTTAGGCAACCGTCTCTTGATTTTGGCTCAGGTTGTGATCTTAGGGTCATGAGACCAAGCCTCACGTTAGGATCCACGCTCAGTGAGGAGGCTGCTTGAGACTCTCTCTGTCCCTCTGCCTCTCCCCACCCCTGTTCATGCACACTCTCCACTTAAATAAATTAATCTTTTTTTAAAAGATTTTATTTATTTATTTGACAGAGAAAGAGAGAGAGGTTACAAGCAGGAAGAGAGGCAGGCAGAGAGAGAGGGAGAACAGGCTCCCTGCTGAGCAGAGAGCCCGATGTGGAGCTCAATCCCAGGACCCTGAGATCATGATGACCTGAGCTGAAGGAGAGGCTTAACCTACTGAGCCAACCAGGTGCCCCTAAATAAATAAATCTTTTTAAAAAAATAGGTTAAATTATTTCACAGTCATTTCTAGAATAATCTTGTCTCTCTTAGTCTGAAAAAGTGGATAAGGTGGTACTTCAAGAACTAAGTGAAAAGCTGGAAGTGGCAGAGAAGGCCTTGGCTTCCAAGCAGCTTCAGATGGATGAGATGAAGCAGACCATCGCCAAGCAGGAGGAGGACCTGGAAACCATGACCGTTCTTCGGGCTCAGGTAAGCTATGTTCTGAAACATGAACTGAGTGAGGCCAACCATGGTTCTGTTCTCATATGGGAAAGTGATGGTGTTCAAAATATATTTTTGGATGTTATATAATTTCCACCAATATATTTAAAGATTTTTTTTTATTAAAGCATATCATGGATGGAAAGTGCACCAAACTTTTAAGGGTAGAGCTCAATGAATTTATCTATGCTACAGTTGATAAGTAGTTGGATTATTTTCAGTTTGGGCCGGTATAATTAAGGTTGTTCTGACATTCTTGTGCGTATCTCTCTTTGCTGGACTTTGCCTTCCTTTCTGTGGGTACATACCTAGCTAGGAGTGGAAGAGCACATTGCTAGAGTTCACGTATTACTGAATGTTAGTGGATGTGGCCAATACTTTTACAAAGTGGTTGTATCAGTTTTCGCTCCAACCAACAGAATCCCCATTGCTCCACATCCTTACCCATACTTATATTATCAATATTTTTACTTTTATTTATAACCATTCTGGGGGGCACATAATGGTGTCTCATTTAGTGTGCATTTCCCTGATGACTAATGAGACTGAGTACTTTCTCGGATGTTCAGTAGTCTTCTTGATGCTCCCTTTCGTGAAGTGCCTGAAGATGTCTTTCCCCATTTTTCTTCTGGTTTACTGTCTTAATTTTATGAGTTCTGTGTTTACACTCCAGACACAAGCCCTTGACAATTCCGTTTGTTGCAGGTTTCTTGTTTCTGCGATTTGTCTTTTCACACCCCTAAAGGTGTCTTTTGATGAACAGAAGTTCTTAATTTTAATGTAGTCTACGTTGTCAGTCTTAATGCTTACAATCAGTACTTCTTGTGTCCTTTTAAAAAACTTTCACTACCTCAAGGCCATGAAGATACTCTGCTGTGTTGTTCTAAAAGTTTTACTGTTTTGCCTTTTATATTAATATCTAGAAACCACCTGGAATTAGTTTTTCTTTATAGAGTGGGATAAGGGTGAAGACTCATTTTTTTATCTTATTGCCTTGGCACCATTTATTTATAATGTCATCTTAAGTACCGTGCTGCTCTTGGTTGTATATTGTGTTCGGGTATCCATGGTCTATTTCTGGACTCTGTCCTGTTCCATTGAGCTATTTTTGTATACTTGCTCTGGTACCATACTGTCATGACTTATTATAAAGCACCAAAATTTTGATACCTGGTAGAGTAAGTCTTCCTACCTCATTGATACTTGTCAAGAAGACCTTATATTTTCCTTCCCTTTTTCATTGTCATTTTAATTTTAGCATCCACTTGGTATTTTACACACATACAGGAACACAGAAGAACCTTCTGGAGCTTTGACTGGAATTATATTAAATACATTATCAATCCATTTTGAGGTAACTAACCTCTTTACAACAGTGACTCTTCCAGTGCAAGAATGTGGCGTAGCTTCTGTAATTCTTCTTCTTTTTTTTTTTTACTTTTAAAGATTTTATTTATTTATTTGAGAGAGCATGAGCAAGAGAGAAAATAGAAGTAGGGACAGAGGGAGAGGGAGAAGCACACTTCCCTGCTGAGCAGGGATCCCGATGCAGGGCTTGTTCCTGGGACCCCGGGATCATGACCTGAGCCAAAGGCAGACACTTAACTGACTGAGCCATCTGGGCATCCCTTCTTTAAATCTTCTTCTTTCTTTTTTTTTTTTATTAACATATAATGTATTATTTTTTTAATCCTTCTAAATAATATTTTTAATATTCTTAGTATTAGATTATTCATAGATACTCTATTTCAATGATACTGTTATAAATAGCACCTTTTTAAAAAATCTTCATTTTTTAACACCTACTGTTATATAGAAATACAACTGATTTTTATAAATTGATTTTGTATGCAGTAGACTTGCTCAATTCACATTTTAATTTTAATAATATCTCTGAATATTCTTTTGACCTCTTTGCACTCACAGTCATATCATTTAAATAATGACTATTTGGGGTGTTTTCCTTTCCAATTCTTCCTTTGCTTTATTTCTTTTTCTTGCCTTATCACACTGACCGGGCCCCTGTTACACAAAGTGTTGTGTAACAGTGCAGATGGCAGGCAGCCTTGCAGTGTTTTTACATTTTACTGCTAAGTACATGGTGTTTGCTATAGCCTTTGTTGATCTTACTTATTGAATCAAGGAAATTCCCTTTTCTTTCTTGTTTGCCAAAATTTTTATTTCGAGTGGATATTGAATTTTATTGAGAGAATGTTTTTTTCTTATGGTAATGATATAGTTGGATAATTACATGCCTTTTTCCTTTAATTTGTTAATGTGGTGAATCACATTGATTTTTAAATATTAGGAAAATTACATTTCTTGAATAATTCTTCATACATATTGCTGGATTTGGTTTGCTTATATTTTGCATAGGACTTTTGTGTCTATATTCTTGAGTAAGATTGGTCTGGGATTTTCCTTTTGCTAATGTCATTGTGAGGTTTTGATATCAAGGTTTTCTTGGCCTCATGAAAATAAGTTGAGATACATTCCTTCTTTTATTTGAGAAGAATTTGTGTACCATGGCTTATTGTTACTATTTGACCCCACTCTTGCTCCTGGTGGGTGGAGGACTTGCAGAAAGTTATCAATGAGAATGAATCCTGCGTGAGATATTAAACTACAGGAAATGTGGGAGAGAACCTTTGTCTTTTGTCGTTATTTTGTTTGTTTGCTTAATTAAAAGTAGGATTGCAGTAGACCTTTTTTACTACAACTCTTCACTCATGATATCTTAGATGTCTCTCCATATTAGTACTCATAGCCATTTGTTATCTTTTTGAACAGTTGTATGGTATTCCAAAGTGTGCATTACCATCATAGACTTAACCAGTCCTTTAATATGTATATGCTGTACCAATATTCTTGCTATTACCAACAATGGTGAACTGAACAGTCTTGTATGTATGTCTCTGTGCACTTGTGGAATCTATAGTGAGATGTAGACATGGAATGGTTGGGTTATTGGGTATGTCTGTCTTTAAGTTAAATAAATATTAACAAGTTGTCTTCCAAGAATGCATAACCAAAATTATCCTCTCACCGAAGGACAGAAGAATGTCTATTTCCCCACCTCCTTGCATCATTCTTTTAAATGTTTGCCAATCTGATAAAGATAAATTCTTTTTAATATAATGAAGTTAACAGTTTATTATTTCCTAGTGACTACCTATATAGTCATTACTCAAATATGAAATCCAAAGGTAACCACCTTTGGATTTACTGGATGTACGGTCTTGAGTTTTATTTCTATAGGAAGAGAATTTCAACCCAAGCCCTTTATAGCATTTTGTTTGTTCAGGTACCTCATGGTATTGCTGTCATGTCCTTTTCCTTCTGTACACGGACATTTGTTGTGTTTTGATAGATACTCCCATTCATTCACTCAGCCACTTCTTTTTGAGCACCTTGATGTGAGCCACTGGTGTCGCTGCAGGGCACGTGGGAATGGACAGAATGACCCAGGTCTCACTGGCTCAGAGCTAATCATTGGTAGAAGTAAGACAGTAACTTAAATTGAGATTGGTCTCAAAAATTCCCCTGATGCATCAGTGATCGCATACCGTGTTGGACCATTCTTAAATGGCAGGAAGTCCCTTAAAAGGACCTTTTATCACATAGCTGTGGACGGGGGGTTGTAACTAAAACTGTGATATTTAAGTTTTTATTAATTTTTACTTTTAAAAGTAAGAGATAAGGGGGCCCCTGGTTGGCTCAGTCGTTAAGCGTCTGCCTGCTTCTCCCTCTCCCACTGCTTGTGTTCCCTCTCTTGCCGTGTCTCTGTCAAATAAATAAATAAAATCTTTTTTTTAAAAAAGTAAGAGATAAATATTTGTATCCTAGAACCATGAAACTTGGGGGAAAACCTAAATTTTAAGTATAAAAAGTTTAAAATTGTTATTAGAATAATGTTCATTTCACTATTAAGGAGCTCATTTTTACTTTAGAATTCTTAAACAGTGAAGAAATCTCTATCACAACATAATATTTATAAATTTCTAGGTTAGAAATTACCCTCCAGCTTAGCAGCTGCTACAACAAGCGTTTGTCATCTTTAGGTTTCTGTGAGTCAGGCATGCAGGAGCAGCTTAGCGGGGTCATTCCGACTCAGGGCCCCTCATGAGACTGCACTCAAAATGGACCGAAAGACCCGTTTCCAAGCCAGCTCACTCACACAGCTGCAGGCAGGAGGCCTGAGTTCCTCACCCTGTGGGGCTCCCCACACGGCAGCTTGCACACTCTCATGACCTGACAGCAAGCTTCCCCAACAGCGGGTGACCCAGGGAAGAACAAGGCAGAAGCCATGCACCATCATTTCTGCAATATCCTAGTGGTTACATGGGTTGGCTCTGTTTGTTGTGGAAGGGGACTATGGAAGGGTGTGAATACCAAGAGGGGAGCATCACCCAAGCCATCTTGGAGGCTGGCTACCACCGTGAGAAGGAGGCATAGAATACAGGCTTCCGTCTTGGTTCAAGTGCTGGCTTGACAACATACCTAAACTACCCCAGACTGAGAGCTGTTAAACTTGTGAATGTAAAATGAGCATAGCAATTATACATTCACAGGACCTTTGATCAAGTGAAGTAAGGTAAGAATATAGGCACCTGACATAAGACCTTGTACATGTTTGGAATGCAATGAATAGCATCTATTTATTATTGTTGTTTAAAATTTAATTTAAGGCCAGCCTTTGTAAATATACCTGACAGAGTAAGTAAAGCATTTACTATATTAAGCTAATCCTGAATATGACTTATTTATTTATTTTAATAAAGATTTTTATTTATTTATTTGACAGACAGAGATCACAAGCAGGCAGAGAGGCAGGCAGAGAGAGAGGGGGAAGCAGGCTTCCTCCTGAGCTGAGAGCCCGATGCGGGGCTCGATCCCAGGACCCTGAGATCATGACCTGAGCCAAAGGCCGAGGCTTAACCCACTAAGCCACCCAGATGCCCCTGAATATGATTTTTTTTAAAAAAAGACCAGAGAATTGGGGCACCTGGACAGCTCAGTTATTAAGCATCTGCCTTTGGCTCAGGTCATGATCCCAGAGTCCTGGGATTGAGCCCCACATTGGGCTCCCTGCTCGGCAGGAAGCCCACTTTCCCTCTTCCACTCCCCCTGCTTATGTTCCTGCTCTTGGCTGTCTCTCTGTCAAATAAATAAATAAAATCTAAAAAAAAAAAAAAGACTGGAGAATTTTACTGAACAAATGTTATGTGCAGTACTTAAACCACCTATATCAATGTTATTGTTGGGTTCTGATTGCCTAAAGTGCGCACGCATGCATGCACACGCACATACAACTTGTCTTCCGTCTGAAGATTGGGAAGTCATGTGCTGGCTTCTAGCAGGACTGTGCACACCTGTTCCTGATGAGGGAATCACAGAAGGCAGCACTCCCCCTGTGCCTCGTCACCCAGTGGGCTGTAGAGTATCCATTGGTTCGTCTATGTAGTAACTTCTGTCTCTCTTAACATCTACCAGATGGAGGTTTACTGTTCGGACTTCCACGCTGAAAGAGCAGCGAGAGAGAAGATACACGAAGAGAAGGAGCAGCTGGCCCTACAGCTGGCAGTCCTGCTGAAAGAGGATAATGTTTTTGAAGATGGAAGCAGGTGAGGCTCAGGAAGGCTGAGAGCACATGCTGGGAGCCCAGGGCATAGGCCGAGCATGGGGGGCCTGTCCGAGGTGCTCCCTATGAGCTATCGCTCAAGTCAAGCTGAGCACACTTCGCTTGACTGTGTCCCTGACACTCAGCGTGACTTCCCGCGAGGCCTGGCCGCGTCCTGTGGGAACATGATGAGTTCTTTGCTTTCAGACATGCTGGGAAGACGTGACCTTGTGTGTTCCGAAGCCCTGTCCTGCTGTCCTGAGGGGAAGTCATAAACACTTCGATTTTGCAACATGTTTTAAAAGAAAATAGGGCTAAAATTACTTCTGTCTTTTAAATGTCCATTTTGAGAAAAATTGGAAACAGAGAGAAATAGAAATAGAAAAATACAGGGATAGAATGTCACACGCTATGATGTGCTGAAGGTTGGGAAGGTTGGGAATTGACAGTGACATACATTGATTTGCATCGTGGATTTTTTTTTAAGATTTTATTTATTTATTTGACAGACAGAGATCACAAGTAGGCAGAGGCAGGCAGAGAGAGGCAGGGGTGGGGGGAGCAGGCTCCCCTGCTGAGCAGAGGCCCCGATGCAGGGCTCAATTCCAGGACCCTGGGATCATGACCTGAGCTGAAGGCAGAGACTTTAACCCACTGAACCACCCAGCACCCCCTGCATTGTGGATATTTTATACTGCCTGGAGCTCGGGTGGTAACATCCCCATCTGTTGTATACTTCTACATAGTATCAGTATAATACCTATGTCATATCTTGAAACAACATAATATTTGTTTCTCTGTGTGTAAGTTACAGGATGGTCGCTAGGTATTGTTCTGCAGCTGGCTTTATCTCACACTGGGATTTTAAACTTTGGAGGATTTTGTGTATATATGCAGTTTATTTCATTGTAACTGCTCTATAGTATCTTGTTTTAGAAATATGCTACTTTTTTCTAATCCATTCCATTATCAGTTGACAGTGTGGTTATTTACTTATTGATATTTTTCATTCTGATTATTCATTTCTTTCACTACTCTGTGTCTTAGTGCCAATAATATTTAACATTCTACTTAATCCTTAACATCTGGTTTCTATGAACTTTGCTCTTATTTTTCAGCTCTTTTTTTTCCTCCATCCTATTGTTGAATGTCTGTCTAATGTTGTCATAGTTCAGGGCATTAGAACATCACTATCCTGTTGCTTTTCATCCCAGCAGGCAGTCCCTGATGGAGATGCAGAGCCGTCATGGGGCGAGAACCAGTGACTCCGACCAGCAGGCCTACCTCGTTCAGAGAGGTGAGTTGCATGTGATTGTAGGTGATCACGGTTCCAGGGAACAACTATCCTGTAAAGAGAATGCTTGAGGACAAATGTAGTAAAGACACTACATTTTACATGAAAATTCCAGATCAAACTGTGAAGAATGTAGCACCCCCAGCCTTAATTCCTGTGTACCCTCTTCTTCATTACCATTACCATTACCAACTGAATCCAGACACCAGACTCTTCATGTTAGCACTGAAGACCTGGTGTAGCCGAACTTTCAACCTTTCTCCCTCTAATTCTCTATAGCTATTAGCCAACTGAATCACTCCCCTTTCCTTGAGCTTGCTCTAGGCTTATGTACCTGCGTGTACTTGGTTATGTGGTGTCCTTCACTCACTCATTTCCCTGTCTCCCTCCCATTGCTTTCCAGTGAACTCCTACCCCATCTGTAAAACCCATTTCAAATATCATCTCCAGGAATCCAGCAAAATGTGACCTCGCCCTCCTAAATTTCAGAAGTACTTTCTTCCTGTTGTAGTCCTCATCTGCTATTTGATTTTATAATTACGTATGTGTTCTAAATATGCATCTAAGTACCACATTAATGAAGCTCTCCCAGAACTTGTAAATTCACCTATTACCTGGTGTTATGCACATAATAATGTTCACATTTACTGAGTTTATTGTGCACTGACATGAACACTGGCCTCAGGCATGTTTACTGTCACAGGGTAAAGCTGTGTTCTTCCCCAAAAGCTGTATTTACCCACTTGAGCACCACCAGACATTTTCCCTAATCTGGTTTTAAGTAACACAGAAACACCCATATACCTCTGTTATCAAAAGTGTCTGTAGCAGCGTTTTGGGTCCAAAAAGACCATCTCTTGCACCTTAATTTCTTAGGAGAAGATTTTCTTTTGTCGTAATTAAAGAAGGAATGCCTATTTATGTTAAAAAAAAAAAAAGTCACATACTCTTCTACTTATATTTATAATCCAGAAATCATCACAAAGTACACATTTATTCATGATTATCCTAATAAGCTTTTTGTCTTATAAAAAGCAATATTCCAAACAGACTGTATTGAGATTTTCATTTTATTTTTATTATTATAATTTTGTTAGCTTCCTAACAAAGCTGCCTTAAACAGTAGCCCCTCTTGACAGTATTTCATCGTTATGGTCAACTGTGGCCATCAGTGCACCTGTTGTAATCAGGGACACTCAGTTGAGCACAAGGCCTGGCCAGGTCCATGGTGATGTGTGTCCTGGTTGGAGAGACAGGATGTGCACATAAAAGGATGGGTTCATAAAACAAGATAATATTTAAGTAATAGGAATAATGGTGCTGAAGGTCAGAGGACAGGTTGATCACTGGGGGCCAGGAGAGCTGAGAAAGGCCTTGAAAAGGTGTGACTTTAAGCTTGACCTTGAAGCTAGGATTTACATAAGTACCATGTGAGAATAAAGGGTCCAAGGCAGAGAGGAGGGTGATGTGTTAACAATGAAAACTGACTAAGCTTATTTTATAGCAAAGAGCCAGGAGGTAGAGGTAGGAGGTATTAGTTAACCAACTAATAAAACAGCCCAAGTCTGAGTCTCGAAACACAGACCAGGACAAAGAAAAAAAAAAGGCACAGGTGAGCACAATGTTTTAAAATGAGCAGTCCCTGGTCAGTGCCAGTTGTCATCTAGAGCAGAAAAAGCTGACTCTGACTCCTGATCTCCGGCCATGAGACCATTAGAAAGTTCTCCACTTTCAGGGCATGAACTCATGCCTTGTCAGTATTTCTTTTCCTTTTTTTTAAAAGATTTTATTATTTATTTGAGAGAAAAAGAAAGCATGAGAGGAGATAGGTCAGCAGGAGAAGCAGACTCCCTGCTGAGCAGTGAGCCCGATGTGGGACTCGATCCTACAACTCAGGGATCATGACCTGAGCCAAAGGTAGTTGCTTAACCAACTGAGCCACTGGGCACCCACCTTGTCAGTATTTCTGTTTAAGGGTGTTGCTGAACACAAACTGTAATTGTCTCACATATTATTCAATTCAGATAATATGCTCAGAAGCCAAAAACCATGTTAAATGTTGCCTCCACTGTCAGCCTCCAAAAGCAAACATTTCAGGGGCTGACTGAAAGTCCTCAGACCAAAATGCTTTGTGTTGGTCCAAAAAGGTCAGACCAAGGAGATGTCCCGGGAGTCAGAAGTCGCTTCTAGCATCAATCACAGTTTGCACATGTGGGACCTACTTAGAGTCGAGGCTTATTTCAAGCATTCTTTAATTTAGACTTGACCCTCATTCCAGTTCTAAAATTGGATGGAATGCCGTGACCCATTCTTTCTCATCACTTACTTTGCCTGGGCAGCCCTTACCTACACCTAGAATTCCTCTCAAGTGCAATGGGTCTCATCAGGGGGGCCTTTTCAGTCCTCCCACTAACCTGCCTTGTGCATGACACAGTGTGGCCCTTTCCTCATACGTCCCTGCTGTTGCTTTTCTCACCTGAAGTCCCCACCATCTCTGTACCCCTCTGGTCCACCTCCTGGGTCTCAGATGCATGGGCCAAATGAATGCAGTTGTTTCTGCTTCTGAGAAGCTTCACACTTTTCTGGCTGTCTCTCTGTGTGCTGCTTACTGTTTTCTCCACCTTGTCTCCTCTTTAGCTCATATCTTCATCTATCTCATTCTTTCTCTCAGATATTCTTGTTTTTATTATAAAGCACATATAGTCCTGCACCTAGAACTGAAACTACATATTTTCAGATGCCTACAATTTGGACTAGAGCCCAAATCTCAAAGTAATAGGAAAGCGGGTACCATTCTGGGAGATCTTCTCTATGTGTGTAGATGTCTTAAGGACCCCATCCCCCAAAATTCCCTGTATTCACTCCCCTTTAGGTATCACTTACAAAATTTAACAGATGTTAACATTCATCATTTGTTATTAAAATCAAACAAAACCACTTACAACATGGAAGAAATGGAATATTGTTTCATTTAATGTCTATTCCCAGGAGCTGAGGACAGAAACTGGCGGCAGCAGCAGCAGCGGAATATTCCAATTCATTCCTGCCCCAAATGTGGAGAAGTTCTGCCCGACATAGACACGCTCCAGATCCATGTTATGGACTGCATCATTTAAGTGTTCACATCTCACTTCCCCCCCAGACTGTTGGTAAATACCAAGATTTTTTTCCTCCAAGAGTTGTGCTTCTGTGTTATTTGTTTTCACACAAACATTTTGCCTCATTATGTTTATTTTAGGAGAAAGAAATGAGTATGTTCTAAATGGGACATTTTCTGTGGATTTCCTTAGAATCCTTAACATATCACTTTTCTGATAATAGATTCTTTTTTTCTTTCTTTTTTTTTTTTTTTAAATGTTCCACATATTTGAGCTGAACTATTCACGCAGTTAATGAGCTTGTGACATCATGGGACAGAGGGAATATAACTGAAGGAGGAGGCCTCACAGATAAACTTTGAGAGTCTTTTAAGGAGGCAGGAAAAATGAAGTGGTTAGAGATTTAATCGATAGTATCTTTCGAGTTTTTTTTTTTTTAATAAATTATATTGTTATTTTTCTTCATCCTTTAAGACACATCTATATGAGGTCGTGTGTATGTTGTGGTTTTAGTGCACCTACACTTATTGTACCATTTAGGATGGGGCTCTTTTCCTATGAGTGCTATGGGCTTTTACTTGATCATTCGGATGAGTGAAAATGTATTGGCGTATGTGAAGAACATACGTTAAGTTCACTGGTTTCATTGTTGCCCTGCGTATATGGGCTTATACAATAGATAGTTTATTAATTTCTAAGAAAGAACAGCTGCCTATTAATTTCCCTGGATCAGGCTGTATACTCATAATCACAAAAATAGGTATTGCAAAATAAAATTTTGCTTTTGAATAGTTCACATTGTTCGTATATGATTGGCCAAGCTCATGGGATGCTTCCCATATTCAGCTTTATATAAACTTAATGCTTATTCAAATCTGTTTGGTGAACTCTATGATACAAGCAAATCCCCTTACTAGAGACTAGTATGTGTTGTTTGAATTAGAGATTATTCCTGCTAAGGAGGTAAAAAGATAGGGATTTGCTCTATTCTGTAAACCCACAGTTTACCGAGATTAGCTAATACTGAGCCAGTCATCAAAGTAAACAGTGTCTTTGTGTGTCTATATCCTAAACATTTAGAAGAAACTTAAAAGATATACTCTGGGTTTATCATAATAATCTCTCTTAGGCAAACTTGATTTAATAACGTGTGTGTGTGTGCGTGTGTGTGTTTATTTATGCATATATGTTTTTTAAACCAGGAATCAAAACAGTTAATTCTGTGTTCATGCCAAGAGAACACACAGATTGACTGGTAGCTTGGATTCCCCCATCTCATTCCAGGGAGAATGCTTGTGAAAGATATGTCTAAAGTAACCATGAAATTTTCATTTTAACTTGATTATAGTTCCTAGTTTTAATTTTTTTCCTTACTATTTTGTATTGGAGGAAATAGATTTCTCTAGTGTCTTAAATAGAAAAGCAACCCAAATGGTTTCACATTGAAGTTAAGGGATTATCCTTTTATGTTGTTCAAGTAAAAATATAAGCTGATTCCAACTCTGAGGTAATAATGTGAGTGACTTATTAAAGCTGTGATCAAATTGTTTGCTGGATAATTAAAAGAATTGCAAATGAAGGCAAGTTCATATAGTCAGTTTAAATTAAAGCCATTGTACTGAGGGAGGTAAACAGTTTGGTAAACAGCTTGTAAACTGTGCATGTTTTCTCTAACTGAGTCTCTTCAGAGGTCCAGCTCCCATGTTACCAGGTAATGACACTTCATTGGAATGTCAGCCTCTCTCTGGAACCCACTATCCTGTGTTCTCCAAGTGTGGAAAATGGGGGCTATTGCTCCCATGCATGACATGAGAATTGGGACATGAGAATTGGGAAGAAATAGGAATGAGACAATGAAGATTTTGCAGCTAAATAAGATTACAATATTAAGTCTTCAGGTATTATATTTTAAAATAATTTTGATCTAGTCTGGCATATAAGGAGCTTGGAAGTCATCACTCCATCCTCTTAACAAGGAAAAGGCTGAACAGATTGAAAATCACCAACTCTTTTTAAATCCCTCAGAGAACTGAAGTCACAGGGCAAACCATTGCCCAGAAATTGGAGAGACAGTCAGACAGATACAGAGAGTCTCAGATTACCAGATCAGGGTCTCAGGAGCAAAAACCATAGTAGGAACCAGTATCTTAGTAGGAGCACTTAAACTATATTTGAAGAATTGCCAAAGGCTCAGCATGGACAAACTTGAGAATTAAAAGCTTTAATAGGAGCCCATTTTGAAGAGCACCCCCACACTTGTGTGAATTTTACCTCCAGGAGCCCTAGAAGATCCCCACAGTGAAGATTTCTAAAAATTCTCCCATACTTTTAGCAGGGGAAGAGGGAAAGCCATTTTGAAATACACCAAAGTACTCTGTTCTTAGGGATGCCATCCCTCAAGGGAAATTGCTTTTCCAGACCCTAATCTGCTGGGTTATATCAGAGCCTGACTGACCCAGGGGAAAGGAAATACCCAACTACCACCCCTTCTAGCTTTACTCCTTTCACCTGAGGAGGAGAAAAAAGTCTGAGAAGCAATTGTAAAGGTCGTAGTTCAGAGGCAGAAGCTCAGTAAAAGACCAAGACCTTATCATAGGACGGTGGAACTCTTTTCCCCAAGCTCTATGTTGCCACCACATCAGCAAGATCCCTGTCTAATAACGGGATTACAACCAGAAGAACTGCTCACCTTTGGGTTTATTAAAGAAGAGGTATATAGGGAATCCTAAAGATTAACAGGAGAGACAAAACAAGGACACCAGAGGAAATTTTAGCCTGACACCCAGGAGCTGCAGCAAATAGTAAACATAGTCTAGCTCTTAGCCAGGTGAACATAAAACCTCACACTATAGATTTATTTACCTCAGTTCCTTTTACCTACTGCATCATTGCCATTTTTCAACAAGAAATTATACTACTACTAAAAAAACCCACAACTTAAAAAGACAGAGCAAGCATCAGATGTGATGAATATAAGACTAGAAATTTAAAACAACTATGGTTAATATCCTAAGGGCTCTAATGGGAAAGATGGCAACATGCAGGAATGAAGGGTAATATAAGCAAACAGATGGGAACACTAAGAAAAACTCAAAACGAAATACTAGAAATCACAGGCAGTGTAACAGAAATGAAGAATGCCTTTTGTGGGCTCATGAAAAGATTGAACATGGTCAAGAGAATCTGTGTGCTTGAAGCAATGTCAATAGGAACTTCCAAAACTGAAATGCAGAGAGAAAAAAGAATAAACACAGAATATTCCAGAGCCATGGGACAATTTTTTAAATGTAATATATGTGCAATGAGAATATCAGCATGAAAAGAAATTGTGCTAAGTAATTATGGCTGAGAATTTTCAAAGATTAATGACAGAGACCAAACTACAGATCAGGAAGCTCAGAGATCACTAAGCAGGTTGAATACCAAAAAATCTTCACCTAGGTATATTGTATTCAAACTGCAGAAAATCAAGGGCAAAGAGAAAATCTTGAAGAAGCCAGAAGGAAAAACAAAACAAAACAACCTTATCTGTAAAGGAGCAAGGAGAAGAAATATATAAGACCTTTCTTCAGAAACCATGCAAGTAGGAAGAAGGGAGTAAAATACTTAAAGTGTTGAGAGAGAAAAACCACCAACCTCTAATTCTGTGTCCATGGAAATTGGACAAAATGAAGGAGAAATAGACTTTCATAGACAGAAAAATTGAGGAATTTCTTTCCAGTAGACCTGCTTTGTAAGAAATGTGAAAAATTCTGCAGAGAAAATGGAAGTTACTTCCGTCAGAAACTCAGATCTACATAAAAAAGGGAAAATTATTAGAGAAACAGTAGATGAAGATGAAGACTTTTGTTTTCTGTATTCTTAATTGGTCTAACAGAGTAACAGTTCAAAATAATAATAGCCATGTGTATTCAGTGATTATAGCTAATGGACCAGTGGAATGAATAATAGCAATGTTATAAGGGTTGGGAGCAGGGAAGTGGGATAGTCTGTTAACAGGATGTTCGCACATATTGCAAACTCCAGTGCAACCACTGAGAAAAAAATGTTAAAGAAGTATATGCTAAGTTATGCTAATAAAGGAGCAAAAATGGAATAACATAAAATATTCAGTTAAAAGCAGAAAACCAGGTGAGCCTGGTTGTGGATATTAAGGAGGGCACGTATTGCATGGAGCACTGGGTGTGGTGCATAAACAGTGAATCATGGAACAATGAAGAGCTAAAATAAAAATTTTTTAAAAAGCAGGAAACCCAGAAATAGAGTGAAAGACAATAGAAGAAACAAAGAAAAAGGGCAATGAATAGAAAACAGTAATAAATGTGGTAGATATTAATCCCATTATGTCAATACTCACTTTCAACATCATTAGTCTAAATATGCCAATTAAAAGACAGATTGTCAGAGCGGATTTAAAAAAACAGGATTCCACCTATTTGCTGTCTGTAAGAAACCCACTTTAAATATAAGGACATGTAGATTACGAGTAAAGAGATGGAGAAAGAAATAGCAAGGTAACACTAATTAAAAGAAAGCTGGAGGGTGCCTGGGTGGCTCAGTGGGTTAAGCCTCTGCCTTCTGCTCAGGTCATGGTCTCAGGGTCCTGGGATCGAGTCCCACATCAGGCTCTCTGCTTGGCCTCTCTCTCTCTGCCTACTTGTGATCTTTGTCTGCCAAATAAATACATAAATAAAATCTTAAAAAAAGAGAAAGCTGGAGTAACTATATTAATTTAAAGAAGACTTAAAAGCAAAAAGAATTGTTGTAGAATGGTCGAGTTTCATTCTTCTACATATAGCTGTCCAGTTTTCCCAGCACCATTTATTGAAGAGACTGTCTTTTTTCCACTGTATATTTTTTCCTGCTTTGTCAAAGATTATTTGCCCATAGAGTTGAAGGTCCATATCTGGGCTCTCTACTCCGTTCCACTGGTCTATGTGTCTGTTTTTATGCCAGTACCATGCTGTCTTGGTGATCACAGCTTTGTAGTAAAGCTTGAAGTCAGCAGCGTGATGCCCCCCCCCCATTTTATTTTTGTTTTTCAATATTTCCTTAGCGATTCGGGGTCTCTTCTGATTCCATACACATTTTTGGATTATTTGCTCCAGCTCTTTGAAGAATACTGGCGGAATTTTGATCAGAATGGCATTAAAAGTATAGATTGCTCTAGGCAGTATAGACATTTTAACAATGTTTATTCTTCTGATTCAAGAGCATGGAATGGTCTTCCATCTTTTTTTTGTCTTCTTCCATTTCTTTCATGAGTGTTCTGTAGTTCCTCGAATACAGATCCTTTACCTCTTTGGTTAGGTTTATTCCCAGGTATCTTATGGTTCTTGGTGCTATAGTAAATGGAATCGATTCTCTAATTTCCCCTTCTGTATTTTCATTGTTAGTGTATAAGAAAGCCACTGATTTCTGTACATTGACTTTGCATCCTGTCACATTGCTGAATTGCTGTATGAGTTCTAGTAGTTTGGGGGTGGAGTCTTTTGGGTTTTCCATGTAAAGAATCATGTCATCTGCAAAGAGAGAGAGTTTGACTTCTTCATTGCCAATTTGGATACCTTTTATTTCTCTTTGTTGTCTGATTGCTGTTGCTAGGACTTCTAATTCTATGTTGAACAAGAGTGGTGAGAGTGGGCATCCTTGTCGTGTTCCTGATCTCAACAGGAAGGCTGCAAGCTTTTTCTCATTGAGGATAATATTTGCTGTGGGTCTTTCATAGATAGATTTTATGAGGTTCAGGAATGCTCCCTCTATCCCTATACTTTGAATCATTTTAACCAGAAACGGATGCTGGATGGATAAAAGACCTCAACGTGAGACAGGAATCCATCAGAATCCTAGAGGAGAACGTAGGCAGTAATTTTTTCGGTATCAGCCACAGCAACTTCTTTCAAGATATGTCTCTAAAGGCAAAGGAAACAAAAGCGAAAATAAACTTTTGGGACTTCATAAAAATCAAAAGCTTCTGCACAGCAAAGGAAACAGTCAAAAAAAACAAAGAGGCAACCCATGGAATGGGAGAAGATATTTGCAAATGACAGTACAGATGATATCCGGAATCTATAAAGAACTCCTCAAACTCAACACACACAAAACAGACAATCATATCAAAAAATGGGCAGAAGATATGGACAGACACTTCTCCAATGAAGACATACAAGTGGCTATCAGACACATGAAAAAATGTTCATCCTCACTAGCCCTCAGGGAGATTCAAATTAAAACCACATTGAGATACCACCTTACACCAGTTAGAATGGCCAACATTAGCAAGACAGGAAACAACATGTTTTGGAGAGGATGTGGAGAAAGGGGAACCGTCTTACACTGTTGGTGGGAATGCAAGTTGGTGCAGCCTCTTTGGAGAACAGTGTGGAGATTCCTCAAGAAATTAAAAATAGTGCTTCTCTATGACCCTGCAATTGCACTACTGGGTATTTACCCCAAAGATACAGATGTTGTGAAAAGAAGGGCCATCTGCACCCCAGTGTTTATAGCAGCAGTGGCCACGGTCGCCAAACTGTGGAAAGAGCCAAGATGCCCTTCAATGGACGAATGCATAAGGAAGATGTGGTCCATATACACTATGGAGTATTATGCCTCCATCAGAAAGGATGAATACCCAACTTTTGTAGCAACATGGGCAGGACTGGAAGAGATTATGCTGAGTGAAATAAGACAAGCAGAGAGAGTCAATTATCATATGATTTCACTTATTAGTGGAGCATAACAAATAGCCTGGAGGACATGGGGAGTTAGAGAGGAGAAGGGAGTTGGGGGAAATTGCGGGGGGGGAGGTGAACCATGAGAGACTATGGACTCTGAAAAACAATCTGAGGGTTTTGAAGGGGCGGGGGGGGGGGGGTGGGAGGTTGGGGTACCAGGTGGTGGGTATTATAGAGGGCATGGATTGCATGGAGCACTGGGTGTGGTGCAAAAATAATGAATACTCTTATGCTGAAAATAAATAAAAAATAAATAAATAAAAAAGAATTGTTGGGGATAAAAAGGGACATTACAGAATAGTGAAAGGGTCAATTCTCCAAGAAACATAACAGTCCTTAATGCATATGTACCTAACAACAAGGCATCAATATACCTAAGGGAAAAATGATAGAATTGCAAGCAAATATAGATGAACCTACTAGTACAGTTAGAGAATTCAAAATCTCTCAGTAATTAACAGACCCAATGGTCAAAAAATTAGTAAAGCCATAGTTTCCATGAATAACACTATCAGCAAGATCTAATTAACATTTATGGAATACTTCATATTCCAAATATAGCAGAATATGCATTTTTCTCAAGTTCATGGAAAACATTCACTGTGATAGACCATATTCTGAGCCATAAAACACAGCTTACCAAATATAGAAAAAGGTAAGCCATATGCACAATATGCTGTCATACCACAATGGAATTAAACTAGAAACCAAAAACAAAAAGTTACTGGGAAACTTTAAAAAAAAGTTTGGATGTTTAACACACTTATAAATCATACATGGGCTAACGAAGAATTCTCAAGAGAGATTTGAATAAGTTTTTAACTAAATGAAGTGAAAATATAAAGTTTGTGGACTGAAGTGGAAGCCAAGCTTAGCAGGAAATGTATAGCATTGAATGAAAGATCTAAAATTGGCAATCGAAGCTTCCAGTTTAAGAAACTAGAAGAAGGATGAAAAATTAAACACAAAATAAGCAAAAGAAAATAAATAATAAAAATTAGAATAGAAATCAATGAAATCAAACCAGGAGGCCAATAAAGAAAATCAATGAAACTTAAAGCTGGCCCTTTGAAATGATGAACAAAATTGATAAACCTCTAGTTAGGTTAAGAAAACAGAAGACAAAAATTGCCAATGTCAGTATACCAGCAATGAATGGTTAGAACTTTAAAAACACAATAACGATAACTTATTAGTACCAAAATACTAAATACTTATGTATAAATCTAATAAAATATGTTTTATAAGATCTGATGAAAGAAGTCAACTAAATACATGGACCAATGTTTCATGTTCCTGTATAGGGATACTCAGTATTATCAAGATTTTGGTTTCTCCCAACTTGATCTACAGAGTTAATATAATCCCAAGAAGTTATTTTGTAGTTATTGACAAAGTCATTCTAACAGTTAATATGGAGAGGCAAAAGACCCAGAATAGCCAGCATAATATTGAAAAAGAAGGACAAAGTTGGAGGACAGACACTACCTGCCTTCAAAACTTACTCTCAAACTGCAGGAATCAGGATTGTGATATTGGTGAGAGAATAGACATATATATCAATGGAGCAGAACGGAGAGCCCAGAAATAGACCCAGGTAGTCAACTCATCTTTGATAAAGGAGAAAAGGCAATTTAATGGAGAAAGGATAGTATTTTTTAATAAGTGATGCTAGAACAAACAGTGGACCTCCACATGCAAAAAATAAATCTAGACACAGACCTTATACCTTTCACAAAAATAAAACTCAAGCCACAGACTGGAAGTAAGTCTTTATAAAACATTATCTGATGAACGACTGGTATCAAAATATAAAAAGAAAAAAAAAGAATTCTTTTTTTTTTCCTATACACAAAGAATTCTTAAAACTCAGCAACAAGAAAGCAACTCAGTTTAAAAATGGAAGAGCATAAATAGAGAAAAATGCGCAAATATTAAACGTACAGCTCTGTGTTTTTGTGTTTTTTTTTTTCCCCCAAAGTAACTGTTAACCAGGTGAAGATAACAGACGTTACCAGCACACTGGAAGCCGCCTGTGAGGGAGATATTCATGTTGAATTTTACAGGTTAGATAGACTCAGCCATGTAAAACAGCTTGCCCAAAGTCACACAGCTATTAAGTTACAGATTTTATGTTTGAAATTCCCCGCGCTGTTTGGACTGAGAGGTGTCTTGCATTTTATGTTGAGGCCAGCATCACCTTGATCCCAAAACCAGACAAGGATCCCACCAAAAAAGAGAGCTATAGACCAATATCCTTGATGAACACAGATGCGAAAATACTCAACAAAATACTAGCCAATAGGATTCAACAGTACACTAAAAGGATTATTCACCACGACCAAGTGGGATTTATTCCAGGGCTGCAAAGTTGGTTCAACATCCGCAAATCAGTCAATGTGATACAACACATCAATAAAAGAAAGAACAAGAACCATATGATACTCTCAATAGATGCTAAAAAAGCATTTGACAAAGTACAGCATCCCTTCCTGATCAAAACTCTTCAAAGTGTAGGGATAGAGGGCACATACCTCAATATCATCAAAGCCATCTATGAAAAACCCACCGCAAATATCATTCTCAATGGAGAAAATCTGAAAGCTTTTCCGCTAAGGTCAGGAACACGGCAGGGATGTCCATTATCACCACTGCTATTCAACATAGTACTAGAGGTCCTAGCCTCAGCAATCAGACAACAAAAGGAAATTAAAGGCATCCAAATCGGCAAAGAAGAAGTCAAATTATCACTCTTCGCAGATGATATAATACTATATGTGGAAAACCCAAAAGACTCCACTCCAAAACTGCTAGAACTTATACAGGAATTCAGTAAAGTGTCAGGATATAAAATCAATGCACAGAAATCAGTTGCATTTCTCTACACCAACAGCAAGACAGAAGAAAGAGAAATTAAGGAGTCAATCCCATTTACAATTGCACCCAAAACCATAAGATACCTAGGAATAAACCTAACCAAAGAGACACAGAATCTATACTCGGAAAACTATAAAGTACTCATGAAAGAAATTGAGGAAGACACAAAGAAATGGAAAAATGTTCCATGCTCCTGGATTGGAAGAATAAATATTGTGAAAATATCTATGCTACCTAAAGCAATCTACACATTTAATGCAATTCCTATGAAAGTACCATCCATCTTTTTCAAAGAAATGGAACAAATAATTCTAAAATTTATATGGAACCAGAAAAGACCTCGAATAGCCAAAGGGATATTGAAAAAGAAAGCTAACGTTGGTGGCATCACAATTCCGGACTTCAAGCTCTATTACAAAGCTGTCATCATCAAGACAGCATGGTACTGGCACAAAAACAGACACATAGATCAATGGAACAGAATAGAGAGCCCAGAAATAGACCCTCAACTCTATGGTCAACTAATCTTCGACAAAGCAGGAAAGAATGTCCAATGGAAAAAAGACAGCCTCTTCAATAAATGGTGCTGGGACAATTGGATAGCCACATGCAGAAAAATGAAATTGGACCATTTCCTTACACCACACACAAAAATAGACTCAAAATGGATGAAGGACCTCAATGTGCAAAAGGAATCCATCAAAATCCTTGAGGAGAACACAGGCAGCAACCTCTTCGACCTCAGCCGCAGCAACATCTTCCTAGGAACAATGCCAAAGGCAAGGGAAGCAAGGGCAAAAATGAACTATTGGGATTTCATCAAGATCAAAAGCTTTTGCACAGCAAAGGAAACAGTTAACAAAATCAAAAGACAACTGACAGAATGGGAGAAGATATTTGCAAACGACATATCAGATAAAGGACTAGTGTCCAGAATCTATAAAGAACTTAGAAAACTCAACACCCAAAGAACAAATAATCCAATCAAGAAATGGGCAGAGGACATGAACAGACATTTCTGCAAAGAAGACATCCAGATGGCCAACAGACACATGAAAAAGTGCTCCATATCACTCGGCATCAGGGAAATACAAATCAAAACCACAATGCGATACCACCTCACACCAGTCAGAATGGCTAAAATAAACAAGTCAGGAAATGACAGATGCTGGTGAGGATGCGGAGAAAGGGGAACCCTCCTACACTGTTGGTGGGAATGCAAGCTGGTGCAGCCACTCTGGAAAACAGCATGGAGGTTCCTCAAAATGTTGAAAATAGAACTGCCCTATGACCCAGCAATTGCACTACTGGGTATTTACCCTAAAGATACAAACGTAGTGATCCAAAGGGGCACGTGCACCCGAATGTTTATAGCAGCAATGTCCACAATAGCCAAACTATGGAAAGAACCTAGATGTCCATCAACAGATGAATGGATCAAGAAGATGTGGTATATATACACAATGGAATACTATGCAGCCATCAAAAGAAATGAAATCTATCTTGCCATTTGCGACAACATGGATGGAACTAGAGCGTATCATGCTTAGCGAAATAAGTCAAGCAGCGAAAGACAACTATCATATGATCTCCCTGATATGAGGAAGTGGTGATGCAACATGGGGGCTTATGTGGGTAGGAGAAGAATAAATGAAACAAGATGGGATTGGGAGGGAGACAAACCATAAGTGACTCTTAATCTCACAAAACAAACTGAGGGTTTCTGGGGGGAGGGGGTTTGGGAGAAGGGGGTGGGATTATGGACATTGGGGAGGGTATGTGCTTTGGTGAGTGCTGTGAAGTGTGTAAACCTGGTGATTCACAGACCTGTACCCCTGGCGATAAAAATATATGTTTATAAAAAATAAAAAATTAAAAGTCAAAAAAAAATGGGCAAAAGATAATAGATATGTCATCAAAGATGTGCACTTGGTAAACACATTTTAAAAGATGTTCAACAACATGTTATTAGGGAATTGCAGATTTAAACAATGAGATACCACCATACACTCATTAAAATGGCTAAAATCCAAAACACAGCACCAGTCGGTGCTGAGGAAGACGTGAAATAGCAGAAACTTTTCATTCACTGCTGGTGGAAATACAGAATGGTAGTTTGGGGGAAGACAGTTCAGTGGTTTCTTGCAAAATTAAGTGTGCAGTCCTTTATATCTATTTAAATGAATTGGAAGCTATGTCCCCACAAAACCTGCACACAAATGTTTACAATAGCTTTATTCATAATTGCCCAAACTTGGACACAACCAAGATGTCCATCAATAGGCAAATGCATAAATAAACTGTGGTACATCCATACAATGGAATATTACTCAATGCTAAAAAGAAATAAGCTATCAAACTGCAAAAAGACATGGAGGAACTTTAAATGCATATCTCTTAAGTGAAAGAAACCAGTCTGAAAAGCCTACATGCTATATGACTTGAACTGTATGACACTCTGGGAAAGTCAGTACTATGGAGACAAGATCACGGATTGCCCCGGGTTAGGTGGAGGGAGGGATGAGTAGGTGAGAGCACAGAGGATTTTTAGGGCAGTGAAACTATTCTGCATGATACTGTGATGGTGGCTACATTTGTCAAAATCCATTGAATGTGAAACAGAAGAGTCAATCCTAATGTAAACTGTGGACTTCAGTTAAAAATAACGTATCAAAAAAACTATGTACCAATATTATGTATCAATAAGGTTCATCCTTTATAACAAATGTCCCAGCTAGTGCAATATGTTAGTGATGGGAGAAATTGTGTGTGGAAGGGGCTTTATGGGAACTTTATTCTTTGCACTCAATTTTTCAATAATCCTAAAACTGTTCCAGAAAATAAAGTTTGGGGTGCCTGGGTGGCTCATTCGGTTAAGCGTCTGCCTTTGGCTCAGGTCATGATGCTGGGGTTCCGGGCTCTCCACTCAGCGGTGAGTCAGCTTCTCCCTCTGTGATCTCTTATGCTTTTGGGCTCTCTCAAATAAATAAATAACATCTTTTTAAAAAACAATTTAAAAAGTCCATTATTTTCTAAAAAAATGAAAAAAACAACTTTGAAGCACAAGATTATTTAATATGAACATAAAATATGTTGTGTATGTCATAAAATCAAGATTCTTGTGAAGGTTGGCTAACACTTCCATTTGATCCATAATGAAAAGGCTAACTTGGAATTGCTTTTAATGAAATAAATTTATTATGCCATCATTAATTCAATGGAGGAAAACTGATACAAGAGCTAGTTGCAGCTTTTAAGTATAACAGGAACTAAGTCTGTGAACGAACATTCAAATGTCTTAGGGGAGCAATGAAAGGTAAGAAACCTGCTTTTCTCTGAGAAGCAAACAAAAAGTAGAGATAATTTTACAGTCTTTTGAATCCTTTGACTGAGTTCATCGTTTTAGAAATTACTGAAATAACATTATGTACTCTTGTTGCAAAAAATGCTAGTCACCACTGAGTAATTTGTTACTTTTTTCTAGCTAAATACTTGCAAAGATGAGAAATATACAAAAAGTATTCATTCAGAAATTTTCCGTAAGTTGATGGGTTTTTATAGCAGTTTTTAAATATACAGAGCCATAATTACGGTAAAATTTATTTTACATATATAATAATAATAATTTTACATATATATAACATATAAATATATATAATTTTACATATGTATTACAATATATATTACATATATAATAATAATAATAATAATTGTTATTATTATATTATTAGCTGGGTTATAAACCCAGCAAAACCAAGGAAGAAATATGTTGAACAGTCTTATGAATTAAATAAAACCAACAAGGCTGGTGGTTTCATTGGCTTTCCTTATGGAAAACATCATTTGAGGTAACTAGCTGGAGGAACATACCCCATTGTTTAAAGTAGGCACTAAGTTGATTGAAAAGCACTATGTGATATTCTCAAGTTTTTCTCATCAATCCTCAAAATGCCCTATGAAATAACTATCACTAGCCCTGTTTTGCAGGTGAGTCAATTGAAGACAGGTTAAGTAACTGACCCAAGGTTGCACAGTTAGTATGTGGCTGGCAGTTAACAACCACACAGTCTTAATTAATTCAAGTCTAAGCACTTAGCCACTCTGTTCTCTTCACATTGATCTTCCTCTCCTACCTGCTCAAATCCTTTCACTGCTTACAGAATATAATTCTTGACTGGTGTTCATCTTCTGCACTGCATTTTAATGTTTCTACCTCATCTGTCTGTTCCCTCCTCTACAGCAATTTTGGAGTTCATTGGTTGTCACCTTATGTTATTTATCTTTTATGCATATATCCCATCTCCCACATTGGACTGTAAGTTCTTAGAATATGGACCACATCTCTGTCCAACCCCGTGTGACCCTGAGGCAGGAAGTGATTATGGCTGACAACCAGTGTGTGAAAATGTCCTGGAAATTCTCATTTGAGCCCTCCTAAAATAGCCTCGAATCCACATCCTGATCTCAGCACTTTCCAGAGAAAGAAACTGACCCTTCAGATGCTAAAGGACTTGTTAAGGAGGAAATACTCTATTTGTTTTCTTTCTGGAACATTTATTGTGTGCCAGCCACCAGCAGCAGGAGGGAAGACAGCAAAGAGATAGGAAGATGAACAAGAACAGTTCGCTTGTCTCCAGATGTGGACACCACGGTGAGAAGAAGCAGAAGACGCCCATAATGCAGTGTGAAAGTTCTATGTGCCCTCCTGGTCTCCAGTTGTGCTAAGCACCATCCTTGGTCAAAAGGGTCAGAGGGTCTTCACCAAGGAGGTGATGCCTACACTGAGCTTGGGTGGATGAGTAGGAGGTGATCCAGGGGTTCAGGCTCTCCAAGCAGAGGGGTCTGCATGTGCAAAGGCTCTGAGGCATGCCAGAGCCCAGAATATTTAGGAAGATTAAAGTCCCAGCTCAGTGTGGTTGGAAGAAAGGCTGGTTCCAGGTGGAAAGAGAAGATCTGAGATTTAAGGAAAAGTAGGCAGGACTCAAGTCTGTAATTCAAGTTCCTGAGTGGCAAGAACTTTGTGAGTACAGGAACTGAAGGACTTGACAAATTTTGTTCAGGGAAAATGCAGGCCAAGAATTTGTCATAATCAAGAGCAGTAAGAGAAATGGATTGGAGTGAATGAGATGGGATATAGATCAATTAGAAGTAAAAAAGAGAGAGATGCTCAGAGGTCAAGGAGCGTCACAGAAGTGAGGATGTAGAGGAGGGGGTGGGGTCAGGAGATGCAAGAGATAATCTGTAAGATGAGGGAGGGCTGGACGAGGACCTGGAGAATGAGCACTTCCAGCAGGGGTGATAAGGGAAGTACTGAGCCATAGGGCCTAGTGGCATTTGGGGGAAGAAGGCTGGAGCCTACTAACTTCTCCCTTTCTGGTTTTGTGATGTGTTTTAAAGGACCTTTCATGACTCTGGTATCCTCTAAAGTTTTAGAACCACTGCTATAGAAAGATGCAGTTATCATAAGACTGAACATGGAATGCTGGGTTCCACCCTTGGTTTCTGATCTAGAAAGTCTGGCTTCAGGCATGAGCATTTGGTTTCTCAAAAACTCCCAGGGGCTGCTGCAGCTGCTGCTCTGGCAAGCCAGACTTGGAGAAGTCCTGCTGTCCCACTGACATTTGCCATTCCCTTCTTACCACTCTCCTTTGGCATCCTGGGCCATCTCTTTCCCGCAGGCCCACTCCTTACACTGGAAAACTCTGGAGCCAGAATACAAACAAAGACCCAAAGTACAGAGTTTTAAAATTTAGGGGCCAAGCTTCGAATCTCCTTGGAGTTTCACACAGAAGCATGGCCCCAGCCCTGCCAACCTTCATTCTCCTTCCACTTGAACTCAGTTCTGTGTAGCACTTGGCAGATTTTCTCCAAGTGTGGGGACACCGGTGCCTACTAATCAAGCTTCCTTGAAGTCCCACTCTGCCCGCAACCCACCACCATCAACTAGGGACCCCTTGGACAGAGGGATCCGCCCTCAAAGGACAACCAGGGGAAGGAGCCTTACTGGGCCTCAAAGCAGATTCAGAACCGTGGGGTCAGAAAAAGTCCCAGGATCCCAGGGTGAGAGCTTGGCTACAAGGGGCTGCCCAGGATTTGGATGAGTGCATCCCTTAGCCCTGGGACACCTCACACTGTGGGGAGGGACACAACTAGAAGAGGACCAGCATAAGGTCAGGTGAAGGTCAGGCCCAGGCCTAGGGTTAAGCATGGGGCTGCTTTCCTAACCACTCCATCCGCTCCTGTTCAGCTTCTGTCACTGCCTCCCACGTCTCCGGCCTTCTTCACGAGAAGTTCTTAATTGGAAGAGTGTCTTTGAGAAAATATGTGAATCCCCTCAGAAAGTAGACAAAATCTTGACTGTCTGAGGCTACATTTTTCTTGGGGGGAAAAATATTTTTGTTCTGTTCTCAAAGGGTCTGTGATCACTCCGTGCCAAAAAGATCAGCACCATTGCATTGCAGACCTCTCTTCTGAATCCCAGATCTAGAGATAAAGCTTCTCTAAATCCATGTCTTTCATACCTCATTCTGAAGGCTGAAACCAAGTCTGTCTTCTGCCCTAAACCTATTCTTTTTCCTGTGTTCCTTACTTCAGTGCATTGCGTCAAAAAACACCCTAAACTTTTTTTGTTTCCCACCTCCCTTTCATCAGTGCATCTGAATCTAGTCTCCTGATTCTTTCTCAAAATCACCACTGTACTCACTCCAACAATAATGCCTCGATCTCTCACTGGAGAAAAGTTTGAGAGCTTAGATCAGTACTGTTTTCTACTTCTTGCATGGATTTGGGGGCAAAATGGACCTGGAAAGTCGGGTTGAAGAAAGAGCATTGGAAAGCAAATCAGATTGGTCCAGGAATGTCTGCATCATGGCCAATAAGTCTATGATGAACTTTTATAATTAGATGTAGTGACACATTTAATTTTCTTTAATTTGATTACAATAATTCCTCCATTACTATGAATTTTTCAACACTAGCAGTTCTCAAAAATGGTATTATTCCCATTCCTGGGTCAATATAATAAGCTCAGGTAATAAGGAGCATTAATATTCCATTAGGACACAGGAAAAAAAAATCAGTGTAGATGGTATCCAGATTGTTTATTTTCATCATCCTAAAGCTGATTTTAGTTTTTCTGAAAATGAAAGCAAACACAATGGATAGAGATACAGTCTTACATGAAATAATTAGTGAGGTGGTGCAGGGCCTGAATAGAGCCTGTGAGAGGAGGATTAAGAAAAGACTTAAAATTGTTATTTGAAAGTCAGAGAAAGACAAATACTACATGATCTCATTGATACGGGGAATTTAATAAAGAAAACAGATGAACATATGCTAAGGGGGAAAAGAAAAAAAGAGAGGGAAACAAACCTAAGAGACTCTTAAGGACAGAGAACAAATGAGGTTGATGGAGGGAGTTGTTGGGGGATGAGTGAGATGGGTGATGGGTATCGAGGACACTTGTTACAATGAGCACTGGGTGTTGGAAGTGATGAATCACTGATTTTATTCCAGAAACCAGTATTGCACTGTACGTTAATTACTAAAAGTTTAATTTAAAAAGTTTTTGGGAGCCTGGGTGGCTGAGTTCCATAAGTAACTGCCTTTGACTCTGGTCATGATCCCGGAATTCCCCGGGATGGAGTCCCACATCCAGCTCCCAGCTCCACAGGGAGTCTGCTTCTCCCTCTGACCTTCTCCCCTCTCATTCTCTCTCTCTTTCAAATAAACAAACTCTTTTCTTTAAAAAAAAAAAAAAAGTTAATTAAAAAGCGGTCATTTGCTCCATCAAAAACTCTTCTGCTTTGAATTCCTTCAAATTATGTAGAAGCTAAATATAATCCTGCACGTAGACATGGCCGTTCTCAAAATTATGTACAAACACCATTTTTAGAATGTAAATACCTAAAAGAGTCTGAATTTTACTAAAAAGTATCCCGTGAAAAATAGCGCCCTCTAACAAGTTAGTCTAATGCCAGTTTAAATTCTCCAAACCTGTGGACCACAAATTCCTCTGTGAAGAGTGATTTCCATAGCATCAAACAATGTCATCGACTTAAGATCTCACATTACGGATGGTGAAGCAGAATCCCAAGGGGGTAAGTTAATTCCCCAAAGTTAGAATTAAAAGTGAACCAGATTTTTGTTTGAGACTAGTCATCTCAGTTGAACACAAGAGGCTGTGAAATAATCATCCAGTTTATTCAGACCTCTCTAGGATCAGTCCAACACAGAACATTTGTGGGGCCAGGAGAAACGTCTGGAATGTGCTCCCTGGTTACGTGTGTACGTGCAGGCTTGGCCTCAGTCGTTACCCTCCACCTCACAGAAAGAAAATGAAGCTCAGAAGGATTGGATGACAGTCCCACAGAGTGTCAGGAATTCAGTTTCCACCGCCAGGAAAAATACCCTACAGGACGACTTAAACTTCCCGGCGCTAGGGGTCGCCAGAACACTTGAGTTTATCTAAAGGAACCCAAGTCTTCACCGGCCGGAAGTTCCTTTACCCCCAACAAAGAGGGAACGCCGTCACGTGGACCAATCAGATTGCCCTACGCAAGGCCGGCATTTCGCTAACTCATCCCGGTTGTCCTCGCCAAGAACGCTGACGTTAGCCAATCAGCGCGGCCTGAAGCCGGCGTGCGTCTGGCGTCAGAGGTGGGGTGGAGCCAAGTTGGAATTTTGGCGGGTCCGGCTGTAGGACGCGAACCGGCTCGGAAGAGGGTGAGAGAAGTCGGAGTCTGGGTGTGGGGGTGACCCTCCGGCAGCTGGGAAGGGCGGCCGCCACGCGGGTCTGTGGGAAGGTTGAAGAGCTCCGAGGGCGAGCAGCGTGGAGCCCGGGGAGGTCAGGCGGGCGAGACTGGAATTGGGCGAGCTCGGTGTCCGAGCGGCCGGGTGGGCGCCGGCTGAGGAGCGACCGAAAGGTAGGGGCCCCTCTCAGAAGCACTCGGGAGGTGCCAGGCGTCGGGCCGTCGTCTATACTTAAGGGGCCGGATTTGGTTTTTTCCTGAAGAAGGCTTTTAAAATGCCTGCGAAATGCGTGCCGTGTGGACTTAACATTCATTTTTTTAAAAATTCATGATTTGCTAATAGTCCTTGAATGTGTGCCTCTGCCGGCCTCCAGACATAAATTATTTATGAATTATTTATGCCCGCACGAAGCTTAGAATCTCAAGAGAGTAACATAACAAACAGGCACCCCGCAGTGGAAAGTGTAGTAAAGTCTCGAAAAGGCTGAGGTGTGAGAGGGTGCCAACGGGGCCGCTCGGGTAGGGTGGTGTGGAAGGCTCAGAAAATCGATGCCTACGGGGGAGCCGAAGGGATGAGAAGGAGCTAGGGGAGCGCTTTCTAAAGAGCCGGAGACCTGAGAGCGCTCAGTGTGTTCGGGAAGATGAAGGCAGTCTAGTCTGAGGAGAAATAGGCAAGGGACAGACTATCCATTTCCTCATAGACTTTTAAATTTGGTTCAACCAATGAAAAATCACTAAAGAGGTCTTTGGGGGGTTTTGTTTTGTTTTGTTTTAATTAGAGAGAGAGAGCTCCTGCAGGAGAAGGAAAAGCAGATTCCCCACTGAGTGGGGAGCCCCCCATGGAGCTGGATCCCAGGACCCAGAGATCATGACCTGAGCCAAGCCAGACGCTTGAGGGACTGAACCACCCAGGCCGCCCCTTTAAAGACTTTTTATTGAAGGAATACCACGATCCAATGTACGTTCCTAGAAAATTACTAAGAAAAGAAAAGATTATGGTGGCTGCTGTTTGGAGAAGAGATAACAAAGAGACCAATACCAGAAGCCCATGCAGTAGGTTCAGGGAAAAGATAGAGCAGTATTTTGGAGACAGACCTGATGGCAGTTGTTGGGTGGTCCTGAATGTGAGGGTGAGGTAGAGTACACAGCTTTGAGGGGGAAAGGGCGGTTGGTTATAGAGATAATACAACAGTTGGATAACCCTCAGAAAGCTTATAGTCCAGCAGGTTTCCCAGGAGACTCTCAACACAGTGTGGTGCACATGGTACTTCCATAGAAATATTTGTTGAATAAAAAGAAAGCATCATAATTAATACTTGATATTAGACATACCAAGGTTAGCTGTAAAGCTCATCAGTTAAATAATAGCTTGGGAAATTTGTACTTTTTTCTTGCAGTTATTAAAATTAATTTAATGAGGGTGCCTGGGTCGCTCAGTCATTTAAGTATCTGCCTTTGTGTCAGGTCATTGATCTCAGAGACCTGGGATGGAGCATGTTTCGAGCCTGCTCAGCAGGGAGGCTGCTTCTTCTTCTCCCTTTCCTGCCCCCACTCCCCTTGTGCATGCTCTCTCTCTCAAATAAATAAAATCTTTTTTTTAAAAAAAGTCAATTAAATGAAAGAAGGGCAATGCACAGAATAATATGATTTTACCCTTCTTTTAGCTCTGCCAACACTGAGTTTTGCTGAGTAGTATTGAATTGAAATCCTGATGTGACTAAGGCTGCAGTTGAGTAGAACCACCCACTAGACTGCCATGGATAAGGTTGCCGTCACATGTGTCATAGTAAATAAAATGGGATCGTAGCCCTAATATTTAGACCACTCTCAATAATACTTGTTCACAATCCGTCCCATCGGTGTAATCTAGTACCCTACAAAGGGTACATCAACTGAGTTTCTAAAACCATAGTTGAAAGTCAAGGTGAAGGGAGATGGTGTTGGTAGGTGGAGATGAGAAGTGGTCAGATTCTGGATGAATTCTGAGCTTCAAGCCTGTAGGATTTGTGAGATCCTAGATTTGTTGCCTATGAGTTGTGAGAGGGGACAATCAAGGGTGACTTTTCCCGTGTTGATTTCATAGCCTAGCCAAGATTTGACATTACTGCCATCTTCTGGGCACCTGATTCTCCTTGGAAGCTCTCAATCACAACTCCTCTTGACAGCATGGATGGTAAGTTCTCTTTATTTCATGGAAAACCACCCTTTTGTCCACAGTCTTATTTATTTTACTTGCAAAATAGTGAAAATAGGTATACCCCACCCTCAAGTATTTTCTCAGTGGTTCAGAGAAGATCTCACTTTAGTCAGTGAATGTTATTTGTTTCAATCAGGTGGGATTTTTATCTCCTGGCAGCATTGATTGTCTTTCATAATAATGATAGTTGGCATGTACTTACAATGTGCCAAGCACTATTCTAAGGTCCCTACTTATATTAACTTCCTTAATCCTCTGAGCAACTGTATTTTTTAGACTGGAAGACAGATGGTTAGTAATTTGTCACGGGTGAGATTGCCAGAGCAGGGATTGGAACCCAGTTTGACTTCAGAGTTCACAATTAATAATGAAGTCTGTTGAAATGGTTTTATCTAGCTCTGGGTTAAACTCTTATAGTCCTTTCTAATTTTATACCCTGCCCTTTTCAAAAAAGTAGAACCAAATGTTGAAATTCCTCACGCTATAATAACATGTGACATTGATTGTACCTTTGGTAAAATAATAGTGTCCTGTTTCCAAAAATCATCAAAATGCCTTCTGGGCAGTTAATTTAATATAAAGTATAATTATTTGCTGGGAGACAGTTATGAGAGTAAGTGGTGAATGGTATGTGTTCTCTAAGAAATCATTGTATCTAATAAACATTGATTTGATTAGCATGGTGTTAATAATTTGGTTCAGTACAGATGGAATCAAAGCATTTACTGGTTCTGGGCATACATGGTTGAACAAAATCCTTGCTTCTATTCTAGTACAGAGAGCAAGATTGTAACAAATAAGTAGGAAAATATCAGGTAGTTGGTACAATGGAAGATACTAGAATGAATTTGTATGCTGAGAGAAATGCTCCAAAAGACAGGAAATAATGGGTGATGTGGAGATGAGAGCTGGTGCTTATAGGCTTAAGTCCTTGAGGAGCTAAAAGGAAGAGGGTCCGGTGTATAAATGGAATGAGGAAACACGGAGATTAGGTCAACATAACATGGAAAAGACAGGATTTTCTGTGCTGAGTTAAACCAGGGTGGGCGGTATCATGGGATTAGACCTGGTGCTCTCATGAAAGAAAATGGGTTCAAGGAAGGGTATGGAGCCACTTGGCCACATTTGTCACCTGGGACTCCCAGTGGTATGAGCCAAGGCCTCTTGGGGTGTGCTGTCTTCCATAGCTGGTAGCCAGACAGAGGGGGGCCTCTTGGCTCTATTGAGGGAATGTGGCTGTCTCACCCAGAGCACAGGGAGCCAGATTGCCTCTTCTCTCTTCCTGCACCCTGCAGTTGGAGTGTTGACTCAGCAATTCAGATAAATCATTATGCAACCTCTGACTTTAAGCTTTAGACCCTTTTATCAGATTCTAGGCCACGAGTTTGGCTACTGGCTGTTTTCCATCTGCTAAGAGTGCAGAGTAGTGGAAAGAATATTGGTTTGCTGGTCTAGAGATCTCCATCCTTTTTTTTTTTTTTTTAAAGATTTTATTTATTTATTTGACAGAGATCACAAGCAGGCAGAGAGGCAGGTGGACAGAGAGGAAGGGAAGCAGGCTCCCCACTGAGCAGAGAGCCCGATGTGGGGCTCGATTCCAGGACCCTGGGATCATGACCTGAGCTGAAGGCAGAAACTTTAACCCACTGAGCCACCGCCCAGGCACCCCTAGAGATCTCCATCCTAAGTCAGGCTCCTGTGCTGACCTGTTTCACCATATGGTCCTGAACAGGCCTTTGACCTCTCTGTACTTCAGCCCTTATCTTTGAGGTGAAGAGGGTGTGTGAAATAGCCTTAATGTCTCTGCTTTAAAATGGCTCAGATTTATTAAGGACTAATGCCCAAATAGGGGGGAAAAGGAGGGGCACAGAAAATAAACAAATCAAGAAAGAAGAAATCCAAAGGGCCAATAAACATAATTCTTTGCCTTCCGAGAATTCCGGAAATGCAAATCAGAACAGTGAGATGCCTTTTAAAATCATCCATCAGACTAGCAAGAAATTTTAAGTGACATATCAGATATTGGTGAGATGGTAGGAAGAAATGGTACTTGCATGCAGTGCTAGTGAGGGTATAACCACTGACTAGTTTGTCAGTATCTAGGAAAGTTGAAAAATGTGCATATGCAATAGTCCAGCAATTCCACTTCTGATAGGTATTTCCAGGAAACTCACACATATTGCAGGACACATTCGTGGTTGCTGGATAGTTTGTGATGGGAAAGAATTGGAAATGGCCCATATATTGGATTGGATTAAAAATATGGAGTGGATTGGATTAAAAATATGAGTTAATAAAATGTGATAGTTTTACGATAGAATGCCCTCTAGTCATTGAAAGAAGTAAACTAGAACTCTATGTTTTGATTTAGATTAATTATACATGCAATGTTGAATGAAAAAGTGAAAAGTAGACTAGAAAGATATACCAAAATTACAACACTTAATTGCAGTGGGGCATGGAGGCAGTGGAAGGAATTGGCTAAGATTTGGCACAATAAACTTCATAAACTTTTTTTTTCTTAAGTCATGCAGTGTAAAGGCAAGCAAACATGACAATGGCCAATTCCAGGTGATGAAATATAAGTACATTTTATGTAATTCTTTGTGTTTTCCCTACACTTGAAATTTTTTTTCCTCAAATAATTAAAAAGAGCCTAAATGTATGTTTAGTGTGTTTTTGAATTATTCCCATTATTATGGATTGGGTTTCTTGGAAGTTGGCATGCAGGCAGGTGCTTATCAGCTGAAGTAGCACAGGTGAAAGGACACAGCCCTGTGCATGGTGCACTGGGTTCACTAAGCAGATACCAACCTCTTCCTCCTTAGCCCGGTGCCCTCTAAGCACCTGGGGAGATGAAAGATGGACACAAGAACAAGAGTTTTACCAGGCAAAATGGTGAATCAGCAGAGTCATTTCAATTGCCTTATTAATGGTGTATGTTTTAATTCATTTGTGCTTGTCATTGTTGGTTTTTCTCAGGTACGTTTACATTCTGTCATTCTTCTTTCTGCACAGGGGAGGAAGATGATTTGTCTCTGCTGACTGCGCTGCTAGAGGAGAATGAGTCTGCCTTAGATTGTAATCCAGAAGAGGGTCACCCCTTGACCCAGGGGGATGGCGAACCCGACGCATATGATGAGCTCTTTGATGCAGATGGTGATGGTGAATCTTACTCCGAGGAGGCTGCTGATGGAGACCTGGAAGAGACTGAAGAGCGAAAGGAAAATTTGGCCACTCTCTTTGGAGATATGGGGGACTTAACAGATGAAGAAGAAGTTTCCACACAGCAATCACCTAAAAATAGAGTCCTTTCCGCTCCTGCTCCCAATCAGGGAAAAACTAATCAAGAGTTGCAAGGTGCCCTAACTACTTGCTCTTCTAATTTCAGAATACACTAGATGGGAGCCAACAGTTTTCATCAAAATAGCTGCTGAGTCAGGGTGGTGATAAATGATTTGGCCAAAAAAAAGGGTGGGAATTAGTAGATGAGACATTTCAGGCTGCAGAGGCCCCTGTCCCAGTGTCAGCCAGCTATAACTAGTCCTTCCCATAATGGCTCCACCAGCTTTCGTGCCTATTACAGAAAAATCTTCACTTAGAGGTTTATATGCGTGTAGAGCCAGGGGTAGGACTGTAGGCTTCTCCTTCTTCTATTTGGGCAGGAGGCCATTTATGAACAGAAGCTTTGAGGAGTGCCCTTTTCTAATTTGTGACATTGTCTCACATATTTTGAAATTGTAATCAAATTCATTGGTTGTCTATTTCTTCTAATAGAGGAGCCGCATTTATTGCATTAATTATGGTATTCACTTTATGATATAATAATCATTCCCTGACACCTAAAAACTTGTTGGGAATATGCTTCTGTGATATTTGTTAGTAGTACCAGTTTGTAACTAGCTTAGGTATTAGAGGCTTGATTACTGAAAATACGAAGTTTATTTCCCTGAAGAACCTCTTTGAAGTACCAAAGTTAATGGTAGTTCTCAATATGTGACTATATTGTGGGTCTCAGGGTTTTAAGGTGGGGAGTGGACACCAAAAATCATTCCAACATTTTGATCATGTATAGTATTTCTTCTGCTGTGGATCTTAAATCAATACATTTTTTCTTCCCTAGATGAATTAAGGAAGTTACAAGAACAGATGAAATCCTTACAGGAACAGCTAAAAATAGCAACACTTAAGCAGCCTGCAAGTCCTTCCCTTCTGCCTAAATCTGGTAATCAAACTGTAATTCTAGGAATAGTGTGCAATTCTGTTGTTAAGAAATTATAGCATTTTTTCTGCATTCAGCTGCTGGTAAAATAGACTTTGAGCCCCTTTCTAAATTTTCTTTGTGAATTTCTTTTTCTTTTAATAAAGTAGAGAAGTCTCCACGCTCCCCTCTTAAAGAGAAGAAAGTTCAGAGAATTCAAGAGTCAACATGCTTCTCTGCAGAGCTCGATGTCCCTACTCTACCAAAAACCAAGCGAGTGGCTCGGACACCAAAGATTTCACCTGAAGGTATAGTAGTCAAGGCCTCTCTGATTTTTCACTACTCTTGCTCTATTTAAAAGTCAATTTGACACTGTCATATCTGTGTGCCGGGGGCACTGTCATACCTTTCTGGTTGGGGAGGGCCAGGGGTCTATCTTATCTGCCCATTGAGAAAATTAAATTTGTTGGGAATGAGAGCCATGTGGTATATTTTGTGATCTTTCCTTACATCTCAGAGTGCTTAGAAATTCCTTAGATAAAGAGTAGCTATATTTACTAAAAGAGTGAATTGAATTTTTTTAAACTCTATAGTCTTCAGTTGACTTGAATTATAGTTAAGTATAACCACTGGATTTAGTTCCCAGGCAATCCAGAGATTGACTCTTTGGGCCCCTGAGTTCAAGCACAGATTCCTTTTAAAATGGCTAAGTTTTATTTGAAGCCAGATTGTATTAAAGCAGAATACATTCTTTAGAAAAGACTTCTTTGCCCAGAGTAGAGACATGTACTCAAGTATAATTCTGGTTCAGCCCACATGTAAGCAAGCACAGATAAAATGAAAAATATCTAACCCCCATGTATTGATTTTGTTGCACTGCCTCAGTTTGCACATGGTAATACTTTGAAAGATCTAAGACAAAATGGTCTGGTTACTCAGAGTAAACAGCATATTATTGATCACTCATGTTCAAAAAGGCCCTTTTAAATAGCAGTGGCATAAGACACAATAGCAGAGAATAACAGCTTCTCCATATTCACATTTGAAACAAATTATATATTCCATGTATCCATTTATGAATGGCATCCTTCCCTTTAGGACCTTTGACATTAATAAGGTGTTTCATTAAGTAGTATCCAAAGTTAAGTTTTGAGGGGGTGAGGCATGGGCAGGCTTTCTAGAGATTCTAAAGTTCTAGGGTTGTCCTGACCCTGGAAGCTTATGATGATGACCCAAAGTCTCTTTGAGGATAAAACAATACAGTGTTATTTCAGAGAAAATACATTTATTAAGGAAAATATCCAAAATATCCTGACTTTCAGGAACATTATCAAACACTTCTGAAGTAAGAAAACTAACTATATTGGGGATATTTAATGCAACCAAGTCAGTAGAATTCCCTGGTCCCCCTAGTTCCCCACCCCCTTCCCCACCACCACCACAAATGAAATGAAATGGAATAGAATGGGATGAGATGAAACCAGAGACAAAGAAAGGGAAGCTAACATTGGGTTTTCTTCAGGTCACAGTTGATCTACACACAAATCACTAATTGATCCCTGAAGGAGGGCTCTTACTCCCTCGTGGAGTCTACCACAGCAATCTGTATATGGGGAATACTCAGTCAATGTCATTGCACAAAGGATTTGTATTTGAGAGCAGCACTATAACATAGGCACCACCTGTTACATGTGACTTTTTAAGTTTAAATTAGATTAAATAAAATTAGACCTTCATTTCTTTGGAAACACTATTCCATTTTAAGTGCTCAGTGGCCCCATATCAGACTGCATCAGTGTATAACCTTTCCATTGTCACAGGAAGTTCTTTCGGGCTACACTGCAGAAGTTTGGAGGATAGTACAGAAATGGTCTTGTGGGCGTCCTTTGTTCTCAAGATTTTATTATTGTATATGTTGATTTTAAAAGAAGCAATTCTATAAAAACAAATTTTGTAAGGATCAGTGGGATATTTTTTCTTTTAACTTTTATGTTAATTTTCTAGAGCCCAAAAGCACATCTTCAAAGATGACAAATACACCTCCCCAACCACTCCGAACTACTCCTGGAAACAAACCTAGTGGGTTGGCCAGAGATCACAGCACAGGAACCCCCAGGAGTTCAGGGGAACCGGCTCAGGCAGTGGTCTCCGTGGAAGCCTTCTCAGGCCTGAGGCTCAGGTCAGTAACTGTAGAGCCCTCACATTTGGTTCTTATGGCATCACTAGATGCTTTGTCTTCCTTCCCAAGGATTAAGCCTTTTTGAAATAATGTGTTTGTACAGCAGATCCACTTAACACCAATATCTCTTGAATTTGGCAAAATTTGGTGTTAAGATGAGCCATAGCATTCAGTACAGTTTGATTGTGAAGTGTTTAAAGAATGTATTTTCATTTATTCATTTAATATGAATATCTGTAAAAAGGAAGTGGACAAATAAATAATAGTTTATTTAATCAGAAACAGTGATGGAGACTATATTTAAGCCCGTAAAGGTATATACAATTTAACCAGAATAGTAGTACCTTCTTGTAACTAATGTTAAGAAAAGTATCTGTGCTCTTTTCTACAATGCCAGGTAATCTCTTAATTAGAATAATAATCGAATCCTTGCTGGTTTCTTGACCCAGGCGGCCCCGAGTGTCTTCCACAGAGATGAACAAGAAAATGGTTGGCAGAAAACTGATCAGACTATCTCAGCTCAAGGAAAAGATGGCAAATGAGCAGCTAGAAGAAGTAGACTGGGTGACTTTCGGGGTTATATTGAAGAAAATCACTCCACAGAGTTCTAATAGTGTAAGCCTACTGATTTCTTAACTGCTCCATCACAAGCTGACCATGGGTGCTCATGTTCATGATTTCTCTACCTTAAGCCTGTCAGTATTTTATTTTGAGAATGCTGCTAGTAAGTTCGCAGATTGCCTCACCATAGTTGGATTGCTGTCTAAAGGTTAAATTTGTAAAGAATGCCCTGCAATAATAAGACCTGGTTGTACAGAGTCCTTGGGCTTTTCATTGTATTATTACTGCTGCATTTCACTTGTCATTGTTTTGGGGGTACATGTGGTGGCCCCTGTGACACTGTCATCCCTCTTGTGGGAGAGAAGCTGAGTTTCTAGATGCTCCAGCCTAGAAGGAAGAGGTCAATCTCAGAAGTTCTGAAATTGCCATCCTGTGGCAGCACAGTGGATCTTAGAAAAGTTCTAACAGGTTTTAAAATCGCACTTGACTGAGAGGTAACGGGAAGATGAGTTTGTGGCCTGGCAACTCAGAAAACCTGGGGCCTGAGCCTCAATCTCCCTAGCTATGTGAACTTAGGTTGATCTTTAATCTTTGAGAACGTCCATTTCCTTCTTTGTAAAAGGAAAGAATTGGCTTTTGGTTAGACCAGAATTCTCACTGAGCTCTCAAATACTATGCTTAATCATGTTCAATCCTGATTTCATTCTCTAATTGAGATCTTGGTCAACCTTAGATTGTTATGTGGGTCTTGATCTAGCCCTCTAACTGTCAAGGTGAATGTGAACACATCTGGTTCATTTGATTAAGTTCTTCATTGTGTCACAAGTGGCTATAATGAATTTGAAATGACAGGTGTGAAATTTTATCTGAACCCTTCCAAGAAAGACCTTGTACAAATTCATGGAAACATAATTATAACACTTGTATCCAGTCAATAGCTCACCATAACCTAGGAGCACACCTGTTCTGGGATACCTGTGTGAAATAGTTTGATTCAATATTCAGATTTATTTGTTTAAGTAATAACTGTGAAAGTAGAAATTTTTATATAAATGGTTAGCATTTTGAGTTGCATTTCTTCAGATATGTAATGCTGCTGAAATTTTACAGTTAAACGTAACCAGCTGTCTTTAAATGATACTTTTGTTTTTCTTCTAAACTAGGCAAAGATTGAATAGCACAGAGCTGACATCTTTTTATTAATATTAATAATATAATTAACCAGTGGTAAATAATAGATCCTTTAAATTTATATCAGTAAATTATTAAATGGTAGTGCCACAACCTCCTCTGATCCTTTTATACTCCGTGTGTGTGTGTGCGTGCGCGTATGTGTGTATAGTTAGAAAGGTCATACTATCCCATTGACTATTTAGACCTGAGAATTAGAGACTTCACTAACATTGCTACTGACTTGCCTTACTTCACCTTCATTTCTAAAATGAGAAAGGTAATAAATACTAAAGCCTAGAGAGAGGTTTAATTTATAATGAACAGACATTCTCAAGATTTTATAGTCAGGGTGGTTTATATTTATATATGCTTTCACAGTAGAGCACTTGGACCATAAATGGAGACAGTATAGCCCATTGTGCAAAATTTATTAAAAATAAGAATAAATATTTGTTCCAGGGGAAAACTTTTAGTATCTGGCGACTGAATGATCTTCGTGACCTGACACGGTGTGTGTCATTGTTCTTGTTTGGAGAAGTTCACAAAGAGCTCTGGAAGACTGAACAGGGTACTGTCATAGGGCTGCTCAATGCAAACCCCATGAAGCCCAAGGATGGTTCAGAGGAGGTAAGAGTCTGTTTCCATGGCTTCTTTCATCCTTCCTTCTTTACCTCCTTTCTTCCTTCTTTCCTTCTTTCATTTTTTTCTTTCTTTCCATCCTTCCGTCTGTCCTTCCTTCCTTCCTTCTTTCTTTCTGTCCTTTCCTTCCTTCCTTCTTCCTTTCTCTCTTTCCCCCTTCCTTCTTTTCTTCCTTCCTTCTTCCTCCTTCCCTCCCTCTCTTCCTTCCTTCCATCCTTCCTTGTCTTTATAGCTTAGCCAAGTTCTGTTAAAAACTTGTCTACCTCCAGATTCTGAATCAGGTTTTTATATATCTCCACTAATTTGACTTTTTGTTTGTTCCTCACCCACCAATATTCTGAATTTCCACCTACTCTTAAGTGTTTCATAACAGCTTCTTTTGTTAAATCTTTCCACATCAGCTCCAAGTTTCTTGGAGTGTTTTGAACTATTCTGCTCAGATCTCCTTACATCTCTCTCACAGATCTCCATTGGGAGCATCAAGCAGGCAGGATTTTCTAGTTGACAGGACTTCACTCCATTAGTTGTACAGCTGTAGCTGCAACTTAGAATCAGAATGATTTTATCTTCTTAAGCAGCAGTAGAGTTTTCTCTGCTATTGCAGACAGAGATCTGTGAGAGGCAGAGTTATTTCTCTTCTTCCTTTCACCATAGAATGGCAACAAATCATCTGTTGGTTCAAAATGTGTTTAGAAACAATAGAGAAAAACTTCCCTACAGGGTTTTTTGTTTTTGTTTTTGTTTTTTTTTAAAGATTTATTTATTTATTTTAAAGAGAGAGAGAGCCCAAGCCAGAGGGGCAGAGGGAGAGGATTTTAACCCGAGCTGGATGCAGGGCTCAAGCTCATCTCCCTGAGATCACAACCTGAGCCAAAACCAAGGGTCAGATGCGTAACTGACCAGTCAGGCGCCCACATTACAGTTTGTTTTAATGGTAAACATTGGGGTGTGGTTTTCTCCCATAATAAATAATCCCAGTGTAGACAATGTAGTGATGTCAGGACCAGTGTCTGTGAGCCTCTCAGCCTTCTCCTCTTCCACTGGATGGCTTTGAAACTCTTTCCCTTACATCGCCATTCAAGGCAGGAGTGAGCCAGCACCACCGTCTGCTTTTGTTGGGAACTCCTGTGTCGGTCTCTTTGGCCAGAACACAGTCCCATGACCACTGCTAGCTTCAAGGGAGGCTGGGGAAATGAACAGGATCCGTCACCTGCAGCTGAGCATTGGTCAGCCCAAGTGAGATCCAGATTCTATAGCAGAGGTACAGGAGAGAATGGATATTGGGGACAGAATTGAACATGTCTTCTATTCCTCCTATTCCTACAGCTGTTTTGCAATGTCTGGTTTCTAATTCCTGTAGACTGCTAAAGTCTTGCTAACTCCCACCAGCCAGCCTCTTACTTATTCTTGCCAATGAAAGGCATACCTTTGTGGGCTTTTAACTCCCGCCCTGTGTCTTCTCTGCAGGTGTGTTTGTCTATTGATCATCCTCAGAAGGTCTTGATCATGGGTGAAGCTCTTGATCTGGGAACCTGTAAAGCAAAGAAGAAGAATGGACAGCCGTGTACACAGACTGTCAATTTGGTTGGTTTCCACCCTGTTGGGATGGTTTCTCCTGGAGATGGGATCTAATGGGTGTAGATTGTAGATAGCCTAGTGGTAATAATCTGTTTGCAACAGAGTTTCCTACATAACAAGAAGCACCAAAGTAAGAAAAATTCAGTGTGTAGTGAGTAACTGCCAGTTTGAAAAACTGAGGACAAGGGAAGGGTTTAATAAGGTGATCTTTTACTGCCAACTGCCTAGGAAGTATAAAGAAGATGGAATTTGAGTTTGCCCTCAATTCTGAGCAGTGCCAGAGACCAAACACTGTAATGAAATGCACTGAAAATCTTATTTTAATCTCTGAACTCCAACATGTATTTTCTTAGAGCTTTTTAAAAAATAATAGTCATGATAACTTGAGATATAATTCCTGTATCGTACAGGTCACCCTTTTAAAGTGTACAGTATAGTAGTTTTAATACTGAGATGTGCAGCTATCATCACTATGTAATTTCAGACCCCTTCTCAGTACCCCCAAAAAACCCCCATACTCATTAGCAGTCATCTCCCATCACCCTCTTCCCCCAGCCCCTGGTGAGCACTACTCTGCTTTCTGTCTGGATTTGCCTTCTCTGGACATTTCATATAATGGAATTGTACAGTCAATAATGACCTTTTGTGTCTGGCTTTCACGTAGCATGATGTTTACAAGATTTGTTCACGTTGTCACATGTGTCAATACTTCATTCTTTTTTGTGGTTGAGTAATATTGCATCATATGCACAGACTGCTTTTGTTTATTCTTTAGTCAGTGGTCCTATTATAAATACTGCTGCTATCAGCAATCTTTTTTTTTTTTTTTTTTTTTTAAGATTTATTTGTCAGAGAGAGAGAAAGAGAGCACAAACAGGGGGAACAGTAGAGGAGGGGGAAGCAGGCTCTTTGCTGAATAAGGAACCCAGTGTGGGACTTGATCCCAGGATTCCAGGATTATGACCTGAACCGAAGGCAGACACTTAACTGACTGAGCCACCCAGGTGTCCCTGCTCTCAGCATTCTTGCACAGGTTATTATGTGGACGGATGGATGGATGTTTCCAGTTTCCTTGGGTATATAACCTGGAATTTCTGGGTTGCGCCATAACCCCATGTTTCAGCTTTTGAGAAGCTCCCAGACTGGCTTCCAAAGTGGCTTTTACATTCTCACCAGCAGAGAGGAGGGTTCGGTTTTTTTCATATCCCCGGCCAACACTTGTTTTTGTCTTGTCACTGATGACAGCCATCCTAGTGGGTGCGAAGTGGTGCTAATTAGAGCTCTTTGAACAGATTAAATGGCAAGTTTTTGTTTTGTCTCCTTGTAGTTCCCTCATTCCTGCCTCACAGATGAGCTAGTGAGCAGGAAATAGCAGGAGGGAAATAGTTGGAAAAAGAGGTATCAGCAGGAAGTGCCTGACATATTTCTACATAGCAGTGCAATCATTAAAAGCCCGTTTTTGCTGCTTCTAAGAGCCACCCAATGAAACATTAGCACGTTTCCCTTTTTTCCTTCACCGAAGGGTTAACATTGTCCAGGAGGCAGCCAGAGGAAAATAGAAAAATTTCACTAGAACCTAATGTTTATTTATTTATTTTTTTAAGAGAGCTAGAGGGAGCTCTTAGGGGTTGAGGAGTAGGAGGAGAGCCAGAGAATATTAAGCAGACTCCACCCTCAGTGCCAGCCCGGAAGCGGGGCTTGATTTCACGATCCTGAGATCATGACCTGAGCCAAAATCAGGAGTCAGACACCTAACAGACCGAGTCACCCAGGCACCCCAATGTTCTTTTATTCTTAAATCAGTTTGTATTGAAGTAAAATTCATATAACCTACAATTAGCCATTTTTAAATATACACCTGAGTGATATTTAATATATTTACTCTCATGTAAACACCAGCTCTCTACTTCTGAAATCTTTCATTATCCCACAGAAACACACCATACCCATTAAGTAACCACTCCCTACCTCTCACCTCCATCCCTTGGTTATGTCGCCTTTTGTGTCTGACTTCTTTCACTTAGCATAATGTTTTCAAGGTTCACTCTAGAAGCTGATTTTATTTCCATAGTAACAAAAGGGCATATGCGGTGAACAGTATCACTTTTTCTTTCACCCAACTAGAGTTTTTAAGTGGAATTTCATGGAAGTCGCTGCATAGCTGTACACTCATTAGTGCCCCTGAAGCAGGGAAAAAGGAATAGTGTTTGTTTTTTTTTTTTTAAGATTTTATTTATTTATTTGAGAGAGAGAGAGAGAGAGAGATCACAGGTAGGCAGAGAGGCAGGCAGAGAGAGATGGGGGGGGAAGCAGGCTCCCTGCTGAGCAAAGAGCCCCATGTGGGGCTTGATCCCAGTACTGCGGGATCACGACCTGAACCAAAGGCAGAGGCTCAACCCACTGAGCCACCCAGGCACCCCAGGAATAGTGTTTATTGACACTGTCCGCTGATGTGTCACCGTAGCCCTGAGACAGCTGCTCTTCCTTTTGCAGAATGACTGTGAGTACTGTCAGTATCACATCCAAGCCCAGTACAAGAAGCTCAGTGCCAGGCGAGCCGACCTGCAGTCCACCTTCTCTGGAGGACGAATTCCAAAGAAGTTTTCCCGCAAAGGCACCAGCCTACGAGAACGACTGTGTCAGGATGGTTTCTACTATGGAGGGGTTTCTTCTGCATCGTATGCAGCCTCAATGTAAGACATTCTCTGGGGAATCTTTCAAGACAGAGATCTTGCTTCTCTACTTGTGAGAATAAACCCAATGGTTGTACTTTTCTGTAATGGTCCTAGAAGACTTGTACAGGTTTTATCTTTCATAAATTCATGGGCTAGAATAAGGTAGACAAGGATCTCCTTTATTTCCAGGTAGAGAGGAAAACACGGAGGCACAGATATTAGTTAAATTTTGTCATGATAGTCTTTAACACAGCCCACACTTCTTATTTTGCTACTAAAGTAAGTAGTACAACTTTGTCAGGTCTGATTGTATGGCCATTAAAAGTATGTTAATTCCAGTGTTGGCGTCCATTAAGTAAGTCATTCCCCTCCTGACTATTACAGTGAGGTGGCAGATCTCTTGGAAGCCACATTTAACTCTGAATTAATAGCAGTAAAGCCTTAAATAGAGTGGAATGCTGTTGAGTCAGACATTCATGGCCATGTTCTGGGGATCTTGGGCCCTCCACAGAGTCCCCAAAGTAGGTGATCAATGGCCTTGCCACTGTAGGGTAGAAAGCATATCTGAGGACATGACCGGTGGGAACCTGTCTCAAAGGAGCTACCCCTGGTCCAAGAACAAAATAGTTTGTTCCCAGGCAAACAGAAATTGGGCAAGAAGACTCTCACCTCCTACCTGACTTGTTATATCAAACACATTTTTAAGATTTAAAGTAATGTCTATATTTTTCCGAACTGCAGAAACCAATAGTCCTACATTATAAGAATGTATCTGTATATATGCAGTTCAGCCAAAAGGAGATGATAAAAACTAGGTGTAATTCTGCTACTGAGATAATGATTAGTTCCTTGCTATATGTGAACACATGCATACACACTCACACACACACAGAGCTGTATATGCTTCTAGATGTTTTTTTCCCATGTGTATAAAATTCCAGTAATATAAAGTGAGATAATACTGGACCTATACTTTGCAACTTCTCTGCCCCCATAAAATAATTAATACTTTCCTTTTTGAATATGCACTTACAGCATTATTTTTGATGACCACATAGTCTTTTACATGGCTGTGTGATAAAACTATTCCCATAATGCTTAATGGATAAACATTAATCGTGCTTCTAACTTTTAACATTGCAAACAATATTTTAGCCCATTAATATTCTAAGTTTTTACCTATTCCTTAATTTCTTTAAGATAAATTCCAGACCACTTGATCAAAGTGGTGTCATATTTTTTAAATTTCTTTTGCCATCTTGCTCTTCCGGAATGGCCTCCACCAAATTTGCAGGTTGCCTGACATAATGCATTCACCAGCTATGCTGTAGGATTGTGGTATTAAGACAGTTCTACAGTGCTTTGAGAAACTTTGATAGTTTGTAATAAATTAATACTTCTGTGCCTTTACCTCATCAGAGCATTGAATTTAAGTGACTTTCCTTTTGGGGGGTGACTCTTGTCATTCCAGTGCAGCTGCTGTTGCTCCTAAAAAGAAGATTCAAACCACTCTGACTGATCTGGTCGTTAAGGGGGCAGACTTGATCATTCAGGAAACCCAACAAAAACTTGGTAACTGTTTCTTGATACTGTATTTCTTTCTGCAGATTAAATATGTAGTCTTTAGCATTGAAATGAAAATGGTCACAGTTTTTCATGCCCTAAGTTATAAATATCCACTCATCACTATAGCTAGTGAGTGATGTGGCCTAAGCTGAAACAATCTGCCTTGCTTTGCAGCATCTTAAGGGAAAACATCATATTAATCATGGCCGAGTCTTTGAGTAGATGCTTTATAGATTTTCTTGATATATCTGCTCTAACTCTTAATGGCCAATATTAAAATTGGTAGTATCAGGTTCCTGGTGATACTCATCAGTTACCTTCTCATTAAAAAAGGTGTAAGTCAAAGAATGGCACCTCTGCCCTTTTCACTGGGAACTTTGTTCCTAACAGTGGTGAGGGCCTAGGACAGACCCTACCCATAGCAAACGTTCTGGATGTAGTGTAGGAAATGACTATACAGATACTGGTGTCCTAATCATCACTTGAAATAAGATTTATTTGTCACACCTTTGCAGTCCTACTAGTCTACTTGAGGCTAAGGATTCTTTTTTTCTTGGCATTATATCTACTACATTTACAAATGACTAAGTTGTGAATGTAGAGTTTTAAAAGTAATGTCACATAATCTCAAACTGCCAAAACTTTGAATCCTCTAAAGCTGATATTTGTATATTCCAGGAATACCCCAGAAGAGCTTGTCTTGCTCTGAGGAATTCAGGGAACTAATGGACTTGCCTACGTTTGGAGCCAGAAACTTAAAACAACATTTAGCCAAAACCAGGTTATCAGGTAGAGTCACCTGTCCCTGCTCTAGCCCCACGTCTGTGCTCTCCTGGCCCCTCAGAGCCACTCAATCTGTGGCTTGTGTTTCAGGGGTGATGGGGAGCTCGAAACCTGCTTTCCAGTCTGTCTCAGCATCAGCCCTCTTGAAGCAGCAGAAGCAGCACATGCTGGAGATGAGAAAGAAGAGGTCAGAAGAAATACAGAAACGGTAAGAATAACTAATATCCCATATTTAGATCTCCGGGATCCTCAGAATGTCTTAATGGGTTTCCATTTTTGAAAGTTCAAAAGTAATTTTAACTTAACCTAAGAAGATAGCCTTTTGAGTTCTATGTTTCTGACCATCGAACCTGAGACCAGGTGGGACAGGTTACAGTAATTAACACTCCAGGGAAAAAGAGAAAGAAGGAACCCTCGAAGAAGGTTTTGGAAAAGGGGAAAGCGCATGTTGACCTGTTTCCTTTCATTTCTTAGTTCTACCACAATTCATTTGTAACTTACAGGCTAAGCCAATAATTTGCAGTTGTTCAGGTAGATGGTAAAATGAGGCACTGAAAGTGGAGAGTCATTTTAGAAGCAGAAACAAGTGGGAAACAGTGCAGAAGGTAGATGAATCAAAGATTCTTGCACTCAAGTTACCAGAATAGTGATAAGAGTAACTATCTACAGACGTGTCACGTGTGTGAAGATGTGTACTGCACAAAGACAGTGTCTCACTCAGGCCTTAGCGTAATCTGTGAAGGGCTATTATCCTTGTTTTATGAGTCATGTAACTGAGCGCCAGAGAACTGGTTGGTGATGGAGTCCGGTTTGGACTCTGACCTGTTCTGCCCCCATTAAAACGGTTATCCCAAATCTGGGCCACTGAAAGATAGATGGTCAATAAACAGGAAAGTCAACTTTAAGTCACCAGGAAACTCTTTGGAAAAGTCCAGAACATAGATTTGGCCTCAGGCAGGTGAATTTGAGGTGCTGATGGAATATCTCTAGAGGTGTTCTTCATGTCACTACAGATGATGTAAACAGATAATACTTGGAGTTGTGGCCTTGTGTGAAATAGGGGTCACCTGCTCATTTGAAGGTATTACAGTTGGAAGTTTTTCAGAATTTTACTAGCCGAAAAAACATCTCTTTGGTCAGGGTCTCACAGGGAGGTTACAGGAGTGGGCATGTGGTAGTGAAAACAATCCTGGTCTGGGATTACCCCGTGCTAGACCTCAGCCAGTCACTTAAAAGCAATAGGGTCTTGGGCCTTAATTTCTTCATTTATTAAATGAGAGTTCTGGACTGCATAGTTTGTGGCAACTGTTGTTTTTTAATAGGCTTTAAGACTATTTACCAAATTAATCACCATGCAAATTATAGGTTCTTTCTGTGAAGGACTTTCATATGTATCCCAGTAAACTAAAATACAGAGAAATTCCATGAGTTCCTGAAGGTCCCAGCTAACCAGAGAGCTAGGAATACAGCCCACATCTCACCTTCAGGGCTGTGTTCTATAGAGAGGCACCCACTAGAAAGCCAGTTAGCAAAAATAGTGATCAGTTCTAAACTGGTGAAATTAGAACTTATCAATGAATAATCCATTAACCAGAGTTAGTAAAGCCAGCATGTTCTCAGTGTGTGCTAATCTGAATTCTTGACCAAGAAGCAGCAACTATTTTATTAATGACTACTTATCAGCTGGTGGCCTAGCCTACAGTGTTCTAGTCTGCATATCTGTGGCTGTGTATTTCTTTAAAGATTTCTCCAAAGCTCAAGTGGGGTCAAGAGCCCAGCTGTGCCACCCTCCTCTCAACGGGCCTCTTCTCAGTCTTTGCGAATGGGGGCTGCGTTGCCCAGCCTGGAAGGAATGCCAGCAACACAGATGCCCAAGCTTGGGCGAGGCATCTCAGAAGGAGATGATATTCTCTTTTTTGATGAGTCACCACCACCAAGACCAAAACTGAGTGCTTTAGCAGAAGCCAAAAAGGTAAGTGGCATCTATTTTCAACATTTGAATTTGCATCCTGTAGGACATAGCTGGAGTTGCAAACTTTTTGTATCTTTGATCAGGAAAGATAAACAGTAACAGCTATTTCTTGACAATGATAATTAGAGTCAAAGGAATTTCAAGTGATAATGGTATCAACATTGATTTAATCCAAGCATGTTATCTGTTCTCAACACTGTTCCTTGTGAGGCTGAGGGAGATGGCCTAAATGCTGGCTAAACCAAAGGAAACAAATTCTGGGACTTGTTAAGGCAAGATTGTAAAATGGTTGTTAAAGAATCCTTCTTTAAAAGAAACCTTACAAAATAATATCTTGGGGTATCTGGGTGGCTCAGTCGTTAAATGTCTATTTTTGGCTCAGGTCATGATCTCAGAGTCCTGGGATCCAGCCCTACTTTGGGCTCCCTGCTTGGCGGAAAGCCTGATTCTCTCTCACCCAGTCCCTCATTTGTGTTCCCTCTCTTGCTGTGTCTCCCTCTGTCAAATCTTTTAAAATAAATAAAAGAAGTCTTACACAGGAGCTAAATTACTCTGATTGACATGGAAGCTGGGAGTGCTCAGAACCCCCCTCTCCTCTTCCTCAGCCACTCTAAGCCCTAATTCGAGCCTGTCTTCTCTTTGTTCTAGTTAGCCGCTGCACCACGTGAAGGGCCAAGGCTTGTTATAAGCCAAAGCTGCACCTGCAGTAATGATAGTGATAACAAGAGCACATGTGATCTTGGGGTAATGAGTTTGAGCCCCATGTCAGGTATAGAGATTACTGAACAAATAAACTGTAAAACAGAACAATTGCACATGTACCCGTGATATAGACACACATGTTTAATTGTAAAACAAACTTCCACAGTGTTTATGTGATTCCTCTGTCGGTCCTGAAAGCCCACACAGTATAAGTGATGTTTAACTTAATATTTAAATAAACTGAAATTTTATTAGCTTATAGACCTGTCTCCATGCTTTACAATTTTAATAACTGGGTTAATAATGTTAGGCAAAAAAAAGGTATATTTTGCTGATTTGTATTTGAGAGCAGAATTCCCTGGATTAATAACTAGAAAAAGGACATAGGGTGACAGATATCTGTCTCGTAATTAAGATTTTTATCTTTTTTTCCTAGTTAGCTGCTATAACCAAATTAAGGGCAAAAGGCCAGATTCTTACAAAAACAGACCCAAACAGCATTAAAAAGAAGCAAAAGGAGCCCCAGGATGTCCTGGAAGTAAAGGAACGTGTAGAAAAGAATACCTTTTCTCCTCAAGGTACTGGGGATTTCAGAGTTAGTAGTGGGAAAGGCCACCATCTGTGAGGAGGTGTTCCAAACCATAATCACCATCCCTGATACTGGAAGTCATTGTTTTACTTAAAGTGGCCTCTCTGTACGATACCTAAGTAGAATCTCTGCAAACTGGAATGGACCGTTTTCTATAAGCACATTAAATTGAAATGAAATTATGCATAATCTAAAAACTTGAGAAAAAGATTACTCATGGATCTTTACACAGATATATTAGTGTAAAGATTTACTTTGAAAGCAGTGGAATTTCTTTGTTTGCAAATTATCATTTTTACTTTGAAAACGCTGAAGCTGGCAGTAATACTTTACCATCAATTTATTTAAAAAGATTTTTTTCGATGTTACCTATCATCATAGTCCACTCCTATCTTAAGGTGAAAGAGATTCTGATCCAGTGGTCAAATCTGCCATTCCCCATATTCTAGACCCTACTTCTCAGTTTACTCCTGAAGAGTTTTCCTCTGCTGGTACCTAGTGGGGTAAATGAAGTGTGAGGGGCCTGACTGGCAGATATGGAGAGAACTAGAGGAAACTGAGTTCATAAGACTGCCTGGCTTTCCAAAATTCCTCTGTGACGGCTACTGTGTTTCCTTTCTTCTCTAGCTGAAGATGAATTAGAGCCTGCCAGGAAAAAAAGGAGAGAACAACTTGCCTACATGGAATCTGAGGAATTTCAGAAAATTCTAAAAGCAAAATCGAAGCACACAGGGTTACTTAAAGAGGTAAGAGCTCAAAAGGTCAGAAATGATAGAGATACCTTCCAGACTTGAGGCACTTTGTTGTGAGACTAAGAATCTATTTCTTTGACCTCAACCAAGATGTATTATATGACTGAGTTAACTTTGAAGAACAGGAATATTTCTGATAGAATTTAGCTTTGCCTCTGTCCTTGAATTGAAGAATATCATTTATCATTATTTTAATGGACCTCAATGTTATAAAAAATGTTGCCTCATAATTATGGCTTTGCATTGATGTTTAAGCAGTTCACCACTATAGGTGTTCTTTTCTGTCCTGCTATACGGGGAGGGATTTTTTTTAACCCATTCATGTATTTTTATATTGTGATTTCAAATACTGTAAGTCAGTTACCAACCCATTGGGAGTAGTTGCTCCCAAAGCCATGTATTTCGGATTGCTCCCTTATTACCCTGAAATAAGATTCTTGGGTAATATAAATTAACCTAACTATAAATTTCAAGAATATCCTATGTGTTATGTAAAGAAGGAAGGAAAATACTTATATTAAAAGTATATAGTTGATTATGTTAATATGTAGGCATAACTATCCTAGAAGTAATAATGAAGATTATAAGAAGATTATAAATGTAAATGAGACAATAGAAATGAAGTCTCCTTAGGTGTGTTGTTTTTTATTTTTTATTTTTTTGGTGACTTAAATACCATGGGTCTGTTTCTTTGACAGTGTAATTTTTTTTTTTTTTTTAACTGCGAATAATCCAAGGAACTTTTGAAGACACCAAACTACAGTTGTCCTTCTATATACACAGGAGTTGCCTAGTTGTACTCTTGATATATTTATTCAATGTATATTTGAACCATGCACAAATATTGTAGGGTTGTATATAAAGCAGTAAGATTTAAGGGTTATAATTGGGTTTTTCATCCACATGGGTGGATGACTTCTAGAACAGTCAGAAGAATCCTTTCATATGGAGGGACTGTTCTGTGCATTGTGGGTGCAGCTTCCCCGTCTCTGCGAGTAGCAGAGGGTAACAGTCGTTTGGATGACCAAAATAAAGTGCTCCTGCCAATTTTCACAATGTCTCCATGGGGGCAGTACTGTCCCTATTTAGTGCTAGTGCACTGAGTGCTTTGCTCTTCTGATAAACTACTGACTAATGAGACAGTTATGTATCCCACCATTCTACCAGACCTGAAATGTGACCAGGAGAGAAGCTGGGGCCAACCTTGAGAGGCTGTAGAGCTGAGCTCCTGGCCTCTGTGGCCACCAGACACCTCGGGCCTTGTGCAGCTGTTCTTACTCCTGAGCTGTGACCACCTTCAGCTGTCAGTCTCTCGCTGCCCTCACACCTACTCCCTGTTGTTCCAAACAACCAAGGATTGCTCCTGCCAGGTGCTTGGTCTGGCAGATAGTATGGAATAGACTAGGCTGTCATGCGTGGGGAGGCACTGAATACCTTCCTTGGCTTGAGTCTGTAGTGGCGTAGGAGAAATAATTTCCTTCTGATGCACACTCTTGATGCGGTGATGCTGTTAATGATGTTAGTATTTTCAGTTTGTACTTGGTATTTTAAAAATCGCCAGATGATTTCATACTTGTTTTTGGAAAAATAAGAGCTTATGTCTCCTTGTGATCATCTTTTGGTTTGCAGTTTCTTGAGCTCTTATCAGGTGTCCTCATAACAGCTTGTCTCTTCGGTGGTTTTTATTATGATTATTGAATTGGTTCCTGAATACATTTTGGATTTGGTGCAAGGTCTTTTGTATGCCTTGTCGTTGCAGGCTGAGGCTGAGCTGCAGGAATGCTATTTTGAGCCATTGGTGAAAAAAGAACAAATGGAAGAAAAGATGAGAAGCATCAGAGAGGTGAAATGTCGAGTAGTGACATGCAAGACGGTGAGTGGAGATTCCTCTAACCCTGGGCCCTGTTTGGAGCTGTTGTGACCTCTAGTGACTCAGCGCAACACGGAGATATATGGGATATGGGGCCATGTCTTGTGTTTGCAGTCCTGCACAGGTCATTTATTTATGCTGGAAAGCAAGCTGCTCATGACAGCCAAGAACCTGGCTGCCTGCCCGCTTGACCTCCAAGCTCTGGTGGCAGAATGTTGGTGGTGAGATTCTCCTCTGATTTGACCACAGCTCCTAGTTCTGCGGGCGAGCCTTATCCTTTGGACCCAAGTTCTTCTGACCTATGCTTCTCAAGTTTCTAGCACACCCTCAATCCACAGCTCACAGTCCTGGGACATCAGTTGAATGATTTCCTTTGGCATCACCTGTTAGGACCAATTACTATTAACCCTTTGTACTCAGGGCTTAAACTGCTAAATTGAATCTCAAGGCAAAGGATAAATTGCATTATTTTCTGTTTGCAGAATTTTTACACTAAGTCTATTAGAAGATGATATACCCTCCATCCTTGAACACTGATAAAATAGGACCAAAAAATATTTCTTGCAGAACCGTATCCTTCCATTACCACTCATTTTATCCTGCCTGACTCATCTTCCTCATAAGCACATGTGAGAGAGAGGAGGAAGAGGCTTAGCTTACCAAGTACCATTTTCTCAGTCTTTATTCCTTTTCAAACCTCAACATTCTCCTTTACATCTAGGGGATGGCCCTGAACCAGCTGTCACTAAAAGGTAGGGATTCCTTGAGAAAATTCAGAATAAGTAAACGTTTTTCCTGAGATAACAGCTTGTACTCTGACAAAACAGCAAACCTAAGGACATAGCTGGTGTGTTTGTCTCCCATTGCTGCTCAGACAAATAATTAACCACCTTAATAGTTTAAACACAACTTTATTATCTTGCACTTCAATAGGCCAGAAGTCTCTGTCGGTCTCACGAGGCTATAATCCAGGTCTGGCAGGACTGTCTTCCTTCTGGAGGCTCTAGGGTAGAATCCATTTACTTCCCTTTCCCTGCTTCTCAATCCCACACATATTCTTTGGTTTGCAGCTCCTTCCTCCATCTTCAGAGCCAGCCATGGCAGGCCGAGCCCTCTTCTCACATCCTCTGGCCTCCTCCCTGTGCATCCCACTTCTGCTTTTAAGGGCCCTTATGATTCCATTGGGCCCACCAATCCAGGATCATTTCCCAATTTTAAGATCAACTAACAACTCTGGTCTCCCTTTGCCATGTAGCCTCACATCCTCATAGGTTCTAGGGAGCAGGGTGTGTAAGTTCTGGGGGTGTGGGAGGCTCTTTTGCCTACCACAGCTGGCATACCACTCTGCTCTACTTTCGGAGGCTGCCAGAACCAAAAGTTACTTACCTAGACTCTGATTACCAGAAACCACGGTGCTCTGTCCCAGCAGCTCTTTCAGTATTCATCCATCATTTCTTTCTTTCCTTCTTTCTTCCTTCCTCCCTCCCTATCTCTCTCCCTCTTTTTTTCTTTTCTTTCTATCATATGATTCCATTTATGCAAAATTCAAAACAGTCAAATGAATCTCTGCTGCTAGAAAGGAGGGTAGTGATTACCCTTGGGGTGCGGGGGGAGCAGTGCCTGGAAGGGGGTGCAGGGAGGGCTTCAGGAGTGCTAGGGGGTTTTGTTTCTTAGACTGAATGCTGCTTATTGTTTCCTATACTCTTCAGTCCTTTTGAGGATCAAAATTACAAGTGAATTATTAATATCTCTGCTTGGTTCTGCTGCTTATGAAATAGGAGTAGTAATAAGCTTACATCCTATTCTGAGGCTTTTTAAGAGGAAATAAAAGGGCTACTGAAGAGGCCCCAGTGTCCATGTCCTATCACCAAGCAATGGCAGTAAATTTGGGACAGACCTGATGAAGCTATCGAAAGGTTTCTGGGGCTTTTGTTTTGATGTTACAGAAAGTTATTGTGTACTTCATGCCTGATCAAAAATTGTGGCAAACATAAGAAAAAGTGGCATCAGTGTGTGAGACTGAAGAAATCGCTGCAGCTAGTAGATAAGATGGTTGCTCTGCTCACGGCTGCCTGAGCAGTGGCGAGAAAACAGAAGTCCTCATGGAACAGACCACCCTTTTAGCAGCTAGCGAGTTTCTCCTTCGAGGCTCTTGACAGATGTGCCCTCCCGTTGGTTTTATGCAGTGTGCCTATACCCACTTCAAGCCTTTGGAGACCTGCATCAGTGAGCAGCATGACTACCACTGGCATGACGGCCTAAAGAGGTTTTTCAAGTGTCCTTGTGGAAACAGAAGCATCTCCCTGGATAGGCTCCCCAAAAAGCACTGCAGGTAGGAGATCTCGCCTGGCATTCTTAAATCCTCTTTTCAGTTCACATTTATGCCATTCTGCTAGAACACTGGACAATCTGTTTTAAGGTCAGGCCTTATTTCCATGACTCTTAAAGCTTCAGGCCATCCCTAAAAGCTCATGGAGGGAAGGGATCCTGAACTCTTCAATGCTTTATCCCCAATACTTAGTATACTGCCTAGCCCATAGGGGGTCGTTACAAATGTTTGTTGAATGAAAGACAGAAATCATTTCTCTGAAGGTCCTGGAATTGCTGGGACAAGAACTAGGGAACCAGAACCAGGGTAGAATCTTAGAGCGATGAGCTAACTTCTGTGGCTGTTTTTGCCCTGGGAGGTTTGGTGGCCTCAGGGCCAGGCGGGGAGCTGAGAGTCTGGGTCTTGTCCTGGTGGAGGGCCACCTGTGGAACTGTTGATGGAGATTGGGGTTCTCCCACAGTGGTCAATACTCCCTTTAGGATATTTATTTCATTCAGGTTTTCTAGTTGTTCTCAGAGCACTAGTCTAGGGACTAAGTTGTATGCCACTCAGAAGTAGAATTAAGATCACATTACATGAATAAAACAATTTTGTGGGGACTAATGTCTTTTATATATGAAATCATCCCTTTTTAAGATCCTGGAGTATCTTTCCATTTATTCATCCTATCCTCTATGGCTTTTATAAATTTTTTAAATTATCTCCACAGAAATATTGAGTATTCTTAATTCTTAGATGTGTCATCACTTTTGTTGATACTGTGAATGGCAACTTACTTTCTAGTGTATTTTTTAGTTGCTTACTGTCGGTGTAGAGAAATATTATTAATTTTTTATATGGTGAACTTGCCTCTGACAAGCTTATCAGACTCTTAGGCCAGCAATTTGTTGATTTCTCTACATAATTATCATTTGCAAATAAAGACAGTTTTACCTGTTTTGTTCCCATCCTTACACCCTCTATTTTTTATCTTTCCTGATAGGGCTGGTCGGACCTCCAATACTATTTCCATTTCTTGATCTTTATCTTAAAGTGAATGTATCCTTCACAAATTTCTCCTCCAAGTATAACCTTTACCAACTTAAGGAAAATCCTTTTTATTTCCAGTTTACTATGATTGTGGGTAGGTAACTTCTCTTCATTGTATGATCTTATCCTTTAGCTTATCAATGTGTTAGTAAATTGAAGAACTTCTTTCTTTATTTTGAATATTAACCCCTTGTCTGATAGATGGCTGGCAAAATTTTTTCCTGTTCTGTAGGTTGTTTTTCACTTTGTTACTTGTTAATTTTGGTGTGCAGAAGCTTTTGAATTTAATGTAATCCCATCTATTGATTTTTGCTTTTTTTTGCCTGAGCTTTTGGCATTGTGTTCAAAAAATCATGGCTAAGACCAGTATCGATGAGCTTTTTCACTACATTTCCTTTGAGGAGTTTTATGGTTTCAGGTCTTACATGTAAGTGTTTCATCCATTTTAAGTTAATTTTTGTGAGGGATGTGAGATAATAGTCCAATTTCCTTGTTCTGTGTATATTTCTCCAGTTTTCCCAGCACTGTTTGTTGAAGAGACTATTCTTCCCCATTGGGTACTCTTTTTTTTGGACAGAGAGAGAGATCACAAGTAGACAGAGAAGCAGGCAGAAAGAGAGGGGGAAGCAGGCTCCCTGCTGAGAAGAGCCCAACACACAGCTCGATCCTAGGACCCTGAGATCATGACCTGAGCCAAAGGCAGAGGCCTTAACCCCCTGAGCCACCCAGGCACCCTGTATAATCCTTTTAATGTGTTCTTGAATTTGATTCACTAATGTTTTTTGTTTTTTGGGTTATTTTTTTAAAGATCTTATTTATTCACTTGACAGACAGAGATCACAAGTAAGCAGAGAGGCAGGCAGAGAGAGAGGAGGAAGCAGGCTCCCTGCGGAGCAGAGAGCCCAATGTGGGGCTCTATCCCAGGACCCTGGGATCATGACTTGAGCCGAAGGCAGAGGCTTTAACCCACTGAGCCACCCAGGCAACCCCGAGTCACTAATGTTTTGCTGGGAACTTTTGCATCTATATTCATCAAAGATAGGGACTCCTGGGTGGCTCAGTTGGTTAAGCAGCTGCCTTCGGCTCGGGTCATGATCCCAGCATCCTGGGATCGAGTCCCACATCGGGCTCCTTGCTCGGCAGGGAGCCTGCTTCTCCCTATGTCTCTGCCTGCCATTCTGTCGGCCTGTGCTCGCTCTCGATCCCTCTCTATCTCTGACAAATAAATAAAATCTTAAAAAATAAATAAATAAAAATATATTCATCAAAGATAGTTTGTCTACTTTTTATTTTTTTTAAGATTTTATTTATTTAATTGACAGAGATCACAAGTAGGCCAAGAGGCAGGCAGAGAGAGAAGACGGAGCAGGTTTCCTGCTGATCGGAGAGCCCGATGTGGGGCTCGATCCTAGGACCCTGGGATCATGACCTGAGCCGAAGACAGAGGCTTTAACCCACTGAGCCACCCAGGTGCCCCTCCTTCTCTGGTTTTGGAATCAGAGTGATGCTGGTTTATTCATTATTGGTCTGTTCAAATTTTTGGTTTCTTTTTGATTCTGTCTTAGGTTGTAGGTTTCTAGAAATTTATCCATTTCTTCTAGGTTATGTAATTTGTTGGCATATAATCTTTCATAGTCATCTCTGATGATTCTGTGTATTTCTGTAGTATCAGGTGTAATGTCTCCTCTTTGATTTCTAATTTTGAATCTTCTCTTTTTCTTAGTCTAGCTAAAGATTTATCAATTTTGTTTATCTTTTCAAAGAATCAGGTCTTAGGCTTGCTTTCTTTTCTGTTTTTCTGGTCTCTTTTTCTGATCTTTATTATTTCCTTCTTTCTGCCACTAAATATGGACTTCTTTTTTCTCTTTTTCTAGTTTCTTGAGTATAAAATTAGATTATTTGAGAGATTTCTAATTTATTAATAGATATTCCATCCCTTCACTTTAAACTTTGTATGTTGTTAGAGCTGAGACGTGCCCCTTTAGGCAGCATATGGTTGGGTCGTTTTCCATCCAGCCAGCCACTCTGCCTTGATTGATGGATTAAATCCATTTAAATTTAGGGTGATATTGATGGGTAAGGATATACTACTGCTTTTGTCTTCTAGTTGTTTGATCTCCCAAAGAAGATTTTTTTTTTTTTTTTTTTTTTTTTTTTTTTTTTTTAAGATTTATTACTCTTGAGTTCTTCAGCCATCAGACCTCAAAATGCACTAAGGTTGTTTTTCGGAGTTTTTTGGGGGGGTGTTTTTGTTTGTCTTGTTTTTTAAAGGATGGTAATTTCAAAAGCCAGGAAACTAGGACTGACCCCCTAGCCAGAGCCAGCCCATTAGTGTGGTTTGGACACGTTCTGGAGGTCTGGGACCACCGGACGACCCTTCCTTGGCAAAACAGGGCTCGGACATGAGCTTCTGGGCCAGGAGCCTGTGTGGTCTTGCTCTCCCCCTGGCCCCTCCGGGCCTCTCCAGCTGCTGCTTCCACCATCAGAAAGGGCAGCTGTGGCAGCCGGCAGGAAACTATAAGGCAGAGGTCAGATTTGCAGTTTCCAACATTATGTCCTCAGGTGGGCTGCAGAATCTTAGCACCAGAAGAGCCTCTGCCTCTGTTTGTTTCTGCCTACTTTTATAAGTTGGTGGTTTTCCATGGTGATTTGTTCAGTCTCCCCACCTTTTATATTTTGTGTCTCTTCTCTAGATCTTTGCCTGTGGTGACCATGAGGTTCACATAAAACATATTTTTGGTAAAATAATCTTTTCTCTGGTGTCAGCAATTTGTCTTCACCTATAAAGGATTCATCTTTTTTTCTTTTCCCCTTTTATATTTTATGACACAAATTATTTCCTTTGTACTGCGATGTCATCACCAAGTAGTAGCCATACTTTAATTCTCTTTTCCTTGAATCTTTATACTGTAATTAAGAGTTTAATATGCTATTCTAGTTAAGGGTTAACAGTTTTCTAATTCTGAATATCACCTTAATCGGAGTTTTGTGTATTTCTTTTTGTTTCAGCTCCAGGAGCTTTTAGCATTTCTTATTATAAGGCAGGTCTAGTAGTGGTGATGTCCTCAGCTTTTATCTGGGAAAGTCTTTATTTCTCCTTCCCATCTAAAGGATAACTTTGCAGAATAGAGTATTATTGGCTGGCAGTTTTTAATCTTTGAATATTTTTCATATGTCATTCTACTCTCCTGGTCTGTAGAGTTTCTGCTGAGAAATCTGATAGCTGGATACTTTGTAGGTTGCTATCTTTTTTTTTTTTCACCCTGGTTGCCTTTCAGATTTTTTCTTTATCATTGATTTTGACCGCTTTAAAGTAATTGTTTCTTGGAGAGGTCTTCTTGCATTAAGTTAAGAAGGCATTCTACTAGCTTCATATATTTGTGTATCCAGTTCCTTCACCAGGTTTGGAAAGTTCTCAGCTATTACTTCTTTAAATGAACTCCCCTTTCTTGTCCTCTCTTCCCCTTCTGGAATACTCATCATTCTTACATCAGCTTTTACACTGGGATCTGTTTCGATGTGGCATCTCAGAGGATTTTTCTTTTTTAACATCTTCATTCTCGGGCGCCTGGGTGGCTCAGTGGGTTAAAGCCTCTGCCTTTGGCTCAGGTCATGATCTCAGGGTTCTGCGATCAAGTCCTACATTGGGCTCTCTGGTCAGCAGGCAGCCTGTTTCCTTCTCTCTGAGACTCTCTCTGCCTGCCTCTCTACTTATGATCTATCAAATACAAAATAAAATCTTTAACATCTTCATTCTCTCACCTCTTCCACCTAAATCATTTTTAGTTTCCTGACTTCTAATTCACTAATTCTCTCTTCCATCTGATTTGCTGTTATTTCCAATATATTCTTTTGCAGTCTTCATCTTATTTAATGAGTTGTTCTGCTCCAGAATTTGTTTGGCTCTTTTTTAGAATTTCTTCTGTGAAGTTCTGTTCATTAATCCTGAGGCCATTGAGTTGCCTTTCTAAGTTTTCTTGTAGTAGCTCACTGAATTTCTTCATAAAAGCTGTTTTAAATTTTTCATTGGTTAGATCGCACTATTCTTTAGTCTCATTTGCTGGAAAATTGTCAGGTTGTTTTTGTTTTTATTTTTTATTTATTTTTTTTTATTTTTTAAAGATTTTATTTATTTATTTGACAGAGAGAAATCACAAGTAGATGGAGAGGCAGGCAGAGAGAGAGAGGGAAGCAGGCTCCCTGCTGAGCAGAGAGCCCGATGCGGGACTCGATCCCAGGACCCTGAGATCATGACCCGAGCCGAAGGCAGCGGCTTAACCCACTGAGCCACCCAGGCGCCCCTGTTTTTATTTTTAATACTGTACAACAATGGTTTTTCATGGTGCCTGTTGAAGAGTGTCTCTGTGATTGCATTTGTAATACTGAACACCTATCTTGGGCTAAGTTTTGTTCACTCTGATTCTGACAATTCAACCTGTATTTAGGAGCATTTTCTTATTTTCTTATTTTCCAGAAGGTGGCACTATAGCACATGTTTTTGGTTTCTCTAGGCTGTGAGCACTTAAAAAAAAAAAGAGGGGGGGGCAGTGGCCAACTCAGGGGAGTTGTGTACTTAGCATTTGGGTATTTGGGTGAGCCCAGAAGTCCATTGGCCAAATACCTGGACAGGAAGGAGGAGACACTTTCCTGGGGTCCCTCCAGGGGACCCTGTAGCTGTAGAAACTGCAGAGTGGGTGGCTGACCCCCACTCAGCACCTTCACCCTCCACCTCCTGCCAAAAGGGTGTTGCTGACTTGCCATTTCCATGACCACTCTCCTCCTTTGCTACCCTCTCTGCTCCCATCCACCCTTGGTGACCTGGATGCTGTGCATAGGTGCTTTTTTTTTTTTTTTGCAGGGGTCAGGGATTATAGATGTCTACTTCCTTGTAAACCAAAGGGGGAGAGAGGAAAGGAACGGCTCACCTTATGATAGTGACATTACTTCCAGAAGTTTCCTTTCATTCTTTGGGTAAACCCTACTTGATTTATTTATTTATTTATTTATTTAAGATTTTTTATTTATTTATTTGACAGACAGAGATCACAAGTAGGCAGAGAGGCAGGCAGAGACAGAGGGGGAAGCAGGCTCCCTGCTGAGCAGAGAGCCCAATGCGGGGCTCCATCCCAGGAACCTGAGATCATAACCTGAGCCGAAGGCAGAGGCTTAACCCACTGAGCCAACCAGGTGCCCCCTTGATTTTTTTTTTAAATCTGACATCCCCTTTATCCATTCTATCTCCCCACCAGCCTCCCCTCTGACAGCCACCAGTTCTCTGTATTTAAGAGTCTGGGTTTTTTTTGTTGTTGTTCTTGTTTGTCTCTTTTATTCTTTGTTCATTTGTTTTGTTTCTTAAGTTCCATATATGGTATTTGCCTTTCTCCAACTGATGTATTTCACTTACTGTTACACCCTCAAGATCCATCCATGTTGTTGCAAATGGCACGGTCTTATTCCCTTTTTTATGGCTGAGTAATATTCTGTTGTGTGTGTGTATGAGTGGGTAGGTATGTGCTTCCATAATTTGGTTATTGTAAATAATGGTGCAGTAAACAGGGGTGCATATATCTTTTCAAATTAGTGATTTCATTTTATTTGAGTAATCCCAGTAGCAGGATTACTAGGCCATAAGATAGTTCTAATTTTTATTTTTTGAGTAAACTCCATACTGTTATTTTAGTTTACTTTATTGTAGGAATACGATATACAATACATATACAAAGTTGGGTTAATTGACTATTATCAGTAAAGCTTTGGTCAGCAATAGGCTATTAGTAATTAAGTTGTGGGGGAGTCAGAAGTTACGTGAGGATTTTTAACAGCGTGGGGGCGTTACCCCTATCACCATCTTGTTCAAGGGTCCACTATATATTTGTAAGTGAATTAGACCTATTTTGTTCTTTTGTTTTTATATAGGCCTTACCTGGTTTTAGAACAAAGATTATATGAGACTCATAAAATGAACTGAGCAGCTTCTGGAAATAATTTATATTAAATAGCGATTATTTCTTAAGGTTTTAATAAATCTCAACTGTGAAGTTATTTAGGCTTAGGCCCAGACCCAGGTTTTAGGGCCCAAGGTGGCTTGATAACCATTTCAGTTCATGGTCCCTTCTGCCAATTTCAGCTTTTTTTTTTCTCCTTTTAATCATTTCATTTAGGTTTTTAAATGTATTGATGTATGGTTGTTCCTAATAAACTTTCATTGTTTTTATCCTGTTTCTTGTTATTTTTTATTAATAGACATTTACTGTATTTTGTGCTATTATTTTTCTTCTCTTTTAAGATCAACCTTGACAGAAGTCTCTTTATTCTTTTTCTTTTCAGAAAACCATCTTTTAACTCTCTTAATATTTATTGGTTTTCTTTCTGTTTACTGATTTCTGTCCTTAATCTTTCTGCCCTTGTTTTTTGGGGTTTGTTCTGTATCCTTTTGCCAACATCAGTTAATTGCTTACACTCAGGTTACTCAGTTTTTTTCTTGTTCCTTCATCAATGTGTTTAAAGCTACATGTTTCCCTCTAAGTACTTATGCTTTAGTGTCACCCACAACGTTTGGCCTATAGTTAAAAGTATTTCTTGGGGTGTCTGGCTGGCTCAGTTGGAGGAACATGCAACCTTGGGGTTGTAAATTCGGGCCCCACATTAGGTGTAGAGATTACTTAAATAAATAATTTTTTTTTTTTTTTTAATAAATGAAAGATGGGATTGGGAGGGAGACAAACCATAAGTGACTCTTAATCTCACAAAAGAAACTGAGGGTTGCTGGGGGGAGGGGGGTTGGGAGAAGGGGGGTGGGGTTATGGACATTGGGGAGGGTATGTGTTTTGGTGAGTGCTGTGAAGTGTGTAAACCTGGCAATTCACAGACCTGTGAATAAAAATATATGTTTATAAAAATATATTTATAAAAAAAATAAAAAAATTAAAAAATATATGTTTATAAAAATATATGTCCATAAAAAATTAATTAATTAATTAATTAAAAGGATTTCTTAATGCCTTTGATGATTTCCTGTTTGACCCAAGGGTTAGTAATGTTGTTTAAATTTCAAATATATGGGATTGATTTTTATTCTTTTTTAAAATAATTTCTGACTTTATTGGCTTATTCTTAAAGGACAGAATTTATATGAGTCTTTGGAATTTGAGGCACTTTCAAGATCACCTTCAGTCTACCCAAGAATGTCTCACCAGGATAGTCTCACCACCTATTTGCTTGTTTGTTTGTTTTTGGGGTTTTCTTTACTTCACTCCAAGTGTCTCCAGACTTGATTGGGGTTGGGGAGGGGACCCAGACCCCATGCTAGTTTATTATCTTGTCGGGGGTTGGTTTGTGAAATTGCTATGATCTTGATTATAATTGTTGGAAGTATCTATCTGTATATTGATACTTGATTTCTCCAAAATATTTTATGAGCTTATGTAAAACATTTACTTAAGAGCTTATGTAAACATTTGAGTAGCACTTTCAAGATCACCTTCAGTCTACCCAAGAATGTCTCACCAGGATAGTCTCACCACCTATTTGCTTGTTTGTTTGTTTTTTGGGTTTTCTTTACTTCACTCCAAGTGTCTCCAGACTTGATTGGGGTTGGGGAGGGGACCCAGACCCCATGCTAGTTTATTATCTTGTCGGGGGTTGGTTTGTGAAATTGCTATGATCTTGATTATAATTGTTGAAAGTATCTATCTGTATATTGATACTTGATTTCTCCAAAATATTTTATGAGCTTATGTAAAACATTTACTTAAGAGCTTATGTAAACATTTGAGTATCAGAAAAATTCCGTTAATAAGCAGGAAGTACAACTCACAAATTGAAGAGCAAGATGCTTTTCCATCCTCCAGGTGGCGCTGTGACTTTTGTAACAACTGCTTTTCTAGACTTTTTTTCTTGTCAATTCATGACCTGGAGCAGAACGGGACAAACTTTTTCTGTCAAAACCCAGATAGTAAACATATTTTGCTTCGTGAACCAGGCGGTCTGTTTCATAACTACTCAGCTTTGGTGTTGTAGCTCAAAAGCAGTCATAGGTAATACAGAAACGAGTAGACATGCTATGTTTCAATGAAACGTTCTTTACAAAAGCAGGTAGCAGGCTGGATTTGGCTCATGGGTAGTAATTTGTTGACCCCTGACTAGAATTGCTCTTATATGTAATTTCATCATTGATCTACCAATAGTCTAGAAAATTTCTCTCAGTTGATAATGAGCTAGTCTCTAGACAAGGTAGGTGGTGCAGAGGCTTAGGACCAAGGCCACTAGTATGCAGACGGACTCTCAGGGCTGGAGTAGCCTAGACTTTTAGGAAGAAGGTTGAAGCAGGTAGGGCAATCCCCTGTGCCCTAGAGCCTCTCAAATCCAAGAGTGCCGGCAGCCATATTTCAGTGAGTTAACAATTTCTTTTGTTTGTTTCAGCAGAGTGAATATCATGGAAAATAGACTTTCTCTGTAGTAGCCACATCTCTGCTCAGGGTCAGACTCACATAACATGTTAAAAACCAAGAATAAGAGTCTCTAGGCCCTTTGAACAATAAGAAGTAAACATCTTTAGGTTTGAAAAGAGGAGAAGGATTAGGCAGATCAGGAGGAAGAATAATTCTTTCTTATCACAAGCTTTTAGTTCCAGAAGAGGGGAAGGGAGAAGTCTTTGACTGTATGGCATCAGAGGGCTAACTTCCTCTTCTGAGTCTTTTCCCAATGCCCAGCAGGGGAAACCAAGCTTGTGTGCATCACCTGCTGTGTGCATACCTTGTATACTATCACTGAGTGTTCCATCTCTGAAGTATCTAGCTTTTGACAGATTTGAAGACCATTTCTCAAATCACTGGAATGTGTATTTTCAGTAGCATTAGAGCACAGCCTGTAATATGAGTGTTACCTTGATCATCTTCTGTTTGAATGGGGAATATTCTTCCTGCAAGTGCAGTGAACCCGGTTGACTATGCATCCCAGCTCACTACTGAGTAAATCCCCTTTTCTGTTTCAGTAACTGTGGCCTTTTCAAATGGGAACGAGACGGAATGCTAAAGGTAGGTCGTTTGCAAGGTGACCAGTTTTAGTAATCCATGCAAAAAATGTTGAACCATTTCTCACTAAACTATTTTCATTTTTCTAGGAAAAAACAGGACCAAAGATAGGAGGAGAAACCCTGTTACCACGAGGAGAAGAACATGCCAAATTTCTGAATAGCCTTAAATAGCCCTGACTTCAAACAGGTACTTATGGCCTACATGGCTTCTTATGGCTCTGGAAAAGGAAGAGTGTTCACTTTGTTTGCTCCTGATTGACATAGTCCAAACAAATACTTGTTAAGCTTACACGTTTTGCCTACTTATTTTCTGTTGTGTTGGTTTGATATCAAATTTAACATTGACCTTTAGGTGGTAAATCAGAATACCATCACCTTCCATGTTCTTGCTATTGATGGCTGCATTCATGTAGATTTTTTGTTCAGAAACTGGAAGGTAAACTGAGAGCTGTGTTTCTATGTATTTTGGGTATAGAGTGTGCAGTGTTGCTTCTTAATCAGAGTAAAACTCTGGTATTTATATGGGCACACAGAAGCAAAAGAATGCCTCTTCTGGGGTTCAGTTTTCTTACCTAGAAAATGAGGAAGCGTGGAGTAAATGATCTTGAAGTGTATCTTTCAGCACTCAAATTCTTCAGATAATATGACTTTTCCCATATAAATAATTATACTCATCAACCTTGACATAATCTTGATATTTTGACATCAAGCTAGGTTCCTTCTTTCATTTCTATTTTTACCTCTTGTTTTTCAAATTAATTCACTGACTCACATAACATTTAATTCATATCTATATGGTTCTCTGCCCTTACAATATTATGGAGCTCTTTAATAGAAACACTAAAATCTCATCATTTTAAAGTATGACTTTGTCTAAATATGACTTAAAGAAATTTCAAAACCTGTAACTAAAATGAATGCAGAATTTAAGCTGTGAACAATGATTGAAAAACAGAAACATCTCAGAACTCAGGGAGTTTGAGATTTGCAGATATAATTTATCATACACATGAAGAGTTAGAGGTCAAACCATGTGCAAATTAGCACCCCAAAAATGCTGTTTAGGAGATTCCTCTGCCAGGCAACCTGATTTTCCAAATTGAATGGTGATATCATCCTAAGATTGAGTAAATTGGTAGGATTATTGTTACATTGGGATTTAAACTCTAGCTAGAAATAAATCAGGTTTCTGCCAAGATGGTATTATGGTAGCACACAATGCTTATAGGAGCTGGTTGTGGGAGATACTTGATTTAGATTTATAGGGGACAGAAAAAAAACATGTACATGCCTTAAATTTCATCAAACTCTGTCTACTCAATATGAGTAGAAGGTGCTGTGTCTGACACTTGTGTTATTCCTAAGGTTATATTACAAAAGCTATATTTTTAAGAGGATTTCCCTTCCCAAGAGGTGTTTGTTTTAACTTTTAACTAATGAAGAAAAGAACAAAATGTTTATTAATTCTTAATAAGGACCAAAGGCACTCAAAATGGCAATATTTTTAATGGCTCATTTAGAATAGATTTGTTTATCCCATAAGCTTAAAATAGAGCTATGAAGGTGCCTCCTTAGCGCAGTAGGTAGCGCGTCAGTCTCAAAATAGAGCTATGTATTTGAAGAAGGTCACAGCTGAGAGGCTGCCAAGGACCTGAACTCCAGGCTGCTCCTTGAGCAATCCCCTTCTCATGAAAGAAACGTATTCCTTTTTGAACCAAGAGTACCATCAGAGTCCCTGTTCACTTGTGTGTCATATATAAGAATTGTAAGGTACTGTAATAATTTAAAAATCATTGAATTACTTCTCAGTTACTCTAGATCTTGGGAGCTTTCATTGGAGGTCTTAATGTGCTTTTGTAGATCAGTGATGAGAAGGGGTGGGTGGGCCAGACAGGGACGTACTTGCTTGCATTGAAATTATGATTTGTCAGTGAGATCAGTCTTTTAATCCTATTATCTTTATCAGAGTATTAAATTCTTTTATTTAAATCCAAAATATGTATTTAGTTTTTCCTTACCTGTCATTGGCAATGTAGGGCTTATTGTGTAATCATGTTGTCATAGGCCATCCAAACAGAGTAAGTACGCAGTGACCTAAATTAGCAAACAGAAACTTTGTACTGCATGGGGAAGAAGTTGATTTAGATGTTCTAATTGATTGTCACAGCAGATTATGTTTGTGCTGTGCTTTTTTTCTTTCTTTCTTTTTTTTTTTTTTGGAGAGCACACAATCGGGGGCAAGTTTGCAGAGGGAGGGGGGAGAATCTAAAGCAGACTCTCCACTGAGCTCAGAGCCTGATACAGGGCTTGATCTCATGACCCTGAGGCTGTGACCTGAGCCCAAGTCAGGAGTCAGGAGCTTAAACCACTCTAACCATCCAATTGCCCCTGCCTTTTTTTATTCAGAGGAAACAGGTGGCTTATCTTTTTTTAATCACCTTTCTCTTGAGTTTTGTTTAAATATATTTTCTCTTCCAAACAACAGAAGGAAGATTGAAGTAATTTAGATAACAGTGATATAGAATAGCAAATAAGGAGCTTTTGAGTGATCAGTGTGGAATGCTCCTCAGAGGCAACTTAGAAAGTTTAAAAATTTTAAAGTTTTCAACGTCTAAAAAACATTACAAATTGATCGATCCATAGCCAGGTGGACAGGAAGAGATTTCATGAACTGGGTCGTGTAAAAATTGATGACATATGGAAAGTTTGATTGTTTATTGTGGATTAAATGTGTCTGAGAACATGGATTTTTAAGTCCAGAGTGTAAATCTGTTTGCCTAAGTATGCATTCATAGCAGCCCATTAGAGCTCTACTTGACAAGTAAAATAGACATCTATGATCCCATGAGTAGAGATTTGGAAACAATACAGCTCTCAAGGATGGATGGCTCAAAAAATGAAATTCCATATTCACCAATATTGAAGAAAGAAACAGTGATATAGCTAAGGAAAATAATAGGCTCAAATTGGAAGAAAAATTGGTTAACTTAATAGCAGTTTGTGGAAAAGCTGTGAAATTTTTAAGAATTAAAAGAAGCCAAAAGACACCTGGGTGCTTAGGGTGGCTCTAAGGTGGCTCTAAGATTGCTTAGTTGGTTGAGACACCAACTCTTGATTTCAGCCTAGGTCATGATCTCAGGGTCCTGGGATTGAGCGCTACATCAGGCTCCATGCTCTGCTGGGTATCTGTTTGAGGCTATGCTTCTTTCTCTTCCTCTCCCCCTCAACCCTTCCCTGCTCAAATAAATAAATATATCTTTAAAATAAAAAGCTAAGAGTATAACCACAGTGTCAAACCATGTAGATCAAAATGGGAACATGGCCTGCTGTGTCCTGCACAGGTCAGACCACATTGACTTACTTTTTTTTTTTTTTTTTAAGATTTTATTTATTTATTTGACAGAGAGATCACAAGCAGGCAGAGAGGCAGGCAGAAAGAGAGAAGGGGGCAGGCTTCCCATGGAGCAGAGAACCTTATGCGGGGCTTGATCCCAGGATCCCGAGACCATGACCTAAGCCAAAGGCAGAGGCTTAACCCACTGAGCTACCCAGGTGCCCCTTGACTTACCTTCTGTAGAAAAGCCAGATGACAGTAATCAAGATGGTAAAAATTCAAAACCATTTCAGAAAAGGACAGAGCTAATAATATATGTATAGTTTATTTTTTTTATTCACAGTAATTATATTTTGTAAAGCCATCACTAATGGAATTAGCAGATACTGAGTCACTGTACCTAGCAGGGAATATAAGTTTAGGTTTCTAAGAGCCTCTTATCAGATTTTGGTCAACAACCCATACATAACCTTGTTTTACATGTGTTTCTGTTTAGACACCATATTTAATATATATTGTTGATATATTAACATGGAATTCAAAGCAAACAGCACTATACATCATGACTGAACGAAGCTTATCTAGCACACATATCTTCTCTAGATGGCACACACAGCCTTCTTATATTAAAGAACCCTAGACAGCACTTCGAGCATTATGCTTGGGGCCATTTGGAATAGCAAGATCATCCACAAAAAGCACAAAGTCTGAAAAACATGAACAAAAAGGACATTTGCTTACAATATGAGGGCTGAAACAAACAAGAATGTCACTTTGTTTGACCCTGTCTGGGAATGTGTGCATTGGGCAACTCATATTTTTCATTGCTCTTCACATCCATAAATGACCAAAAAGACACCCCAGTTCGAATTTACGTTTTTCTCATGACTATTGATACTGGCATCTTTTCATGTGTTGTTGGCATTCCTGTATCTTTTTTGGCAGAATACCTGTTTACTGATTGATTGAGTTGAGTAGGAATTCTTCCATGTATTTTTTTTTTAATTCTTTTTTTTTTTTATTTCTTTTCAGCATAACAGTATTCTTTGTTTTTGCACCACCCCCAGTGCTCCAAGAAACAAATCAGATTAACACAGAGGAAGGGAAGGAAAAATAAAATAAGTTGAAAATTGAGAGGGAGGCAAACCATAAGAGACACTGAACTCTAGGAAACAAATTGAGGGCTGCTGAAGGGGCTGTGGGTGGGGGGATGGGGTAACTGGGTGATGGGCATTAAGGAGGGCATTTGATGTAATGAACACTGGGTATTGTATGCAACTGATAAATCACTGAATTCTTACCCTGAAACTAATAAAAATAAATAAATTTTTTAAAAAAGTGTTCTTCCCATATTCTGGATACAAGTGTTTTGCGGATATATGTGTGATGAATATTTACTCCCAGTGTGAAACTTGCCTTTTCATTTTCTCTTAACAGTGTCTCAGAGTAGGTTTCTACTTTCTTGTAGTCCATTTTATCAGACGGTCCACTTTTAGTTCATGCAGTTTGTCTTTCAAACTTCTTTACCTGCCTTGGCAGTCACAAAGATGTTCTTGTAGGATATTTTATTATAGTTCTAGCTTTCACTCTTCCATCTATGGTCCATTTCAAGTTAATTGTTGTATAAGCCATGAAGTATAATGGTTGAGGTTCATTCTTTTCCGAATGGACACTTATTTACATCACTCAGTGAAAAGATGAGCACTTCCCCCATTAGATTATTTTCCCTTCTTCATCAGAAATCAGTTGATCCTGTATTTTGGGGTCTACTTCTGAACTCAGTTTTGTTACAGTAATGATATATGCATACAGTGTGTGTCAATCCTTATGTCAGTACCATGCTATCTTAATGATTATAACTGTAACAAGTGTTGGTATCAAGTAGTGTTAGTCCTTCACCTTTGTTATTTTTTAAAATTTGTTTTGGCAATTCTAGGGCCTTTGCATTTCAGTGTAAATTTTAGAAGTGGCATGCTGATTTCTACTTGGGGGGGTGGAAATCCCTACTGGAATTTTTATTAAGATTGTGTTTTAGGAACATCTGGGTGACTCATTAAGCATGTGACTCTTGGTTTCACCTCAGGTCAAGATCTCAGGGTATGAGATTGAGCACTCATCAGGCGCCACCCTCAGCATGGAGTCTGCTTGAGATTCTCTCCACATGTGCACACACTCTTTTTCTCAATCTCAAATACATAAGTAAAATATTTAATAAAAAAAAAAGATTGTGTTTAATATACAGATCAATTTGCAGAGATTGACATCTTAAGACTTTCTATCTGTGAATATAATACATCTCTCCCTTTATTTAAGTCTTTAATTTTTCTCAGCAGCATTTAGTAGTATTTGTGCCTGTCTCAGCATATGAAAAGCCAGTGTTGTGGTTGTTCTCGCCTTTGTGATTCCTTTTATGATTGCAAGATGCCCTTCAACAATAACCATCAGTAAACTTTGAAAAAATAAAGGTTTATAAATTATAACCCCTGGAAATCACATAGCATACCAAAGAGCAAGATCTCATGTAGAAGGGTTCACATGAGCCTCAGGCTCTGCTTTCACTGGGGTCGGGGTTGGGATTAGTATTTCATGGGCTCACGCTTTACGGGTAAGTTTAAAACATATGAGTGGGGTTTTAAAGTCCCTGAAGAGGAAAAACAAGTGGCCAGTTATAAAAATCAACTGAAATCTCAAAAAACTGTCAGGAGAAGGCGGAGGTGGCCTGGCTCTTCAATTTAGTGGTCTAGCTGGCCATGTGTATGTCCAAGATAGCCATCTTTCAAGTATATAGACTGTATTTATATTATGTCCTGTTTATTTCTAAACATCTTAACAGTTTTGATGGTATTGTAAAGGGTACTTTTTGCACTGCAATTCTCAGTTATTACTTGCTAGTATATAGAAATACAATGCATTTTTGTCAGTTGACCTTGTATCCTGGGACCATGTTAAACTTATATATTAGTTTAGCAGCTTTTTTATAGATTCCTGAGGATTTTCTACATGTTGAATCATGCTGCCTGAAAAGTTTTAACATTGCAGTTCTTGTCTATGACTGATGTTATTGTTGTTCCTATTCTAAAGAGGAAAGCATTTCCTTTCACCATTAAGTATCAAAGCTTTCTGAGTAAGGTTTAACAAGAAGATCTATAAATAATAGTATGGGTTTTGTTTGTCTTCTCATGCATCCCTTAGTGATGTTATCAGTTGAGCACCAGTGAGTTTGACCTTGAGAGGGGGAAGTCATGTCAAGTCCTGGGTTGAGTTCATTTTCAGGTTGTGCTGAATTTTATCTTCACATAATTATGCCAATCATGCCAAAACAACAATGGTATCTGTGTCATTTGGGCAGTTAGTGTTAAAGGTACAGGAAGAGTGTCCTCAGTGATTTAATAAAGGAATGAACTGTTTTTTTGACCAGTGACTTCATGATACCAATCAAAGAATATTTTAGGGTTATCACTTTACAAAATATAAAACGTCTTGCCCCTCAGTACCACAATTCTGCACTGGGTGTGTGATAAACAACCAATATGAGCTAATAAAATCTTAAGCTAGTGTACCCTGACCTCATTGCCTCATATTAATGAGGCTACATTTTTATTTAGGAAAGTTTTACATCTGGGGATCTGTTCCCTGAATGATTCATACTCACCAGTGTGTCATTTGAGATTCGTTATTACTGCTCTAAATTAATGAGAAATTATGTAGAAAACAATTTTTCCCCTTTGTTTTACATATTAAGTGAATTCTTTTCAGACAGGTCTGCTCAAACACTGTCATTTCCATAAGAAGCTTTCTTTTTATGACTTTATGAAAACTTCTCAACTCTAGCTATGCAGATTTTTTTAATGGTAGAAAGTTGCCTTAATGAATAAAGTGAATGTCATTGGTCAAAAATGAATTTTAAATTTAAAACATAAATGTGAAAAAAAAACAAAAATGAAAAAATATAGCTAGATACTTTAAAGTGCACAGATCACTTGAAGGATACTTAAGACTGGGAATAATGGTTTTCTTTGGGAGGCAAAAGGACACTATATTCTTTTCTGTCCTTTAAATTTTTAAACCATATGTATATATTACCTAATCAAAATATTCTCAATTTAGGGATGCCTGGGTGGCTCATTCATTTAAGCTGCTGCCTTCGGCTCAGGTCATGATCCCAGGGTCTTGGGATCAAGTCCCACTTTAGGCTCCTTGCTCGGCAGGGAGCCACCTTCTCTCTCTGCCTCTACCTGCTTGTGCGCACTCTCTCTTTCTGACAAATAAATAAATAAAATCTTTTTAAAAAACTCTTAATTTAAAAATTCAAAATAATTTGCAATCTCTATGATCTGTCCCACTCAGTTTCTCAGGAATAAATAAATAAAATGTTCTTTTAGAAAGTGTTCATACATTGTAAGATCACAGTGTATACCAAAGTTACCAGTTGTGAACTAGAATATCCATATTTTTTTTTTAAAGATTTATTTATTTGTCAGGGGGAGCACAAGCAGGAGCAGCAGGCAGAAAGAGAAGCAGGCTACCCCGCTGAGCAAGGACCCAGATGCAGGACTCAATACCAGGACCCTGGGATCATGACCCCTACCAAAGGCAGACGCTTAACAATTAAGCCACCCAGGCATCCTAGAATATCCATATTTTTAACCAGTTTGCTTTTGGACAAATCCCTTAAGAACTTCTAAATTATGAAAAACTTGTCAGAGAATTAGAGTATAATTGGTTGAAAATGAATTAGAAATGAGCTACCCAACCAAATTAAACTGATAAAAGAGCATGTACCATGTTTTTTAATTAAAAAAAAAAAATTCTGAGGCTCACAAAAATGACCACTCCCCCCCCCCCAAAAAAAAACCTAAGTAAACAAAGACATATGATAATAATTTCTAAAAATCTCCCCTGGAGCATATGCACACACTCCCACCCCTCCCCAGCCCACCCCCCCAAAAAAGAAGTAGGAAAAAGCAAATGGCAACATAAAAAAATAGTGATTTAAAAATAATGAGTTTTCGGGGCTCCTGGCTGGCTCAGTCAGTTAAGTGGCCAACTCTTGGTTTTGATTCAGGTCATAATCTCAGAGTCTTGAGATAGAGCCTGCCTCGGGCTCCGTGTTGGTCATGGAACCTACTTAGGATACTCTTCCCTCTCACTCTGCCCTTTCCCCCACCCTGTTTGCTCTTGCTGTCTCTCTTAAACAGTAAATGAAAAATTTTAAAAAATAATGTTTTCAGGGCATGAGGCTGGCTCAGTCAGTGGAGCATGCAACTCTTGTCTTGGTTTTGGGGTTGTGAGTTTGAGCACCGTAATTGTGTATAAAGAGAACTTAAAAACAAATAAACTCTTAATAAATAAAGTAAATAAAAGTAATATATTTTCACCAATTCATCCTTTGACAAATTTGTTTTCAACCACTTGCCTAGAATCCCTAAAGGACCAGGAGAGAGTAATGAAAGAATAGGGAAGTGTCCAAAAGGCCACACTTTTGACAAGGCCAGTCTCTAAAAATACGGATTGCTCCATTATTCACTTCCTAGTAAATGTGGCTGTCCAGATTCCCGATTGTATTACCTTTGGCATGTTTCTCCTTGCCAGGAAAAATGACTGTGATTGGTTTTTAGTGAAGGAATTCAGGGCAGAATTTGAAAATGCTGAGGTATGATGGGACCCTTGTTATGGATGGGGGTAAAATGAGGTAATAGATTTATTTTTTCTGCCAGAGGTCTTTATCTGGAGCCAGCATTCCAAGCATAGCCATTAAAGAGGCAAGGACAGGCTGTTTTATTGTTTTAAACTGGCTAGTCAGCCAAACTATTCTTGATTCTTGTCATCTGCCTGGCCTCAACGTCCCTTCCTGCAGGTGTGGGTGGCTGTGGGTATGAGTCCATCAGCAGCCCTCTACCTGGTTGTTGGCCCTCTTACTAGAAGGCATTTGGGTGTGTTATAACCAAAAGGACCCAAAATGTGGCTCCTCCATTTTTATGGCTAAGGTGGAGAGCAACGCTTTGCTTTTTTTTTTTTCTATTGCACAGCTTTGTGTGTAACCATACTCCTTCCCTCTTGTAAATTAGGATTACCAACTGAAAGGCTCTTGGATCTGGCCAAGCAGAAGGGCAGCTTCGTGTGGGTAAAGGGCCAGCTCACCTGTCCCCCTGGGCCAGCAACCTGCAGTCCTGCCTCCGGTTCAGAGCTAGCAGTCAGCCAGGCTGCATGGCTGGTGCCCAACTCCTAGCCGCAGCTGGTTGGCTTGCCATGTCTACTCGCACTTAGTAACCCAGCTAAGTACATGCCGCTCGGTAGGAATTTCTCTTCTAGGTGTGAGATGAGGTGCTGAGAGGAGCCCCACCCACAAGAACAAGACTGAGGCAGAGGTATATCTGGCCAGTTCGCTAGGGCTCCCTGTGCTGCCACTCTCAAGGGTGCAGTAGGAAGCAGATGGGGCCCCTGCATACATCTCCAGCCCAGTATTCCAGAGAGAAATACCTCTGACCTTTGTTCTGCCCAACTTGACTGAGTTCTCCACTTAAGATCAGAAAAGGGAGATAGCAAACAGCAGAATTCCATTCCTTTCTGTTGAGATTTATGTTCTGAAACTTTGAAATATTCATTCTCAAATAAATATCAGGTAATGAGTAAATAGTAAAGAAATTTTGAGGCAACTGCAAATTTTTTTTCCTGATGCCAGTTTCCTCCAGTGTGATCGTGTTCTCTTTTAAAGCTGTTGGGTCCTTTCAGTGAAGGCTGCGGAGAAAAGCAGAAAAGCAGATTTCGGCCTGAAAACAGGCCAAAAGGCTGTGGGGTAGCTGGTGGAAATGTGTGGCTCCTGCAGATGGGGTGTGATTTGGAGACTAGAGCTGAAGGTGACATTTTCTGTCTGAGGAAACACCATGGACAGTGTATCCCGAAACCGTTCCCCATTCCCGACCTTTCTGCCAGTATTCTCAGTTTGCTTGTTTAAGAAAGGACCAGCAGAGGTGTCCAGTGACAGAAAGCACATATAATTTCTTCAAAGAGAAATCTTTGTCCAGTTTAACGTGTGTAAGTTATGACCCATCATTTCTTTTCAAGAAACCTCTTACTAATAGAGGTAAGTTAAGTCTGGCATAGTCACTGACATTCACGGGGAACAAAGACACACGCAAACACTAGGCCATATGATGTAAATACAAAATAGGGCTTACTGGAGAAAACTTAGGAGCACAAACAATTCTCTAAGCACCCATTACCTCACAGAGAAGTGTGCTTAAGCTGGGAGAGCTACACCAGCTCCACCGTGAAAAGGATTATAGTAAAAAGGACTCAATTCCATCATGCTCTCCTTGCTTATGGAAAGAACCACAGAACATGCCTGTGACAACTTAATAATGAGCTACTTGGTTGAGGCAAATACTCTTGCTAGACTTTGTTAGAAAGAGGGAGCTTCCAGAACTCAGCTTTGGTACCAGCCAGTTCCTTGTGACCAACTCAGATCTGCTAAGTAGTTCCTTTCTGCACTGATTGTGGAGCCATCTGGATTTGCATAATTGTTATTTTGCCTTTAGAAAGGATGGATTATGTGTGTGAAAAATAGACAGGAAAAGTGGAAGAATACATACCAAACCACCAACAGGGCTTACTTCGGAGTAGAATTAAAGAAGCAAAAAGGAAAAACTCATGTGTAATGTATTTCCCTTTTTTTTTTTTTTTTTAAGATTTTATTTTTAAGTAATCGCTGCACCCGATGTGGGGCTTAAACTCAGAACCCCAAGATCAAGAGTTATACACTCTATGGATTGAGCCAGTCAAGTGCCGCCAGACACCCGGTGTGTAATAGATTCTCTGTTGTTTGAATTTGCTACATTGACCACATACTTAAATGAAATAATTTTACAGGGGAAATGTTAAAAAAAAATTGGGTGACGATGAGTAAACATGTGAAGAACATTTTTAAGTAGTGAACTAGCAGTTCTCCATTAAGTATCATGTGCGTGTTTTTTCAATTCGGAGGGAAGTTTTCTTTACTCTCCTGGTTTCCTTATGGAACCATTCAAGTTAGATCCAGTTCAGACACTCACAGACTGCAAAGGTGCAGACTGGTAACACGACTTCAGAGTACACTCTTCGGAGCATAATCAGAGGATTCTGGAGGCTCGGCTACCTATCTCCATGCTTAAGGCAAATTCAACACAAGTGCTTCATCAACACAAGCACAGAGAAAAATGGGCACTCCTGTGGCTTTTGTCGTGCTGGGACTTGGACCCCAAGCCTGAGTCTGCACAGTATGAGTCCCAGGACTCCTGAGAAGAAAACGGCTCCTCTATTCCACCTGCCTGGGTGACAGTGTTTAATGATAGAGCTTTCCCTATGCCCTTCTTACCTTCCCAAGGCCGGTTCAGCTCCTGCTTGAAGTTTGTGTGAGAAAATACGGTGCTGACTAGATGAGGTGATCTGGAATATGCATGATTGTTTCACCACTAGATTTTATCAGCCTTTTAAAAGATTACTTAAAAATACATGCATTCATTATAAAATGGCCTGCTCTAATTGTGCCAACTCTGGTGGGGTATTTTTTTTTTTTTTAAGATTTTATTTATTTATTTGACAGAGATCACAAGTAGGCAGAGAGGCAGTCAGAGAGAGAGGAGGAAGCAGGCTTCTCTCTCAGCAGAGAATCAGATGGTGGGGCTGGATCCCAGGACACTGAGACCATGACCTGAGCTGAAGGCAGAGGCTTTAGCCCACTGAGCCACCCAGATTCCCCTCTGATGGGGTATTTTACCACAGTGAACAGCTTCTCCTTAAAGCAAAGTCCATCTATGCTGCTCTGGGATCCCAACCTCAGAAGCAGGCTGGACCAGCAGGCCAGGGACCCAGGTCTCAGGGGAAACAGAGGGCCCCGGGGTGGAAACAGGGAGATGGCTAAGACGGGGCAAAAGGGGCGCTTGTAGTTCATCTAGAGTCCTCTATCTTCTAATGCACTGTGTCCCCACAGAAGTGCCTGTTGTAGTTGTTCTTGATTGTTCTGCATTCTCAGTAGGGAATCCCTGAGGGTAATGGAAAGCAAAGATAAAGTAAGATAGATGGTAAGTCCGGGGCAGGCAGTGGGGTGGTCAGGAGAGAAGAAAGGGTTGCTGTTAGATGCTGAGTTGGGTCCCCCTCCCTCCTTAATTCAATATGACTGGTGTCCTTAAAAGAAGGTAGAACATACGACTCTTGATCTTGAGTTTATGAGTTCAAGCCCCACATTAAGTATAGGGTTGACTTTAAAAAAAAAAAAAAAAAGTGATATCAAGAAGAGAAGAGACACATACACATAGAGGCAAGATGCTGTGAAGACAGAAAAGGCCCTGTAACAACAGACGCAGAGATCGGAGTAACGCTGCCACCAACCAGGGAGTCCTGGAACCACCAGAAGCTGCAACAGGCAAGGCAGGATCCTCCCCTAGAAAGGAGCACCCATGGCTCTGCTGACAGCTTGAATTTGAACTTCCACCTTCCAGAACTGTAAGAGAATCCATTTTTATTGTGTCAAGCCACCCAGCTTGTTACACAATGCTATGGAAGCCTTAAGCTAAGGCCTACAGGCACTAGGAGGGAAAATGAGGTAATACCAAAGCTAAATTTCTTCTGCTTTATAGTTTTGGTTACAGCTGGCCTTGCTATAGCTCTCCCTTTTGATTTGATGTAGTTAAGAAACCACAGTTGAACCCTGAGACTCCTCAGAGATGTGAGGAAGCATCTGGGCTCAGTAACAGTCCTGGAGAATGGTCTTAACCTAAACAATTGTGTTAACATTTCTCTTTCACTTGTGTGACTTGCTGAGACGGGCTGAGAAAACCATGAGCAGTATCCCTTGAGTTCAGGCTTTCAAATGCCTAAGTCAGTGAGTAATGGGTCAGTCAGGATCAGGGAGACAAGTTGGCATGACTCGGTTTGAGATTTCACAAGATGATACACAGCGACGACTCAGCATTTTTATTTCTAAGCTGTAAGCAAACGTCATCTTTTCTCTTTACTGTGATCCTTTGCATTGTTCTACAGGACAGGAGTCTTACCGTGGGAACAATGGCTAAGTAAGGGGAAGTCACTGTGGATTTGGTGCTAGGAAGCCCCACAGGTGTTAGCCCGCCTCTGAAAATTATCTGCAAAGAAGCAAAAGCCAGGGTATCTTAATCCATCTGAGCAAAAGGCGTGTTTACCACAGCAGGCCACAAGTTGAGACCCTTTGAAGGCGCCTGTTCACGTGGAAGTGTTGTTCAAACACCTGGAGTGGGTATGTGAGTTTCAGGCTCCACCGTGGTCTGTCAAGATGAGATCAGATGTGGTGGCGGTTATAGAGATATGATGGGTACAAGCCATCATAGTGCCACTGGCGCCACTGCTCAATAGCTTCCCGGCTTCTCTCTTCTTGTTCTGGGGAACGGAGATAAAATGGTCGTGTTAGCATGGAGAGGACTCTGAGAGCCACCAAGTTCTTGGCAGCCATCTATCCAAACTACCTACCCTGTGGCGACATAAGCAAACAGTGCAGAACAGAATGTCCGAGTTTAAAGACCTGACAGAATGCTGGGTCACTTTGGGTGCCAAGTCCAGTCAGGAGACAGAGCTGGTAGGCAGTAGAGTCAAGATGAAGACCTATGTCCCCGCCTGTGCTCTTTCCCTTACAGAGCCCACAAAGCAGGGAGAGGCAACAACAAAGAAATGAAGTACAAAGAGAACTGAACAGTAACAGAAAGAGACAACAGGCTTTATGGTGAAAAAATGACATCATGAAAGGAAATAACTGTCAACTTCAAGTGATGGCATTATGAGTAATTTTTTCTCAGGCTTTAAAAATAAAATTATGTTTTAAGAACTATCCAGAAAGGGGGTGGGTGAAGCAAAGTGGAGGGAAATTTGATAATCGTTGATTCTGGGTGGTGGTTATATGGGGGTTCACTGAACTATATACTTATCCATGTGTCTGAAATTTTTCCAAGTAAAAGGGTAAAAAGAACAGAAGGGAGTTTTTAGTAAGAAAGTCTTGATTTTGCTGTCTTTAATCAGACATGTCTCTGGGTAACAACTTTGTTCAATTGGAAGATTAGGCTCCTGATGCCAAGTCCACACTGCTTGTTTTTGTTAGGGACCATAAAAGCACAAGCAGATTTCGCAAGTCCCTCAGTGTGTAAAAAGGCAACCGTAAGACTCCTCAAAAGGTAAACAGCATTACCACATAACCCAACAATTCCACTCCCATGTATATACCTAAGAGAAGTGAAAACAAGGACAAATAAATGGACAAAGAGTTATACAAATACATACACATACATATGTATTATTCAGCCATAAAAAGGACGTTCTAATAACATGCTACAGCATGCATGAGACTTGAAACACGTTCAGTGTTAATGTGTCTATGCCAGACACAAAGAGACGTACTGTGTGATTCCACTTCTATAAAATACCTAGAACAGACAAATTGGTAGAGAACAAAATGTACTAGAGGTGAGCAGGGATTGTGGGTAATGGGGAGTTAACTGTTGCGTAATGGGTACAGAGTTCATCTCTGAGGTGATGCAAGGGTTCTAGGAATCCATAGTCTTGCTGGTGGCACAACATTGTGAATGAGCCAAATGCCACTGACTTGTCCACTTAAAAGTGGTGACAATGGCAGATTTTATGTAAATTTTACCACAGTTTTTAAGTATTTGTGGAAAATGTTGGGAGGAAAGGACGTTCTAACAGAAAAAAATGGTATCAAGGATTCAGACCCCCAAAAGTTGTACTTTTTTTTTTTCCAAATTTGGGCTTCACCATCAAAAAGCCTGTGAACCTGACATTGGTGCTAGTGAACCTCATTCTCTGGAGCACTGGGCAAACAGGACTGCCTGGTGACATCAGGATGCAGAGAAAATGTGTGTCCGTGTGGTCCTTAGCCCTCTTGAGAGCAGATGCCCTCGGCAAGAAGGACCCCTTGTTACAGCTGGGTATTCAGGCATCATGGCTGCTGTGTATGTTTCCTTCCTCTATGAGCTTGGAGTCGGCGCTACCCTTGATGCTGGAAATTGCCTTTGGGACTTAGTACCCTAGGACAGCCTGGAGCTTAGAGTGAGGCCCCAGCTGGAGCTTTGGGTCTTGTGACCTTTCTCAGGCCAGATAGATCGGCTATTCTTTGCCAATCTTGAGAGCATGATTTTGGCATAGGAATTGATTTTATTTTTCTAGGTCATGCCGCTTTCTTCACATACCACTTCACTTAGACAAAGGGAAGTTCTCCCTGGCAAAGGCCCAAACAGCATGGCTTTTGTGTAAGGGACCATCTGTGGCTGAGCACTTTTAGCCAAGCCAGGTGTCATGTGGCCAAGCCCAGATGGGGCTTCCACCTTCTGACTTTGAAGGTGGAAGCAGACTTTGGCTCCCACACAGACCTCAGGGGTAGGAGCTCAACATACTGTTTACCCTGACACTTCCAGACTCAGAACTCAAAGGCATAAAGGCATCTTTGCCTCATCAAACTGGTGGTTTTGAGTAGAGAAAGAGCCAGGAGCCACAGCTTTCCCAGAACAGCTCCGGTGTCCCAGATGGGCTGATGGCCTGCAAGATTGACTTCTCAAGCTCTCAGGAAGGTCACCTGCCTAAACTTATGCCTTCGGAAATTCTAGGCCTTTCATTTATCCACATTCCTTAGCATTTGTTCTTAAGGGGTGGGGACAAACCTGCAGCTGCTGCCATTTATTCTGAGAATAGGTGATATGGTCAAATGAAAAATCGCCAATCAAAAAACGGTCCTGACTGTGGAGTATGTGGGGGCATCAGCGAAGGACTGAACGTGCTGCCTTGGAGGAGAGGTTTCACCAACCCAGCTACCACAGTTGGTGCTGTCGCTCAGAGGGGTCAGAGGTGAGGGCAGAGGAGGAGAATTGAAATGTGTTTCACATCAACATTTACCCTCTGGCAGGCTGGACCTGCTTCACCTCTGCCTCCTTTCTTTATCCAGCTGCGGGGGCACTGGGGCAGGGAGGGCATGCCCTCCTTACCTCACTCCTCACTCTATTCCACTGCAGGGACTAATTCCCAGATGGAAGAAGGTCCCCCAAGACTTCCATGCACCCGATCATCCTTCATTTGTAAGAACACTTCTTGGCTGGCAAACACCTTGGCTCAAATCCCTGACTAGCCATGGCACCTTGGATATTCAGGCACCCTTTCTAAGCCCGAGTTTTTTAAACAAAAACAAACTTTTAAGACCCGAGAGGCTGGTTATAAGGGTTGGGTGGTTCAGAGGAACATCTGACAGAGCCGGTGCTCAACCAGTGACAATAGCTCCAGTGTTACAACTCCTCTAGGGCCCGCGGCCTGGTTGGAGGTCTTCATCTCTGTGAGCAAGGCCTCAGGCCCCCCGATTGCTATCTCTCCGGCTTTGGTAGAGGACTGGTCATCCCTTGAGTGCTGGCCCCTCACCCTAATTCATTGTGAAAGGGAAAACAGTGAGTGTTCTCCAAGAAGATGCTAGGTATGGGGACTAGAAACATTTACAAATGCTCAAAATAAAGTCCTATTATTAATACAGTGAGTTAACAAAACAAAAAAAACCCTGAAGGAATTTTTCAGGCCACATACTCATATTTTAAATGCCTCTCCCCAAACTCTCCACCAGGGTAAACAACTGTCCAAACAGAAATATTTTGCCTCTGAGTTACAACATCCTAGCACTATCCCTCCACCCCAGGATGTTCCCAGGAAAGCTTGAATTGGTGGGATTCAAGCCCACCACCTGTTTGCAGGGCTCAGGTGCCACCTGTGAGCCAGTGGGCATGACCTGCAGCCCCTGAGTACCAGGTGATTTTATCCTGTTCCCAAGAGAAGCCCTCAGAGAATGTTATCTCCCAAATCAACCAGAGCATACAAGCCAGGAGGCTCATGACATCAGAATGAAAATCACGGACTTTCTGTAGCAAAGGTCACCTAAACTGGGGCCTTTTGTCCAAACTCTCATACATTCAGTAGCTTGCCCAGGAGCATTTTCTTCCGGAAGTGTGGGGGAAAGACCAAACAGAAATAAACATAAATATACACTCTGGCCTGCTAGCCTCGGCCCTAATAAGTATTTCTATGGGGTTTTGGTGTGAGTGACACTTGATGACACTTAATTGATGCAAAGTGCCATCCCATGCCATGGAGTCTGGTTCAAAAACAGCACCTCCCTCTGCCCCCGCCCAAGCCCACACCCAGCTGTCACCTCTGAGGCCTTGGTGAAATCAACATTGCCTGAGCTGGGCCAGGAGCTTATCTGCCCTAGGGCCGAGGCAGGGAATCAAGTGTGTCATTTGTTGGCAAGAGACGCTGACACAAAGCCGAGGCTTAACCGAGGCTTAAGAAAGACAAGAGCAGTTGTGCAAAGCATATAAAACTTAGAGCGTGCCCAACACTGTGGGTGAGTTGCTTTCTGAGGTCGGATTTCCTGGTTTGGTTACAACGGTCAGATAAGATACTGATTATAGGGGTGCCTGGGTGGCTTAGTCAGACACTTAGTAAGTGTCTGTCTTTGGCTCAGGTCATAATCCCGGGGTCCTAGGATTAAGCCCCACATCAGGCTCTCTGCTTGGGAGGAGCCTTTTGCTCCCCCTGCTTGTGCTCTTTCTCTGCCAAATAAGTAAGTTAAATCTTTAAAAAAAAAAAAAAAAAAGATACTGATGATAGTGAATAGGTGAATGGAATGAAGCCAGAATGAGTAGTTCCTAGAGCTGTTATGTTGCTGTGAATCCAGGGGAGTGGAAAGTGATTTTGAAATCTTTGCAACACACCTGTAACCAGAGCTAACCCACTAGCATAGGCACTAAGACAGGGAACACGGGCCACCACCTTAGTCCCCAAGTGGAAGAAGATATGATCAACCAAAAATTCCCAGAGCCAGTGGAAATCTAGGGGTTGTGTCCTCTTCCGTTCCTTCTCAAGTTCTGTAGCCATTTGTGTGACTTTCTTCCTTCAAGACTCCAGTAGATGTGAACTGAGGAAAGAGCCTCTCTTACCCGTCCCTCTTCTAATTCAAATTTAGGGAAAAGTGGAAGCAACTTTTTATTACCCCCCAAAGGCCCACTTCCCCGAAGACACTGGCTGAAGAGCTCTTACCATCTCTTTGCTCCTCCACGAAGTTCTCAAACTCATTCCTTTGTTCCTCGTAATATTCTCTCCGCAGCTCATCAGCCCGCAGTTTCTGCCTGTTCTCCGCTGGGAAATGACAAGAAGCAAGATTTGCCTCCAAGAATGGGGGCAGAGGCACGCATTTAGGGGGACAGGAACACTGATCATTTGGCCTGAGAAACTTGAACCTGGTGGGGAGAGGTGGTTTGGGGGGCTTCGCGAAGATGGTTTACTCTTGGCACAGACTTTAAAACTTGAAGGAACCAGGAACTCACCCCATCCAAGCACCACATTTTGCAAATGAGAAAAGCAGTTTAGCTTCACTCATAAAATTAGTGGTGCATCTGAGTATACTGGGTCAGTTCGAAACTAGAAATCCAATTTAGAAATGAATTCTAGAAGGAATAATCAGCTTAAAGTTTATTTCACATTGGGGACGCCTGGGAGGTTCAGTCAATCAAGCATCTGCTTTTGGCTCAGGTCATGATCTGAGGGTCCTGGGATCAAGTCCCACATTGGGCTCCAAGCTCCCATTGGGCTTTTCCCTCTCCCTATGCCCCTCCCCTGCCTGTGTTCTCTCTCTCTCATGCACTCCCTCTCTCCAAAAAAATAAATAAAATTATTTTAAAATAGTAAAGTTAATTTCAAGTTAATACCTTCAAGTCCATCTTTGAGCAGCTGTCACAGCCAAAATGTGTGCCAGGAACAGATTAAAAAGGCAAGTAAGAAAGATTCTGTCCCTCTATTTTAGAGGCCTATAATCCAGATAAGGAGAAAAATACAAAAATATCACACCCAGCAGAATGGCTGCTGTGATAGAAATGTATACAGGGCACAGTGATGTTGGGGATGAACAAATGAGGTAGGAAGATCTGAAAGGATCCTTGGTATCCATGTTGTCCTTAGGCTGTTCCCTCCCTTTGTGTGGGCTGGCCTTAATGATTCTCTTCTAATGAACAGAACTTGGCAGACATGATGGAATGTGGTTTTCTTCTTGGGCATCTCGTTCTGAGCAAAGCCAGCTGCCATGTTGTAAGCGGTCTTACGGAGAGGCCCACTCATGGCAAGAAAATGGTGGCCTTGACGGATAGTCAGCAAGGCATTGAGGCTTGTTTGAAGGCAGATCTTGCAGTTGGGCCTTGAGAGGACTACAGCCTGGAATAGGTGCTGAGCCTGAGACCCCCACCTAAGGCATATCTGGACTGCTGAGCAACTTAGGAGACAGTAAATACGGTTTTAAGTTGCTAAATTTGGGGTCCATTGGCACACAGCAATAGGGAATTGGTACAGAATATGAGATGATCAGGTAAACTTCCTGATGTTGAAGATACTGACTTCTGGTATCCCTTATTTTGTAAAGCAATGCATTCTAGTAAAGTTGGCTATAAACATTTTTTTAAAAATTTTATTTATTTGAGAGAGAGAACAGGGAAAGGAGAAGGGCGAAAGGGAAAGAGAATCTCAAGCAGAATCTACACTGAGCATGGAGCCTGACGTGGGGATTGATCTCATAACTCTGACCATGGCCTTGATCTCATGACCCTGACCTTGAGCAGAAACTAAGAGTCGGACATGGTAACATTGGGGCGCATACCTCTGTGGTCAGAAGAAATACCCCCAGTGATAATTGAAAACTGTCACCAAGAATGTATAAATATGGTGACCATTCCTTGCCAGTTGAACAGTGAAGCCCCCCAGCAGCACCTTGAGCCCCAGCGGGAATCCCCTCTGCCCCCCGACCCCACCCAAACACCATATCACACTTCACCAGCAGGTGCAGCTGATCCTCACTTGCTTCAATTTAGCCTGAAAAATATCTTTCTAGATTGGGAGATCTTTTGGTGTAAAATAGTTTCCAGGTTCATCTATTTCTAGCCTTAAATCTTGACCTCTTTGGTATGAGAGCTCTGGTTGTCTGAAGGAAATTATTGAAAACTCTCTTAGTATCAAAACAATTGCTTTTAACTGGGCTTCAACTGGACAAATCCACAACAGTAGGAAGGCCATGTCTGGTGCAGGAACTGTCCCTCAAGGACACCTCACACCCCTCTGGTATGATCACATCAAAGGGGAGACCGAGACACCTTTATCCCCATCAGCTTAGCTGTGCAGGAGGAAATCGGAAGACCAGTGATGATGGAAGCAGAGAAACTGAGGAAGCCGTTGGGTTCCTGCCCCACCCCATATTACAGTGGTGCTAGGACAAACAATGGAGCGTTTCTTTGTGCAATAATTAATACCATGAACCATCTGAAATGTTTGAAAGTTAAGGGGCCTACCATAATAAGTGAATTAATTAAATACCTATTATTTATATTACATTATTTTTTTTAACTCAGAGTAAAAAATCCAGTTACCTGTGAATTGGTCTCAGTGCAGATTTCTTAGGTAAATCCTACGCTTTTCCCACACTATGTCTTTACCGATATAATTGTAGGACTCTTGAGTCTGGCAGAAGGAATTGGTTCTCCAGTCCTTCCCCCACACTTACCCCCCTTGCCCCATATCCACACATTTCTTAGGAGGGAATTGAGGCTCAGAGAGGTTCAGTGACCTAATCAAAGTCACACAGTTGTCAAGGCATAGCTTGGGACAAACCAGAGCCCACACTCACTACTTGGCCCAGAACACACCTTTCACCTTATCATCCCCCTTATGACCCACCCTGAGCTCCAATGTTGCTTCAGGTCCCAGAAACCCCATGGGGTTGGGAGAGAAAGGGGTTTGGAGTGTAGGAAGCAAGTGCTTAATGAGCCATCACCAATTCCTAAAGAAGCATCTTCCATTTCTATGAACTTCAAAAAAGAAGCCATCTTCCCAAATTGCCTTTCTAGGAGTACGACAAATGGGGCCCTTGACTTAGCAAGGGCTAGGAACAATTTAATTCTTTGGACAAAATGCCACACTGACACCGTGCATTGTGTACATCCCTTCTCAGCTTCTGTGTTTCATTCTGAGTGCCTCCTGTCATCCTAAAGGAACCTCCTGCATCTTCACCTTGAAGCTTAGAGATGTCAGGTGCCTATTTCCTGGTTCCAGATTCCAGCCTATCTTTGTCACTTGCCTTTCACACAGCCTGAGACATAACTGAGCATTGTTCTCCTGTCCATGCATGGGACACGGGCGCATCCTAACGTCCTCACCAGGCTGTCCTGGACCACCACAACTGACACACACAGCTTCTGTTTGAGGTGAGAGACCTCTGGCTTCATCACACTCCTCGTGGTTCTGAATCAGCTTATGAGGATGGAAACTACTTGCCTTTCCTACAAGAAGAGGCTGCTTCTCTGATTTCCATCAAGAACTGCCCAGCCTTCATCATAGCCCTTCCTGTGTTTCTGGATGTTTGCTAACTTCTCAATCTCAAGTTGGGTGAGGCCTGGAGATTTTCCCAGTGTAATTCGTACTTATCCAGTTGGTTGGGGGCTGGGGAAAAGGAATTTCATCTCCACACATTTTCATCATTTGAAAACAGTCCTGTTATTTTTACTGAGCAAGTAAGCCTTGCTGAGCGTGCCGAGGGACACAAAGAGTTTATTCAGACACACGCGCAAGTAATGAATCAAGCCACAGACTCAGAGACAGATCTCAGAGTCCTTGGAAGAATCTAGTTCAAGGGCAAAAAACTCAGATGCCTTCAAGGGTCAGCAGGTCATGGAAATGAGGGTCCCTGCCAGGCAGGGGAAGCCAGGGCCTACTTCAGACTGAGAGGGGGACACACTTCCAAGCTCAGAAGCCTTCCAGAGGCATTGGAAACCAAAATAAAAAATGAAAACAAAAACCACTACTGGCTGAATACTACAATATCAGGGGCTTATAAATAAGGAAACTTGGGGCCAAGAAGAGGAAGCTGTCACCAACTCCACAGTCCCAGCTCCCAGTCCCAGGCGCCCTCTCCCTGCCTCTAGTGCTGTTGGTAGCTGTTGCGCATGAGGCGCTGTCTGATACCCCCAGAAAGCACACCTAGATACTGTGTTCTCTCCTGACTAGAACCTATTTCTGCTTACGTTTGAAACTACCTGATATTGGGAGGCATCTCAGTCTCTATTGAGTGCTTTCGATGTAGCACTACCCCTTTTCATTCCTTACCCTGTCGGTGTAGTCCAAGATGTGATCTGCAGCTGAGGAAATGTGGAATTCCTAATTCAGAGCCTCCATCACTTGGATACCCAATGGCCTAGGTGGAGGCCCTCCTTGGTCCCCTTGTAGTCCCCACAGCCCAGCTGACTGTGAGAAAGGAATGGGAGGTGCAAGCAGAAGGCAGACCTCCAGCAAACTTACCGTTGGCCTCATCTCGGGATTTGGGGGACCGCTTGCCCCGCTTCTTGAGGAAATTGGAAGCATCTGATTCCTGCATGAAGATCTTCTGTTTCACATCTAAAACCCGAGAGAGGCCGGTCACAACCAACCCAGGCTTGCCAGGACCACCACAGTGGCTGGCCTCCCTGCCTTGCACCCCTGGGTGACCCTTGCACTCACCTTCCTGGACATCTTGTCTTGCCACCTGCTGGGTACCCACTGACGCACCAGTCCCCTCCTGCAGCACTGTGGGAGAGCACAGGGTGAGGGACACAGCACCTCAAAGGGAGCCCTCACCCAGAGCTGGGCTGGGAGAGTCCTTCCCCACCACTGTGACTTACCAGACCCCAGTGTGAGTCCCTGGAACCCTCACATCCCAACCCCAGAGCAGTCTCCCCAGGAAACCACTAAGTAAGCTGTTCTTTCTATGTTGTGTTACAATACACACACACACACATACACACACACTCACACACACACCAGGCACAGCCCTCTTAACAGTAAACACCCCCTCTTTCTACCTGGACCAGCTGAACAGCCTCACCTAACACCAGTCCTCTCCATACTCACTGGTCAGGAGCACAGCAGCTGAGAGACAGGAGGCCAGAAAGAGCTGTCTCCAGGCCATTTTTGGAACGGCTGAGGCTCTGTTTGGGAACCACAGGACAGAGAGGGTTCTACAGACCCTGAAGCCAGCCACCAGATTCCTCACGTCTGTGCCAGGCATGCCAGGAGGGAGGGAGGCAGGAGACCTGGATGCCCCTTGGGGGGGGGCATGGGAGGGGTCTCAGCTGCGGCTTCCATTGGCTGCTCCTCCTGGAGCACTGGAGATGTTTTTGGCGTCTGCAGACCTTTACAGAAGCAGAGCCTGTCGTTGTCCAGCCCCAGCTGAGACAGTTTTGGAGTGGCCTTTCCAGGATTCCACACCCAAGGAGCTGCTGTTGGAATGCCCAGCCCTTGAGTCCGCGATTCGAAAGACTCAAAGAGATCCTGGCATCGCTTCAGGGGAGGTGGGGACCCTCGTCCTGGAGGCTGAAGCCTGTTAGGGGAAGGGAGCGGGCCTCAGTGGGAGACTGACTGAGATATCAGGCAAGGAAGTACCAGAAAGCCTAGAAGACCCCCTCAGGTAACCCTCACATAGACACACAGGCTGTTACAACAGTAACCAGAGTGTATCCCCCAGCTGATGTTCACTGTCAAAACACAGACCTCTGTGGTGGGGTCCCAGTGCCTTTCAAGACTGAGGAAAAGAGGCAGTCTGCCTTTCACTTCAGAGGGGAAACAGTGCACAGTGTGTGAAGAGCCCACAGCTGAGCATGTGTCTCTAGAAGGAGACAAAGGCACAACTCATGTAGGAGAGGAAGTGAGTTCCCAGAAGTGGGAACACCAATGGGATCAGAGCTCTGTAGGGCCATCGGAGTGTAGTCCCTTTGAAGATATGTTCTTGACATTGTCATTTATTATGAACAATCCTCAACTCTTTGTTACTCGTTGAAGAATTGTACTTTGAACATTGCTTAGAGTTTTCTTAATGGCAGCCATCACTAGACCTAGAGCACAGCCCACACCTACCTGAATGCGTAGGGAGAGGAGGGGAACCCATGGGAGTCATGTCCCTCAATTGTCTCTTCAGTTAACTTCTTGGTCATACTTGGCATGGCAAAGCTAAATGAGGCCATTTTGAGGAAATGCAGGCCATTTAATAATAACAGAACCCAGGAACATGGAGAGTGGGAGATGGGCAGGACCGAGGTCACAGGAAGGAGTTTGGTTTCCATCTTTGTGAGGTAGCTTAGTGTGTAGACTATAAGCACAGACCCTGGCCAGGCGCCCTGGACTCAACTGAAGCTCTAGCCTTGGCCAGCTGCATGGCATTGGGCAAGTCACTTACCTCTCCATGCCTACTCCCTTCCTTTGTCATACAGACCGATGTAAGGATTGGCGGTAACACATCTGAAGTCAGAATGGTGCTTGATGCACATGAAGCATTGGATATGTTTTTACTATCATGACACAGTCATGAGCCATTGAATGATTTTGAGCAGACAAGTGACAGGAGGGTTTTTTTAGGAACACTATCATCCCAGTGATGTGGAGGGTGGGAGGGATTAAGCACTAGGACTTAGGGAAGGCTTTTGCATTAATCCAGGTGGGAGATGGTGTCAGCAAAAGGCAGGAGGAGCAGGAATGAAGAAGACAGAGCATTTCAAAAGACTGAAGAAAGAAACTGTAGGGCTCAACTGATTAGCTAGGGTCAGTGAGAAGCTGGGAAGTATGCATTCAGATGAGCCCCGTGTTTCTGGTTTGGGGAACTGGCTGATTGGATGGCAAGACCATTCAATGAGGTGGAGAACACAGGAGGAAGTTCGAAGGACATGCATTGGACAAATCAAGTATCTGACACTGCTGGGATCTTCTAATGGCAAATCCAGTGACCTTCTCATTTTCCCACAACAGTAATTTTGTGAATATGTTAAACCATCACCACAATCAACTGTAGGACACTTTCATCACCCCAAAAAGACATCCCATACCCATTAGCAGACATTCCCCAATTATTTCAACCCCCAAAGCCCTAGGCAACCACTAATCTACTTTCTGTCTCTGATATTCTTGTTCTGGGCATTCCATCTAATTGGAATCATACAATCTGTGATGTGATTGTGACTGTATTCAAGGTTCATTTCTGTTGTAGCCCACGTCAGTACTTCATTTCTCCCTGCTACAGAATAATATTCTGTTGTACACATATGCCATATTTTATTTATCCTTTCATCACTTAATGGGCATTTGGGTTGATTCTACCTTTTGACTATCATAAATAAGGTTGTTATGAACACTTTGTGCACAGTTTTGAGTGGACATGTTTTTATTTCTCTTGGGTAAATACCTAGGAGCAGATGTTAGGTCATATGGTACCTTTGTACTTTTGAGGAACTTTCACATTATATTTTCCAACTTCATTTACTCATCTTCCTTCTCAAGTGTTCTGAGATCTCTTTGAAGAGAAGTTTCTATCTTACTCTATGGAAATGATGCCCAGCACAGAATAGGTACTTCATAAATGTTTATTGAATTAGCCAGTGAAAATACTCTTGAGTGAGGGCATTAAAAGGGAACATTTATAAGCTTATTTCAGTGGGCTATTCATAAGAAGATACCCACACAGGGACGCAGAATTTCTAAGTTAACATATCACTGGGTCCAGGATTATTCTCAAGCAGCAGGAACAAATTTTGTGGAGCACTTATGGATTGCCTTAGAGGATGGCCTAGTTGGCTTTAACATTCTCCTTAACTTGACCAAAGTTTAGACAGTTTTCTTCATGATGATAGGCCCCTGACCTCCCTTTTATTAGAGTATTTACTTTAGAAAACTGCAACTGTAACTTCTTTCTCTGCTCCTTTGAAGTCTATGCAGATCTCTTCTCCTAGTCTCGTGCTGCTTTTTCAATCTAGGATTGTCTTTCTTAGGGACCTTGGGACTTTCTTTTCAAAACGAAAATATCAAACTAGATAGCACCCCTGTCTCCCAATCTCTGTGGGAGGAAAAACATCTGGCTTTGGTGGGCACCTTGCTCCAATTGTGAAGGGCAGTTCACAATTCCCCCCACCCCACCTCTTAAAATCCCTCCAGGTCCTTTCTTCAGTGAAATTGAGTTTAGCATCACTCCTCTGTTGCATACTCCTCTAAAAATAAATAAATGTGTCATATATATATATATATATATATATATATATATATATATATCCCCCTTCCCATTTGATAGGGAGAATTAAGGATTATACCAATAGAGGGACTCATGACCCTGGGAACTGGGGGATCCCCAGAACTCAACATCCTCAGGAGTCCCCATAACAAATATAGATGAGCATTTTTCCTGCTACCTCCTCAGGTCTCAGGAGTAGTGAGAATAAAACACCTTAGACAGAATGTGAGCAAGAGTGACAGTTTACGAAAACTGTTTCAGTGTTTTTGTTGTGCCTCCAGAGCTGACTGTGTTGACACAGTTGGGTGTGGAAAATGAGAGCTTCGTGAGTCAGGACATGTCTGAAACCTTCCTCGTTTCTTATCTTCTTGTAAAAGACATCATTTCTCTAAGTGCCTAGCCAGAGTGTTATGGAACTTCTTAGTATATGTGCTGCCGAAGCAAGCACTGTTATGGAACTTCTTTACAGCTTTTCCCCTCCCATATTACAGAATATTATTAGTCCCTATGAAAATGGTTTCTAGAGGTCTCTCTGAAGAATTAAGCCTGAGAGGAGATGTCTGTATTCAAAAAAAGGCATGGAACATTCTATAGCTGCATAGAGTACTGCTAGGAGAACACCCATGTCTGGGTTGATATCAGCAGGCAAGCACTCTGATGGCTATACTATTACTAAAATATTAAAATACTTTCCTGTTAGTAGATAAGTTGCCACTTTCCTGAGCCATCTTCCCAAAGCCCTCTACTGCCGCCAGGGCTCCGTGCTCTCCCCCAGAACCCATGCTTTCCACAATCCATTCTTGAAAGGGGTGATGTTTGGCCCAGCAGGGAGCCTGCAGAACGCTGCTCTGCTCCCACAGCCAGCCTTGATTCTGATTGATCAGTGCCTGTCCTGTGCCAGCTAAATGTTTCACCGATCACTCTGAACTCGGGGCTTTCTGATTACTCACTGTTTCTCTGAACTTGCCTTGTATTTTGTCCACCTCTTCTCTTTGTCACCTCTGTTCTGTTTTCTGTGTGATGTACTACCCCCAACCACTGTCAAAATTTCCATACCATGGGCGCCTGGGTGGCTCGGTTGGTTAAGCACCTAACTTTGGCTCAAGTTATGATCTCAGGGTCCTGGGATCGCCCCGTGTCCAGCTCCATGCTCAGCGGAGAGTCTGCTTCTCCCTCTCACTTTGCCCCTCCTCCTCCTCCTTCTTCTTTCTTTCTCAAATAAATAAAATCTTTAAGAACAAAAATCCCATACCTACTACAAAGCAGGGCATATGTTAGGGATATGTGTGAGAGATGGATATGTATCAACTGGAAATGTTTTCAAAGACTTGGCCACATGGTGTCGTAATGGTTGTTGACAAGAGGAAGCTGTAGCAGTGTAGGCAACCAGATGACCCTTTATGGGAAGAAGTCCAATGCTAAGGATTTATTGCTTTAGGACATGATAATAGCTTATCAAGTGCAGCTACTTTAGATCCAAAGACTTGACCTAGCTAGCAAGACTTGGGTATATCTTACTGAGGCCGGATTCCAGCACAAACCCCAGTCTCACCAGGCCATCACCCCATGACCAAATTCCCAAGATGCAGCCAAAGCAGATCCCCAACATAGAGCAGGGTAGAGACTAATTTTCTGGACTGTACCATAATCCTCATATGGAGAGACTCAAATATTTTCACCCTTGGATGGATGGAGGTGCATTCACTTTGCTCTGAAGGTCTAGAGATAGGGATCTCACATTTGACTATACATTCAGATCTCCCTGGTGCTGTAAAAATACATAGTGCCTGGACCTCAAACTTTGTGTGTGTGTGTGTGTGTGTGTGTGTAATCAGTAAGTGCTGATTCAAAATCCCCGAATTTATTTTTTGCCATTTGCCATTTTTTGAGGTATAATTGACAAACGGAAGTTGTCTGTATTTAACCTGTACAACTGTGTTGATGTATACATTGTGGAATAATCATCATAATCAAGCTAATTAACATCCATCATCCCAACTTCTAAGGTTCTTGTTCAGTTTATGTGAAGTCTGAGCACCAATATCTTTTATAAACATTTGAGATGGTTATAATGAACAGCTAAGGTTAGGAACAGCTGGTGCAAGTATATATATCTACTGATCATACATGTGTACATATGTACATGCATATATATACACACACATTCAGAGACTGATCCGAATTTTTTTTAAAGATTTTATTTGTTTGAGAGAGAGAGAGCAGGATCGGGGAGAAGGAAACGCAGACTCCCTGCTGAATGGGGAGCCCGATGGGGGGGCTCGATCTCAAGACCCCAAGATCAAGACCTGAGCTGAACTCAGATGCTCAACTGACTGAACCATCCAGGTGTTCCTCCAGTTTTTTATTAATGTGTGTGTGTGTGTGTGTGTGTGTGTGTGTGTGTGTTGAAAAAACTTGTAATGGGAGTGGTCTTGATTTTCTTCCTTTAGTTTTTTGGGGGTTCTTTTTTTCAAGTTTTGTACAGTGGTCATACAATCATTTCTAATCCCAAGGGAAAAAGCCAAAGTGCTATTTTTAAAATAACTTTGCTTTCTAGATCAAGTTCAGCTCTCTGAATGAGCCACTTCAACACCCATCTGATTTCTCCCCACTGAATTCCTCCCAGCCTGTGACCACTCCAGTGCACCCATCCCTTCATGGAGACTACAGATGCTTGCTCTCTGTTCCTTGTTGGTATCATGCCTCCCCCTAGCCACAGAGTGCCCAGAGGGCAGGGTCTGGCATGTCTTTGCAGGAATATAGGTATTATTGATAACCTGGGCCTGAGCTGGTGCCAGGAGTCCTTCAGTTCTCTGAACAAAGGCGTTCTCTCTCTGTCTCTGAAGAGGAAGCACAGAGCGGCTTTCTGGTCTCCGGATGGGCTATCTAGGAGAACGGAAGGGAAAGGATGCATTGGCATGGTCTGTGGAAGAACATACAAGTGAGGTCTGTGGGATAAGAAGTGTGGGCCAAGCTGGCTAGGGTCCCTGTCTGTCCAGGAATCTGGTGAATGTATGGCTTGTATTCTGAGCTCTCCTCAATTCTGGCAGCTTGGCACGTCTGAAGGCAGACCCGGGGAGGAGAGGAACTGAGCCATGTCAGGAAGTCTGGGCAGCGATGAGAGGAAAATAGGTACAGAGGGCCCTGTCTTGCCATCCTCGTGGGGATGGCTTTGAAGGCAAGCCTCTGTGGGGGCTCTACTAGGCTAAGTCCTGCATGGCAGGCCTGGGAAACCAAAGGGACTGGAAATGGAGGTAAGACCCCAGCCTTCTTCCTCCTAGTAGATGTCAAAGTGCATCTAACTTGGAAGAAGAAAGCATTATCTTTTGTGACTTCCCAGTTGTACCCCAGCACTGGGGAATATATTAGGCTGTAGCTTCCCTAAAGTTTGGACACACTAGCACTACAAAATGCTTGAAGATAAAAGGGTTACAGAGTCAAATAAATTTGGGGACCAGATTCACAAGGCAGAAGCATATTAAAGATTCTGACAAGTCCTGCAGCTGGAAAATCCCAGCATCCCTCCAAATTTAATTGACCATACCATCTTTATTCATGGAGCACCTATTTAAATATAGGGCCTGCTTTGGGAAGATCTGAATTGGTTACTTTATGGCAAGAGAGTCCATAGCTAGAGTGGTAACTCTTTGTCAGTAACTCAATTCCATTTCCAAGAAAAGGCATAAATTGGGGTACCTGGCTGGCTCAGTCAGTAGAGCATGTGACTCTTGATCTCAGGATTGTAAGTTCAAGCCTCATGTTGGGTGTAGAGATCACTTAAAAATAAAATATTGGGGTGCCTGGGTAGCTCAGTGGGTTAAGCCTCTGCCTTCGGCTCAGGTCATGATCTCAGGATCATGGATGGGATCGAGGGATCTAGCTCCACATTGGGCTCTCTGCTTAGCAGGGAGTCTGCTTCCCCCTCTCTCTCTCTGCCTGCTGCTTGTGATCTCGATCTCTGTCTCTCTCTGTCAAATAAATAAATAAAATCTTTAAAAAATAAAATAAAATCTTTTTTTAAAAAGAAGAAAAAGCATATTTTAATAAGTATTACATATTTGGGTCACTGCCCTGCCCTCAAATAATACACTGGCCAATTGACAGATAAATAACTAGAAACAGTTATTTTTGGTTTTTTTTTGTTTTTTGTTTTTTAATTACAACATAATAGGCTGTGAGCACCAGTCATTGATAGGGACAAAGAATTGTCTAGGAAAGAGAGTGGTCACTGTAAGCAGGAAAGCTTCTAGCAGAGTACCGGTATAGAGAAAGATGCAGGTTTTTGAAGGATGAACACAGAAGGCCTCAGGAGGGAGAACCAGGGGAAGCATTCTAAATTGGGGTTATTTGCTTTTTATAAAGCAAAAAATCCAACACAGGAAGGATAAATATAGATGTGGACACACGGAAGAAGGAAAATCGTGCCCCTCATATGTCCAACTTTGGACCAGATTAGAAAGATTAGGGTAATCTGTTCTGACCAGTGAGAATATCAGAAAAAATGGCATCTCATCCTATGACCTACTTAGATTCTGATTACCAGCCTTTTGAAACACAGCCCAACTCAGGGCATGGAGCTCAAAAATCATTTTCATTTGCATATAAACAAAGCCTTAAGCATATAATAAATCTGTCCTAGAAACAGCAGCCCTTGACATCTCATTACATGTACACCATCCTTCAGGCCATCATTTCTCCTGACATCTCTGGGAACTCAGAGCAAGTGACAAGCCATGGCCATTGCTGCCAGGGCAGGCTCCTGCCCCAGCCCTCTGCTGCCAGACAGTCCCCAAGGAAGTCTGGCTACCTGGCTACCCAACTGGCTGCCTAGCTCAGGAGCCTCGCTCTTAATTTGTTTTGATTTTTTTTTTTTCTGTTTTTGCTGAAGTAAAGCAAGGGAAGTGGTTACTCTAAGATCTTACAGAGTCTTAACAGCATGAATTGTCAATAATGATAAAATTGTTAAAATTGGAAAAGAAAACAAAGTCCCTAGGCCCCAGATCCTTGCCACTTTCATGTCTTGGAACAGCTGATTCTAGGAAGGGCAACTAGAGATGGACAGATAGAGAAGCAGCTGCTGGAAGCCTGGGCAGAAAGGAGGCCAGTCCTTGAGCTCTCATCCTTATAGAAATAACTGGGGAGCGAGAGAAGCAGAGACTGGCTGTCATGTGGCACAAAGAGGATGGGGACAGAGTGTTCCAAGTATATGAATAACTGTTCAGGAAAAAGATGAGAGGGGCGCCTGGGTTGCTCAGTGGGTTAAGCCTCTGCCTTCAGCTCAGGTCATGATCTCAGGGTCCTGGGATCAAGCCCCACATCAGGCTCTCTGTGCAGAGGGGAGCCCACTTCCCCCTCTCTCTCTGCCTGCCTCTCTGCCTACTTGTGATCTCTCTCTCTGTCAAATAAATAAATAAAATCTTAAAAAAAAAAGATGAGAGCGAGCTTATGTGTGATCGCACAGGGGGTCTGTCTGGCCTCCAGGCCAGAATCACTACATTTGATTCTCAGGACAACGGTGGGGGATTATCAGCATTTCAGAGATAAGATCGCTGAGGACCCCCTTTTCCTCACTGGGGTCCTACACAAATTTTAAGAACAAGACAGAGCAGTAGGTGAAGGTTGAAATGTCGCCTTTACGGCTCAAAATCGAGAGTGTAAAGAGCCAGCAATGTAGACCAGTTCCGGTTGTTCCACATTTTCACCAACATCTGGTAGTGGTACTATTTTTAATTTAGCTGGTTGAGTGAGTGTTAATAAAACTATATCACATTATGGTTTCGGTTTGTATTTCCCAGATGACTAAGGATGTTGAGCACTTTCTCATGTTCTTATTGGCTATTTGTATGTATTCCTTTGTAGAGTTTCTGTTTAAGTCTTCTGCTCATTGTTTTTTTATTGGTCTGTGTTATATTAAAGATTGTTTATGTTCTCCATACAATATTTTGTCAGTTACAAATTGTTAAATACTTCATTCAAGGTTTCTCTATATTTTTATATGAGTGTTATATAATCCACCTTGAGCTGATTTCTGTGTATGGTATGAGATCGGAATCAAAATTCTGTTTCTTCTCCTTACAGATATCCAATTGTTCCAGCACCATTTGACAAAATTTTTTCCTTTCTCCATAGAATTGCTTTGCTGCATCTGTCAAAAATCACCTGTCTCTGTGTGATTATTGTGTTCCTTTGATCGGTTTGTCTCCCCTTAAGTCAATAACAATTGTCTTGATTTCTATGACTTTTTTAGGTCTTAACAGTGCATGGCATAAGACCTCCAACTGTTGTTTCTTCTTTTGTTATTCTGCATGCTTCTCTACTTCCATATACATTTTAGAAGCACTTTAGGGAGATTGATTTGGGGAAAATTGCAATCTTAACAGTATTGGGTCTTCCAATCAGGGGCATAATATTCCTTTCCATTTATTTTGATCCTCTAATGCCTTGCAACAATGTTTCATACTGTTCTGTAGAGAGGCTCTGCACAACTTTTGTTGAATTTATCCCTAAGTATTTTATGGGTTTTTTTAAATAGAATTTAGATTTTTTATTTTCTGTTTACCGCTAATATGTACAAATGCTATATATTTTTGTGTTGACCTTTTATACTGCAATCTTGTTCAATTTCCTTTTTATAGTAGGCTTTTATAGATACTTAAGGATTTTCTATGTACGCAGCCATGTTGTTTGTGAATGAGTTTTCCTTCTCTCTTTCTAATCTGGATGCTTTATGTTCCCTTAGCACAGCAACTGAAGTCTATGGTAAGAGGTTGCTTAGAAGTGGAAGAGTACCATTTCGGGGAAAGTGTAGTGTCTCCTCACTAAGTGTGGTGTCAGCAGTTGGTTTTCTGCAGGTGTCTTTTATCAGAATGAGATCATTTCCTTCTACTTCTAGCCTGTTCACTGGCTTGGCTTTTCATTACTGTAACTGGCTTTTTTGTCAAATGTTTTTACTGCCTCTACTGAGATAATCCTATGATTTTTTTTTCTTTTATGATATGATAATATGATAGATTACCTTGATTGACTTTCAAATGTGAAGCCCACACCTTATATTCCTGTAGTAAACCCTACTTAGTGATACTAGATTATCCTGATTATTTTCTGCTGAATTGTACCTCTCCTATTTTATTTAGAGTTTTGAGGTCTGTGTTCCTGGCAACCGGTCTGTAGTTACTTTGGAATATCTTTTACTGGTTTTGGTGTGAAGGTAATGCTGGCCTCCTAGAATGAGTTTGGGAGTATTCTCTCCTCCTCTTCTTTCTCAGAGACTGTGTGTAAGATCTCACATCATCTCTTCTGCAAATGTTTGATAAAATTCACTAGTGAAGATATCAGAACTAACAGTTTTCTCTGAGCCTGGAGTTTTTTTTTTTTTTAAAGATTTTATTTATTTATTTGACAGAGAGAAATCACAAGTAGATGGAGAGGCAGGCAGAGAGAGAGAGAGGGAAGCAGGCTCCCTGCTGAGCAGAGAGCCCGATGCGGGACTCGATCCCAGGACCCTGAGATAATGACCTGAGCCGAAGGCAGCGGCTTAACCCACTGAGCCACCCAGGCGCCCCTGAGCCTGGAGTTTTATGGGAAGTTTTAAACTACAGCCTCATTTTCTTTAAGATAGATATATGGATATATGGCTATTCAGATCTTCTATTTGATGCCAGCTGCCAGATTTATTGGCAGAAAGCTGCACCTAATATCCTGTTCTTAATCTATTCCTGTTTCTGTGCTGTGTATTGATGACCCTCTTTCATTTTTGAAATCGGAAACTCACATTTTCTTTTTATTGATTTTATTAATCTTTTCAAAGAACCAACTTTGGTTTTCATTGACCCCCCCCCACTGCTTGTCCATTTTCTATTTAATTGACTTACACTCTTTATTACTTCTTTTGTTTTATTGTTTTTTAGCTTCTTAAGAGGGAAGTTTAACTCTAATAAGCTTATTTCTTTTCTTCTTTCTTCTTTTCTAATATAAGCATTTAAAGTCATAGAGTACTCTGTCAGTACCCCTCTAGTTACATATCACAAATTTTGATATGTTGTGTTTTGTCATTTGTTTCTAAATGTTTTCTGAACTCCCCTGTGATTCCTTTGACCCATGTGTTATTTAGAAGTATGTTGTTAATTTCCAGATAGGGATTTTCCAGATAACTCTTGCAATAAAATGTATGGTCAGAAAATCAATTTTACATGATTTCAGTCCTTTGAAATTTATGGAGAGTTGTTTTATGGCCAGCACTTAGTGTATGTCGATAAAAATTTGGCTTCACTTTGATTTCTGCAGTTGTTGACTGTCGTGTTTTTTCAACATCAAGGTCTAAAAAAAAACTTTTGAGGAACGTCTGGCTGGCCCAGTCACTTGTACATGACCCTTGATCTCAGGGCTATGAGCTGGAGCCATGTGTTGACGTAGAGCCTACTTTAAAAAATTTTGTTTTTTAAAAACTGGGATTCTTCTCACACCTTTTAAGGTGGTAGCTACAGTTTGCTTATACATTTAAATAATTACAAGTGACTTTAGGCATATTATAGGCATTCACATTTTTAAGTAGAGTTACCATATTGCTCTTTTAAATATATGGAAGGGAATCCAAATACAGTAGTGATTTCACAGCCACCATCACCCATTTTCTTCAAAAAAAAAAAAAATGCATGACCATGTTCTTCTTTAACACTTGGAAATTCGGTATACTTCCCTCTTCCTCCTTGAACCCTTATTTGCAATCTGTTGGGCTGATATGGCAAGTAGCAAGACCCTAGAGCCTTTCCATTCCACTTCTTCACAAAGTATTTTCCTAATGCTGTGTATCTTTAAGCTTGTAAGTAATTTATTTATCACCATATCACACTTCTCTATCAGTGTTTTGTGTTTTTTGGTGTTTGGGGTTTTTTTCTGAAGCCATAATCACTGGTGTTAGAATTTTTCTTCTGGATTGAGTTGTCATTATAGTTAATATTAGTGCATAACTGATCAAACAACATAATTACTACTTACTAAATTAGAAACAACAGTTGATGACTTGTAGGTGTTTCATTAAATACTTCTTTGTGAAATGAGTGTCATTGTTTGCAAATTAGATTATATATGTGTGGATGATTATTCTTTTTAGGTTGGGACAAGATTCAGCAACAGTATTTTTCCTCTTTTTTCATTTTTATTGATAGAAGAACTGATGGAACTGATGAACTGATGAAACTGTATTTTTCTTGTAAATACATAGATGAGACAAGGATTTTTAGTACAGTAGCTGTCACCCAATTCTTTTAAAGTCTTCTGAGTTATAAGCCAAAAATCTCTAGTGATCTATCATGAAATATTATTTATAAAGACCTACCAGTTGACAGGTCTATTAGGCCTTCTTTCAATTTTGATGAAAACACAGAATTGGAAACCACTGGAGTTGGAAAAGGATTTGTTACCTGTCATTAAATTCATTTGTTCTCCCAGTTTCTGGAAAATAGAATAAGGATTTTATCAAGACTTCTAAAATTATTTATTATTAAATTATTATTTGCTTATAAAATATTTTTAAAGATTTTATTTATTTATTTATTTGACAGACAGAGATCACAAGTAGGCAGAGAGGCAGGCAGAGAGAGAGAGAGAGGAGGAAGCAGGCTCCCTGCTGAGCAGATCTCTGCTCAGCAGGGAGCCCGATGCGGGACTCGATCCCAGGACCCTGAGATCATGACCTGAAGCGGAAGGCAGAGGCTTCAACCCACTGAGCCACCCAGGCGCCCCGCTAATAAAATATTTCAACAAAAATTTCATCACAAGCATAACTCCCGTTAATTTTATAAAACACTGGGAGCTGTGTATTTTGTCCATTGCTTCAGAGGACATCCCACCAAACCAGAGCAAAGAATATTGTGTTGCTCCATTATAAAATCAAACCAGCCCCCTGCAGTCTTGCTGTCATCAAAAGTCTGACTTTTTTTTTTTTTTTGATTAAATAAATTTGCGAATATACCTACTAGGACAGCCATCTTCTGAGTTCTGCTTCTAAGATAAGTAGATAAGGCATGGAGCCTTACCTTGGGTTTGCCTCTGTGATGAAATCAATCCCCTTGCCTGCGGTTTTTCCCTCTGACATTCTTTTGACTTTATTCTCACCAGAAGTTCCTCAGAGCAGATAATTCTGAAGGGTTTTACTCCCTGGAGCAATAAATCTCAATAAGGTTCAGAAAGATTTTGGAAGGTCTTTTGTTAGATGTAGAAAGGAGAACCCACACCTCTATCCAGGCACATTCTAGGACAGAACAGACTTGGGAAGAGAATGTATGGCAATTGGGGACCTAGGTCTTGATATTCTTAAAATGGTCTGTGGCCTACACACCAAGCAAGATCCCAGGCACCCTGTTCTGAAATTCTCTGGCCTAAGAAGCCTAAGGGAGATGCAGATTTACAGATGAGGGGCAGGAAAAAGAACGAGTGCGAGAGGCAGCAAAGGAACTGTCAGTGGGTTAAAAGATTTCAAAGAGGAAGGTGAGTTCATGGCAGAAGGAACCACATGCGTCTCGTCAACATGGGGCCCCACTCTCCGAGGGATCTCGACAAGTTTGGAAAGTGCTTTTTTTGGAGAGGCCCAGAGCAGCTGTGCTGAGGTCTCTTGGGTGAATTTGGCACAGGAAAGTGTGAGTGCCCTAAGGTACCAGGGGTCACCCAGCTCCTCCTCGCTCATCATCGGCCATCAGACTTCCAATTCTTCCATGTCTTAAATACCATCTGGGGCGCCCGGATGGCTCAGTGGGTTGGGCCTCTGCCCTCAGCTCAGGTCATGATCCCAGGGTTCTGGGATTGAGCCCCGCATCCAGCTCTCTGCTCAGTGGGGAACCTGCTTCCTCCTCTCTCTCTCTGCCTGCCTTTCTGCCTGCTAGTGATCTCTGTCTGCCAAATAAATAAATAATAAATGAAATCTTTAAATACCATCCACTCTAGTCCCCTTTTCCCTGAATACATTTGCCCTGATAGAGGCTATCATTTCACACCTCTAAAACTGATTTTCCTGCCTCCACTCTCATTTCTCTCTCTTATCCTGCAAACTACTGTCCCAGTCACTTTTCTGCATTGCAAATTTGATTGCATCACACCACCACCCTCACCTCTCCACCTCTGCCAACAGAGCCAAGATTTTGTCCAGTCCTCTGTCAGTCATGGGCTTCCAGGACCCCTGGACTCCATCTCCTTGCTAATCATTCATTTGGGAAAGGATATATGAACTTGAGGAGTGAAAGGAAGTTCACTGGAATGGTGAAGATTCTGGAACAGGATCTTAGTTTTTAAAAAGAGACACAAAGAGAAGCTCTTGGCTGGCTCAGTCAGAAGAGCATACAACTCTTAATCTTGGAGTTGTGAGTTTAAGCCCCACATTGTACAGTGTAGAGATTATGTAAGTAAAAAAGAGAGAGAGAGAGACACACACACACACACAAACACACACACACACACACACACACACATGGAGACACAAAAAAGAGAGGTAATTCTTTTCTGCCTCTGGATGCTTTGTGAGGATGCAGTGCCTGAGGCCACTGCAGCCATTTTGTGATCATGAGCAGCATGATGAGGCCAGAATAGGAAACAGGTGAAAATAACCTGGACCTTGATGACACTGAGCATATCGTGCCCTTACTCTGGGCTTCCAGTTATATGAGTTAATCCGTTTTGTTACTGGTTGCCTCCAGAATCAACTTTTCTTGTTCCTTGCCACCAAAAGCACCCTTTGTGACTCACCACTGAACACTGAGTAAATTCCAGGTTCCTTTGCAAACCAAAAAAGTATTTTCATCATCTGCCCTGTTTTACCTCCCAGTCCCCCCGCCCCCACCCTGTCTTCCCCTCTTTGCTCTGGCATATCACACCCTGGCCGTGCCATGCGGATTCTCCCATTTTTCACAACCTCTCTGGTGAGCAACTTCTCCTTCCCCACCTGGCAAAATCTTTTTAACTTTTCAAGATTATTCTCAAGCACTCCTGTCTCACCAACACCTGTCTTTCCTGACCTCTCCAGGTTAAAGACACTTTCTCTTCCTTGTGGCCTCACTTCCCCCTGCCCTTCGCCGTCCTTTTTCCTTATCCTTACCTCAGTTTCAGGACCAGCCTCACCCCAACTATTTCGATTTTTACACTGTTCCCCCTTGCCCGCCCCCCACCGCCATCCCCCTTCTCCAGTAGACTCTGAATTCCCTGAGAGCAAAGATCACCTCTTCCTCAGTTCTGTTGCTCCCAGGGGTCATGACAGTGCCCAACAGGGCATGGTCATCAGGTACATACTTGCTGCAGGGGATTTATGTGGAGACCTTGGCAGAAAGCCGAAGAAGCAGCAACAGCGTTCAGACAAACCTGAGGGAAGGAGGCCTGAACGCCAGGATGTGGCTTAAGCATGCAGGTAACACAGGCGCCCGTGCTGGTGGGCATCTGGGTTTCTGTGTTGGAGTAGCATGAAAAGGTGTCTGTGTGGACAGTACCAGAGTCAACAAGTGGGTGAATGCGGGCTTGTGTGAGGGAAGTCTTCTGTGTACGGGCATGTGAAAGGGAGTTTGTTCGTGTGACTGGGAGAGACTGTGAGACTGTTTGGAGTGCAGTTCTGAACGCTGAGTCAGAAGTGTGGCAGGAACATATGTAAATTTTTCACATCACTCAAAAGTGTGGTCAGCCTAAGGTCTTCTAAAGCTGTCTTTGCCACGTTGTAAGTCCTAGTGTCCAATTCTCTAACTATTGCATTTCCACACACCCTGCCTAAATTTCCCACATCCCTTCCAAGTTACCTGAATTTAATGAGGCAAAGTGTCTTAATAAAAGCAGATCATCACCTGTTTTAATATATATAATACATATAGGACTCTAGTGTATAAAGAAAATAATGAGGAATGAATGGAGACAATCTGAGGGTCTACCAAGCCCTGGATGATGCAGGTGTTTTTGCTTTTGTGGTTTTTGTTCTGAGGAAGATTTCTGGTCCCATCAGAGCAAAGAGGCACCAACAAATAATAGGGGCCTATGGGTCACCCTAACTGAAGCTGGCCTGGGGCATCCCTCTTCCCTGCCCAGTTCTAACAACATCCAAGTCACGGTTGTTACTGACTTAAGGGTGGTTTTCTTTGTTTTTAGTAGTAATATGGACCTCATTTTTTAAAAAGATTTTATTTATTTATTTGACACAGAGAGAGAGAGATCACAAGTAGGCAGAGAGGCAGGCAGAGAGAGGGTGGGGAAGCAGGATCCCTGCAGAGCAGAGAGCCCAATGTGGGGCTCGATCCCAGGACCCTGAGATCATGACCTGACCTGAAGGCAGAGGCTTAACCCATTGCGCCACCCAGGCACCCCTGGACCTCATTTTTTAAGATCTTCTTTGCTAAAGTGAAGTCTGAGTAGTCTTAACAAACAACAAGAACAGAAAAAAATGTAACCAATGCTCTTACTTCATTCCCTAACTACCCACCCCATGAAGCTCCATCTTGTAAATGAAGAAACTGAAGTCTAAGATGTGGAGGGACAAGCACAGCGAGTAAGTAACGGAGCCGGGATAGCACCTCTGGCCTGTCTGAGGAGGATTCCTAAGGGAACCTCCAAGGAAAGCTGAGGACTGTTCTGGTTTTGTTGTGGCTTCTCTGGCGCTGTCGTTGGTCTGGGACACGGCCAGGAAATGCAGGTTTTAGACCATGAGGAGAGACTCCAAGGCACCTGGTGAGGAGAAAACTGTTTCTTCAGAGGGTGAGCCACCCCTGCAGGACTGAATCACAAAGCTCCCGGAATCTGTGCTGGACTGTGTGCAGAATGGACTGGATTGCCTCTGCTCGGGCCGGACTGGCACCACATGGCCCTGAAGGCCGGAGCACCCATCTGTGGTTGGACTTCATGGGTGGCCCCTTTTGAAATCTTCCCAAGTGGGGAGAAGCCTTTGCCATCAGATTATTAGGGTGGGGTATTTACTCCTTTCTAGTATCTTAGGAAACTTGAGTGTGTTTTCTTTTTTTCTGCATTAAATTTGAGTGTGTTTTCTTTCTTTTTTTTTTTTTTTTTGGTATTAAATGTTTTTATTTTGTTTTTTTTTTTTTTAAATTTTATTTATTTATTTGACAGAGAGAGATCACAAGTAGGCAGAGAGAGAGGAAGGGAAGCAGGCCCCCCGCTGAGCAGAGAGCCCGATGTGGGACTCGATCCCAGGACCCTGAGATCATGACCTGAGCCAAAGGCAGCGGCTTAACCCACTGAGCCACCCAGGCGCCCCTTTATTTTGCTTTTTAAGATTTTGGTAAAGTATACACATAACGGAGGAGTTACCATTACATTACCATTAAGATTGTGAGCGCCTCAACCATTAGACTTAGCCCTTTCTACACCCATCACCCCATTCATGTTGGCCTCTCTCCAGTTTCCCAAACTGAAACTCTGCCCCTATGAAACACTAACGCCCCATCCTCTCTGCCTCCAGCCCCTGGCCATTCTGCTGTCTCTATGAATGTGACTGCTCTAGCTACCTCATAGAGTTGGATCATGCAGTGTTTTTCCTTGTGAATGGCATTTTTTCATTGGCAGAACGTCCTCATGGTGCATCCATGCAGTCACATGAGTCAGAATTTCCTCCCCCTTTAAGGCTGAATAATATTCCACTCCGTGTGTACCCATCGCGTTTGTCCATTCATCTCTTGATGTACAGTTGCTTCTGCCTTTTGGCTACTCTAAGTAATGCTGCTGTGACACAGGTATACAGACATCTCTTAGAGACTTTGTTTTCAATTCTTTTAGATGTCCACCCAGAAATGGAGCTGCTAGACCGGATCGGTGCTTTTTTTTTTTTTTTAAGATATTATTATTGATTTGAACATGAGAGAGAGAACAGAAATGCAAGCATGAGTGGAGGGAGGGGCAGAGGCAGAGGGAGAAGCAGGCTCCCCGCTGACCAGGGAGTGTGTTGTGGGACTTGATCCCAGGACCCCAGGATCATGACCTTAGCTGAGGGCAGAAACTTAACTGACTGAGCTACCCAGGCACCCTGAGTGCGTAATTTTTTTTTTAAGATTCTTTTTTTAAAGATTTTATTTACTTGAGAGAGATAATAAGTAGGCAGGGAGGCAGGCAGAGAGAGGGGGGAAAACAAACTCCCCGCTGAGCAGAGAGGCCAATGCGTAGCTCGATCCCAGGACTCCAAGATCATGACATGGGCCAAAGACAGAGGCTTAACCCACTGAGACTCCCAGGCACCCCCCATTATTTTTTAATGCAAGTTTCTTTCTTTCTTTCCTTTTTTTTATTTTTAAAAGTTAGTTTGTTTTTAGTAGTCTCTAAACCCAATGTAGGGTTCAAAATCCCAACCCCAATGAATGCTCTTCCGACTGAGCAAGCCAGGTACACCTGGATCAGTGCATTTTTAATAGAGATGTGTTTCCTAGCAAACAGACTGTCCTGGCCACAGCTACATCGCCTGGTCAGCTTTTTTCCCTGTCTTTGCTTCACCTAACCCATACCTCTTGTTCCTCAACCTTCATCCCCCACACCCTGACACGCTTCATTGGGACTACTAGCTACTGCTAACATTATTTAAGGGAGAAGCTGATAATGCTAAGAAATCATTGGATCAGGGCAGGGCACCTGATCTAAAATGTGTCAGTGAGCTTCTTTTCTAGGAATCTGGAATTTATTTTATCTTATTTTAGTTTATGTTCTTTTTAGTTTATTTTACTTTATTTTCATTCCAGTAGAATTAATATATAGTGTATTAGTTTCAGGTGCACAATATAGTGATTCAGCTATTCTGTACATCACTGGTGATGATCACAACAAGCACATTACTCAATCCCCTTCACCTATTTTACCCACCCCACCCCACCCCCCAGCAAGCAGCAGTTTGTTTTCTATAGTTAAGAATCTGTTTCTTGGTTTGTCTCTCTTTCTTTTCCTTTGAGCATTTGTTTCATTTCTTAAATTCCACATTTGAGTGAGAACATAGGGTATTTGTCTTTCCCTGACTTATTTTGCTTCACATTATACTCTCTAGCTCCACGCATGTCATTGCAAATGGCAAGATTTCATTCTTTTTTATGATTGGTTAATATTCCATTGTGTATATACATCGCCTCTTCTTTATCCCTTAATCAATTGATGGACACTTAGGCTCTTTCCATCATTTGGCTGCTATAAATAATGCTGCTATAAACAGGGGTACAGTAACCCTTTTGAATTCGTGTTTTTGTATTTGGGGGTAAATGCCCCAGTAGTGTGATTGCTGGATCTTAGGGTAGTTCTATTTTTAAATTTTTGAGAAACTTCCATACTGTTTTCCAGAGTGGCTGTACCAGTTTTCATTCTCGCCCATACTTGTTTTTCCATGCATTTTTTAAATTTTAGCCATTCTGAAAGGTGTGAGGTGATGTCTCATTGTAGTTTTGATTTGCAGATCCCTGAAGATAAGTGTGTCGGGCATCTTTTTTTTTTTTTTTGAGATTTTATTTTTATTTATTTGACAGAGATCACAAGTAGGCAGAGAAGCAGGCGGGGGTAGGGGGGAACAGGCTCCCTGCTGAACAGAGAGCCTAATGTGGGGCTCGATCCTAGGACCCTGGGATCATGAGCCACCCAGGCACCCCGTCGAGCATCTTTTCAATCGTCTTCTTGGCCATCTGTATGTCTTTGGAGAGATGTCTGTTCATTTCTTCTGTCCATTTTTTTTAGTTGGATCATTTGTTTTGGGGTGTTGAGTTGCAGAAGTTGTTCATATATTTAGGATACTAAGCCTTCATCAGATATGTCATTTGCAGATACATTCTCCCATACCATATGTTGCCTTTTAGTTTTGTTGTGTTTCCTTTACAATGCAGGAGCTTTTTATTTTGATGTAGTCACAATACTTTATTTTTGCTTTTATTTCCCTTGCCTCAGGAGACATATGTAGAAAAATGTTGCTATGGCTGATGTCAGAGAAGTTACTGCCTGTGCACTCTGTTAGGATTTTAATGGTTTTCTGTCTCACATTTAGGTCTTTAATCCATTTCAAATTTAATTTTATAAATGTGAGAAAGTGGTTCCAGTTTTATTCTTTTGCATATAGCTGCTCAGTTTTCACAGCACCATTTGTTGAAGAAAATTTTTCCCATTAGATATTCTTTGTGCCTTATCCAAAATTAATTGACCATATAATTATGGCTTTATTTCTGGGGGTTTTATTCTGTTCCATTGATCTCTGTCTTTTTTGTGCCAGTACTATACTGTTTTGACTACAGCTTTGTAATATAACTTGAAGTCTGGAATTGTGATACCTCCAGTTTTGTTTTTCTTTTTCAAAATTGTTTTGGCTACTTGAGGCCTTTGGTGATTCCATATAAATTTTAGGATGGTTTAAATTTGGTGAAAAATGCTGCTGTTAGCATGTCCTAATCATCTTTACATGATTCCCTGATAGGGATTGCAAGGAATCTGAAATTTAAACAGAGATTTTCAGTGTCTGACTACTCTGTTGGACAGGAGAGACATAAACTCAGCACTGTGGGGAAAGCCCATTTCTAGCATCAGCTGGGACCCAGGAGAAGCTGGTTTGTGGGGAGAGAGGTTGAAGCAGCTGTGGGAGAAGGGGAGACTTGGATTCCCTGAAGCACTATGTCCCTGTGGTCTAACTCTCTCCATGTCATGGAGTGACCCGGGATCCTCATCATAAAGGTCCCCTTGTGCTCAAACTGGTTCTGCAACCAAGGTTTGAACTTGCCCAACTCAAACAGATTCAGACTTAATGACTTGCTTCTGTATTAGTATCTGCTATTTTCTGTAGGACAAAACAAATCCTCAAACCCCCTTGCTTATTAGCCTAGTGAAATAAAACACATGCAAATGACTCTTGGTGGTAAATAGAGTCATTTGCATGAACTTTTAAGAATTAATTTTTAACTACTGTAATATATGAACACATTCTCTTTATAGAAATTAAATTATTATAGATGTTTATATAGAACGGTTTATATATAACAGGAAAGTACCATTAGGGGTTTTTAATTCTCCTTTCTTGGTTAACAATCAGTAAATTGCAGACACATGTATGAGCCCAGAGACAAACCCCCTCCACCACCCTTTGAGCTGAGGGCTCTCATAGCCCAGAGGGGAGTTCCTTGAAGTCAGAAAGCATGCCTAATCATCTGTACATGATTGACGTCTAGTGTATGCCTGCATACAGAGTGTTGATAACTGAATGAATGAATGAAATCAGGAGATTGGACTACATTATCCTTAAGACCTTCTCTGTTATGTCTTATATATTCTGACTCTATAAACTATTCATTCCCCACTATTTATCAATGGATTGCTTGACACAGTTTCTGTGCATTCAATAGAATCCTTTACAATACCAACTACCATGAACATGATCAATATCTATATTAAAGATTACTCTTACTGTTTGCCAGTGTTGCATTTCAAGAAATACAAGTTAAATTGTGGAATAGCTGAAATTTTGGAAAAATTTGAGGTTCTTAACATTATATGGAGTAAAATCATTCACTAAAAGTATATAAATGGTCATTTAATGCATTATTCCAATGACAAAGTGGCAAGGACTCTGCAGCCCAGTTGTTGAGGTTCCAATTCTGGCCCCACCACTTGCTAACTGTGTGACTTTAGGCATGTTACTTAACCTTTCTGTGCTGAGTTGTCTCATTTGTAAAATAGGGATAATGATTGTGCTTTGACTGTAAAATTGTTGCAAAAATTAAAAGCATCAATATGGGAAACTTAGGTGGCTCAGTCAGTTAAGTGCCCAAATCTTGCCCGGTCAGGTTATGATCTCAAGGTCATGAAATCAAGCCCTGCATCAGGCTCTGCACTGGGCATGGAGCCTGTTTAAGATTCTCTCTCTCCTTCCTCTGCCCCTCCTTCTGTTCTCTCTCATAAATAAATAAATAAAGTTTTAAATAAATATATATTTTAATATATATATATATATATTTTTAAGCACCAATACAAGTTCAGGGCTTACAACAGTGCTCGGTGCATAGTAAGGCATAATATAGGTGTTAGCTGCTGCTGCTTTTAGTTAAAGCAGAAGTTGAAATTATTCAAACATAATCAACTGCCAAGGCACCCCATACATGGTACAGACTGGCCACAGAGGAACCTCAGAGGTTAACTTCCTTAGAAGTGCTTAGAAGGCCAGAAATACAACCCAAAAGCACAGGGTATCCTTACCCTGATAGAAGGGGAAGACTCAGCAGTTAAATTGCTAAACTGCCTCCTCACTCTTCCTCCCACAGCAGTGACTCCAGGAAGCCTCTGTGTAAATGCCCTAGGATAAAGGAACAGGCTCTTTGTTGTGACACACTGGCCATTTGCCATGCACTCCCTGCCCTTTCCTGCCTGAGGTCCTTGCCTACCTAAGGGCTGGGACATCCACACATGCCTGGGGGGCTCAGTTGGCTAAGCTTCTGCCTTTGGCTCAGGTCATGATTCCAAGGTCCTGGTATCAAGTCCTCCTCGTGGGGCTCCCTGCTCAGTGGAGAGCCTGGTTCTCCCTCCTCCCTCTGCCTGCTGTTCCCTCTGCTTGTGATCTCTCTGTCAAATAAATAAATAAAATCTTTAACAAGAGTTGGGACATCCACTTCTGCCTCCAGCCCTGATGTTTAAGGAATTGAGACTAAGATAGACATTTCCCATTGCATATCCTCCAAGCTTCACCCAGGAAAATAAAACACAGCCCATGGTTTTCTTTGGAACTGTGAGTAAAGAGCATCTGTATAGGGACGCCTGGGTGTCTCAGTCGGTTAAGAGTCCACCTTTCTCTCAGGTCATGATCCTAGGGTTGGGGAACAAGTCCTGCATCTGGCTCCCTGCTCAGCTGGGAGTCTGCTTCTCCATCTGCCTGCTGCTCCTCTGCTTGTGCTCTGTGTCTCTCTCTTTGACAAATAAATAAATAAAATCTTTAAAAGAAAATAAAACAGAAAACATTGCTTTCCTTACCTTATGTGGTGCTCTCTGATTTCTTCTCTGTTTTTTATTTTTTCATTCTATTTTATTTTAAAGATTTTTTTTTTTTTGGACAGAGATCACAAGCAGGCAGAGAGGCAGGCAGAGAGAAAAGCAGGGGAAACAGGCTCTCTGCTCAGCAGAGAGCCTGATGTGGGGCTCAATCCCAGGACCCTGAGATCATGACCTGAGCAGAAGGCAGAGGCTTTAACCCACTGAGCCACCCAGGAACCCCTCATTCTATTTTATTTCATAATTTTATTTAAAAATAGAAGTTATGGGGCACCTGGATGGTGCAGTCGGTTGAGCGTCTCACTGTTGATTTCAGCTGAGGTCACAGTTTCAGGATTGTGAGATCCAGCCGGCGTTGGACTCTGCACTGGGAAAGGAACTTGCTTGATTCTCGTTCCTTGTCCCTCCCCTCCCTATGCTTTCTTTCTCAAAGGAAAGAAAAACAAAAAAACCAGGGGTGTGACCTACTGAAGTATTGGCACTGACCCCATAATGATTCATCACCCCAGCCCTAAGAATGCTGCACCAGGCCAGAGCTCCCAGGGTCCATGGTGTGCTTCCCAGATGATCAAGGATGAGCCTGTATCACTCGAGGACTGAGAGAGGCACCTAGGACAAGCCTGAGAGAGCAAGCAGAGACACAGCCCTTCCCTTCATCAAGTTCACAGCGGGTTTTACTATTCCCCAGCAGGCAGATTATGAAACCCAGATGGTGTGGCTGTTGTAGCAGATGAAAACATTTTGTCCATCTTCTTTCTTTTTGCTACCTGATCTTGCTTTGAGGCAATCCCACCCCACCATGAAGTATGGTCTTAGGGCAGGTGGCAAACAGAACCAGGAAGGCCCCTCCTCTGTTTCTACCTCTGTGGCAGCCAGGCATGGCATGTGGCTCACACTCTGTGCCCAGGGCTTGGACTCCAAAGCTCGGGCCCAGAGAACGGGGCAGTGGACGTGGGTGAGGCGGGACGTCCATCACCATCGCCCCTGTGCTGTGCTCCTGTCCATGGCACACCTCGACACATAGCATTTCCCTAAGTCCTGGAGAGCCTGCTAACACGGTCTGATTTCTGTTTCCCATTCTTAGGGTCAGCTTCTGTCCTTTGCAACCAAGATTGCTGGTGGATACAAATATGCATATTTAAGCAGTGTCCTTGGGTGCTATGTATCACCCACCCCATCTTAGAGCATCCTCCTTCTGGGATAAATTTACACCAGAGGACTTAGGATAAGTCTTCAAAGGCTGTCCCAAAGTTAATCTACATTAATAATTGGCCACATCAAGAAAGAAAAAACAAACAGTTGCTCATCGCATAAGAAAGCAAACTGTGCCTTGCATGGGGCAGGGCCAGGCTCACAACACCTTCCTGTTCATCTCAAAGAAACAGGGAAGTGCTCTGAAGCATTGTTCCCACACCGCCAGGCAGAGCTTTTTGTCAAGGTGCATGACAATTGTTTGCGTTCCTAAATACAGAGAGTCATCTAGTGCGGGCTAGGCAAAGAAGAACCCCAGGGTTAAGTCTGGCAGGTATCTGGCAGATATCTGCAGATTTCTGTGAATAGAGTTTTATTGGATCTTAGCCACACCTCTTTACTTAGCTGTTGTCCCTGACTGCCCTCCTGCTGTAACAGCTGAGCTGAGTCCTTGGGACACAGAGAGTATAATAGCCTCTGAAGGAGAAAATATTTACTATCTGGCTCTTGATAGTAAAGAGCCAGATCCTTCACAAAAAAAGATTACCAGCTCCCAAACAAGGGCAGAAATCCCTAAAATAACCAAGAGAAAGGCTGTATTTCTGAGTGTCCAGTTTCTAGGTTGTTCACAATTTCTTCCTGTTCATTTTTAAAAAAGATTTTATTTATTTATTGAGAGAGAGAGAGCGAGAGCACAAGCTGTAGAAGGGTCAGAGAGAGAGGGAGAAGCCGACTCCCCACTGAGCAGGGAGTACGAGGTAGGGACTTGATCCCAGGACCTTGAGATCATGACCTGAGCCAAAGGCAGATGCTTCGTGGAATATTACTCGGCCACAGAAAAGAATGAAATCTTACCATTTGTGACAACATGGGTGGAATGTGCGAGTATTACGTTACGTAAAATACGCTGGAGAAAGACAACTACTATATTTCACTCCTATCTGAAATCGAAAAAACAAATAAATAATAAAGCAAAATAAAAACCCAAGAAACCCAAACCAACAAAATTACTCTCAAAGATACAGAGAATAGATTAGTGGTTACCAGAGGAGAAGCAGGCATGGTGTGAAGGAAGCCAACTGTATGGTGATGCTTGGTAACGAGATTTGTAATGGTGATCACACTGTAGTGTATATGGATGTTGAATTACAAAGCTGTACATCTGGACCTTACACACACACAGATATCTATATAATAGATATATATGTATATATGTATATAAGTGAACAGGGGGATGTCTTAGTGATGTCGAGCATCTTTTCTAGTGCCTTTGGCCATCTGTCTCCTTTGGAGAAATGTCTATTAGGTTTCCTACACTTTTTTTTAAATCAGGTTATTTGTCTTTTTGTTGTTGAGTTGTATGCGTTCCTTATGTATTTTGGATAATAACCCATTATCAAATATACGGTTTGCAAATGTCGTCTCCCATTTGGTAGGTTGCCTTTTCTTGTTAATGGTTGATGGTTTTCTTTGCTGGGCAGAAGCTTTTTGGTTTGATGGAGTCCCATTTGTTTACTTTTGCTTTTGTTTCCCTTGCCTTTGGAGTCATAACCACAAAGGTGTCACTAAAGCACATGTCAAGGAGTTTATTGCCTTGGTCTTCTTCTAGGAATTTTATGGTTTCAGGTCTTACATTCAAGTCTTGATTCATTTTGAGTTAATTTTTGTGTGTGGTGTAAAACAGTGTTCCAGTTTCATTCTTTTGCATGTGGCTCTCCAGTTTTCCCAGCACCAGTTGTTGAAGAAACGATCTTTTTTCCATTCTATCTTCTTGGTTCTTTTGTCATAGAAGAATTGTTCATATATGTGTGGGTCTTTTCAGGGTCTCAATCTGTTCCATTCATCTGTGTATTTGTGTTAGAACGAGTAACATACTCTTTGACTATAGCTTTGCAATATAGTTTGAAATCAGGGAGGGTGATACCTTTCTTTTTTACCCTTAAAATTGCTCTGGTGGTTTGGGGGATCTTTTGTGATTCCATACAAATTTTAGAATTATTTCTTCTACTCTGTGAAATATGCCATTGGAATTTTGATAAGTATTGCACTGAATCAGTAGATTACTTTGGGTAGTGTGGACATTTTAACAATATTTTTCATTCTTCTCAACCATGAGCACAAAGTATCTTTCCATTTATTTGTGTGTTCACAAATAAAAGAGGATTCTTTCTATTCGCTTTGGTGTGCGCTTTGAGTACCTCCTATAGTCCTTTGAGGTTAGTCTCCAGGCAAAGAAAACACTCTCCCAGGGTAAATCCCCGTTCCACCCACTGTGAAACCAGCTGTTCCTCATTCTGCCCAGATGCCCCATAGTCCCCTTCCAGCTCTTCATTTTGCCGCTGACCTTTGCTCCCACCTCTTCCAGGTGGATCCACACAGACCAAAGGATCCGTCCTAACTCATCCCAGCGCTGTCTTTGTTCCCCATCTAGTCCCATTACAAGGAACGGATGATTGGGTATTTGTGAATGAATGAATGAACGAGAGGAACACAGATAAAATGGGCAAAGAATTGTTTCCTGATTGACTCATTGGCATGCGCTCAAAAATGCATAAGGGAAGTAACAAATTGTGCTATCTGGTTTTCCTATTGAAGTTTATTTTTTCTAACTTATTTACATTTGAAATTAGTTTGAAAAGGCTTTTTGGTGGAACAGGGCTCCATACATGCTGTTTGCACAGACTTTCCTCATGTACATTTTATGTCCAATTATTCTATAAAGCAGTTTCCTTGAGCCCTGTCAGGGATACTCTTGCCTTCTTCAGCTTCCAGCTGGACCTGAACTTAAATAGGCTGCCCTCACAAAGAACCTGACAAAAACAGTGAAACTCTTTAGGAAAACCTGTGCTTAGCAGATTAACAAGAAAAGGACTCTTGTTATTTCTTAGCAAATTATTGTTTTTAAAAATCAAGACTATGGCTCTTTGCTGCCCCAGCTTGTGTACAAATCTGGCACTGAATAAATCTGGCCCCCCTCCATGAGGCCCCAAGGTGGCTCAGTGGATTAAGCCTGTGCCTTAGACTCAGATCTTGATCTCAGGGTCCTGGGATTGAGCCCCGTGTCGGGCTCCCTGCTCATGGGGCTCTCTGCCTCTCTAAAAAAAAAAAAAAAAAAAATCAAATATTCAAAATAAAATAAATACTCCCAGTTCATGCCCACTAGAAACCTAAACTATCTAAAATTGTCCCTGTAGTTTGAAAGAGTTTAGGTTTCGTTCATAAATGCAGAGGGTTTTCAGCTGCCTTACCCAATAAAAAATAGCAGATGAAGCCACCTTAGTCTTCCTTCTTCAAGAACAGAGAAAAACAACTTGGAAAGATCTGATCTTGTTTTTATAAGGAGGGTGCCTGGGTTGGAGAAGTCATGCAAGGAATCCTGTGTCAGAGCACAAGCATCTCCCTTATTTCTACTCCACAATGCCCTTCATTACATATGCCTGTGTTAGATGGTGTTCTAGATCTGAGAAATCTCTCGTGCCATGAAGTCAGGGGGTGGTGGGTTTTCCAGAAGAGGGATGCAAGAGTCCACGTATCCTGAGTTTCAAAGGATACCTTTCTGCTTGGGTAAATAGCTAACTGAATCAAAGAAACTGATTGAACACACATAAATTAGACAAGAAACACATTTATTAGCTGCGACCCCCAGTTTTCCTGAAAACAGTAATCAGCCACTGTAACATATCTTTCTCCATGAAAGCAACAGGTCTGCACACAGAACTAACCACATACCAGCAAGTACCTTATCCTCATGTCATGATTTGGAGAACAAGCGATAGAAAAGATTAGGATAGCTTGTTAAGAAAACATTTTCCCCAGGCACCTTGATTTGTTCTGTTTTCTCTCAAAGAGCTCAAGCCGACGGCTATCTCATAGGTTGATCCTCTTTCCTTTCACCAGCCGCACTTGAAATCTAAGCATATCCTGGAAATAAAACCAAGCACAGTCAGTGGATGGAACACAGGGATCTGTTCAGCATGAGACAAAGTAGATTTCTAGCATCTACCAACAGTTAAATGGAAAAACTCTGCACAGTAGTCTATCAACTGGTAAATAAACCATATTCTAAGACTTCAAATAATGTACTTGCCCACATCTAGAATAGTGTTGACCAAACTAAGAGAGCAAGTCACCAGAAGTTCAGCCTGTGTTATTTGGCACTGCTGTTGACCACCAGGTGTCTTCAACTGGCTGAACACAGTGTTTGGTCACAACAGTCCACACTGCCCCTTGTCCTGCGTTCCTTTAGACACTGCCCCATTTACAGTGATCTGCTCCTACGTGCAAGTGATGTCATGAGTTATGGCTTGATTTGGGATTTCTTTTTCCTTTGTTCTTAATAAAACAACTCAGACTTTTTTGTTTCTTGTTTATGTTTGAGCGAACAGCTAGGTCAGGTGGAAAAAACGGTTTGGGAATTAGACCTGACTCCAAAATGTACCTCTGTCACTTACATCACACAGGCCAACCTCTTGGACATTTAAGTTTCTCCCTAAGTGTGCAGAGTGAGGGGTTCCTGGGTGGCTCAGTCAGTTAAGTGTCCGACTCAGGTCATGATCTCAGGGTGTTGGGTTTGAGTCTTGTCTCAGGCTCTTCCCTCAGTGAGGAATCTGCTGGAGATTCCCTCCCTTCCCCTCCTCTCTCCCCCCTGCTTGCGTGCACTCTCTCTCGCTCAAATAAATAAAGAGATCTTAAAAAAAAAAAATGGGAATGACTGATCCACGGGGATTTGTGAAGAAAGTAAAACTAGAAATATGAAAGAGCTCTTATAACTCACAAAGGGCTATGTAGCAGAAATTAATATCATTATTCTAAGTAAAGTTGAGGAACTATATCTGCAAGACTAACATTTTCAAATAAGTACAGGTGGGGCACTTGGGTGGCTCAGTCCGTTAAGCATCGGTCTTTGGCTCAGGTCATGATCTCAAGGTTCTGGGATCCAGCCCCTCAGTAAGCTCCCCACTCAGCAGGGAGTATGCTTCTCCCTCTCCCTTTGCCTGCCTGTCGCCCTTCCTGATCTCTCTCTCTCTCAAATAAATGAAATGAATACAGAAGGCAATCACTTACTACCCCAAACATAATATATGCTTTCTTTCTGCTTTAAAATTCAGAGTGTTGCACGGAAGCCCCACTTGACAAAATATGATGCACTTTAAGCACTGGACCAAGGGAGGAGCACAGAGGGTCTACCATCTACGGTGTGCAATGAGAGCCTTTGCAGATGTGGGATAGAGTCATAGATGCTAAAGGGAGAAGGGGCAAGGGAGAAGTCAGATTCTTAAGCTGGGAAGGAGTTTCAGAAGATGACTCCTAATGGCACGGTAGCTTAGTGCTGGTGTATGGTACTCTTCAGAGTACTGGAAGGCCAGAGTTATCATGACGCTCTGTCTCCTTGGGGGTCTCCCCCATAGGAAATGCATGTATTTATGATGAGCGCAAATTAAAACATAAGATCAGCTTCTTGGTTCAGTGGCTAAAATGGACTCATTCACAAAGAAAATATGTTTATTTTTGCGTTGACTACAGTTTGTCTGGTGACCATCATCATCAGCTTTGAATGTTCTAGTTACAAAGAATTTACAAGTGATGTGTATTAAGTAGAAAGGCTACGAAATAATGTCTCTATCCCCCACGGATAAGCATCAGTGGTTTCTGAAGTCTGCTCCATGAAACTCCAGATGCCAACTAAGCCAAACAAAACCTGCTTAGGAATGGCTTTCTGGGAGTCTCCTTCGATTTGTAGATACGTCAATACTCTGCTCTATACAAATAAAGGAGGCCTATGGGTGAGAGCCCAAGCCTCTAACTTTCCTTCTGTGTGTTCAAGAAGGTAGCCTTCGTCCTTCACTTGCTCTCCTCCAGATCTGTTTTCTGTTTCCACCTGTCCATCCTGGAACAGAATAGCCTGCGTACCACAGGGTGGCCAAAGACATAAAAAAGCATGGGGTGTTCAGATGCCCCAGCTGGGGACGTGCGTACAAGCTGAAATTCCACTATAATTCTTAGTGGGTCTCAGCAATGCTTCTGCAAGGCGCTCTAAACAAAGCACGTTATACTTCTAAATTACAAGAGGTATGAGAGTTGTTAAGCATCTGAAGAAAAGAAGACAAAAAAGTCTTAACCTATCATCTCAGAAAAGCATACCTGCAGCCTGGTGTCATCTGGAAATCCATATAATTTTTTTCCTATCGGTGAAAAATCCCTCTCAGTAACTTCTTGACTGGTGCCTTTCACATCAATGTAGTGGCAGTCCGCCCCGGCGAAATGGCAGGAAATTGCCTGTAGAGAGTGACAGGGTTAATACTGGGAAAAAAACCCATTCCATTAACACCAGCTACCGAACAGGGAGATTTCCTTTAGAAAGTCAGCTATTTCACTCAGCGTTTGATTTCTAGAATGTTCCATGCTGTCCTGTATTAGTCTCTTCAGGGTTCAGGATCTCTTTTTCCCCAGGTACAGTTTAAGTCTGACTGAGAAATACAAGAGGTTTTTAGCTCCCTGCGATACTTGTTTTTAAAAAGGGCGGGGAACATAACAACATGAGTAAGAGGACTTCAACTTTTTAACATGTCAATTTTCTAGTGTGTGGATGTCCTCAAGTCCTAAACAGGAATGTGTTCCAGGGTTCTTCACCATTTTCTTAGGGAAGTTAGTTACTCAGTTGAGTTTGTGGTAGTTGTCATTTCAATGGCTATGGATCATGAAAACAAACAATAACCCACAAAAATACCTTGCAAAGGACAATAATATACACACCACCCCTTTGTAATAAAATGGACACTTTGAGTCCAATAGCATCACATACAATCTCCATCTTCTTTCTGTCTGAAGGTAAGTTGGAGGTTACTTGGTTCTCTCCATTCTTGAAAACGTTATAAGCTAATCTAAACTTAAAACTCACTTTCCTAGTTTCAGGTTAGTTCTCTTGAGGTGACTGCCTACTGAAGGGACTGCCTGCTTTGCCCAGAACATGGAATTTCTATGCAGTGGAGTCACAAACTCCATTTTTTGTTTCTAATGTATTTATCTTTGGAAAGTACAGTGATGGGAATGCATACCTTCCGGTATCCTTGAGTTCTGTTCCAACCAGATCCATGGATGAGCAAAGGATGAAAGAAAACAGTGTCTCCCTTCTCCATCACAAGATGCACTCGGGGGCAGTTTTTATCATAGTCCTGAATCCCGTAGAACATTATGTTAACTCCTCCCTAGAACACATAAGAGAAACAAGACTATATTTGAGGAACCCAATGATTAAGAATTTTGTCAATGACTCATTAGGAAAAGCAAAGGTTTTGTAAGTTCTGCCAAGAGAAAGACAAAAAAAGATTCTTCAAAGCAACTGTAAATATACAAAAACTTCTCAGACATCTGGTTGTAAAAATCATGGATTTGGGGGCCCAAATGAAGAATATGAAATTTCCACTTATCCTTCATTACTAAATTATAAATGAATATCTAGACCAACTTTGCATTTTGCAGTTAAAATGGGAGATCCCCTTTCCAGCATGAATCTGTAATCCCACTTTCCCCACATGATATTCTTCTCCCCCGTAACTTTGCCTAAATCATTCTTCTATTATTCAGGAGTACCTCTGAGAAGCAAACTGTTTTCTCAGGCCAGAAGAGAGAAAATGTTCAAGTCTCCTCAGCTCAGAAAGCACTCATGTCACAACCAGAGTAAAGAAAGAATAGTAAATTACAACACTGTGCTTTTTTAGAACTACTTCCAATGTTAGCTGTTGCTTTAAGTAATGGTTATGGGGGGAGCACAGTATCTTAGTCCCCTTCTTAGTCTGTCCCACATTCTTCTGGGGGTTGGATTCTTTCCTGCCAGACAGTGTTGGGCCTTTCATCCAGTGCCCTTCTCTCCTGGCTAGGTGCACATGTAACCTATGCAAATTCAATCTGACCTCCCACTGTTATCACTTTGTATCTGAACAGAGGATCGATCAAAGGCATTGGTCATGGTCAAGGATCAACTACCCCCACCAGGTGCTCCATCCTGAACTCCCACTGACATACTCCCACTTTCCTGCTTACCAGAGCCTGCCGGCCTTTCCATCTAATCAGCATGTGCTGCGACCCTCCAAACACACCCTTTGGCTTAAGTCAGCCGCAGCCCACTTCTGTTGCCTGCAACAAACTCCCTAAACCTCAACTCAGTTTTTCCATAATCCTCAACAGATTATGAATCTCACAATTTCAGATTTTATATCAGAATCCAGACTCAAAGATTTTCACTTGGCACTAATCCTTGTGTAAGAATTCTAACTAATTGAGACAAGTCCTAAAAGCCATATTCTTTACTTCCTACAAAAAACCCACATGCATTCTTCCCACCTGAACAACACATGCTTTTCTGGGGTTTTCAGAATTTATTGTCTGAGGCCTACAACACGCATAGTCTCCTCTCTGGTTTCTCTGCCTCTGGACTCCACACCTTCAGTATCTCCTGCTCTAGATCTCAGGATTATCATTCTTGAAGAGCCGATTTGATCTTACCATTAGTGGGCTCAAAAGCATTCAATAGTTCAATCAATAAACCATGCAACCGGCAGGCAGTGCAATACTACTCTTCCTTCCCCAGAGCCTTCCCTGGTCGCTCTAGCAGGAAGGAGATGATTCCTCCCTCGTCTTTATACTGAGATCTAGCGATCAGTGGGTAAGAATTACTTGGCAGCTGATACATGCGTCTGGTGTTGTGGGTGTTTAATCTGACCTCTGCAATGAAGCTTGATGATTTTAGATTCTACACAGTGCCTACCACAGTTCCCCCCACTGGTCAGCTTTCCAAAACTTGTTGAAAGAAAAATGATTATTCTACCTGACATCTTTGAAATTTCCCTGATCCTGGTTGCAAAACCAAAAACAATGTTTTGCTAAGAAAGGAAATCATCTCATTGTTAAAGTTCTGTATGGAATCAGATCTAAAATTAAAACAATAGAGCGCATGGGTGGTTCAGTGGTTTAAGCCTCTGCCTTTAGCTCCGGTCATGGTCTCAGGGTCCTAGGATCAAGCCCCGCATTGGGCCCTCTGCTCAGCTTCCCCCCTCTCCCTCTGCTTGCCTCTCTACCTACTTGTGACGTCTCTCTCTCTGTCAAATAAATAAATAAAATCTTCAAAAATCAATAAATAAAAATAAATCAGAACAATAAATATTCTGGTTAAGATTTACCTTCTAAGGGCACCTTGGTGGCTCAGGGAGTCAGGTATCAGACTCTGGATTTTGGGATCAGGTTATGATCTCAGGGATACAAAATCAAGCTGCATGTTGAGCTAGTGTTCACCAGAGTCTACATGTCTGTGTTCCTCCCCCTCTGCCTCTCTCGGACCAAGCCACCTCTCACAAGTATCACGAGCAAATATCACGAGTTGTCTCCCTTTATCCCTGTCTCTCTCTGTGTTTGACTCAAATAAATAAATGAATAAAATCCTAAAAAAGAAAAGGAGGGAGGAAGGAAGTGACGGAAGGAAGGAAGGAAGGAAAAAGAAAAGGAAGGAAGGAAGGGATTTTTACCTCCCACGTGGGATAACCATGTGGCTTCAGGTCGCCTTTGTGACTGCCCGGGAGCACACACAGGCAGCCATTGTTCCGGTCGATGTGCTCCATGGCTGTCCAAGCAGCAACTAGGTTATTGCTGGGCCTGATGGGGAAATAGTGCAGATCCTGGTGCAAGGGGTGGCGGGAAGTCTTCTTGCCTGAAACAGAACCTGCTATTAAACCACATTTGAACCTCAGAATTCATCTCCTCTGCCTGAAAACCAGATCAGTGTCTATCCCTTCAGAACCCAAAGAAGTGAAACCACACTACAGACAATCAGCCTGGAGAGATAAGCACCAAATTAGAATATCAAATCAACAGCGTGACTCCAGATCCTACCCTTTTTTCCTGGGTTTCTGAAAGCCAGGGATTCCCACCATTCTCTAGCAACTCATAACATGTTATGATCTCTATTGTGCTTTATTCCTTAGTAACTCTAGTTTGGGCACGGAGCCTAGCACTCAAAGAAAAGTTTTTCAATTGGAGAGTAACCAAATTTGAAATTCCCTGTTAGCCCTCTAAGTGGCTGATACAAACACTATCGAGTAACTAAATTAATAAAAGGCTTCCAAGAAGTTCTTCACAGAACTAAGAGCACTTGATGAACAGTCACTATGTAGAATCAGAGATTACAGAACCAAATTTACATGGTTCCCTGTTTTGCAGTCTGAACTTGGTACTGTTCCCCTATGCCCAACCCCGATGTTTATAAGCAAGACATCCAGGGTAGGAGAGATTTCATGGTGCTACACTACAGACTAGTCACATAAAACTCTCCTGGCCTCTTTTTCTCCAGAAAAAGTGGAAAAACAATAAAGAATTCTGAAGGACCAATTTATTACTGCTAGTAGAGTAGAATTTCTCAGCATGGACCAAGAGCTGTTGGCTTAAAAAATGCAGATTCTTGGGGGTACCTGGGTAGCTCAGTCAGTTAAGCATCTCTTGATTTCAGCTCAGGTCTTGATCTCAGGGTTATGAGTTCAAGTCCCGAGCTGGGCTCCAGGCTGGGCATGTAGCCTACTTAAAAAAAGTTTTTATTTTAGTGCAATTTCCTGGGTTTTCGCTTCAGAATCAGTTTCTCTGGGAGTGAGATCTTAGGAGCTACATTTTAGGAATCACAAGACATTTTACGTCAAGTGATGAATGTGATTTATAAGAAAGCCTTAATTTTGATTATAATAGTATCTTCAATCAGGAAAACAGAATTCACACCACCATTGGTAAGAATAGTTAACAAAGCTTAGGGATTTATTATAATGAGAATTATAATAGGAGCCTATAATATATGAATAGTCATGTTTATTAAACCAAACTTTTGAGCAGCAAGCCAGTCTTCCAGAAACCCAACAATAACCCTACAGTTAACATCTGAAATCACTCTTCTACCTCCCTATTGTTATGATGTATGCTATTTTAAGACAAGTAAAAGGACAAATATATTTAGTTATCCAAATTTAGCAATTACACACACAGCTAGATTTAGAACACCTTAAACTCTCTCTTTTCCTCTTTTTTTTCTTTTAGGAAGAGGGTTTCTCCATAACAAATAGGAACCTTTTACCAGAATCAGGAGGTTTGTTTATCAGCATTGTATGCAGGGCCATAATATCAGGTCCAGTGAAGCACTCCACATATTTCAGAATCTAAGGGAAAAGAAGAAAAAAAGTTTGATAAGAAATCCAATGCACAAAAGTGGCACAAAGTACAACTATCTATACAAGAGCCAAGATGCCTTCATTCAACACTTGGTAGGAGCACCCGGGTCGCTCAGTCAGTGAAGCTTCCAACTCTTGATTTCTGCTCAGGTCAAGATGGCACAGTCACAGGATCAAGCCCTGCACTGGGCCCTTTGTTCAGTGGGGAGTTGACTTGAGATTCTCTCCCTCTGCCCCTCCCCTCCAAACAAACAAACATATATATTTAAAAACCACTTAGTATTTTTACAACATTGCAAACAAAGCTTGAAAGCATGAAAAAGTTGCAACGGTATGTCTGCAACACTCTGAATTAAACAGGCTTTTCCAAGCCAGTTGCAACCCTAACCACTTTTTCTACAAGGGAGGCTTATGGGGGTGCCTGGGTGGCTCAGAGGGTTAAAGCCTCTGACTTCAGTTCAGGTCATGATCGCAGGGTCCTGGGATCAAGCCCTGCATCCAGCTCACTTCTCAGCGGGAAGCCTGCTTCTCTTCCTCTCTCTGCCTACTTGTCATCTCTGTCTGTCAAATAAATAAATGAATTTTTAAAAATCTAAAAAATAAAAAAAGATAGAGAGAGGCGTGTGTTTCTCTGAGAAATCAACTGCGAAAGGCAGCGATAAACCTTTCAACTGGAACTGTCCATAGTTGCCCAGTGAGCAGGCAGCTTTCTCTCTGCCCCCACCAAGATTCTCCATAAGGAGGGACCATGGGGGGCGCCTGGCTGACTCAGTAGGTAGAGCATGCAACTCTTGAGCTGGGGTTTGTGAGTTCAAGCCCCACAGCGAGCATAGAGCCTACTTAAGAAAAAAACAAGGGACCATGAGAGGCCCCAACATGTGCAATGGCCATGCGTAGCCCAGAGGAAAAGAGAAGGGCAACTGGGGTGCTACCTCTTTACCTCTAAGCCACCGAGGGAGGGGTACATGCAGAAAGGAGTCGGCGGTGTATGTCGACTACCTGCAGGGGGCTTTATGCATCAGCCCACCTAAACCACACAGCGATTCCTGAAAAGTATTGCCTCCATGGATGAATAATCCTTTAAAGTGAACACCCCACACAGATAAGCCCAAAGCTAATAAACTGCCCTTGTTTGTGGAGCCAATTCAGTGAAATTGAATCTTCAATTCTGTCTGACTCCAAAAAATGAAGCATGTTCTACTGCTTTCTCATTGTTTGATCCTGTGTAGAAGGAATATTGGCAACTTGAGCAGGAAATGCTTGAAATGAAACCAAAATCCTAGAAGTCAGGCCTCCTACTTGTTTGTTTATAAAGCATGTCAACTTTTGCAATTTCCTTAGGCCAGTATTTTCTTTCTTTCCTTTTTAAATAATCCCTAATCCCACCAGGGGGCTCAAACTCAGATCCTTGATCCCAAGGTCCCACAACTAAGCCAGCCAGGTGCCTCTGACCAGTATTTTCTAAACCTCAGTAACCCTCAAGAGCCATTTTACCATTTCCATCATACTTTACAGAGGTGCCCAATATAGGTAGCCAACAATTTTTCCAAATTAACTTACGTCTTATCCTGATTAATAATATTTCTGAGGTCCTAGGTTGGATGTGCTGGGTATTTTTTCCAATACACATTAAAATAAATACCTAATTACTAAAAGCAGGACCCACCTCCTAAAAATCATTGCATGAACCAGCAATTGCGTGGTTCAGATTTTAGAGCGGTGGGAAACCTGGATGTCCCGGTCATGCTAACTCTACCCTGTGCTGCCACTAACGTCAAGATTTTCCTCCTTGATGGATGCACAGAACTTTCATTTCCATAGCAGGACTTGAGGCTGGGAAGTCATATCCCCTCCTGTCCCCCACCCAAGGGGCTGGACTTCATAGCTGGCTTACTTGTACACAGTGTTTTTTATGCGGCAAATTTTCTTTATTTTTAAAATTATTTTAAATGTGGTTTTTTAAAAGATTTTATTTATTTGTCATATTATTTGCCAGAACAAAAAAGAAAGCAGTAGGTAGAGGGAGAAGAGGGCTCCCTACTGAGCAAGGAGCCTGATGTAGGACTCCATCCCAGGACACAGGGATCCTGACCTGAGCCCAAGGCAGGTACTTAACCAACTAAGTCACCCAGGTGTCCCATTTAAAAAAATATATTTTTTAAAGTTTTAAGTAACCTCCACAACCAGCCTAAGGTTCGAACTCACAACCCAAAGACCAAGAGCCACATGCTTGGGCCACTTGGGTGGCTCAGTCGGTTAAGCAATTGAGCCTTGGTTTCAGCTCAGGTCATGATTCCAGGGTCCAGAGATCCACCCTATGTCAGGTTCTGTGCTCAGCAGGGAGTCTACTTGAGATTTTCTCTCTCCCTCTCCCTCTGACCCTCCCCCTCCACCCACCCCTCCTCTCTAAAATTAACGCATACATCTTAAAGAAAAAAAAGTAGCATGCTTTACCAATGGATCCACCCAGGTGCCCCCATGGGCAAATACTCTAATAGCACTTGGGGTTATAATTTCTAGCATGTACTATATGCAATGTGTCCTTTAAAACCATTCTAAAGGGCGCCTGGGTGGCTCAGTGGGTTAAGCCGCTGCCTTTGGCTCAGGTCATGATCTCAGGGTCTTGGGATCGAGTCCCACATCGGGCTCTCTGCTCAGCAGGGGGCCTGCTTCCCTTCCTCTCTCTCTGCCTGCCTCTCTGCCTACTTGTGATCTCTCTCTGTCAAATAAATAAATAAAATCTTTTAAAAAAAAAACCATTCTAAATAAATCGTTCATAAACTGTGATACATTTATGCAATGGGATGTTACAAAATAATTTAAAAATATAATATAAATTAATATATAAGTGATATAGAAGGATGTGTAAGATCTACTATAAGTGTAGAAACTACACTTGTAAAGTGGACAACCCGTATGTTCCCATGTGACACAAAAGGTTGGGGGGTAGACAGATACACCTGCAGAGCCATGAGAGACTTCTAGTTGAAGATACCAGAAAGTGTGAGTGGGGCTGGAGGGTGGGAGACTTTCCTTTTCATCTTATGCCCTTCTGTACTATGTGGATATTTTTGTAAACTTGAACTACTCTTAAAAACTATTGATTTTTTAAAAAATGAGTTTAAATCTGAACACAAACTTAAACCTCTACTGACCAGTTCATTAGACAAAAAGAAACAATAAATGGATGTCCAGTGAATAGAATCTGCAGTGTCCCTCCTGTTGATATGCCCATACCCACAGTGAGACAGCCTCGTCTCTAAGGCAGAATTCCTGCCCTTCGCAACCAAGAATAATGACCAGACTCCAGAAGAGGGTTCTCCATCTGCCCCCGACTAACATTTGGAGCTCAATAAGTCATCATTTGGGGAGGGGACTATTCTGCACACGGTAGGATCTCTGGGCTCCATTAGCAGCAGCTCACCCACCCACCATGCCCACCTCTACCCTGACAGAAGCACACGGTCCCCACCGTGTGCCAACCCAACACGCTCCAGGCACCGCCAAATGTCCGCCTCCATTTGAGAACCACTGTTCACCAGCCACAAAACAGAGGGGCCAGATAAAGTGTAAGCAATTCTAGAGGCAAGCATGTAGGTGCATTATTCATTTAAAGAAAAAGAATATGCAGGAAAGTTCTCGAACCTCAGGGAGAGTGCAGTATCTGAAGAGTTCCTCATCTTCTTGGAAATCTTGGATCTTTGAAATCATCTTTTCACTTGGAGTAAATTCTGATTTTGCAATGGTTACATCTCTCATTATCATCATTCCCTGTGGTTTCACCTCCCCTTTGCAGATTCTTTCAAACTCGTTCCTAGAAAATTAAATTGGCAGATGATGTCATGACTGCAGGCTCCAGGCACCTGTCTGGCCAGTTCTGTGGAAAGAGTCTCAGAGATAGAGCAGGGGGTGTCCCTGCACCAGACTGACCTCCAGGTCAGGCTGAGTAGTTCTGAGGATGGAGAGAGAAAATGACCAGCGCAGCAGCCCCTGTCTCCTCACTGTGAGGCCGGAGCTCACTGCGGGGACTCCCCTATTCCTTAGCCTAACAGAACAGTGAGGAACCGTCTGTGCTATGGTGTACCTGAGTAATAACGGCAAATAACTTCTCTCATGCTTACCATGGGCCAGGCCCAGTTCAAAGGCATCTGTGTGTACTTCACCTTATCCAGACCTCACAACAACACTGGGGCATAAATACGATTAACATCCCCATTGTACAGGAGTAGAAAGTACATTGCTCCAGGAAACACAACAGGAAGTAGTTTGGCTAAGATGAAAGGCAGCCAGTCTGGCTCCAGAGCTCATGTCCCTAACCGCTTCCCAATGAGCCAATCACCGAAAAATACCTGAACACACATGCTAATCCTACTCACATTCCCACTGTAAACACAACATAGTTTTGTACAACAACGAAGGGTTACTGTACCGAAAGCGTTCAATATCAGCATCAGACACCAAATTTCTAATGACGAGAAACCCATTTTCTTCATAAAACTTTCTCTGTTCTAGGCTTAGAACATTATTATCCCGAGTATACCTAAAGGAGAAAAAGGAATTACAAATAAGTATAAGTGAAAAATCACCATCCAACAACATGTATCAAGAGCCTGAGAAATGTTCATACTCTTCCACCCAGCATTTCTACTTTTATTTACTCTAAGAAAATAATCTGAAATTTCTTTTTTAAACAAGTCTAGAGGGGAGGGTATCTATTTTTTTTAAGTAATCTCTATACCCAATGTGGGGCTCGAACTCACAAACCAGAGATCAAGAGTCACATGCTCTTCCCACTGAGCCAGGTAGGCCCCTAATCTGAACATTTTTAAAAAGGTTTAAATCTAAAATGTTAACTAGTATTGTTACCAATGAATAGAAGAATAATGAATTATATCTGCTCAATGGGATAGGACACAGGTCTTAGAAATGAAGAGCTTGGCGCCCCTGGGGAGCTCAGTCAAAGTTAAGCGTGGACTGGTTATTTCAGCTCAGGTCATGATCTCATAGGTCTGAGATCGAGCCCCCAAATGTTCTATGGGCTCAGTGGGGAGACTGCTTGAGAGTCTCTCCCTCAGCCTCTCCCCCAACTTGCAATGTGTGCACTTTCTCTCTTAAATAAATAAATCTTCTAAGAAAATGAAGAACATAAAATGGCATGTACAGACTTACTATAATAAAATACACTTAGATTTGTGTAAAACCAAGACACAGGGTATCTGGGTGGCTCAGTTGGTCAAGCATCTGCCTTTGGCTCAGGTCATAATCCCAGGGTCTTGGGATCGAATCCCGAATAGGACTCCCTACTCATCAGTGAATCTGCTTTTCCCTCTGCCCCTCCGCCCTGCTCCTGATCTCTCATGCGCATCTGGTCTCTCTCTCTCTCTCTCTCTCAAATAAATAAATAAGATCTTAAAAAAGGTACTTGAAAAAAATGCAAATAAATTTTAAAAACACAGTTTTTAAGTGATTGCTCCTATGTAATGGAATTGTGAATGATTTTTCTTAATTCCACTCTCTTTCAAATTTCTTCGATAATGACTATTTATGGTTGTTCAGGTAGGAGACAAATTCAATACGTTTTATACTTTAAATTGTCTAGATCATATCTTCTCAGAAGAAATCAAAGTGACAAAATCCAAGTAAGTGCATAGCATATGCACAAACTCAGATCACCCAGTCCATTCTTCCAGATTGGAAATGTGGCTCTATGAGAATACTCCATGGAGATCGATGTCTTCTTCTACAAAGGTAATTTAAGATAAACCAAAGACACTAGCTAATATAGCCTATGGCTAACTTAAATGAGGTATAACATGTCTGAATTTGAACAAAATCAGATTATACACCTCTGATATGTTTCCTCTTTCTGAAGTATAAATACATATAAATTACAGTCAACTTCAAATTTTTTCCTAGTTCTAATTAGAACTTCTCCTGGCAACACATGATTTGTATAATGAATTTATTTTTAAGAATTTATTTATCCTAGGGTGCCTGGGTGGCTCAGTGGGTTAAAGCCTCTGCCTTCGGCTCAGGTCAAGATCCTAGAGTCCTGGGATCGAGTCCCACATCGGGCTCTCTGCTCCGTGGGGAGCCTGCTTCCTCCTCTTTCTCTGCCTGCTTTCCTCTCTGCGTACTTGTGATCTCTGTCTGTCAAATAAATAAATAAAATCTTTTTTTTTTTTATTTTTTTATTTTTTTTTTTCTCTTTTTTTTTTTTTATTTTTTTTTTATTTTTTATTTTTTATAAACATATATTTTTTATATACATATATTTTTATCCCCAGGTCTGTGAATCACCAGGTTTACACACTTCACAGCACTCACCAAATCACATACCCTCCCCAATGTCCATAATCCCACCCCCTTCTCCCCAACCCCCTCCCCCCGGCAACCCTCAGTTTGTTTTGTGAGATTAAGAGTCACTTATGGTTTGTCTCCCTCCCAATCCCATCTTGTTTCATTTATTCTTCTACCCACTTAAGCCTCCATGTTGCATCACCACTTCCTCATATCAGGGAGATCATATGATAGTTGTCTTTCTCTGCTTGACTTATTTCGCTAAGCATGATACGCTCTAGTTCCATCCATGTTGTTGCAAATGGCAAGATTTCATTTCTTTTGATGGCTGCATAGTATTCCATTGTGTATATATACCACATCTTCTTGATCCATTCATCTGTTGATGGACATCTAGGTTCTTTCCATAGTTTGGCTATTGTGGACATTGCTGCTATAAACATTCGGGTGCATGTGTCCCTTTGGATCACTACATTTGTATCTTTAGGGTAAATACCCAATAGTGCAATTGCTGGGTCATAGGGCAGTTCTATTTTCAACATTTTGAGGAACCTCCATGCTGTTTTCCAGAGTGGCTGCACCAGCTTGCATTCCCACCAACAGTGTAGGAGGGTTCCCCTTTCTCCGCATCCTCGCCAGCATCTGTCATTTCCTGACTTGTTGATTTTAGCCATTCTGACTGGTGTGAGGTGATATCTCATTGTGGTTTTGATTTGTATTTCCCTGATGCCAAGTGATATGGAGCACTTTTTCATGTGTCTGTTGGCCATCTGGATGTCTTCTTTGCAGAAATGTCTGTTCATGTCTTCTGCCCATTTCTTGATTGGATTATTTGTTCTTTGGGTGTTGAGTTTGCTAAGTTCTTTATAGATTCTGGACACTAGTCCTTTATCTGATATGTCGTTTGCAAATATCTTCTCCCATTCTGTCAGTTGTCTTTTGATTTTGTTAACTGTTTCCTTTGCTGTGCAAAAGCTTTTGATCTTGATGAAATCCCAGTAGTTCATTTTCTCCCTTGCTTCCCTTGCCTTTTGCGTTGTTCCTAGGAAGATGTTGCTGCGGCAGAGGTCGAAGAGGTTGCTGCCCGTGTTCTCCTCAAGGATTTTGATGGATTCCTTTCGTACATTGAGGTCCTTCATCCATTTTGAGTCTATTTTTGTGTGTGGTGTAAGGAAATGGTCCAATTTAATTTTTCTGCATGTGGCTGTCCAATTTTCCCAGCACCATTTATTGAAAAGGCTGTCTTTTTTCCATTGGACATTCTTTCCTGCTTTGTCGAAGATTAGTTGACCATAGAGTTGAGGGTCTATTTCTGGGCTCTCTATTCTGTTCCATTGATCTATGTGTCTGTTTTTGTGCCAGTACCATGCTGTCTTGATGATGACAGCTTTGTAATAGAGCTTGAAGTCCGGAATTGTGATGCCACCAACGTTGGCTTTCTTTTTCAATATCCCTTTGGCTATTCGAGGTCTTTTCTGGTTCCATATAAATTTTAGAATTATTTGTTCCATTTCTTTGAAAAAGATGGATGGTACTTTGATAGGAATTGCATTAAATGTGTAGATTGCTTTAGGTAGCATAGACATTTTCACAATATTTATTCTTCCAATCCAGGAGCATGGAACATTTTTCCATTTCTTTGTGTCTTCCTCAATTTCTTTCATGAGTACTTTATAGTTTTCTGAGTATAGATTCTGTGTCTCTTTGGTTAGGTTTATTCCTAGGTATCTTATGGTTTTGGATGCAATTGTAAATGGGATTGACTCCTTAATATCTCTTTCTTCTGTCTTGCTGTTGGTGTAGAGAAATGCAACTGATTTCTGTGCATTGATTTTATATCCTGACACTTTACTGAATTCCTGTATAAGTTCTAGCAGTTTTGGAGTGGAGTCTTTTGGGTTTTCCACATATAGTATCATATCATCTGCGAAGAGTGATAATTTGACTTCTTCTTTGCCGATTTGGATGCCTTTAATTTCCTTTTGTTGTCTGATTGCTGAGGCTAGGACCTCTAGTACGATGTTGAATAGCAGTGGTGATAATGGACATCCCTGCCGTGTTCCTGACCTTAGCGGAAAAGCTTTCAGTTTTTCTCCATTGAGAATGATATTTGCGGTGGGTTTTTCATAGATGGCTTTGATGATATTGAGGTATGTGCCCTCTATCCCTACACTTTGAAGAGTTTTGATCAGGAAGGGATGTTGTACTTTGTGTGCACTAGAGAAGAATGTGTATTCTGTTGCTTTGGGATGAAATATTCTGAATATATCTGTGATGTCCATCTGGTCCAGTGTGTCATTTAAGGCCTTTATTTCCTTGCTGATCTTTTGCTTGGATGACCTGTCCATTTCAGTGAGGGGAATATTAAAGTCCCCTACTATTATTGTATTGTTGTTTATGTGTTTCTTTGATTTTGTTATTAATTGGTTTATATAGTTGGCTGCTCCCACGTTGGGGGCATAGATATTTAAAATTGTTAAATCTTCTTGTTGGACAGACCCTTTGAGTATGATATAGTGTCCTTCCTCATCTCTTATTACAGTCTTTGGCTTAAAATCTAATTGATCTGATATAAGGATTGCCACTCCTGCTTTCTTCTGATGTCCATTAGCATGGTAAATTCTTTTCCACCCCCTCACTTTAAATCTGGAGGTGTCTTCGGGCTTAAAATGTGTTTCTTGGAGGCAACATATAGATGGGTTTTGTTTTTTTATCCATTCTGATACCCTGTGTCTTTTGACAGGGGCATTTAGCCCATTCACATTCAGGGTAACTATTGAGAGATATGAATTTAGTGCCATTGTATTGCCTGTAAGGTGACTGTTACTGTATATGGTCTCTGTTCCTTTCTGATCTACCACTTGTAGGCTCTCTCTTTGCTTAGAGGACCCCTTTCAATATTTCCTGTAGAGCTGGTTTGGTATTTGCAAATTCTTTCAGTTGTTGTTTGTCCTGGAAGCTTTTAATCTCTCCTTCTATTTTCAATGATAGCCTAGCTGGATATAGTATTCTTGGCTGCATGTTTTTCTCGTTTAGTGCTCTGAAAATATCATGCCAGCTCTTTCTGGCCTGCCAGGTCTCTGTGGATAAGTCAGCTGCCAATCTAATATTTTTACCATTGTATGTTACAGACTTCTTTTCCCGGGCTGCTTTCAGGATTTTCTCTTTGTCATTGAGACTTGTAAATTTTACTATTATGTGACGGGGTGTGGGCCTATTCTTATTTATTTTGAGGGGCATTCTCTGAACCTCCTGAATTTTGATGCTTGTTCCCTTTGCCATATTGGGGAAATTCTCCCCAATAATTCTCTCCAGTATACCTTCTGCTCCCCTCTCACTTTCTTCTTCTTCTGGAATCCCAATTATTCTAATGTTGTTTCGTCTTATGGTGTCACTTATTTCTCGAATTCTCCCCTCGTGGTCCAGTAGCTGTTTGTCCCTCTTTTGATCAGCTTCTTTATTCTCTGTCATTTGGTCTTCTATATCGCTAATTCTTTCTTCTGCCTCATTTATCCTAGCAGTGAGAGCCTCCATTTTTGATTGCACCTCATTAATAGCTTTTTTGATTTCAACTTGGTTAGATTTTAGTTCTTTTATTTCTCCAGAAAGGGCTTTTATATCTCTCGAGAGGGTTTCTCTAATATCTTCCATGCCTTTTTCGAGCCCGGCTAGAACCTTGAGAATTGTCATTCTGAACTCTAGATCTGACATATTACCGATGTCTGTATTGATTAGGTCCCTAGCCTTCGGTACTGCCTCTTGTTCTTTTTTTTGTGGTGAATTTTTACGTCTTGTCATTTTGTCCAGATAAGAGTAAATGAAGGGGCAAGTAAAATACTAAAAGGGTGGCAACAACCCCAGGAAAATATGCTTTAGCCAAATTAGAAGAGATCCAAAATCGTGAGTGGGGAGAAAGGGGATAAAAAGAGGTTCAAAAAGGAAGAAAGAAAAAAGAAAAAAAAAAAAAAAGAAAAGAATTTTTTTTTTAAAAAAGAAAACACCTAAGAAAAATGTAAAAAAAAATATATATATATTAGATAAACTAGTAAAAAATCGTTAAAAAAGAAAAAGGTAACAGTTAAAAAAAAAAAAAATTTTACCCGAAGGCGAGAAAAAAAAAAAAAAATGAAAAAGAAAAAATTAAATTAACTGCAAGACTAAAAAAAATCACAGGAAAAAAGCCATGAGTTCCGTGCTTGGCTTTCTCCTCCTCTGGAATTCTGCTGCTCTCCTTGGTATTGAAACCGCACTCCTTGGTAGGTGAGCTTGGTCTAGGCTGGATTTCTTGTTGATCTTCTGGGGGAGGGGCCTGTTGTAGTGATTTTCAAGTGTCTTTGCCCCAGGCGGAATTACACCGCCCTTACCCGGGGCCGGGGTGAGTAATCCGCTCGGGTTTGCTTTCAGGAGCTTTTGTTCCCTGAGCGCTTTCCGTAGAGTTCCAGAGGACGGGAATACAAATGGCGGCCTCCTGGTCTCCGGCCCGGAGGAGCCGAGAGCCCAGGGCCCCACTCCTCAGTGCGCCCTCAGAGAACAGCGCCCAGTTACTCCCGTCTGCCTGACCTCCGGCCGCGCTCCGAGCTCACCGAGCCTGCGACCGGTTCAAGGTAACACGGAGCTGCGAGCTTACTGTCGGCTCTGTCTCTGTAGCCGGCTTTCCCGTTCCAATACCCGCAAGCTCTGCGACACTCAGACACCCCCGATCCTTCTGTGACCCTGCGGGACCTGAGGCCACGCTGACCCCGCGTGGGCTTCGCTCCGGTTTAGCCTCTGGAGCGATGTCCCTCCGCGGAACAGACTTTTAAAAGTCCTGATTTTGTGCGCGGTTGCTCCGCCGCTTGCCGGGAGCCGGCCCCTCCCCCCGGGGTCTATCTTCCCGTCGCTTTGGATTCACTTCTCCGCCGGTCCTACCTTTCAGAAAGTGGTTGTTTTTCTGTTTCCAGAATTGCTGTTCTTCTTCTCTTCGATCTGCCGATGGATTTTCAGGTGTTTGCAATCTTTAGATAAGCTATCTAGCTGATCTCCGGCTAGCTGAAGCAGTCTCAGCTTGCTACTTCTCCGCCATCTTGACTCCTCCTTTTTTTTTTTTTAAAGAAAAGAATTTATTCTCTGTAGAGATAGGAAGAGAGAGAGGGGGCAGGGGCAGGGGCAGGAGCAGAAGGAGAGGGTGAAGCAGATTTCCTGCTGAGCACAGAGCCTGACCCATGACTGATCGATCCCACAGCCCATGAGATCATGACCTAAGCCAAAATCAAGAGTTGGATGCTTAACCCAGTAGCCACCCAGGTGCCCCTGTGTAATGAATTTTCACCAGACAACATGAGATGTGTTTTATATCTTAATTACCACTAGGAAATGCTTTATGCACATTGTATAGTTACTAATGACAATTCGATCTACTTACTGGAATTGTGGAGGATGGAAACTGTTAGGAGAAACAGCTCCTGAAGTGGAGTGAGCTACCTAGGTAGGGAATTAAGGCAAATAAAATGAAATTGAGGAGTCAACTTTTTCTCAAAACAACAGTCTGCCCTGAATTAGCTCTCATCAGGGAAGACTGGGTTACACACATAGCTGCGGACAGGCACGCACGGTTGCTTACATCGTCTCATTTCACAGAGCCCAGAGGAGGGACTGGAAGTCCCAAGACCTTTATCACCATCCCTGCTGCCCAGAGCAGGAGAATGAGACTCACAGGGCTCAGTAACTGGGTCCCAGATCATCCAGCAGAAAATGCCTCAGGCCAGACTCGACCCATACTCTTGACTTCATAGCTTCCACTGATTTCTTCCACTTACTATTCCCTCCACTAAACTGCCAAGGAAATAAAAATTATAAGGTTTAAATCTAGCAGTACGAAGAAATGTGCTCTTCCAAAGAGAAATTGAATTTAGTGGGAATCCATTCTGAAATACAAGAAACAAACGGTTTGGCTTGTTACTCTTCAAAAAAAAAAAAAAATTCTATTAAATAAACAGTGGCTAGGCTCTAAAGCATGAGCCACATAGTTTATATAATTTTAACTTTTTAGTATAATTTTTAGTATAATTTTAACTATTTTAAGATAGAGCTAGAAATTCTTTCTAGTTTTCTATCCAGAGAACTACAGCAAATTTACTTAGCCACTTCTTAATTTTTATCATTGTTTCTTTAGCTTAAGGAGTGAGTGTAAAAATGTCATTACTCTTTAACATGTTATTTTTGTCTTGTCTTTATGTAACTGGGGACAGTATAATCCTTTTTTTTCCTAGACAAAGACTTAAAGACCTTTGTCAGCTACTAGCAAGATGTGGTGGCCAGAAGGCAATATTTCAGTCCACAATTCTTCTCCTTACCATTGTGGGTTCTGGTGGTGGTGACTGATTTCCTCAGAGAGTTTTTTCAATGATGTGGAAATGTGGCATGTCCTTACTATATAATGTTAATAAACATGATAAAAATGGGTGCAAAAAGCTATCTATACAGGATGGCTGTAATTATGTAAATGCACAGAAAAGAAACAGACCAAAACATTGACTGATAATGAGCTGTGAGAGTTGGAATTATAGGTCATATTTGTTTTTTTCTCAATGCATCTCTGCATTAAAGATGCATTGTGTTTTATGCTTTAAAACACCTGCTTTATTCCAGAACCCACATCTCTTTATAACCAGTTAAGGCTGGGAAGCGATGGCGACCTGATTTGCATGATTGTTTTTAAGCCCCAACCACACGCATGTTCACTGACTGTTTCGGCAGAGTTGTCCTATACCAGAGACCTTGACCTCGTTTGTCTATTTAAATTGAAGAGAATAAAGGGGCACCTAGGTGACTCAGTGGGTTAAAGCCTCTGCCTTCCGCTCAGGTCATGATCCCGGGGTCCTGGAACCGAGCTCTGCGTTGGGTTCTCTGCTCCGCACAGAGTCTACTTCCTCCTCTCTCTCTGCCTGCCTCCCTGCCTACTTGGGAGCTATGTCTGTCAAATAAATAAATGAAATCTTTAAAAAGAAAAAGGAGAATGAAAAGGAAAACGGCCCTTAGCCATATTTCAAGTGCTTAATAGCCACATGGGATTCCTAGTGCTGGATAGTGCTGGTGTAGAACATCTCCACCATGGCAGAAGGTTGATAGGATAATGCTCTTCTAGTCAACACAGATGAAAAAGAAGCTCTAACCTCAACACTATTAGAGAAGCACCAGCAGGATCTGAATATTTTTTTAAAAATCATTATTATTTTTTAAGTAGGCTCACTGCCCAGCATGGACCCCAATGCTGGGCTTGAAATCACATCTCTGAGATCAAGAGCTGAGCCAGAATCAAGAGAGGACTCAGGGACTGAGCCACCCAGGCACCCCAGAATTTTCATAGTAGTCACAGACTGGACTTGGAAATCTTCATTCTGGTTCCAGTTATCTCCAGTCCCCACACGTTGGTGGTTCTCACCAGTGGGCATGTATCAGAAACAAGTGAGAACAGATTGTTGGGCCCCACTCCGGAGTATGGGGAGTCCACATGAGCCTGGGAATCCGCATGTCTAACAAGTTTCCAGGGGAAGTTGTTGCTGGTCCTGGGAACACACTTTGTCAACCCCTGGTTTCGGTAATTAAATGTCTTTGGTCAAAAGTTTTAATGTCTCCGGGCCTCGGTTTCTGTGTTTTCACTGGTCAAATGAGATTACATAATCGCCTTGATCTGCGACGGGATTTTAGGTGGGCAGTGGTTCTGCTACATCATGGCTGGAAGTAAAAGTAAAATAAAAGTAAAAAGAGACATTCGTAGAAGCATTTTTAGGAAGGAGTTCAGGATCCTGCACACAGCAAAACACAGCCTAATCCCATCACTTATGGGGAAATCCCACGCAGTGTCCTCTTTGCGCCCAAAGTACCCCCTGAAAGAGAACACTTAATCGGAGCAGGAGAAACAATTCCATAAAGCATCTGACGTCCGTGTCCCGTAGTGACATTTTCCGGGATCCGACACGGGGGGCGCACACATCGCCGCCGCGAGTAACTCCGAAAGAACAACCGGGAGACATCGTATCCACTCCTGCGGGGCTCAGGGACACCCTGGCGGAGCAGCTCGCACAGCTCTCCTCAAGGAAAGAAGAGCCCGAGGGTGCGGGCCGGTGCCTCCCTCCCTCCCCGCGCCCCAGTGCGCTGCTGCCTGAGTGTCCACCGGCCCGCCCACCCCGGTGCTCCAGGCAGCCCTGCGCCCAAGTTTAGGAGCGACTGGGACTGTGCGTCGCGCGCCTCGGACTCTGGGCGGTCGGGTGACGCGCGGCCAAGTGCAGAAAACGCCACACTAGCTGAGAGCAGGCCCTCAGGAAGAACTTCCATCTCCCGGGCAAGGCAGGGAAACAGGCCCCAGGAGGGCCGCGAAGCCTGGGGCGGCGCCACAGCAGCCCCTGAGGCCGGCACTGTCACGCGGCCGCCCAGCGAGCAGGCCGGGCCCGCGGCTGGGAGCTTGGGGCTATCCGCACTGGGAACCCTCCTGCCCCGGCTCCGCTGCCTCCCCGCCCCTGGGCGCCCGGAACAGCTGACACCAACGCCGGGACGCGGGCGCGCAGGAAGGGGCAGAGTCCGCTGGGCGGCTGTGCCAAGAGCCCTGGAGGCCACCACACTTGCAGCCCAAGCCGCGCGCACCGCAAAGGATACGCCGAAGCCTGCTGAGCGCTGGCCGAGGTGTCCCAGCACGACGCGCAGGCGGGTGCCTGCATGGGACTGGTTCATGGCTCCCTCGAGGAGACGAGTCAGCCGGGCCTCAGTCTTCCCTCGGGACGGCGGGCGGGGCGCCGAGCCGAAGGGCCTGGCTGAGCGCTCGGAACTCCGGGGATTTCGCCTTGTGCGGGGATGCACGGGGCCTCAGAGTCCACGCACTGGGCCACCGAGCGGAGCGGACCTCCTCTCCGCGCTTCCAGCCCCTCCACGATCAGAGATCCTGCTGCACAAATCAGGGAAACTGGTTTTGAAGGGCTTAGCAACCCGGTGAAGGTCGGTCGCCCAATGAGAAATGAGCCAAATATGACCCACCTTCCCAAACTGTCAGTCTAGGTTATCCCATGTGTCGGTCTCTCTGCTGTCAAAGTAGCAGTTCAGATGTTCAGCCCTGGAAGTAACCTGCTGTTCAGAAAACGCGGTTTATTTACTGGGAATCCAGTGTGAAATGTTAGAAACATGTCAAGTGCTGTTCAAAAAATGCGTTTAATTTGTTGGGAATCCAGTGTGAAATATTAGAAACATATTGGCTTTCATTGAAAAGGAAAAAAAGGTACATGAAATAAACGACTTTGTGAAACGCGACTGATCCTCCTAGTCTAGTATTATTTTAAATTTCTTTAAGAACTACAAGTTCTAGGGGCGCCTGGGTGGTTCGGTGGGTTAAATCCTCTGCCTTCAGCTCTGCTGTTGTTCTCAAGGTCCTAGGATAGAGCCCTGCATCAGGCTCTCTGCTCCGCAGGGAGCCTGCTTCCTCCTCTCTCTCTCTTTCTCTCTCTCTCTCTCTCTCTGCCTGTCTTTCTGCCTACTTGTGATCTCTGGCTCATATAAATAAAATCTTTAAAAAAAAAAAAAGAACTACAATTTCTTTTTCTTTCTTTCTTTTTTTCTAAGTTTATTTGAATAATCTCTACACCCAGCATGGTGGTCAAATTCCTGACCCCAGCGTGAGGAGGTATGAGGTCTACCAACCAAGCCAGCCAGACGCTCCTCCCTTCTTCCCTTCCTTTCTCCTCCCTTCCCTTCTCTCCCCCCCCCCTTCCTTCCTTCCTTTGCTCCATCTTCCCTCCCTTCCCTACCCCTTCTTCCTTCTTTCGCTCATTTTTTCTCTTTTCTCTCTTTCTTTTCTTTTCTCTTCTTCCCTTTCTTTCCTTCTCTGTCTCTGTCTCTTTTTCTTCTTTTTCCAACAGTGTAAATACTTCACGGACAAGTACACAGGATTCCGGCCACCATCATCAAGGTCATAAACGTCCATCACCTCTCTGAGTTCCCTCCCAGACTCTTGCCCTCATTATTTCGTGTGCATGTGGTAAGGACACAGCCATAAGATCTACTCTCAGCAAATTTTCAGTAGAGAATGCAGCTACGGACGCTATACTGTATTGTAGATCTCCAGAACCATTTACCTAGCACACCTGAAACTTGGTAGCCTTAAACCATCCCCTCTCCGCTCTCCCCTCCCTTCACCCCTGGTAACCACCATTTTCTCTGCTTCCGTGAGTTTAACTCTTAAATTCCTCCTGTAAGTGGTAGCGGGTAGTATTAATCCTGTGACTGGCTTATTTTGCTTAGCATTGTGCCCTCAAGCTCCTTCCATGTTGTCACAATGTCATTTGTTGTCACAAATGGTAGGTAGGATCTCCTTCCTAATTAGGGTTGAATCATATTCCATTGTGTGTGCCTACCGTATTTTCTTTATCCTTTCACGTGATGACAGACGCTTGGGTTGTTGGCATATCTTGGCTCTTGTGAAAAGTGTTGCAATGAACATAGAGGTGCAGATATCTCTTTGAAATCTAAGTTCAGGTCCTTTGGAACTGGAATCCAGTGGAATTCCTGGATCATATGATAGTTCTATTTTTAATTTTTTGAGGACCTTCCATACTGTTGTCCATAATGGACAACTAGAAATACTTTCTGAAATATCTTTCCCATCTAGTCTCTGCAGGTGACTGACACAGCATCTCACTGTTTCTTTGCTCTCCCTCATTTTTCTCATTATTTCTTTGTCGTAAAGAGTAACTTCCAGAATGTCTCACTTTATAAACATGTTTTCATTTCTTTTTTTTTTTTTTTTTTTGAGATTTTATTTATTTATTTATTTGAGAGAGAGAGAGAAAGCAGGGGAGGAGCAGAGGGAGAGGAACTGGCAGACTCCGTGCTGAGTGCTGAGCCAGAGGCCAGGCTGGATCTCAAGATCCTAAGATCACCAGCTGAGCTGAAATCAAGAGCCAGCCACTTCACGCATTGAGCCACCTGGATGCCCCTAAACATGGTATAGTTTCTGAAGGGATGTCTTTAGGTAATGTGGTGAAACTGCCATACTCACGGAGAAAAGCAGGCCAGGACTCAGGAATTAGTTTATTAGGTGCTGCCTATTTCCTCTGAGGCCGGGTGGACAATCGTCAACATCCAGAGTAAGGCCAGCCCTTTGGCCTTCATCTTTGGGTTCTCTATTCCTCCCCACCCAGACTCTCAGATTTTTTTAGGTTGACAGAAATATCCTGGGCCTTCCCCCCTTAGTTCTTCACCTCATCACCCACAAATTGATCATCTCAGGGCTGGAGCCTAATCCTGAACTCGGTGACTGGGTTGCCCGGGGTCTTCAGAAGAGGCGCTTATGTTTATCATAGTTTAAAGTGAAGTATCTGGCCTTTGGTAGGTAAAGCAAAGAGATTCTCCATCTTTCTGCTCCTGAGGAAAAGGGCTCCTGGATGGTGCATGGGTGAATCTGTGATCCTTACCGCCCTCGCCTGGTGGAAAGTGGGCACTGCAAATGTAAATTCAAGTCAGGCCAACCCCGATTATTTCAAGGTCAAGGCATTTACCCACACAGGCCCTGAAAGTTTTTGACTTCCCTGACCAATGGGAAAGACAGTGAGATGAGACTACCTACACCTGTAGTTTTAATGTTCCCTCCACAAATACCTCGTTTTATAAGTGTGTGAAAATCCCAGCCACTCTACTGTGAACTGGTTTAATTGGATGGTTGTTAAGAGAGACGAAGGAAATCTTTGAACGCTTCCAATTATTATCTGCCTCTTTTAAATTAAAGGATGATGGGTTTAAAATGTCTCTTTGGGGGCACGTGGGTGGCTCAGTGGGTTAAAGCCTCTGCCTTCACCTCAAGTCATGGGATCGAGCCCCTCATAGGGCTCTCTGCTCAGCGGGGAGCCTGCTTTCCTTTCTCTCTCTCTCTGACTGCCTCTCTGACTACCTGTGATCTCTGTCTGTCAAATAAATAAATAAATAAAATCTTTTAAAAAATTAAACTACATTAGGGTTATCAATAATGGGGATATTTCTGTGATCTATAATTGGGAACTATGATTGAAAATGATAGGAAGTTATGTGTGGGATATAGTAACTGAGAAGAAACACTTTGCACAAATATATATGTATATATTATTAAAACTAATTATATTTGTGACTGTATATATATAAGTATAAGCCAATTTTTTAAAAGGTTTATTTTAGAAACAGAGTACACGAGTCGGGAGGGGAAGAGGGAGAGAGAGAGGAGAAAAGCGGACTTCCTGCTGAGCGCAGACCAGACTCACGGCTCCATCTCATGACCCTGAGATCAGGAGCCGAGCTGAACTCTTAGACGCCCAACTGACTGAGCCACCCAGGTGTCCCTATGCCAATTTTTTGAAAGCTGCACCTCTCATTTGGTATTTCTCTTAGTTTTGCTCACCGCAGTGATTTTTTCAAAGTTTTTATTTATTTAATTGACAGACAGAGATCACAAGCAGGCAGAGAAACAGGCTGAGAAAGAGGAGGAAGCAGGCGCCCTGCTGAGCAGATCGCCCGACACAGGGCTCGATCCAAGGACCCTGGGATCATGACCTGAGCCGAAGGCGGAGGCTTTAACCCACTGAGCCACCCAGGCGCTCCTTACCTCTGGGATTTTATATCCAGAAGTTCTCACATACTATAAAATCTGCCATGGAAATGGTGTGGCTAGATTCACGGCACTCTGATCACCTGAAATCATCTGATCATCTGGGGATGTCCCCCACTTGCCACTTGACAGTGTCACAATGTCTGCAGTTTATTTATAACAGTGACTCTATCAAAACAACAAAGGAACGTTTATGTGTATGTCCATATGTGTGCATGTCTGTGTGCATATGTTCTACATAAGCAGGTATGGTAGGATATCAGCAACTTAAAAATTCTAGAGGTGTCTGTTGTACTATTTTCTTAGTTTTTGCTTAAACTTGCTCAAAATAAAAAGTTGGGAAACAGAAATAAATGTCATCTGGATTTTAAGCACCCCACAAACTTACTGTAAGTGATTTACTAGACTGATTTGACTGGCTAAGGTGGATGATGGCTATTTAATTTTACTTTTAAATTTTTTAATATTTATTCATTTATTACAGAGAGACTCTCATGCACCTGTGCAGGGAAGTAGGGGAGGGGGAGAAGGAGAAAATCCAAATAGACTTCCTGCTAAGTGCTGAGCCCAATGTGGGACTTGATCCTGTGACCTTGATGTTACAACCTAAATGGAAACAAAGAGTCAGATGCCCAACCAACAGAGCCACCAGGGTGCCCCTTTATTGGTAACTTTTTAATGTCCTGGTTAACAGTCTCATATTAGTACTTAAGAAATCCTTTATAGATGTATCTGATTCCTTTATGTTTTTTTTGTGTTTTTTTTTTTTTTTATTTGACAGACAGAGTTCACAAGTAGGCAGAGAGGCAGGCAGAGAGAGAGGAGGAAGCAGGCTCTCCACGAAGCTGAGAACCCGATTCGGAGCTCGATCCCAGGACCCTGAGATCATGACCTGACCTGAAGGCAGAGGCTTAACCCTCTGAGCCACCAGGTGCCCCTGGACCTCATTTCTTAAGATCTTCTTTGCTAAAGTGAAGTCTGAGTAGACGTCTCAACAAACAATTAGAACAGAAAAAATGTAGCCAATGCTCTTACTTCATTCTTTAACTACCTCATGAAGCTCCATCTTGTAAATGAAGAAACTGAAGTCTAAGATGTGGAGGGACAAGCACAGCGAGTAAATAACGGAGCCGGGATAGCACCTCTGGCCTGTCTGAGGAGGATTCATAAGGGAACCTCCAAGGAAAGCTGAGGACCGTTCTGGCTTTGTTGTGGCTTCTTTGGCGCTTTGGTCTGGGACACGGCCAGGAAATGCAGGTTTTAGACCATGAGGAGAGACTCCAAGGCACCTGGTGAGGAGAAAAGTGTTTCTTCAGAGGGTGAGTCACCCCTGCAGGACTGAATCACAAAGCTCCCGGAATCTGTGCTGGACTGTGTGCAGAATGGACTGGATTGCCTCTGCTCGGGCCGGACTGGCACCATTATGGCCCTGAAGGCAGGCGCACCCATCTGTGGTTGGACTTCATGGGTGGCCCCTTTTGAAATCTTCCCAAGTGGGGAGAAGCCTTTGGCATCAGATTATTAGGGTGGGGTGTTTCAACTGTCCCTCAGAACAACGTTTTACATAAAATATAACCCACGGGAAATTTAACTAGTTACCAAGCATGTTTAGATATCGCCTTAAGAAAAACACATACTGGCCACAGGCCTTTGGGGCAGATGATGGTATAGGGCCTTGAAGCTGAGCAGCGGGGGACGCTTCTTTTTTCCGTTATCTCCCCTTTCTCCCCCGGAGAGCACCTGTGGCTAGTTAGACAAGTCCTTTGAGTGTGTTTGTTCAATTGTAAACTTTATAGTGCTTGATCAGACATATTTTGCCTTCCCTCTTGTTTATCTACAAGGCATATGACTAACGTTTGGCCTTCTTCAGCTCTGCTGTGGGTTAGTGTTTCTATCTAATTAAAGCGGGACTGAGGAGTTGTTCGGGGCAACAGTCTTTTCTACTGCTGTCCCCTGCTCCCTTTCTCTTGCGGCTGACTTGTTCCTGCCTCATTCTTCTCCCTTGCACCGCCAGGAAGCGGCAGGGTGTATACTCCTTTCTAGTATCTTAGGAAATTTGAGTGCGTTTTCTTTTTTCTGTATTGTATTTTTTTATTTTGTTTTTTAGGATTTTGATAAAAGATACACATAACGGAGGAGTTACCATTACATTACCATTAAGGTTGTGAGCGCCTCAACCATTAGACTTAGCCCTTTCTACACCCATCACCCCATTCATGTTGGCCTCTCTCCAGTTTCCCAAACTGAAACTCTGCCCCTATGAAACACTAACGCCCCATCCTCTCTGCCTCCAGCCCCTGGCCATTCTGCTGTCTCTATGAATGTGACTGCTCTAGCTACCTCATAGAGTTGGATCATGCAGTGTTTTTCCTTGTGAATGGCATTTTTTCTTTGGCAGAACGTCCTCATGGTGCATCCATGCAGTCGCATGACTCAGAATTTCCTCCCCCTTTAAGGCTGAATAATATTCCACTCTGTGTGTACCCATCGCGTTTGTCCATTCATCTCTTGATGTACAGTTGCTTCTGCCTTTTGGCTACTCTAAGTAATGCTGCTGTGACACAGGTATACAGACATCTCTTGGAGACTTTGTTTTCAATTCTTTTAGATGTCCACCCAGAAATGGAGCTGCTAGACTGGATCGGTGCTTTTTTTTTTTTTTTTAAGATATTATTATTGATTTGAACATGAGAAAGAGAACAGAAATGCAAGCATGAGTGGAGGGAGGGGCAGAGGCAGAGGGAGAAGCAGGCTCCCCGCTGACCAGGGAGTGTGTTGTGGGACTTGTTCCCAGGACCCCAGGATCATGACCTTAGCTGAAAGCAGAAACTTAACTGACTGAACCACCCAGGCGCCTCCAGTGCATTATTTTTTTTTTAAGCTTTTTTTTTAAGATTTTATTTACTTGAGAGAGATCACAAGTAGGCAGAGAGGCAGGCAGAGAGAGAGGGGGAAACAAGCTCCCCGCTGAGCAGAGAGCTCAATGCGTAGCTCAATCCCAGGACCCCGAGATCATGACCTAAGCCAAAGACAGAGGCTTAACCCACTGAGACTCCCAGGCACCCCCCATTATTTCTTAATGCAAGTTTCTTTCTTTCTTTCTTTCCTTTTTTTTTTTTTTTTTTTTTAGTTAGTTAATTTGTTTTAGTAGTCTCTAAACCAAATGTAGGGCTCAAAATCCCAACCCCAATGAATGCTCTTCCGACTGAGCAAGCCAGGTACACCTGGATCAGTGCATTTTTAATAGAGATGTGTTTCTTAGTAAACAGACTGTCCTGGCCACAGCTACATCGTCTGGTCAGCTTTTTTCCCTGTCTTTGCTTCACCTAATCCATACCTCTTGTTCCTCAACTTTCATCCCCCACACCCTGACACGCTTCATTGGGACTACTAGCTACTGCTAACATTATTTAAGGGAGAAGCTGATAATGCTAAGAAATCATTGGATCAGGGCAGGGCACCTGATCTAAAATGAGCCAGTGAGCTTCTTTCCTAGGAATCTGGAATTTATTTTATATTATTTTAGTTTATGTTCTTTTTAGTTTATTTTACTTTATTTTCATTCCAGTAGAATTAATATGCAGTGTGTTAGTTTCAGGTGCACAATATAGGGATTCAGCTATTCTGTACATCACTGGTGATGATCACAACAAGCACATTACTCAATCCCCTTCACCTATTTTACCCACCCCACCCCACCCCCCAGCAAGCAGCAGTTTGTTTTCTATAGTTAAGAATCTGTTTCTTGGTTTGTCTCTCTTTCTTTTCCTTTGAGCATTTGTTTCACTTCTTAAATTCCACATTTGAGTGAGAACATAGGGTATTTGTCTTTCCCTGACTGACTTATTTTGCTTCACATTATACTCTCTAGCTCCACGCATGTCATTGCAAATGGCAAGATTTCATTCTTTTTTATGGTTGGTCAATATTCCATTGTGTATATATACCGCCTCTTCTTTATCCCTTAATCAATTGATGGACACTTAGGCTCTTTCCATCATTTGGCTGCTATAAATAATGCTGCTATAAACAGGGGTGCATGTAACCCTTTTGGATTCATGGTTTTGTATTTGGAGGGTTAAATACAGTAGTGTGATTGCTGGATCTTAGGGTAGTTCTATTTTTAAATTTTTGAGAAACTTCCATACTGTTTTCCAGAGTGGCTGTACCAGTTTTCATTCTTGCCAATACTTGTTTTTCCATGCATTTTTTTATGTTAGCCGTTCTGAAAAGGTGTGAGGTGATATCTCATTGTAGTTTTGTTTTGCTTATCCCTGATGATTAGTGATGTCAAGCATCTTTTTTTTTTTTTAAGATTTTATTTTTATTTATTTGACAGCAGAGATCACAAGTAGGCAGAGAGGCAGGTGGGGGGGGGTGTGGAAACAGCTCCCTGGTGAGCAGACAGCCCAATGTGGGGCTCCATCCCGGGACCCTGGGATCATGACCTGAGTCGAAGGCAGAGGCTTTAACCCACTGAGCCACCCAGGAACCCCTCATTCTATTTTATTTTATAATTTTATTTAAAAATTAAGGTTATGGGGCACCTGGGTGCAGTCGGTTGACGTCTGACTGTTGACTTCAGCCGAGGTCACAGTCTCATGGTTGTGAGATCCAGTCAGCATTGGGCTCTGCACTGAGCATGGAATCTGCTTGATTCTCTTTCCTTGTCGGTCCCCTCCCTATGCTTTCTTTCCCTCTCAAAGGAAAGAAAAACAAAACAAAACAAAAAAAAAAAAAAAAAAACAGGGGTCTGACCTACTGAAGTATTGGCAGTGACCCCATAATGATTCATCACCACAGCCCTAAGAATGCTGCACCAGGCCAGAGCTCCCAGGGGCCATGGTGTGCTTCCCAGATGATCAGCGACTGTGGGGGCCATGAAGAACAAGGCTGTACCCACCTCGAGTCTAGCCCTGACATAAGTGCATCCATCTTGATGTCCCAATATTTCTTGGGTTCTGACCTACTCAGATTAGCACTTTAAACAGTCCCTCTCTCCTTTAATGATTGATTTAAACGCCTGGACTCAGATGCCTCTGTCTTTCATAACTCCCCTACACATTCCCTAACTGATCAATGTTGACCTGAGTAGGTAGGGACAACTCTACGCCCCTATTCAGCAGGAAGAAATTGAAGAAGATGAGACCTTCCACTTTCAACAACCTTAAAGATTTAAGGGTCAAAATTGTTCAGGGGGAAATGTGGAGGCCGAGAAAATTAAGGCCATCCCACTTCACGTTTAGCTGATGTGGGAAACAGAGGCAGAAGAAAATCATTAAAATTCCTCACCTGCTCACAAGCCCTTGAAACAGACAGAGTGGCTCTCCTCTGGGGACTCAACTGCCCTCACCTTGAGGTTTTGTTAAGGACAATCCTAGCCTGACCAACCCCTTACCCCAACAGGTCCGACCAGAATCCTGTAAGTCTACTTTAACAATTCCTTTAGGAAACTTTATCTCTAAACCTCCAAGATAGTGTCAAGAATCATTCCCAAATATATGGCCCACTGATATACATCTAAAGGGTCTCACGAGAAGATTTTTATTATTGGTAATAAATAGCCTTTCTGCCAACAATAGCAAGCCCCTCAAGGTCCTGGAGACCTTGCTTCCAAAAATCCTTGGAGACTTACATCATCCATAAATACCCTTTGTCCTCACCCACCGCCGAGTCCACCCTACTCTGCCTTTAAAAACTCTGACTGTAATCTGGTTCAGGGTCCAAGTCCCTACTCTGCTATGTCGGGTATACTTGGGCCCAAGCTTAAGCTTGTCAAATAAACCCTCGTGTGATTGCAGCAGTGCTTGGTTCTTTGGTGGTCTCTCGGATGCAAAAATTCGGGCATAACACGATGAGCCTGTATCACTCGAGGACTGAGAGAGGCACCTAGGACAGGCCTGAGAGAGCAAGCAGAGACACAGCCCTTTCCTTCATCAAGTTCACAGTGGGTTTTAATGTTCCCCGGCAGGCAGACTATGAAACCCAGATGGTGTGGCTGTTGTAGCAGATGAAAACATTTTGTCCATCTTCTTTCTTTTTGCTACCTGATCTTGCTTTGAGGCAACCCCACCCCACCATGAAGTATGGTCTTAGGGCAGGTGGCAAACAGAACCAGGAAGGCCCCTCCTCTGTTTCTACCTCCGTGGCAGCCAGGCATGGCATGTGGCTCACACTCTGTCCCCAGAGCTTGGACTCCAAAGCAGGGGCCCCGAGGACGGGGCGGTAGGCGTGTGGGGGGGGACATCTATCACCATCACCACTGTGCTGTGCTCCTATCCAAGGCACACCTGGACACATAGCATTTCCCTAAGTCCTGGAGAGCCTGCTAACATGGTCTAATTTCTGTTTCCCATTCTTAGGGTCAGCTTCTGTCCTTTGCAACCAAGATTTCTGGTGGATACCAATGTGCATATTTAAGCAGTGTCCTTGAATGCTGTGTATCACACACCCCATCTCAGAGCATCCTCCTTCTGGGCTACATTTACACCAGAAGACTTGGGATAAGTCTTCACAGGCTGTCCCAAAGTTAATCTTCATTAACACTTGGCCACAACAAGGAAGAAAAAACAAACAGTTGAGCATCACATAAGGAAGCAAGCTGTGCCTGGCATGGGGCAGGGCCAGGCTCACAACACCTTCCTGTTCATCTCAAAGAAACAGGGAAGTGCTCTGAAGCATTGTTCCCACACTGCCAGGCAGAGCTTTTTGTCAAAGTGCATGACAATTTTTTGCTTTCCTAAATACAGAGAGTCATCTAGTGCAGGCTAGGCAAAGAAGGACCCCGGGGTCAAGTCTGGTAGATGTCCTGATTCTGTGAGTAGAGTTTTATTGGATCTTAGCCACACCTCTTTACTTAGCTGTTGCCCCTGACTGCCCTCCTGCTGTAACAGCAGAGCTGAGTCCTTGGGAGTATAGCTTGTGAAGCAGAAAATATTTACTATCTGGCTCTTGATAGTAAAGAGCCAGATCCTTCACAGAAAAGGATTACCAGCTCCCAACCAAGGGCATAAATTCCTAAAATAACCAAGAGAAAGGTTGTATTTCTGAGTGTCCAGTTTCTAGGTTGTTCACAATTTCTTCCTGTTCATTTTTTTTCCTGTTCATTTTTTAAAAAGATTTTATTTATTTATTGAGAGAGAGAGAGCACAAGCTGGAGGAGGGGCAGAGAGAGAGGGAGAAGCAGACTCCCCACTGAGCAGGGAGTACGAGGTAGGGACTTGATCCCAGGACACTGAGATCATGACTGAGCCAAAGGCAGATGCTTCGTGGAATATTACTCGGCCAGAGAAAAGAATGAACTCTTATTATTTGCGACAACATGGGTGGAATGTGAGAGTACTACGTTAAGTAAAATACGCTGGAGAAAGACAAATACTATATTTCACTCCTATCTGAAATCTAAAACAACAACAACAACAAAAATAAAACAAAATAAAAACCCAAGAAACCTAATCTGTTCCATTCATCTGTATGTTTGTGTTAGTACGAGTAACATACTCTTTGACTATAGCTTTGCGATGTAGTTTGAAATCAGGGAGGGTGATACCTTTCCTTTTTATCCTTAAGATTGCTCTGGTGGTTTGGGGGATCTTTTGTGATTCCATACAAATTTTAGAATTATTTCTTCTACTCTGTGAAATATGCCATTGGAATTTTGATAAGTATTGCACTGAACAAGTAGATTACTTTGGGTAGTGTGGACATTTTAACAATATTCATTCTTCTCATCCATGAGCACAGGGTATATTTCCATTTAGTTGTGTGTTCACAGATAGAAGAGGATCCTTCCTATTGGCTTTGTAGAAGGGGATCCTTCTATTTGCTTTGGTGTGCACTTTGAGTACCTCCTATAGTCCTTTGAGGTTAGTCTCCAGGCAAAGAAAACACTCTCCCAGGGTAAATCCCCGTTCCACCCACTGTGAAACCAGCTGTTCCTCATTCTGCCCAGATGCCCCATAGTCCCCTTCCAGCTCTTCATTTTGCAACTCACCTTTGCTCCACCTCTTCCAGGTGGATCCACACAGACCAAAGGATCCGTCCTAACTCATCCCGGCGCTGTCTTTGTTCCCCATCTAGTCCTATGACACGGAACGGATGGTTGGGTGTTTGTGAAATGAATGAATGGACGAGAGGAACACAGATAAAATGGGCGATGAATTGTTTCCTGATTGACTCATTGGCATGCGCTCAAAAATGCATAAGGGAAGTAACAAATTGTGCTATCTGGTTTTCCTATTGAAGTTTATTTTTTCTAATTTATTTTACATTTGAAATTAGTTTGAAAAGGCTTTTTGGTGGAACAGGGCTCCATACATGCTGTTTGCACAGGCTTTCCTCATGTACATTTTATGTCCAGTTATTCCGTAAAGCAGTTTCCTTGAGCCCTGTCAGGGATACTCTTGCCTTCTTCAGCTTCCAGCTGGACCTGAACTTAAATAGGCTGCCCTCACAAAGAACCTGACAAAAATAGTGAAACTCTTTAGGAAAACCTGTGTTTAGCAGATTAACAAGAAAAGGACTCTTGTTATTTCTCAGCAAATTGTTATTTTTAAAAATCAAGACTTTGTCTCTTTTCTGTCCCCAATTTGTGTACAAATCTGGCACTGACTAAAATAAAAACACCTTCCAGGAGGCCCGAAGGTGGCTCAGTGGATTAAGCCTGTGCCTTAGACTCAGGTCTTGATCTCAGGGTCCTGGGATTGAGCCCCTTGTCTGGCTCCCTGTTCATGGGGCTCTCTGCCTCGCCCTCCACCCTCCCCACTGCTCATGCATGTGTGTGTGTGTGTGTGTGTGTGTGTGTGCATGCGTGTAGGTCTCTCTCAAAAAAAAAAAATACAAAAAATCTTCAAAATAAAATAAATTCTCCCAGTTCATGCCCATTAGAAACCTTAACTATCTAAAATTGTTCCTGTAGTTTGGAAGAGTTTAGGTTTCGTTCATAAATGCAGAGGGTTTTCAGCTGCCTTACCCAATAAAAAATAGCAGATGAAGCCACCTTAGTCTTCCTTCTTCAGGAACAGAGAAAAACAACTTGGAAAGATCCAGTCTTTTTTTATTTTTATTTTTTTTTTTAAGGAGACTGCCTGGGTTGGAGAAGTCATGCAAGGAATCCTGTGTCAGAGCACAAGCATCTCCCTTATTTCTACTCCACAATGCCCTTCATTACACATGCCTGTGTTAGATGGTGTTCTAGATCTGAGAAATCTCTCGTGCCATGAAGTCAGGGGGTGGTGGGTTTTCCAGAAGAGGGATGCAAGAGTCCACGTACCCGGAGTTTCAAAAGATACCTTTCTACTTGGGCAAAGAGCTAACTGAATCAAAGAAACTGATTGAACACACTTAAATAAGATATGAAACACATTTATTAGCTGCGAGCCTCAGTTTTCCTGAAAACAGTAATCGACCACTGTTAACATATCTTCCTCCATGAAACTAACAGCTCTGCACGCAGAACTAACCACATACCAGCAAGTACCTTATCCTCGTGTCATGATTTGGAGAACAAGCGATAGAAAAGATTAGGATAGCTTGTTAAGAAAACATTTTCCCCAGGCACCTTGATTTGTTCTGTTTTCTCTCAAAGAGCTCAAGCCGACGGCTACTTCATAGGTTGATCCTCTTTCCTTTCACCAGTCGCATTTGAAATCTAAGCACATCCTGGAAATAAAACCAAGCACAGTCAGTGGATGGAACACAGGGATCTGTTCAGCATGAGACGAAGTAGATTTCTAGCATCTACCAAGAGCTAAATGGAAAAACTCTGCACAGTAGTCCTATCAACTGGTAAAGAAACCATATTCTAAGACTCCAAATAATGTACTTGCCCACATCTAGAATAGTGTTGACCAAACTAAGAGAGCAAGTCCCCAGAAGGTCAGCCTGTGTTATTTGGCACTGCTGTTGACCACAGGTGTCTTCAACTGGCTAAACACAGTGTTTGGTCACAACAGTCCACACTGCCCCTTGTCCTGCGTTCCTTTAGACACTGCCCCATTTACAATGATCTGCTCCTACATGCAAGTGATGTCATGAGTTATGGATTGATTTGGGTTTTTTTTCCTTTGTTCTTAATAAAACAATTCAGACTGGGGCGCCTGGGTGGCTCACTGGGTTAAAGCCTCTGCCTTCGGCTCAGGTCATGATCTCAGGTCCTGTGATCGAGCCCCCCCATCAGGCTCTATGCTTGGCGAGAGCCTGCTTCCTCCTCTCTCTCTCCACCTGCCTTTCTGCCTGCTTGTGATCTCTCTCTGTGTCAAATAAATAAATAAAATTTTAAAAAATAAAACAATTCAGACGTTTTTGTTTCTTGTTTATTTTTGAGCCAACAGCTAGGTCAGGTGGAAGAAATGGTTTTGGAATTGGACCTGACTCCAAAATGTACCTCTGTCACTTACATCACTCAGGCCAACCTCTTGGGCTTTTCACTTTCTTACTAAGAGCGCGGAGTGAGGGGTTCCTGGGTGGCTCAGTCAGTTAAGTGTCCCACTCAGGTCATGATTTCAGGGTGCTGGGTTCGAGCCCTGTCTTGGGCTCCTCGCTCAGTGAGGAGTCTGCTGGAGATTACTTCCCCTTCTCTCCTCTCCCCCGGGCTTGTGTGCACTCTCTCTCGCTCAAATAAATAAAGAATTCTTTAAAAAAAAAAATGAGAAAGACCAATGCACTGGGATTTGGTGAAGAAAGTAAGACTAGAGATATGAAATAGCTCTTATAACTCACAAAGAACTATGTAGCAGAAATTAATATCATTATTCTAAGTAAAGCTAGGAACTATATCTGCAAGACTAAAATTTTAAAATAAGTACAGGTGGGGCACTTGGGTGGCTCAGTCCATTAAGCATCGGTCTTTGGCTCAGGTCATGATCTCAAGGTTCTGGGATCCAGCCCCTCAGTAAGCTCCCCACTCAGCAGGGAGTATGCTTCTCCCTCTCCATATGCCTGTCGCCCTTCCTGCTCGCTCGCTCTCTCTCAAATAAATGAAATAAATACAGAAGGCAATGACTTACCACACCCTGACAAACCACAAACATAATATATGCTTTTTTTCTGCTTTAAAATTCAGAGTGTTGCACGGAAGCCCCACTTGACAAAATATGATGCACTTTAAGCACTGGACCAAGGGAGGAGCACAGAGGGTCTACCATCTACGGTGTGAAATGAGAGCCTTTGCAGATGTGGGATAGAGTCATAGATGCTAAAGGGAGAAGGGGCAAGGGAGAAGTCAGATTCTTAAGCTGGGAAAGAGTTTCAGAAGATGACTCCTAATGGCACAGTAGTTTAGTGCTGGTGCATGGTACTCTTCAGAGTACTGGAAGGCCAGAGTTATCATGACGCTCCATCTCCTTGGGGGTCTCCCCCATAGGAAATGCATGTATTTATGATGAATGCAAATTAAAACATAAGATCAGCTTCTTGGTTCAGTGGCTAAAATGGACTCATTCACAAAGAAAATATGTTTATTTTAGCTTTGACTACAGTTTGTCTGGTGACCATCATCATCAGCTTTGAATGTTTTAGTTACAAAGAATTTACAAGTGATGTGTATTAAGTAGAAAGGCTACGAAATAATGTCTCTATTCCCCACGGATAAGCATCAGTGGTTTCTGAAGTCTGCTCCATGAAACTCCAGATTCCAACTAACCCAAACAAAACCTGCTTAGGAATGGCTTTCTGGGAGTCTCCTTGGATTTGTAGATACGTCAATACTCTGCTCTATACAAATAAAGGAGGCCTATGGGTGAGAGCCCAAGCCTCTAACTTTCCTTCTGTGCATTCAAGAAGGTAGCCTTCGTCCTTCACTTGCTTTCCTCCAGATCTGTTTTCTGTTTCCACCTGTCCATCCTGGAACAGAATAGCCTGCGTACCACAGGGTGGCCAAAGACATAAAAAAGCATGGGGTGCTCAGATGCCCCAGCTGGGGATGTGCGTACAAGCTGAAATTCCACTATAATTCTTAGTGGGTCTCAGCAATGCTTCTGCAAGGCGCTCTAAACAAAGCATGTTAGGGGTGCCTGGGTGGCTCAGTGGGTTAAAGCCTCTGCCTTCAGCTCAGGTCATGATCCCAGGGTCGTGGGATCGAGCCCCGCATCGGGCTCTCTGCTCAGCGGGGAGCCTGCTTCCCCTCTCTCTCTCTGCCTGCCTCTCTGTCTACTTGTGATTTCTGTCTCAAATAAATAAATAAAATCTTTAAAAAAAAATAAACAAAGCATGTTATACTTCTAAATTACAACAGGTATGAGAGTTGTTAAGCATCTGAAGAAAAGAAGACAAAAAAGTCTTAACCTATCATCTCAGAAAAGCATACCTGCAGCCTGGTGTCATCTGGAATTCCAAACAATTTTTTTCCTATCCGTAAATAATCCCTCTCAGTGATTTCTTGACTGGTGCCTTTCACATCAATGTAGTGGCAGTCCGCCCCGGCGAAATGGCAGGTAATTGCCTGTGCAGAGTGACAGGGTTAATACTGGGAAAACCCCATTCCATTAACACCAACAACCGAACAGGAAGACTTCTTTTAGAAAGTCAGCAATTTCACTCAGCGTTTGATTTCTAGAATGTTTCATGCTGTCCTGTATTAGTCTCTTCAGGGTTCAGTATCTCTTTTTCCCCAGGTACAGTTTAAGTCTGACTGAGAAATACAAGAGGTTTTTAGCTCCCTGCGATACTTGTTTTTAAAAAGGGCGGGGAACATAACGACATGAGTAAGAGGACTTTAACTTTTCAACATGTGATCTTTCTACTGTGTGGATGTCCTCAAGTCCTAAACAGGAATGTGTTCCAGGGTTCTTCACCATTTTCTTAGTCAGGGAAGTTAGTTACTCAGTTGAGTTTGTGGTGAGTTGTCATTTCAATGGCTATGGATCATTAAAACAAACAAACAAACAACAACCCACAAAAATACCTTGCAAAGGACAATTATATACACACCACCCCTTTGAAATAAAATGGACCCTTTGAGTCCAATAGCATCACATACGATCCCCATCTTCTTTCTGTCTGAAGGTAAGATGGAGGTTACTGGTTCTCCCCATTCTTGAAAAACTTACAAGCTAATCTAAACTCACTTTCCTAGTTTCAGGTTAGTTCTCTTGAGGCGACTGCCTACTAAAGGGACTGCCCGCTTTGCCCAGAACATCGAATTTCAATGCAGTGGAGTCACAAACTCCATTTCTCACAGAAGCCCTCATACCATGCCAAGGAGGAGTGACATCTGAGGCCAAAGAGGAAAAGGGCATATCCATATACATGTGTTTTTGCATTTTTTTTAAAGGGAAACCTGGAAACTAACCCTTAACCTCAGGGAGACAGTGGTAGTTGGTGTGAAAAACTGGAAGGTTTCACTCAGCCCCACAAAACGCCCCAATATTTAGTATGGAGAGCCATGTTATATGGGGAAATGGAAGTCCACAGTACTGTCAGATCTGCTGAATTTTTTGGAAGCGAGAAATCTGGGACTATGAGTAATTTTGTCAGTTTTAAATCATTAGGTGTTTAAAACAATCTGAAGTGAAAAACAAATTGTGGGACTCAGGTATGAAATATATGGCTGCCTGTGAAATCTGAGGTCTGGGCAGCCAATTCAGAATGTTTGCATAGAGTTGATCATGGTTTTCCAAATAAGAAAACTCTTATAAACCTTCCTCTTACGTGGTTACTATGAGCTATATACATTCCAGATTTTATGATTTTTATATGCCAGCCATTGTTTCTGCCTCCAAACGCACAGGCTATGGGCTCCCAGGTATGTTCTTCTTCTGAAGCAATTCTATGAATGTTCATAATTCAATATCAGCAGGATTACGATCCTGAGCTCACCTGGTTTCTTACTGATATGAACCAAAAAGCATGAGGTAGCAAATAGATTTCCTGGTAAATAAACCAGACTAAACGCCAGTTTAGTTCAATGTCATAAATCTCATAGTTTCACATGTCTCAACGTTTTTGTTTCTAATGTATTCATCTTTGGAAAGTACAGTGATGGGAATGCATACCTTCCGGTATCCTTGAGTTCTGTTCCAACCAGATCCATGGATAAGCAAAGGATGAAAGAAAACAGTGTCTCCCTTCTCCATCACAAGATGCACCCGGGGGCAGTTTTCATCATAGTCCTGAATCCCGTAGAACATTATGTTAACTCCTTCCTAGAACACATAAGAGAAATAAGACTATATTTGGGGAACCCAATGATTAAGAATTTTGTCAATGACTCCTTAAGAAAAGCAAAGTTTTCATAAGTTCTGCTAAGAGAAAAACATAAAAAGATTCTTCAAAGCAACTGTAAATATACAAAAACTTCTCAGACATCTGGTTGTAAAAATCATGGATTTGGGGGCCCAAATGAAGAATATGAAATTTCCACTTATCCTTCATTACCGAATTATAAATGAAGATCTAGACCAACTTTGCATTTTGCAGTTAAAATGGGAGATCCCCTTTCCAGCATGAATCTGTAATCCCACTTTCCCCACATGATATTCTTCTCCCCCGTAACTTTGCCTAAATCATTCTTCTATTATTCAGGAGTACCTCTGGGAAGCAAACTGTATTCTCAGGCCAGAAGAGAGAAAATGTTCAAGTCTCCTCAGCTCAGAAAGCACTCATGTCACAACCAGAGTAAAGAAAGAATAGTAAATTACAACACTGTGCTTTTTTAGAACTACTTCCAATGTTAGCTGTTGCTTTAAGTAATGGTTATGGGGGGAGCACAGTATCCCAGTCCCCTTCATAGGACTGTCCCACATTCTTCTGGGGAAGGATTCTTTCCTGCTGGACAGTGTTGGGCCTTTCATCCAGTGCCCTTCTCTCCTGGCTAGGTGCACATGTAACCTATGCAAAGTCAATCTGAACTCCCACTGTCATCACTTAGAATCTGAGCAGAGGATTGATCAAAGGCATTGGTCATGGTCAAGGTTCAACTGCCCCCACCAAGTGCCCCATCCTGTCTTCCCACTGACACACTCCCACTTTTCCTGCTTACCAGAGCCAGCCAGCCTTTCCATGGACTCAGCATGTGCCTGCGACCCTCCAAGACACACTCTTTGGCTTAAGTCAGCCACAGCCCACTTCTGTTGCCTGCAACAAACTTTCCCTAAGCCTCAACTCAGTTTTTCCATAAACCTCAACAGTTTATGAATCTCACAATTTCAGATTTTCGTATCAGAATCCAGACTCAAAGATTTATACTTGACACGAATCCTCAGTGTAAGAATTCTAACTAATTGAGACAGAAGTCCTGAAAGCCATATTCTTTAATTCCTACAAAAAAAACCACATGCATTCTTCCCACCTGAACAACACGTGCTCTTCTGGGGTCTTCAGACTTTATTGTCTTTTTTTTTTTTTTAAGATTTTATTTATTTATTTGACAGACAGAGATCACAAGTAGGCAGAGAATCAGGTAGAGAGTGAGGAAGAAGCAGGCTCCCCGCTAAGCAGAGAGCCCGATGCAGGGCTCTATCCCAGGACCCTGGGACTATTATTTGAGCCGAAGGCAGAGGCTTTAACGCACTGAGCCACCCAGGCGCCCTGAGACTTTACTGTCTGGGTCCTACAACACTCATTGTCTCCTCTCTCTTTTCTCTGCCTCTGGACTCCTCACTTCCAGTACATCCTGCTCTAGATCTCAAGATTATCATTTTTGATGAGCCGATTTGATCTCACCATTCATGGGCTCAAAAGCATTCAATAGTTCAATCAATAAACCATGCAACAGGCAGGCAATGGAATACTACTCATCCTTTCCCAGAGCCTTCGCTGGTCTCTCTAGCAGGAAGGAGATGATTCCTCCCTCGTCTTTCTCCTAAGATCTAGCATCAGTGGGTAAGAATTAGTGATAAGAATTCTTGATTACTGATTAGAATTCGAAACTACTGATAAGAATTAGCTGATACATGCATCTGGAGTTGTGAGTGTTTATGTCTGACCTCTGCAATGAAGCTTGATGATTTTAGATCCTATATAGCGCCTACCAGAGTTCCCCACACTGGTGAGATTTCCAAAACTTCTTGAAAGTAAGATGATTATTCTACGTGACATGGTTGATTTTCCCCTGATCCTGGTTGCAAAACTGAAAACAATGTTTTGCTAAGAAAGGAAACTCCATCTCATTGTTAAAGTTCTGTATGGAATCAGATCTAAAATTAAAACAATAGGGCATGTGGGTAGCTCAGTGGTTTAAGCCTCTGCCTTTGGCTTAGGTCATGGTCTAAGGGTCCTGGGATCAAGCCCCGCATTGGGCTCTCTGCTCAGTGGGGAGCCTGCTCCCCCTTCTCTCTCTGCTTGCCTCTATGCCTACTTGTGACCTCTCTCTCTATGTCGAATAAATAAAACCTTCAAAAATAAATAAATAAAAATAAAATCAGAACAATAAATATTCTGGTTAAGATTTATCTGCTAGGGCACCTTGGTGGCTCAGGGAGTCAGGTATCAGACTCTGGATTTTGGGATCAGCTTATGATCGCAGGGTCACAAAATCAAGCTGCATGTTGAGCTAGTGTTCACCAGAGTCTACATGTCTGTGTTCCTCCCCCTCTGCCTCTCTCAGCCCGCACCACCTCTCACAAGTATCACGAGCAAATATCACGAGTTGTCTCCCTTTATCCCTGTCTCTCTCTGTGTTTGACTCAAATAAATAAATGAATAAAATCCTAAAAAAGAAAAGGAGGGAGGAAGGAAGTGACGGAAGGAAGGAAGGAAGGAAAAAGAAAAGGAAGGAAGGAAGGGATTTATACCTCCCACGTGGGATAACCATGTGGCTTCAGGTCGCCTTTGTGACTGCCCGGGAGCACACACAGGCAGCCATTGTTCCGGTCGATGTGCTCCATGGCTGTCCAAGCAGCAACTAGGTTATTGCTGGGCCTGATGGGGAAATAGTGCAGATCCTGGTGCAAGGGGTGGCGGGATGTCTTCTTGCCTGAAACAGAACCTGCTATTAAACCACATTTGAACCTCAGAATTCATCTCCTCTGCCTGAAAACCAGATCAGTGTCTATCCCTTCAGAACCCAAAGAAGTGAAACCACACTACAGACAATCAGCCTGGAGAGATAAGCACCAAATTAGAATATCAAATCAACAGCGTGACTCCAGATCCTACCCTTTTTTCCTGGGTTTCTGAAAGCCAGGGATTCCCACCATTCTCTAGCAACTCATAACATGTTATGATCTCTATTGTGCTTTATTCCTTAGTAACTCTGGTTTGGGCACGGAGCCTAGCACTCAAAGAAAAGTTTTTCAATTGGAGAGTAACCAAATTTGAAGTTCCCTGTTAGCCCTCTAAGTGGCTGATACAAACACTATCGAGTAACTAAATTAATAAAAGGCTTCCAAGAAGTTCTTCACAGAACTAAGAGCACTTGGTGAACAGTCATTATGTAGAATCAGAGATCACAGAACCACATTTACATGGTTCCCTGTTTTGCACTCTGAACTTGATACTGTTCCCCTACGCCCAACCTCAATGTCTCTAAGCAAGACATCCAGGGTAGGAGAGATTTCATGGTGCTACACTACAGGCTAGTCACATAAAACTCTCCTGGCCTCAAAAGTGGAAAACAATAAAGAATTCTGAAGGACCAATTTATTACTGCTAGTAGAGAAGAATTTCTCAGCATGGACCAAGAGCTGTTGGCTTAAAAAAATGCAGATTCTTGGGGGTGCCTGGGTAGCTCAGTCAGTTAAGCATCTCTTGATTTCAGCTCAGGTCTTGATCTCAGGGTTATGAGTTCAAGTCTCGGGTTGGGCTCCACGCTGGGCATTTAGCCTACTTATAAAAAAAAATTATTTTTTAGTGCAGATTCCTGGGTTTTAGCTTCCAAATCAGTTTCTCTGGGAGTGAGATATTAGGAGCTACATTTTAGCAAGCACAAGACATTTTACGTCAAGTGATGTATGTGATTTATAAGAAAGCTTTAATTTTGAAGATAATAATATCTTCAATCAGGAGGACAGAATTCACACCATCATTGGTGAGAATAGTTAACAAAGCTTGGGGACAATAATTATAATAATAAAAGCCCATGGTTTATGTGCAGTCATGTTTATTAAACCAAACTTTTGAGCAGCAAGCCAGTCAGTTGTCCAGAAATCCAACAATAACCTTAGTCATTGTTAACATCTGAAATCGTTCTTCTACCTCACTATTGTTATGATGTATGCTATTTTAAGACAAATAAAAGGACATATATATTTAGTTATCCAAATTTAGCAGTTACACACAGAGCTAGAGTTAGAACACCTTAAACTCTCTCTTTTCCTCTTTTTTTTTGGGGGGGGGGGACTTCTCCATAACAAGTAAGAGCCCTTTACCAGTATCTGGAGGTTTGTTTATCAGCATTGTATGCAGGGCCATAATATCAGGTCCAGTGAAGCACTCCACATATTTCAGAATCTAAGGGAAAAGAAGAAAAAAAGTTTGATAAGAAATCCAATGCACAAAAGTGGCACAAAGTACAACTATCTATACAAGAGCCAAGATGCCTTCATTCAGCACTTGGTAGGAGCACCTGAGTTGCTCAGTCAGTGAAGCTTCCAACTCTTGATTTCTGCTCAGGTCACGATCGCACAGTCACAGGATCAAGCCCTGCACTGGGCACTTTGTTCGGTGAGGAGTCGACTTGAGATTCTATCCCTCTGCCCTTCCCCTCCAAATATATATATATATATATATATATATATATATTTAAAAACCACTTAGTATTTCACAACATTACAAACTCAGCTTGAAAGCAGGAAAAACTTGTAAGTCTGCAAGACTCTGAATTAAACAGGCTTTTCCAAGCCAGTTGGAACCGTAACCAATTTTCTACATGGGAGGCATGTGGGGACGCCTGTGTGGCTCAGTGTGTTAAAGCCTCTGCCTTCGGTTCAGGTCATGATCCCAGGCTCGATCCTGGAATCGAGCCCCGCATCTGACTCTCTGCTCAGTGGGAAGCCTGCTTCTCTTCCTCTCTCTGCCTGCCTCTCTGCCTACTTGTCATCTCTGTCTGTCAAATAAATAAATAAATAAATAAATGAAAAAATCTAAAGAAAAGAGAGAGAGAGAGAGAAGCATGTGTTTCTCTGAGAAATCAACTGGAAAGGGCAGAGATAAACCTGCCTTCAACTGGAACTGTCCATAGTTGCCCAGCGAACAGGCATCTTCCTCTCCGCCCCCAACAAGACTCTTCATAAGGAGGGACCATGAGGGGGGCCTGGCTGGCTCAGTAGGTAGAGCATGCAACTCTTGAGTTGGGATTGTGAGTTCAAGCCCCACGGTGAGCATAGAGCCTACTTAAGAAAAAAAACAAGGGACCATGAGAGGCCCCAACATGTGCAACGGCCATGCGTAGCCCAGAGGAAAAGAGAAGGGCAACTGGGGTGCTACCTCTTTACCTCTAACCCACCGAGGGAGGGGTACATGCAGAAAGGAGTCGGCGGTGTATGTCGACTACCTGCAGGGGGCTTTATGCATCAGCCCACCTAAACCACACAGCGATTCCTGAAAAGTATTGCCTCCATGGATGAATAATCCTTTAAAGTGAACACCCCAATAAATAAGCCCATAGATAATAAACTGCCCAAGTTTGCGGGGCCAATTCAATGAGAAAGATGGTACTGAATCTCCAATTCTGTCTGACTCCAAAAAATGAAGCATGTTCTACTGCTTTCTCATTGTTTGATCCTGTGTAGAAGGAATACTGGCAACTTGAGCAGGAAATGCTTGAAATGAAACCAAAATCCTAGAAGTCAGGCCTCCTACTTGTTTGTTTATAAAGCATGTCAACTTTTGCAATTTCCTTAGGCCACTATTTTCTTTCTTTCCTTTTTAAATAATCCCTAATTCCACCATGGGGCTCAAACACAGGACCTTGAGATCAAGGATCTCAAGGTCCCACAACTAAGCCAGCCAAGTGCCTCTGACCAGTATTTTCTAAACCTCAGTGACCCTCAAGAGCCATTTTACCATTTCCATCATACTTTACAGAGGTGCCCAATATAGTTAGCCAACAATTTTTCCAAACTAACTTACGTCTTATCCTGATTAATAATATTCCTGAGGTCCTAGGTTTGATGTGCTGGGTATTTTTTCCAATACACATTAAAATAAATACCTAACTACTAAAAGCAGGACCCACCTCCTAAAAATCATTGCATGAACCAGCAATTGCGTGGTTCAGATTTTAGAGCGGTGGGAAACCTGGATGTCCCGGTCGTGCTAACTCTACCCTGTGCTGCCACTAACGTCAAGATTTTCCTCCTTGGTGGATGCACACAACTTCCATTTCCATAGCAGGACTTGAGGCTGGGAAGTCATATCCCCTCCTGTCCCCCACCCAAGGGGCTGGACTTCATAGTTGGCTTACCTGTACACAGTGTTTTTTATGAGGCAAATTTTCTTTATTTTTAAAATTATTTTAAATGTGGTTTTTAAAAATATTTTATTTATTTGTCATATTATTTGCCAGAACAAAAAAGAAAGCAGTAGGTAGAGGGAGAAGAGGGCTCCCTACTGAGCAAGGAGCCTGATGTAGGACTCCATCCCAGGACACAGGGATCCTGACCTGAGCCCAAGGCAGGTACTTAACCAACTAAGTCACCCAGGTGTCCCATTTAAAAAAGGATTTTTTTTAAGTTTTAAGTAACCTCCACAACCAGCCTAAGGTTCGAACTCACAACCCAAAGACCAAGAGCCACATGCTTGGGCCACTTGGGTGGCTCAGTCGGCTAAGCAATTGAGCCTTGGTTTCAGCTCAGGTCATGATGCCAGGGTCCAGTGATCCCGCCCTATGTTAGGTTCTGTGCTCAACAGGGAGATGCTTGAGATTTTCTCTCTCCCTCTCCCTCTGACCCTCCTCCTCCACCCACCCTCTCTCTAAAATAAACACATAAATCTTTAAAAAAAAAAAAAAAAAAAAAAAAAGGAGCATGTTCTACCAATGGAGCCAGCCAGGTGCCCCCATTGGGCAAATTCTCTAATAGCACTTGGGGTTATAATTTCCAGCATGTACTATATGCGATGTGTCCTTTAAACCATTCTAAATAAATTGTTCATTATCTGTGATACATTTGTGCAATGGGATGTTACGCAATAGTTTAAAAGTATGATATAGATTAACATATAAGTGATATAGAAGGATGTGTAAGATCTACTATAAGTGTAGAAACTACACTTGTAAAGTGGACAACCCATATGTTCCCATGTGACACAAAAGGTGGGGGTAGACAGATGCACCTGCAGAGCCATGAGAGACTTCTAGTTGAAGACACCAGAAAGCTTGGTGTGAGTGGGGCTGGAGGGTGGGAGACTTTCCTTTTCACCTTATGCCCTTCTGTACCATGTGGATGTCTTTGTAAATCTGAACTACTCTTAAAGAATATTGATTTTTTAAAAAATGAGTTTAAATCTGAACACAAACTTAAACCTCTACTGACCAGTTCATAAGACAAAAAGAAACAATAAATGGATGTCCAGTGAATAGGATCTGCAATGTCCCTCCTGTTGATATGCCCATACCCACAGTGAGACAGCCTCGTCTCTAAGGCAGAATTCCTGCCCTTTGCAACCAAGAATAATGACCAGACTCCAGAAGAGGGTTCTCCATCTGCCCACGACTGACATTTGGAGCTCGATAAGTCATCATTTGGGGAAGCGACTATTCTCCACTGGAACTATTCTGTAGTTCTGGGACTATTCTGTAGGATCTCTGGGCTCCATTAGCAGCTCACCCACCCACCATGCCCACCTCTACCCTGACAGAAGCACACAGTCCCCACCGTGTGCCAAGCCAACACGCTCCAGGCACCGGAAAATGTCTGCCTCCATTTGAGAACCACTGATCACCAGCCACAAAACAGAGGGGCCAGATAAAGTGTAAGCAATTCTAGAGGCAAGCACGCAGGTGTGTCATTCACTTAAAGAAAAAGAATATGCAGGAAAGTTCTCGAACCTCAGGGAGAGTGCAGTATCTGAAGAGTTCCTCATCTTCTTGGAAATCTTGGATCTTTGAAACCATCTTTTCACTTGGAATAAATTCTGATTTTGGAATGCTTACATCTCTCATTATCTTCACTCCCTGTGGTTTCACCTCCCCTTTGCAGATTCTTTCAAACTCGTTCCTAGAAAATTAAATTGGCAGATGATGTCATGACTGCAGGCTCCAGGCACCTGTCTGGCCAGTTCTGTGGAAAGAGTCTCAGAGATAGAGCAGGGGGTGTCTCTGCACCAGACTGACCTCTGCACCATCCTCCTCCGAGGATGGAGAGAGAAAATGACCAGCGCAGCAGCCCCTGTCTCCTCACTGTGAGGCCGGAGCTCACTGCGGGGACTCCCCTATTCCTTAGCCTAACAGAACAGTGAGGAACCGTCTGTGATGTGGTGTACCTGAGTAATAACGGCAAATAACTTCTCTCACGCTTACCATGGGCCAGGCCCAGTTCAAAGGCATCTGTG